>NC_141694.1:1775645276-1776307859 GCF_964263255.1 Lissotriton vulgaris
GAGTGATCCCCCTTAGGGTTCCTGGGAGGGACGAGGAGCAGGTGGGCCCGAATTACCGGAGACCTGCGCCGGGCCTACTGAGCGGTCAGTAGTGGGCCCAACCTGACCCGGGGTCACATCTGGTTGCTGACCGCGAGGTCTTAATCCCAGCCGGCCCGAACAGGGGTGTGTGACTTTGGAGTGGCCCTGGTTGTGATCGGAATACGCGAGGGCGGCTCTGCGCACTGAGGGAGTGGTGCCTTACTCCGGGAGGCCCGGCTAACTTTCGTTGCTTGAGGTCGGGCCAGGATTGGTGCGCTCGGCTGGGCTCCCGGGGTCCATCTGGACCAGGAGGGTGCAGACAGCGCCTGGCAGTGTAGGCGCGCAGAAGACTTCGAATACCGGGACGGATCGGCCGGCTGGTGGCTAAGTTGCGCATTGGACGCGGATATCACTGGTGGTGACTGGGGAACACCGTCCATTGCCTAAAATGGCCGGTAACCAGGGGACTAAGAAAGGTGACCGCACCCTGCCGGAAATGCTGAACAGGGGCACCGCACGGCAAGACCGTGGACAGCACTCCCCGGGACAGTCAGGCAGCTCCCAGGGAGCGAGCGGGGGGGAGCCACCGGTCACCAGGTCTTTCCTCGAATCGCTCTTCAGCTCTCTCCGAGAGGACTTCCAGGCGCTCAAGCAGGAGGTGGCGGGGGAGGTGCGAGAGGTGCGGAGAGAGGTTGATGGCTTGGGAGAGAGGGTGACCTCCGTGGAAGAGGCTGGTCATGCCCGAGACGAGGAACTCACGCAGCTTCAGCAGGAGGTGATCAGGCTTCGAGACCAGCAAATCGATCTCCAATCGCACGTGGAGGATCTTGAGAACCGTTCCCGGAGGAACAACATCCGGGTCCGGGGTGTTCCTCTCAGAGAAGAAGGGGAGGATGCGGTGGGATACCTGCAGGATCTGTTCAGTGATATCCTGGATGAACCAACTGACTTTCTTATCATGATTGACAGGGCGCATAGAGTGGGCCCGCGGCGCAGATCCCCGGCGCCCCCTCCCGACCTCCTGGCCTACCTGCCGGATTACACCCTGAAAGAAAGAATCCTCCGGGTGTCTCGCACCAAACCATCGTTGGAGTTCAGGGGCCGTAGGGTGGCCCTCTTTCAAGATCTCTCAGTGGTCACCCTACAGAAACGCAAGTCCTTTAAAATTGCGACTGACTTCTTGCGGGAACATGACACTCAGTACTCTTGGGGTCACCCCTTCCGCCTCATCTTCCGCTGGAACGGAACATTGCATCAGCTGAGCTCTCTCCAAGACACCTGTGCAGTACTGGGCATCACAGCGACCGACGAAGACGCACCCACTCCACGGGGCCGTCGAGTCACCAGAGATGGCTGGCAATCGGTCCCTGGCCAACCAGATGGCACACTTTTACCACTATTGATCTGACCGACACCACACAGACAATGTCAAAAATTAAATCTGGCTCGCCACTTGACCCATGTCCCCCCACACTGGTCCATGCAATTAAAGATGAGGTGAATCCCATGATCAACGCCATTGTTAACGCATCTCTCCAATCTGGTGAAATCCCCAATAATTGGAAGACGGCAATTGTAAAACCATTGCAAAAAAGCCCTTACTTGATCCATCTGTCCTAACCAATCTAAGACCCATTTCACAACTCCCTGCTCTATGCAAATGTGCTGAAACCATGGTAAACAAGCAACTCTCAATATTCATAACATCTTACATCCAAACCAGGCAGGTTTAAGAGCTAACCACTCTACTGAATCAGCACTTTTGTCAACAACTGAAACCATAAGAGCAGCACTAGATCAGGGGAAAAAGGCAGTCCTAATTCTCCTTGATTTATCTGCAGCTTTCGACACGGTGTCCCATGCCATTTTATTACATCGCTTGGTTGAAGCTGGCATAGGGGGCACCGTGTTGAATTGGTTCAAAAACTTTCTACTACACAGAAAACAGATAATCAGATTGGGCCAATTCTACTCAGAAGAGAAGGAGATCAGTTCAGGGGTGCCTCAGGGCTCCAGTCTGAGCCCTACCCTTTTCAACCTGTATATGGCACCCCTGATCAATCTAATTGCCTCCCATAATGTAAGCACAGTCGCATACGCAGACGACACTCAACTGGTCCTAGTTCTGGACGAGGATACAGATAGGGCAGAACAGGTCGCGAAACAGTGTCTGAATGCGACCTTCAAATGGATGCATAACAACCATCTTAAATGCAACTCTGCTAAAACAGAGATCCTTCCTTTCGGAAAAAAACAATATCTTCTCCCCACACACCTGTTGGCCTTCAGATGCGGAAGCCCCCCCAAACACCATCAGTGCAACACGAAACCTAGGAATAAAATTTGACGACATGCTATCCTTCAAATAACAAACTAAGGAAGTTGCTGCCGTCTGCTTTAACATCATCAAAGGCCTTCGCAAATTCTTTGACTACCTGCCCTTGCCTGCCCGTCGCACAGTAGCAATTGCTCTCATTACATCGAGAATTGACTACTGCAATAGTCTGTATGCAGAGGTGGCAAAATCTACCCTGCATAAATTACAGATGGTTCAAAATGCGGCGGCCCGGCTGGTTTTGAGATGGCCTAGAAGGTCATCAGCATCAGCCGCCTTGGACATGTTGCACTGGCTCCCCATCCAGAAACGTATCTTATTCAAGATCCTCCTGATTACTTTCAGAGGCTTTCATAAGCGCGGCCCAAAATATCTGTCTAATAAATTTTACAGATACCATCCGAACAGACAACTCAGGTCAGCTACGGCCAACCTAATGTCCATTCCTAAGTTCAGATTGGCCACCAAAGGAGGAAAGTCACTGGCAGTCTTAGGCGCTAAATCCTGGAATATACTTCCGGCTCACCTCAGAGCATCTTCATCAGAAATAACCTTTAAAAAATCACTAAAAACTTGGATCTATGGACTGTCCGAATCAAGGTGCAAAACCCTTGTCTAAATAACATCCTAAAGCTCAGTTAATAACTTTCCAACAATCTATTAGTAATGAAGTCACAGCGACAAGAAGCTCCATGGAGTGTGCGTGTGCTATATAAAAACACACAAACATCAAACATCAAACATCAGGCATTCGACTTCTTCGGCGAGACCTGACTCGCCTACAATCCGGGCTGAAATGGATAGTGCTGTGAGAGGAGTCGCTAGAGAAACGGCGACTGGCGAGGTTGCATTGACCGCCTAAGAAGTTCTCCAGGGGGAGATCGACATCGCTTTCTTCGAACTGCAGGTTTGGGGGCCTGGGGGGGAGCAGGGGTTGCACGGTGGCTGGACGTCCACTTTTGTGACTTTCCATAGACTTGCCTGTTTGAGCCGGGCTTGGACAATGGTTCCTTCGACTCCATTTTTGGGGGGACGAGGACGGGGTTTGGGGGGTAGGGGGGGTTGTGTTGGGGTGTGGGGGAACTGGTAGGGGCTGTGGGAGTTGGGTGTGGGGGAAGGGGTTGTCCAGTGCACTACGCTAGAATCTATTGCTTTACCTGTCTTTCTCCACCTTGTTTTGATCAGTGCGGGAGGGGAGGCGGGTGCGGGGATGGAGAGGGGGGCTGGCCGGTGTGTGGGGGGAAACACGGACAAGTTGGGGTTCGTAGCTGGTAGCGGGTTGCCTAACGTGGGGGGAAGTGGCTCTACTTATTGTTTTTGGCCAATTGTTCTGTTGCTTGAGATGGGGGGGGGGGTACACTCGCCCGCCATGACCTCCACGCAGGATGCCAACGCTTTCACATACACCTTCCATTATGCCTCCTTACACTTTTAAAGTCGTGACCTTGAATGTTCGGGGTCTGAACAACCCCGTCAAGCGACAGGCAGTGCTCTCCCTGTTGGAAAATGCCCGAGCGGACATACGCCTCCTTCAAGAAACACACTTACTACCGCAGGACACACACAGGCTACGCTCTCATAAATTTCCGACGCAGTTCTTTTCCTCTGGCGCCACCAAGACAGCTGGGGTGGCGATTTTGGTGGCCCGACACTTTAGAGGGGAACACATTCACAAATTCACTGAAGTAAAAGGGAGGTTGTTGGCACACAGGTTCAAAGTGGGGGGAATTACGTTCACGATTGGCTCCCTTTATAGTCCCAACGACAAGCAGGAGCGTTTCTTACAATCTGCGGTGGAGGAGATCACTGCCTCGCCAGACAGACATATTATCCTCGGGGGAGATCTTAATATGGTCTTCGACTCGGTTGTAGACAGATCGGCGCAGCGCTCCCCGCAAGTCGGGGAGCTGGTTGTAAGGCTAGGCTTGCGGAAGTTGACCTCCTGGACCTCTGGCGTCATATGCACCCCACAGATAGGGACTACTCGTACTATTCACACGCGCACAAGACCTACGCGAGGCTTGATCATCTTCTGGTCACTTCGCCAGTGCAGGCTCTGGTCTCTGCCGTGGACATGGGAGTAATATCCTTGTCGGACCACGCCCTGGTTGAGGCCTTGTTTGCCTGCCCCTCTCTGCCTCTCCGACGAGGACTTGGCGCCTCCGGGATACTCTGTTACATAGGAAAGTGGTGACGGACCGTATTGAACAGGTGCTCCGTGAATATTTGGCTCACAATGACAACACAGATACCACCCGGGCCACGCAATGGGCAGCTTTGAAGGCTGTCCTCAGGGGGGAGTTTTTATCGATTTCCGCAGCCGAAAAGAAGGAGCGAAAGGTCAAGAGGAATGAGCTTACTGACAGAGTTCGGGAGCTGGAGTTGATCCACCGTAGGACAGGGGCGCCAAGGATTTGGCGGCAGCTTAAAGAGGCAAGAAAACTTCTGGCCGCCTTGGATATGGATCGGGCAGAATATGCGGCCCTTCGGCTGCGCCACGCCTTTTATACCGGGGGGGATCGTTGTGGCAAACTCTTGGCCAATAGACTCCGGGTCACTAGGCAGAGGCAGTTGGTGAAAGAAATCTCCGACCCTACGGGAAGTACAGTGATGGACGATGCCCGTATCTCAGCCGTGTTCCGAGGGTTCTATGAAAACCTCTACGCCGGTGACCCACCGGACGTACCGGCTATGACCTCCTATTTGGACTCAGTTGCCCTGCCATCCTTGGAGCCCCTACAGGCCGACCACCTGAATAGGGATATTAGCATAGAGGAGGTAGTGTCGGCCATTGCACAGCAAGGCGCCGGGCCCGGAAGGCTACTCTGCCCTCTTTTATAAGACATTCTGCACGTCGTTGGCCCCAGTCCTCACTCGCCTTTTCAACTCTTTCGCGGAACCTGGTGCCATCCCGCCTGATCTCCTGAGGGCTTCTATTACGGTCATCCCCAAACCAGGGAAGGATCCTAAATATTGTGGGTCCTACAGACCGATATCCCTCTTGAATGTAGATTTGAAACTCTATACTGGGATCCTGGCCTGTCGTTTGGCGCCTCACTTGCCCCGCCTAGTTGACCCGGATCAGGCGGGCTTTGTCCCAGAGCGGCAGACAGCGGATAATACAAAGCGGGTGGTCCATCTGCTGGAAAAGGCTTCCCGGATTCCGGGTGAAAGGATGATGCTAACGGTTGACGCAGAGAAGGCGTTTGACCGAGTACACTGGCCCTTTTTGGAACAGGTGCTGTTGAAGGCGGGCATTGGGGAGAAGTTTCGCTCCATGGTCCTCAACTGCTATAAGGAACCATCGGCTGTGGTCCGAGTGAACGGCCACACCTCCACGGCCTTCACCATTGAGAGAGGCACCAGGCAGGGATGCCCACTCTCACCCTTGCTCTTTGCTCTATACATGTAGCCGTTCGCCCAAAGGGTGCGGACCCAACCGGCAGTGGAAGGGATACGGATGGGTGGATTTACCCATACGATCAGTCTCTACGCTGACAATGTCATCTTCACGTTGGCTACACCCCGGATAGCACTGCCGGCCTGTATGGAGGAACTGGCAGCGTTCGGGTCGGTCTCGGGCTTTAAAGTGAATATGGGGAAGTCAGTGGCTTTGGATATCTCCCTTGAACAAGCCACCAGGGCGTATCTGCAGAACAGATTCCTGTTACTTTGGTCCTCGGAAGCGATACCGTATTTGGGGATTCAGATAGCACCCATATTGCCGGCTATAGTCTCGGCTAATTACTTGGCCCTGGGAGTTAAGATCAGAGAAGAATTGGGCCGCTGGAATCGCGGCATCCTCTCCTGGTTAGGTAGAATTGCTGCCGTTAAGATGACGATCTTGCCGCAGGTGCTCTACCTGTTCAGGACCCTGCCGCTTCAACCACCAACGGGATGTATCCCGCAGTTGCAGTCAGATGTGGCCCGCTTTATTTGGCAAGGGAAAAAGCCTAGGTTGCGCCGGACTCTCTCCCTATTGTCTCCTGACGCTAGAGGTCTGGGCATTCCTGACTTCCGTAAATACTTTCAGGCAACGCTATTGAGGTATTTAGTCGAATGGTGCAGATGGGAGTCGGATAAGCATTGGCTTTATCAGGACCAAGCGGTGGCGGGGCGGCCTCTGCAGGAGATACCGTTTCTGCATCGGTCCCATCGGCCTAAGAATCTCTACGCCTCCTTTATCACTAGAGTGCCTTTGCGGGTTTGGGACGCTACTTACCTTCGGTATGACCTCACATCATTCCCTTTGCCGCTCTCGCCGCTGGTGGACAACCCGGCCTTCACTCCCGGAATGGAGAAAGGAGCCTTTACGCGTTGGCGGCAAGCAGGGTGCAGAGCTTTATTTCACCTATACGGCCCGAGGGGGTCATCCCGTTCACACAGTTTCGTCAGGCATTCTCCCTCCCCGAAACTGAAAGGCACCGTTATATGCAGGTCCGGCATTGGGCTCTTCAGCCACAAGTGAGAGACATGGCGAATAGATTGCTCTCGCCGTGTGAGAGATGGTTGCTGTCACATACGTCAGATTCGAAACTAATCTCGGATCTGTATAAGTTCTTACAACTGCCCCCACTTTCATAACCCTGAGAGGGCTAGATGGGAGAGGGAACTTGGGAGGGCATTAAGCCCCAAGGAATGGGACCACATCTCTTATAGGGCGCGCCACTCAGCATACCACATGGGCCTCACTGATACCTTCACCAAGGTGTCCACTTACTGGTATAACACGCCTGAGCGGATCCATGAGTTCGACCATAGTAAGGCAGACACGTGCTGGCGGGGGTGCGGACATCGGGGTACGCTCACGCACATTCTATGGGACTGTCCTCTTTTAGCTGGTTACTGGAAGGAGGTGCTAGACGAAATAGACTCTCACTTTAGCATTGAGCTCCTGCGCTATCCAGCATATACCCTACTAGGACTCCCAAATGATTTAATGTATCCCCTCAGGTCCAGAAGAGGCAGGCGGATCGCCATTGCCCTTGGCTCCGCTGTTCAGAATATCTTGATACACTGGCGCACGGACACAACGCCCACAGTCACGGTCTGGCTCCACAGACTGTGGCATGTGCTGGGTATGGAAAAACTGTCTCTATTGGTGGCTGGGGACATAGCGCAATTTAATGAACTGTGGCAACCGTTTCATTCTTTGCTGCTCACGGAGTTCAGCGAGCTCACCTGTCCTAGATACCTCCCCCTCCTGCGGCTCACGAGCACATACATACAAATTCCACTCTTGAAGATAAGAGTTACTTGCCAGATATTTGCTTGAATTACAAACGGGAACTGTAGGTGTGTGCTCAGAGGATATTGTATATATTGTCGCTCCCTTTTGGGAGCTAGTGATGTAGGATACGCATCATTTCTCTAGAGGCACCAGTTTATTATTGTAATCTGTTCAGAATTTTGTACCCTGATAATGCGGGTTGTGCGCCCACTGTTTTGGTTGGTATCCTAACTTTAGAATAGCCTTGGAGTATGGGTTACATGACGGTAGTGCACTGGACAGCGGGTGGGGTGGGTGGGGGGGGGGAGTTGGGCTGGGGTGGTTGAGAGTTGTGGAGGGGGGTGGTGTTTGTATTAAAATGTTGTGTCATGCCAGATTCAAGCACTCTTTCTACTGCCGGTCCTATGCTGCTGTGTATTTGTCTTGGTGTGTCATGCTGAATAAAATACTTTAAACCTAAAAGGGGAAAAAAAATATTTTTTCAATAGTCTGAAGACTAAACCTGAATCTCTCTCTATGGTGGGGTCATTCTTGGCCTCAGTTTTCTCACCAGTGACTGGTGACAGGTCCCCTTCTCTAGTGGTGTTAGACCTGGCACCATTGGTGTGGGTCTCCCTTCCATTTTTGCTGTTGCCTCATGTGGTTTTGCTGGTGTTAGATGCTTTGGGCACTGTACTACTGCTGTCCAGTGCCACAGTGCGAGTGCTCCCTATTGTAAATTAATGTTTGAATTTGTGATTCCATGATTGGCTGGTTTGTTTTACCTGTCAGACCCTATAACAGGGCACCAGGAGTGCCCAGGGTTTGTAAACCAATTGCTGCTGTTGGGCTTGCAGCACTGGTTGTGCCACCCATAGAAGCAGCCTGTAAAAGTGTGTCTAAGGTCTGCCATTGCAGAGCCTATGTGCAGTCTGGTACTGCCATATTGACTGAGCACGTGCACCCACTTGCCAGTCCCTAAACTTTCCCTTTTCTTCATATCAGACACCCATATGGTAGGTCCAAGGGCGGGGTGTATTGTAAGTATAAGGTAGGACATGCCCTGGTGTGTGTGGCTTGTCCTAATAGTGAATTACAGCCATTTTCGTTTTTCACTATTGCAAGGCTACCTGTTCTCCATAGGCCAGAATGGGCTATTAGATTATTACATCTTATAATCCTAACTGACTCAGGGAACACAGTAGAAATTCGAGTTTAGTATGCCTGAACTCAGAATAATAAAATACATATTTTAGTGAAGTTGATTTTAACATTCTGTGTTTGAAAATACCACTTTTAGAAAGTAGGTATTTTCTTGTCCAACTATCCAAGCCTGCCTCTGCTAAGTTGTGTATTTCTTGTCTGGAGTTTGACTGACAGGGCTGGGGGATTCCAGGAGACAGAATGAGTCAGCCCAGTGGTGAATAGAGAGATCTGCATCTAGATTGGTGGGAGGAGTTGCACCTGGGACCTGAATAGGGCTGTGCCTTCCCTCCACAATGCTCGCTCACCTCCTGTGGTGCATCTGATGTCCCTGCCCTGCACTATGAAAGAACAGAAGGAATCATGTCAACAAAGTGCTCCAGGGCTGTGCTTTCCCTCCACAATGCTGGCTCCACCTCCTGTGGGGCGTCTGATGTTTCTGCCCTGCAGTGTGAAAGGAAAGAAGGGGTCATGTCAACAGAGTGCTCCAGAACTGGTTTGGACTGGGCAAAGGCCCCTCTGCCCTCAGAGGACAAAGGATTTTGGGGCATAAGTATTGGGACCCTGATCCCAAGAATTTAGATCACTTTTGGACAAACAAGAAGAAACCTTTGCTGAGGAGAGGAACCTGAAGAAACTGAGGAGAGACTATCCCTAAGCTGAAGTGCTGCTTGGGGGATTGGCCTGTAGTGGTTGCCTGACTGCCAAAGAAAGGAGAAAGGGACTTTGTGTTCTTTCGTCAACTTGTAAGGATCTCCAAGGGCTTGAGAAAAGAGCTTGCCTCCTGCTGAAGTCTCAGGGACAACAGGCTTCAACCCCCAGCTCCCCAGAGTTCATTGGGAAGTGCCTGCTGCTGCTTTGGGGCCTTCTGAGGGACTGCGTGTTGCAAGGAGCTGGAAGCGCGACTCAAGAGGAAGAAGCATGTCACCGTCTCTGCTACTGCAAGCGCATTTTGGTTGTCGCCGTGTCGCCGCTATATGTCGTACTGCACCGCATCGAGAGAAGCATTTTGCAACGAAGAGGAAGCGTGACGAGGGTGAGGGCAGGAGACCCCTGTGGGGCCAGAGTGTTACGAGGTGCGGTCTCTGCTGTCGTGCCTATGCCACTGGTTAGAGGCGGCAGACCCGAGAGCAGAGGACGGCCCGGGACCAGGGTTTGATTCCCGGCGCGGCAGGTTTCTGGACCAGGGTCAGCGGACCCGATAATTCTCTCGCCTCGGTGCCCACTCTGATCAGCGATCACACTTGGCAACTCTGGGCATTAGCTTGCCTCATCTTCACTAACGGCCCCACCAGACCGCCGGGGATGCCTGGTCTCACCCTGGAGATACCCATTAAGGGACCATCTCTCAGGGAAGCCAGGAAGGGTTTCGCAGCGGTCAAAGCGCCTTGGGACCCTACGGGTAAGTAGTGCGCTATATAAATGCCAATACATTTACATACATACATACATACATCGATGTGTCCCATCCTTAGGGCTTTAGATATCTAGGCCATTTCGCAGTGGAGTGTGATCCTGGTCACCCCACACAGTGGATACCCTCTCAACACAGTTTGGTAAGAGCGGAGCCCGCAGTCTCACTTAGGGCCAAATGAATGCCGCGGACCCTACTGGGCCACCTGGTAGAAACATGTCGACCCTCTGACATCGGTGGGGGGACAAGTACTTCCCCAACACACCAATCACTCTTTTTTTAAACACCATATAGATGCCAGCAGTATTAAATTTAACTTGACATCTGTAATGGCTTTTTAACTCACTTTCTTTTGTGAGGGCCCCCACTTAGCTTAGAAGTGCATCCCTGTCATCAGGTGTATGCCCGCCCTCTATCAAACCAAGTTTTTAGAGGGCGAGGAATGGGCGATGATGAAGCATGACACCAGGTGGTTTGTGAGACCAGTCCTTCACTTTTTGTGAGATGCCTACACTCAGGAACTAGGGAACATTTGCACCTAGATCCCCCCCAGCCCTGTTGTGTTTAAGCATCTGGAAGATCTTTACTTCTTTATGTCTTTGCACCGGAACTTTGCCGCATTTCCATCGCTGTATCACTTTTGTTGTGGAAGCGTAACGCATCGTAAGGTACATTGACTCAAAATGTCGCATTTCAAGAACTGAACAGAACTAAGCTAAAACTACCATTTTAAGTACAGTATTGTGGATTTTTGTCGTTTGGCCTTGTGATAAGTCTATATAAAGAATACTTATTTTTGATATAAAACCTGTTTGGTGTCCATCTGTAGTGTTGTCACTGGAGTACTGTATCTGGTCACAAATGCTTTACACACTGCCTCTGAGATAAGCCTGTCTGCTCGTGCCAAGCTACCAAGGGGGTGAGCAAGGGTTATTTTAGGAGTGTACCCCCTTACCCTGACTAAAGGCAAGGGTCCCTATTTGTCACAAGTACCTACCTGTGGCAACTAGATACCCCCAAATCTAACAAGTGGTAATAATCACAGAATTTAAATATTATACACACTTATCCATACCTTTTCCGGTTGTTCTATGGATGCTGGAGGCAAGACCCTGGGAACAGAAAATGGAGAAGATCAAACCAGAGCCATATCATTCCTCAGAGTTTTTCATCATTTACAGATCTTGATACTGAATAATCAATAGGCTAACATTTAGGCTGACATTAACAAGATCCTTATTCATGCTTCGTGGGTCTCTTGTAAACCAATACAAGTCACCATTCTGAAAACAGAAAAGCCTTTGAAGTCATATTCCCGCCCTTCCCTCCACACTGTGGTTATATGGTTGCGCTGGACTTGGACAAAGTCACGAGTTCAGACCAATCACAATTGAGAGCAGCATGGGTACAGGACCGAGGTTGGCCCACTGGGAGTTGTACCTTAGTGTCCTTGGTGTTGAGAAGCGAGGTCCGGTGTCAGGTTGGGTCAACTGCGTCACCCTGCATCAGTTCCAATTAAGCCGTGCTCTAGCTCGGAGTGCTTTCAAAAAGTATGGAAAGTTCTCCTGGGGTCATGGATTTAATGACCAGAAGACATTGCAATTTATTTTGTAAAGTGTTTGGGGACTTTTGCACTTCATGCAGCACCCCACAACATAAAAAAAAATGCTTGGTGGTTATTGGAAGGTGGTTAATTAGTAGGTGCAGGTAGGTACCTACAATTAGTAATAACATCACAATCACAAATAAGGTCCAATCAAGTTATCAATAAATTAATCCTTGCTCAACCCTTGGTAGCTTGGCTGCGAGCAGACAGGCTTAACTTAGGAGACAGGTGTGTAAAGCGTTTAAAAACAGCAATACATTAAATGAGTAAGACACACAATAAAAATCCCAGGCAGACTTAGGCTACAAGAAACTGGCTAAATCGCAACACATTTTTCAAGGGCAAAACATGATAAACACACAAATGGTAAAAAACAATTAGTACAACAGACTGTTATGATATCAAAAAATATAATTTTAATCTCGATTTCTTCCTTTAAAACATAGCATAGTCAGTGGTCTAAAAAATGTTACTGTGTATACATAATGAATATAATCAGTAAATTAGTACATAAATTCTGAATAGCAATTCTGATACACTGTTAAAATCAAAACATAAAAGGGAACACAATAAGAGTTGATTTCAAGATTATTCCTTCAGATTTTGTAAGACTTGGGCTGTGTCAACGCGTTTCGACAATCTTTTGTCTTCATCAGGACTTTAGAATATCCAGCCACTTTTTTCTATGGAGAGAAGAATATTTAGCAGTGACCTTCCACTTTCCTCCTATTTGGAAGACTGTACAAGAAAGATATTAGGAGAAATGCACCTTTTCTATGTCAGACGTGCGGAACTTGATATCTGAAAAAGCAGTATTCTTTGCACATTTCTCACTTCTACCTCTGTTTCCTTCTTGTTACTCTTCAATCAGAGAATGTGGCCAAGGATAGGTTTCATATGTGTGGCGGCCACCGAACAATCCACTAAAATAATTTCAAGTGGTACGTTCCTTATCTAGTGAGCAAAATTGCTCTAGATAGAGTAGTAAACGATTGAAAAGCCGGAAATGAGGCGAGTAGTGGTCTATCAGGTATGTCTTTTAGGTCTCGACGATCCCTATGTTGAAACGATTGGCGGTGATTAAAACTTTAAGACTTTAAGAGTCAAAACGATATGAAGATAACGGGAGCGTTTGAGAAACTTATAGCCTCCTGACGGTTAGATTAACACGGTTCCTTTGTGTTGATATTAGTAGCGGAGGTCACAATGACTCAAAATCATTTCTTAAGGGCAGCAGCGTCGTACGTCTCCTTCCGTCCATTTGCTTCTTTGGAACCGAGACGGAAGGAGACGTACGACGCTGCTGCCCTTAAGAAATGATTTTGAGTCATTGTTGCACCGCCACGGCACCCTGACCTCCGCTACTAATATCGTTTTGACTCTTAAAGGGGGATTTTAAGTCTCCATTTTTGTATCATTACGAGTTTTAATCACCGCCAATCGTTTCAACATAGGGATCGTCGAGACCTAAAAGACATACCTGATAGACCACTACTCGCCTCATTTCCGGCTTTTCAATCGTTTACTACAGTCTGTTGTACTAATTGTTTTTTACCATTTGTGTGTTTATCATGTTTTGCCCTTGAAAAATGTGTTGCGATTTAGCCAGTTTCTTGTAGCCTAAGTCTGCCTGGGTATATACTTTTTCAAAAATGACTGTTTCCCTGACCCAGGAGTAGATCCTAACAGTGGGTCCCTGATACCTACCCAACACAATAAAAATCCAACAACAATTTATAAAATAGGAATTATGTTAGGGTTCCTGGTTTTATGGTATTTATTTTTTTGTCATTTCCATCTGTATTTATCCATATTTATTTTTTGTCAACTTTATCTATATTTATCCATATTTATAATGAGTTTTGTGAAAAAGTAAAGCTGAAACTAGTATATTTCCACATTTATTTAACCAATAAATATGCAGTCATGCTTAAATGCCTGCCAGGTTTCAGTGATATGAACACCAGCAGAAGATAAATCAATGCACTTTTATGAAAATATGCACATTTCAGTATCAGCCTTGTGTATAGCTACTGTTGTTCAAGCCTCTTTTATAAAATTCCTTTCTTTTTTAACCCCCTTACCTATCAATCCACAAGGTTATTGGCCTGGCAGTAATGACAAAGTGTATTTAGCATCACTCAAAAAGCACCCAATTTCCGTTTTTATTCACATTTAAAAATAAATACAGATAAGAAAATGAATGGTTTTCTATTTGTATTTATCTGTAAAAATCAGTAAAAACAGAAAACATGGGGCTTCATTTATGAGTCGTTGCATCAGTTTTGCACTTCCGATGTGTCACTTTTTGTGACGCATCGGCAGCGTAAAACATGCCTCCTGTTGTGCACTATTTACAAAGTGATGCATCTAAGCAGATGCGTCACTTTGTAAACCCCTGCGCTACATTATACCTGCGTCAGGTATAATGTATGAGGAGGGGCGTTCCCCTGCAAAAAGACTCGTAGAAGTGATGCGGTGAAATCTATGAGATTTCACTGTGTCACTTCAAGGACGCCGTTGAGTCAAAATCTTGCTCAGGCCTCACAGCAGGCGTAAGACTGACGCAGGCCCTTTCACAAGGGGCTTGCCCCATGTGGAAGGACGCATTGCTGGAGTTGCGTCACTTTTGTGACACACTCCATCAATGTGTCACTTTTGCACTTAGAGATACGTCAGAAATACTGACGTATCTGCAACTCCTTGCGACATGATGCGACATACATTATATGTGACACATCAGGTATTTTGCAAGGAGTGCACACTGAGAAGTGACGCATCGCTGCTTTCACGCAGCGATGCATCATTTCTCATAAATGAGGCCCATGGAGTCTTATTTATGATTAAAATGACACAAAAATCCAATGTAGAGAACCGGAGATATGACTTTTTAAAGATTAAACACTTTCTAGTGCTTAAAAACCAAAAGCGCCATCTTGGGCCATCTGGTCACAATTGACTGTGAAAAAGTCAAAGTTTCAGGCTGACTGTGAGGGAGCACAGGTCGGATTCAAAGAGTGGTAGGGCCCGGTCAAGTTTTTACCTTCTGGCTTAGACACTTGTTTTAGAGCTTTTTCTCTAGATGTCATCAGGCCAGCTTTCAGTTTGATGGTGGTGGCTTGGCTCAGCAAGATGCCTCAGTCAACTCCTGGTACTCTCGTAGATGGCGAAAAGCTCTGAACCTTCAGCGGGGCATACCTGGATCTCAGAACGAGTCATGGTTTGAAGTAGCCGACTTGACTCATGATGACGGGTCGGTCAACTTGGAGCTTTTTAACAAAAATTCTCTAAATGATTTCAAACTTCTGACTCTTCCTCTTAAACGATGTGTTTTCACCGGCCGCGCAGCGGACACGCGCAGCGGGCACGCCGTCGGCGCGCCAAAGGCAAGCCCGTCTGCGCCCTTCCGTGCCAGGCCGAATACCGGGGCCCCTCACCCTGCCTGGTTCCTTACCTACTCACCTAACCAACTCCTGGAATGCCACGACGATTGGCCTATAAGCCCATCTATTTTGGCTCGGATCAACTCCCTTGAAATCGCCCAGCCTGATCGCGCCAATCCTCCATGCCTGCATTCTGGTCCATGCAAGGTGGGTAACATCTACGTGACCCCACTTGCCAAGTTGGTTAGATCTTTTGCAATGGAGGAAGTCTCCTATGCAGATGACATGCAGATCTTGGTGTCCCTCTCTCACACTGATGGCTCGTCCCCGCTCAACTTTAGGAACTGCATGGAAGCAGTGTCACAATGGATGATTTACAATTCATTAAAATTGAACGGGGAGAAGACGGAGATCTTGGTGTTCTGCCCTAACAAAAACATCTGGTCACCTGAAAGACGGCCGCCCTCGCTGGGGTCTTGTCCCACCCCCATGGAGTCAGCGCGGAATCTGGGAGTATTGATTGAACCTGCCCTCTCCATGACTTTGCAGGTAAATAGAACTGTTGCTACCTGCTGGGGGATCATCAAAATACTCAGGAAAATAAAACATTACCTGTCCCCCCAGGCGCGGAAGCAAGTGGTGGTAGCACTTGTCGCCTCGCGACTCGATTACTGTAATGCCCTATACATCGGTATGAATAAGAGCCTAACACAAAATGCGGCTGCCAAATTCATTCTGGACGCTCCCAGACTAGCGTCATCAACAGCAGCTAGATTGGCTTCCTATTGAAGCGAGGATCACCTTTAAAGTGCTCTGCCTGACTCATAGTGCACTTTCTGGCAATGGTGCAGGAGGGGTCAAGAAACTGCTAGCCCCCTATGTCTCGGGCAGACTCTTACGCTCCTCCTCAAAGAACTTGCTGTGGTACCTCGCTTTCGTAAGAGCAGATGGGGCAGCAGGGCCTTTTCTTCAATCGCCCCAAAGCTATGGAATACCCTTCCATGTGAAATTAAAGCTCAGCCTTCTGTTCTGCGTTTCCGTAAAGCACTAAAAACATGACTGTTTGCAAGGGCGTATCTGTAGTTACTTTTCTATTGCTTCCTTGTTTTTTTCTGTTAGGCGCCTTGATGCCTTCGGGCTAAGTCGCGCGTTATAAGATTCTTTTCATTTCATTTCATTTCATTTCATTCAGGTGCTGTCACGCCCTGCCTCGTATCATTCCCGTTCTAAGCATCCTGAAAGTCACCATCCCACGGCATCAGTCACTCTCCTTAACACCCGGTCCGCGGTCAAGCACCAATTAGAGCTCTTTGACCTCCTTGATACCACCAAACCAGAGATCCTGTTTCTTACGTAAACCTGGTACACTGCCGCTTCCCTACCCGATATCCTTATTTCCCTCCCTGATCCTTACTACATCCTCCGCGCCAACCGCCCTGAGGGGAAGACCGGCGGCGGAGTGGCTATGATAGTACGCTCTAATCTCCAATTCCAACTCCTCTCCCACCATCCCATTACATCTATTGACTTCCTGGTGGCATGCTCGACCAATCTTGCGATCCCACTCACCTTTGTGCTCCTCTATCGTCCTCCCCAACCCATGCCCCATTTCATTCCAGCCATACAGGACTTACTGGCCACTCTGGTGGTTAACAATTCCGCTGTCCTCCTATTGGGTGACTTCAACTTCTGGCCGGGTGACCCACGTGAAGACACTATGTCCAAAGATTTCTCCGACACCCTTCATTGCCTCAACTTAACCCCTCACATCTCTTCCCCCACCCATACTCATGGGCACATTCTTGACCAAGTCTGGTCTGCCAATTTGTCTATGTCCATGCCTATCATATCCCCCTGTGTCTGGTCTGACCACTCCCTGATTACCTTTTTCGCCCCCCTGGGGGTGATTAATACCCCCTCTCTCCCCAAAAACATCTACGCTCGCAACTGGAACAGGGTGGATCTGACTGCCCTAGGCCACTCTCTAGCCTCCTCCGGCCCCACCTTGGCAGACATGCAACCTGATAGGCAGATAGCCACTATCGACAACTGGCTCTCAGAGGCCTGTAATCAAGTTGCACCTCTAAAACGGGTCCGAGCGCGTCTCCCCCACGATGCCAACAGATGGTTTTCCAATGCCCTAAAAAACCAGAAATGAGCACTTCGGCAGGCTGAGCGCAAGTAGCGTTGCAGATACTGCCCTGACCTTAAGATTCTTTATCTAACTCTCCTTCATGCCTACAAAAAGGCTATACTCACCGCCAAGCTAGAACATTTTTCCCAGAAAATTGATTAGGCAGTTAACAAACCAAAGGAGATCTTCACGATCGTGCATGAGCTTGCTGCCTCCGACAGAATAGCGCCCAGACCCATTCCCTCCCAACCCCTCTGCAACACCCTCCATGACTTTTTTATTGAGAAGATCACCACTATAAAGCACAACATCCCCTTGGCACCACCTTTGTTCCTTTGCCCTTCGTTGCCTCCGCCGCCCTCCTATCTCGATCAATTTCCCTTGATCACAGAAGAGGTCTTCTGTACTTTCTTGGGAAAAGTTAAAACGGGTTCCCCCGCTGACGTTAGCCCTGCACATATCCTGAGGGAGATCTTCTCCCACTGTCCAGCCCCTCCTATTACCCTGCTTAACACTTCCATCACCTCAGGAATTGTACCTGATGCGTTCAAATCTGCCACGATAATCCCTATTATAAAAAAACCTGGTGCCGATCCCACTGCCCCCTTCAACTTTAGACCCATCTCGCTCCTCCCGCTTCTGGGCAAGATCTTGGAGAGCCATATCACCTCTTCACTCTCGACCTACATTGAGGCTCATCACCTCCTGGCGGACCACCAGGCCGGTTTCCGGCCTGCTCACTCTACGGAATCTGTTGTCCTCTCGGTGGTTGATGAGCTCCGGCGCAGCGCCGACACCAACTCCACCCAAGGCCTTAGTTCTTCTTGATCTATCTGCCGCCTTTGACACTACGACCACTCCATCCTTTTCGACCATGTCAGGGGTGCCGGCCTACGGGGGTCGGCCCTGACTTGGCTTACTTCCTTTTTAGCTGACCGCACTCAGGCGGTTCGATTGGAGGGCTTTACATACACCCCCTCATTGTTGCTTCACAGGACATGGAGGTCACGGCGTTCAATTACGCTGATGACCTCCAGCTCATCTTCAACCCTCTCCTCTTCCCCCGATTCAATTTCTAGGGTCCACTCCACTCTCACTTTCATCTACAACTGGATGAACCTCAATCAATTAAAACTGAATCCCGACAAGACGGAGCTGGTTCTCATCGGAAGTCCCTCTAATCCCTGGTCCTCTGCTTTTTGGCCCCCCATCTTTGGTCCTCCCCCGTCTCCCTCTGCCTCAGTTAAAACTTTGGGCATTAAAGTCAGCCAAGACCTCTCTTTGTGCCCCCAAATAAGCTCGACAGTCTCCTCTTGATTCCTGTCCCTGAACACCATCTGCAAAGTCTTGCGTTACTTCTCGGTTGAAGCCCTCAAAATCATTGTCCTGGCAATGATTTTATCCCGCCTAGATTACGGCAATGCCCTTTATGTGGGCATCCCTCCTTACGAGCGCCGTCGTTTGCAGCTTATCCAGAACCAAGCTGCTTGCCTTATCTAAAGACTCCCTAAATCGAGTCACACTACCGCCCTGCTTAAAACTCTCCACTGGCTCCCCATTAGGGAACGCTCGCTCTTCAAAATGGGCTGTCTGATCTTTATGTCTCTGGCCGGCACTGCTCCAGCATTCATTAGAACTAAGATCAATGCTTATGTTCCAGCTAGAAATCTTCGCTCCTCCTCCCAGTTCCTTCTCCTCGTCCCTCGCTTCCGCAAGAAGAAATCGGGTGGTTCCAGGTTCTCGACACTTGCCCCCCTCTTTTGGAATGCACTCCCTCTGGCAATTAGGTCCATTCCCTACTATCTGGACTTTCTGTCAGCTCTGAAAACCCATCTTTTCTCCTCTGCCTAATAATTTTAATCCCACACCCCCCTCCTTCCTCAGTTCAGTTCCCTTCCGCAGCACCAAGAAACCTTTTGGTAGTAGAGCGCTCTACAAAACCCTTCAACTTCAACTTCAAGGTCCTTAAGGGCTCTTCATGTGTCTACAACACCAAACCAAGGTTCCAGAATCTCTGAGTTGCTCCTTGGGAAGTTGGGACTATAAGACCCACAATGCAATTGGCTGAATCCTTACAATTCCACTGGACTCTGTTCAGCTTGGTTCTTCTTGGTGGCGATTGTGCAGCTAGCGCTCTTTTAACCTGTTGCTTTCAGGGCGTCCACTCCTCAAACATTCAGTCAGGCAAAGGCCTTCATTTGATGAAGCTTCAAAGTGTGGCAGCAGGTGCAGTCTTTCTGAGTGCAGTTCTCTTGTTGCAGGCCAGGGGTTTCAGAAGGGTAGTCCTTCTTCTTCTAGTTTCTTCCAGGCAGGGATATGAGTTGTTGGGCAGCTCTCCGATATTCATCCAGGCTTCTGGGCTGCCAAGCAGGTTGGCACCCCCAACCAATGGGGTGCAGGGTGCCACCCTCAATGATGACCCCTTCCCTGGAAGTTTTGGAAATTCTTTTCGCAGAGAGCACTGTTCCTCAAAAATCAAAATGGATAAAATCTCTCCTGGAGCTTCAGGCCTGGCTATGTCAACCAACAGGTGTGGCTAACTTTCCCTAACACTCTCCTTCCAGACCCTCTCCTAATTCAATTACAGGGACTCCCATCTGTCTGGGGATGCAGGAAGCAAGGGTGGGCATAGTTCCTGTTCTAAATGCCATTCCCTCTTTGAAGGCCAGTTTGGCTGCCCAGCCCCCTTCCTGCCTTTTGCTCTGCAGCAGCAGATCTCCTCCCACCAGATGTCCCCTTTGTCCCTGTTCAGGCCAATTCACACATCATTAAGAGTGCTTGGCCCAGCTTGTCAAAGGCTGGCCAATCAGAAGAGGGTTGGTAGAGGGCTGGATTCAGGCACATCAGAAAGGTAAGTGCTATAACTTATTTTCTGTAATAGTTGTAATAAATCCTATCTTGGCAAGTTGTTGGATTCATTCTAACTATAATTTTAACACTTTGAATTATTATTTTAGCTCACTCCTGTAAGAACTTTATTAAAATTAAATAAAGCCCTCCCATTACAGCCCCTGTACTGCAATGGGGAAGGCACCCTAGCCTTGGGGCACGTAGGGCAGACCTTACGGGTGACATACAGGTATAAATAGTGTAGTTTAGGACTTTGTAAGTATATTTAATTCTAAGCTGATTTTGACATAGTTTTATTCTAAAAGCAGCCTTCAAGGCAGGGCTGGCTCTTAAAACAACCGCAGGCAACACAGAAGTGCTCACTTAAGTGCACTAAATCTACTGGGACTCTAAAGCTAAAGGCCCTACCATGCACTAGAGACTTACAGGTAGGTTGTCAGTACAAATTGTAATAACACCTAATTACCATGTAACCTTTACACAGAGCACAGGCCCTGGGTCTGATTAGCAGAGCACAGGGCACAACCAGGGTCAGAAAACCAGCATCTAGTATTCAAAATGGGGGCATAAAGTGGGCGGACACTGCAAAAGGTCCTGGTTTCTCACAGTGGTACCCCTGCCTCTTCTAGGGGCACCTCAAGCATGAAACTATGCAATTTTAAAATGCCCTAGGGCATTATGGGGTACTCCTTTCTAGAAGCAGTGAACAATAAACAAGTGGCTTCTGGCGCTCTTTTTTTATTCATTAAAAACAATTATTTTGGGTGACTTGTGCTCACCAGGGACACTGAGAATCTTTTGGTTTGGCGGGTGCCACAGGGGAGAACCCCAGAGCATCCACCGCTTTGCCAGATCCCCTATCAGCACCCATCAAAGGTCCACCAGCAATTTAAAAAAAATAATATTGGGGCCACCCTCCTCAAATCTTTAGGGCATTGGGGACCCCATCCCCTGAGCCTATTTTTTTTAAATTAAGAGTATGGGGTGCACAGTCACTTCCCCAAGCCTCTGTGGGCCTCGGGGACCCCAACCCCGGGGCTTTAAAGTTTTTTGAGAGCAGGAGGGCTTGCAGCACCCCTTCCCAAGCCAATAGTGGTAAATGGGACACCATCCCCCGAGCCCTTACATGGATGCTCCGGTGCCAACTTGGGGCCCCCACAAAACACCATGTTGCGGCCAATGGGGGAGCCCTGGGTCAAAATATATTTAAAGGAGAGGCCATGTCTGAACTGGGGTGGTGTGGAGTGCAAAAAACTGATGGATTTAGGCCCAGATCTCTGTACTGGGGTGAATGTATGACATTGTTCTGCATTCTGTCCATCAACTGTGGTTTTTGCATTTGTCACCCCGAGTGGGATGGGTATGCTCAGACGTGAGTCTCATGCTCTCCTAAAGGGCGTGGTGTGGAGTGCAAAAAAACGATGGATTTAGGCCCAGATCTCTGTACTGGGGTGAATGTATGACATTGTTCTGCATTCTGTCCATCAACTGTGGTTTTGGCATTCAGCACCCCTTCCCAAGCCAATAGTGGCAACTGGGACACCATCCCACGAGCCCTTACATGGATGCCCCGGTGCCAACTAGGGGCCCCCATAAAACACCATGTTGCAGCCGAGGGGGGAGCCCTGGGTAAAAATATATTTAATGGGGAGGACAAAATGTGGCCTCTACTCAAGCCACTAAAGGCCTCAGGAACCTCATCCTCCAGGGTCTTTATGTTTTTTTAATGGAAGGGGTCTCGTAGCCCCTCTCCCTGAGCCAATAGTAGCCCCAGGACCCCAATCCACCGGGTCCTTACGGGGGACCTAATCCCCTACGCAGCCCCCCCGTTTATCCGCATGCACCCATCCTGGCTGCATTGAGAGTGGACATAGCTCCCACCTGGTGGGAGCAGGTGATTTTCTGAGTTGCCCTGCCCGCAAGAGCGCAGGCAGGTAAACACATGTTTGATCCCACCCGGCGGGAGCATTTTTAACTATTCCGCTGTGTGGGTGCAGACTTGTCTTCCCTACCCATGCGCCCACCCGGCAGTGGGCTCACTGAAAAACAGTCACCGAGTTGGGCCGGGGATGGGATGTCGCCCCTCATTTTAATTGAATTTGGCTTGGGGAGGGGGCCATGCATGCACCCTCTTTTTGTAGTATTTGGACCCGAAGAGATGGGGCTATAGGCGCCTTCCAGAGGCTTGGCGAAATAGGCCGAATTCCCTCCTCCCCCAAAAATAACCTATGGGGTAATTTTTTTTCTTTGGTAGCCATCGTTTTAAAAAATATATATTTTATTTTGCAGCGGATCCTGCATGAATTTGCCATAAAAAAATGTACCTTTAAAATTAAAATTTATATTATCCAGCAATGGACAACAAAAGACTATCTACTTGAAGCACATGTGATTTTCTAAAAAACATCTCTGTATTTGCTTGAAGCCCCCCAAAAAATATTACACTAGTGGATCATTACATTCAACTAATGGAATACTCCAAGTGGCATCATTTCCGTTCCTATAATACAGAACACAGACTGCTTGTATGGATTATTTGGCAATGCCATTGGCCTGCAGAAAAGTATAATTGATGCTGATTTCAAAACAATGTCTTTAGATCACCTAGAAATCTCTTGAGATGTGCTAGTGGCCTAATGGTTCCCACTAATGAATATGTCAGCGAAGGCAACTTAAACTCATGTATCATGGCGTCAATCTCTTTTTTTAATTTCATAAATCCAGACTATGGCAAAACCATATTTTTACAATTTATTAAACTGACAGCCTATCGTACCTTGGTTACCATATCCAAAATGCGAGACTAATTAGCACTGGAAATCTTGGCTCAGGTTAGAAAGTGGATATGGGCTAGGCAATTTCTCAGGGTGCGAAAACATGGAAATCAGATCTAACAGGAGTGAGGATATTTTTCAAACTTTGTCAAAACAACAGCCAACTCCACAACTCTGTAAGCCTGGAGAAATGAGAAACAGTACAGCAGAGTGAAACCGAGACACTGGATATCATCTTACACTTAGTCACACAGCTGGGCTTAATATTCACTGCTGAAGCATTGACATCTAGAAGGTAAAGAAGAGCTTTATATTAACAATTGTTTAAACATTGAAATTGTAACCTGAAGAGTCGTCTAAGATATACTTGTTGAAGAACTCCATATTTCCACTCTCCATAACCACCATAACCACCTTCTGGGGTTTTTTATATTTTGGAAGAGGGGACGCGTGGTCTGCATTCTGGAGCAGTCGAAAGCCTTGGGGAACACCACCCCCCAGGAGCGGCTCCTGCTGTGTCTCGGGGTGTATACCCCTGGGACACTGCTGTTTGCTATGGCAGGGCGGGAGTCGAGGTTCCCGCTCTGTCATGGGAAACTTGCGGGCATATTAACAAGTGCCATTTAGCCGCAATTGTTTTTAAAAAGCGAAAAATCCGGTGACAATTATATCGCCCTATTTACTAGGCGACGCTAAGATGCATTAATCATCATGTTAGCAGCCGGTTTGCTAAGGGCTCGCCTCATATCTCCAATGAGTTCGAATGTAGTTGTTGTCAGTGGAAAGATAGGTGTTTCTATGAGAATATAAAAAGGAAGAGGGAGGTATGACAAAAGTGTTGTATTTACAAGGCGGCCCTGGATTTGAGGACCGATAGGGAAACTCTCGCTATTTGCGGTTTATGTCGGATCCTAACATCTGTTCTGAAGTAGACTTAAGCATGTTTAATATCCGATGTGGCAGATTTACAAGTTTATTGCGTCACTATTGCATCACTTTTAACATGAGAAAAGTGACGCAAAAGTGGTGCAAGAGACTTGTAAATCTGCTACACAGTGTTCTGTCCTAGTTTGCGTTCCTTTCTGTCATGTAGAGGATCCTGGGTAAATGTAATGGTTTCTGTACAGCCAGTACCTTTCAACCCTACCCCCAAACTGCTTACTGCCTGTTACCATAGTAACAGTTTATGGAACACTTAAGTGAGCACACAGGTTACAAGTTCAACACACAATGTTGCTAATCGAAATGGTTACTGTGCTGGAGTTTTTAAAATGTTCCATAGGAACCGTTAATCCCAGGTACAGACTCTGGTAAAGAGCTGGTAAAAAGTTAGCCTCAGTATTATACTTCTAGGTATAAACATCATTTCTATTTTATTTGTTCAATGTTTTGTAAGCATTGCGATTATCACACTAAATAATAGTGAAATGTGGTCAGAAAAAGAAGACATATATACTTTTTTAATAACTTTTATTAAAACAACAATAAATAATTAGAAACGTAACTTTAAAATAACAATATAATAAATAACTAGAAACATAACTTAAAGATCACAATATAATAAACAAAATGTTCGATGGACTCCAATGCAAGAAGGGTAGGTAACCTGCAAAACAAAAATGAAAATAAGTGTTTAAAATTAGCTCGATGTGACTGAAGGAGGTCAACGATCACAAATTAAGGTAACACTTGGCAATATTAGTTAATTTGCACGTCTGTAGTGTGCCTCATACATTCCACCTCTCTTATAGCCCGCATTGAAGAGGTGTCTGTACAGAAGTGCCTACTGCGTCAGATTTACAGTATGGATCAACAGGTCTTTAAAATGATTCAGAGATGAGACAGAATTAGGTGAGAGATCACGTCATTATGCAGGACAATATTCTTTATTTGGAAAGCATTTAACCAGAGGCATTGTGTATCTAGGATACTCTGCTTACCTTGTGTAAACACCGTGGCGAACAGAGTTCACAACTTCAACTCAGCTTTGGTTCTACACTGCAGACTGTATTAAATTCAGCCTTGATTTTTTATCAGCAGAGTGGACAGCATCTTCCATATCTTTAAAAGAGAAAGAGAAACAATGTGAGAGAGAGTGAGAGAGAGAAAAAGAGAAAAAACAATGATAAAAAAGTGTGAGAGAGAGAAAGTAATAGATGGAGCAGTTAATACTGGAGAAAATCTTTGTAGCTCACCGTTTTGCCTTTGTTGTGTGTTCAAGCATGTTCCGGTTCATAGTGCACCCTCCAGTTTAGAGATCTGAAAGATAGTATAGAGTTAGTAATAGCATAGTACATACAACTGCACAAGTATATTTTTGCTTTATGTCTTTGTACACTCAGGATATTGTTTTTCATCAACTTCCACTGCAAGGAGGTGTTTGTGCGATGTTTTGGTATACACCTGTTACAACGCATTTGTTACAACGCACTACTGTTACAACGCGACTTTTACAACGCATACCATTACAACGCATTGCACTGGGGGGCGCTCTAGGATAGGGAATAAGTATAATTTACTATCCAACACCTTCCCTAGGGTCCACGGGGACTGGAGTTAGAATAGTAAATTATACTTACCACTATCCAGCACCTCAAAGCGCTATGCGTTGTAATGGTATGCGTTGTAATGGTCGCGTTGTAACAGTAGGTAGTTGTAATGGTATGCGTTGTAACATGGTACATCCGTTCTTTTTCTTCCAAAGTACTATACCCCATGCATTCCCACTGCATAGTAGTGAGCTCTCATTACAGCGTACCCAGACTGTTGCATCCCATTGATTCCCAGAGTCCGTAGGTGAGTGCTTCTTCTTGTGCACTCAGGGGCAGATTTATAAGCTCCTTGCGCCACTTTTGCGTCACTTTTACCATGTTAAAAGTGATGCCAAAGTGGCGCAAGGGGCTTGCAAATCTGCCCCTCAGACTGTTGCAACCTATCCCCCCGTGCCCTGAGGTAATTGTACATTCGTACACAGTCAAACTGCTGCACACTACCCACTCTCTCCGCCCCTTCAGAAACAAGCTTCTTTGCTCACCTTATGCCATTGATGTGATTCAAAGAGGGTGCACCAAGTGTTGAAGCAGCCTTCTCAGATGTTGTTATGATGGCCACGCATCATCGCAGAATCCTCGAACGTTGAGCTTTGGAGGTGTTGGGGGGGACGCCAATTTGTGAAACACAACCTGTAAGATAAAAAGGAAGTTAACGTTGTGTGTCATTTCTTTATCAAAGGAGAGAGGAAGTGAGAGAGTGACTGAAAAGAATATTCGCGCTCACCTTTCTGTCACCGGTGTGTCTTTCACCTCTTGCCGGGACATAATGCACCCTGAAGCTTTACATCTAAAAGATAATAAAAGAAAGATGTTATGATTGGTAATTGTTACTATCTTAATGTGGGGTAGAGTTACATCGCCCTTTCACATACCTTCCCTCCTGCATTTAAAAAACAACTATTTGTACAGTTCCAACTTGTTTAATAGGCTTCGATTTTTGTAAAATTACTATAGTAGTAATGTTTTTATCCGGTTGTGAAAGCAAGTGGTGCACAGTGATGCACGTGGTTTCGATCATCACGAGCGTCGGACATTTGACCAATCATAAAAGCTTTCCTGCTATTGGAAAAAAAATACAAATGCAATAAGATACGGTATATACGACTGCGTACGCCTAAATCGCTGCAACGTATTTTTGTATCCAGTCTGCTGCACCACATCTACTCCTTCCGCTGCGCACTCAGGCCTGACTGTTCACCTTTTCCTGGACAGGGCACCTTCTAAATCATGCAATCCCGCTCTGCAACCAAGAAGTCTAACATATGGTGTTGAGTCTTGATTTTGCTAGGACTAACGACATACTTGTGCTCCCATCATCATTGCAGGGTCCTCACCCGCCTAGTCCTTGCGGTACCACTAACTCAGTGACCAAAGAGGCCACAGACGTAGTGGTGGGCACCCCTGCTCTGTGGTTCGGGCCTACATGAGGCGTCCGATCCACTGGGATGGGCCATCACAGCACTTGCGATGGAAGCAACTCTAAAATGGCGTAGAGCACGTGCGTAAGGTTAAACAGGGACCCCCTGAATGAAATACATTTCCTGGGTCAGGGCAAAGCAGTTTATGACAAAGGTAAATACCCAGGCAAAAACAACGTAAATATCTGGCAAAAATACAATACAATAAGGTAACGCAAACACAAGAAGGTGATAAAACAACAATGTGCTATGATGACATAAACATTTTAATTATATTTATAAAAATTGATTGTATTTTAAACACAATTCTTCTGTATGATTGAACATGTCCATATCAATTTTTATAAATATAATAAAAAAATTTATGTCATCATAGAACATTGTTGTTTTATCACCTTCTTGTGTTTGCGTTACCTTATTGTATTGTATGTGTGCCAGATATTTACGTTGTTTTTGCCTGGGTATTTACCTTTGTCGTAGAGCACGTGCGCACCATCCTTTTTATTGGTAGGGTCACGTGTGTAGTGACTCATGTGCTAGATGGGTGTGGTGTGGGTGTATACCAGTCATGAGGAAGTGTGTGTGTGCCGTTCTGACAACTAGACTGGAAAGTAAGAGATCACTACAATGAAAATCTGGGCCTTGTAGCGTTGTTGTGTGGGCTGGACTGACGTATGCCAGTGCTGCGCGAGGCTGTGAACGATGACTCCGGAGCTATGGGCGTGGTTCCGTCGTGAGCTAGATGAAAAATCTACTGATTTGAGTGTCCGTGTTGTAGTGCTGCTGTCATTCGGGTCTACACGCAAATGTGTCATTATGTCTGAAAAGTTCTACAATATGGCTAACATGGAAGGTATGGGGTATCACTGACCCTATATTCCTCCATAGCTGCACACATAAAAGATGGTGGACATGACACATTTATGCAAATATGAATATTAGTTGTACATTCAGTGGAGTGTTGTAGCTGTAGTAATACAGGACTGTGAGAAGTTTAGGTTGCAGTTTTTAGCACATGAAGGACAGATTATATATATACACGTATGTGGTCATACAGTTATACTGTCGAACTTGGTGCTGGGAATCATTGTTCGAGGCTCGGAGTCGCGTCCACATCCTGTTATTGTAAAGTAATGACGTAATCGACGCGTGCCTGAAAATGTACTGTAAATACAGTGCTCATGTAAATTGTTGATATAGTTTTAGGTCGACTTCACGCTATATAAATGTGCTAAAAAAAAAAATGAAATAGTACACATTTATAAATTGACTATACAGATTCTTTGCAGTATTGTAATGATCCACTTTATACATTCGTATTTGTAGAGAAAGTTATATAATCAAAGTTTTTGTTATCGTCAGAGGTAAGATTGTTGCACACGCTATTTACAGCACAATATAATGTGTTAGGGTGCAGGAGCAGCATTTTACAAACATAATAAATATACAGACACAGATAGAACAGATAGATAGTTGAAGTGGGTATGGGCATGTGTGCTCGACTCCATTTTATTACGTTGCTGTTGGTAACAAGTAGAATAGTCATCATAATATCATACACAGATATTCAATTATAAACGGTTTGTGACTTCTGCTGTACAAAGTAAAGAACACCTATGTGAAATTATACACAGAAGATTCTATTGTAAAGGGTTCATGAGTTGTGGTACACTGAGGTAGGGGCGGTTTATATAGAGCCTGATATGATGCGTGGTTCAAGCAGAACGCACTGGTAAGAATGTCTTTTGGTAACTGAATTTTGCCTTAATAAGGCCATGTGGTGATTATTTATGGTGCACTGAGTTAGTGGTACTTCTGGTACTCAGTGTGTGCTCACCCTGCGATGATGCGTGGTTCTAGCGGCCTGTACTCAAAGCATTGACTGTTGTATACTAGACTGCATGAACTTTGAGGGGAAAAAAACTACTATCAATGGTTATCAATTGCTCTGCAAACTAGGTCTAGTGATTGCTCCCCATAACAAATTAAACCATTGCATTTCACGTAGTGCATTCTAACTTTCTCAAAATGGGGACGTATGTCTGGTGGCGATGTTGAAGGTGATGCTCTAGAGGTACTTGGTATTGGCGGTGGTGGAGGAACATTTAGGCGAAGTGTTCTACATTCTTTGTGAGCATAGTTCACAGGATGCAGGGATTAAACTGTCTGTAGTGTAGATAGAAAGCTGAATTCAAGTTGTGAATCCAACTGTCCGCAGTGTACATCAAAGCCACTAGTCAGCACAGTTATAGAAGAATGCTTTTTTCACTTATTTAAACAAAATCTGAATACATACAGTATAATTGTCTCTGCATTAAGTAAATCAAGGCTGAATTCTCTACTGTCTATAGTGTAGAGACAAAGCTGAATTTGTGTGGTAAACCCTGCTGTCAGCAATGTTGATGTTAGGGTGGACTGCATCATCTGCAAACATGATTGAAATGAAAGATAGAACGTGTATAGAATACATTATTAAAATATGTGTGTTTCAGGGACATTTAAAAGGGACAGTATGTCTCACCGTGACATAAAACTGTTCACTCTTCTTTGAGATGATTTATGGTGCACTGAGTTAGTACTATCTTTGGCGCTGAGCTTGTACGTATCCTGCGATAATGCGTAGTGCAGGGAGGCTGCACTGGGAGCAATGTTTTTTGCCTAGTGAATTCTGTCTTAATAAGGCTACGGGGAGATGACTTGTGGTGCAGTGAGTTAGTGGTACCGAGGGAACTCAGCGTGAGCGTACTCTGTGATGATTTGGGGTTCGGAGGGGTCGCAGTGGTATAATGTCTCTTGTCCACTGGAATGCATCATGTACAATCGCCATTCTACCTGAATCGTGAGCCCTCACAATGTAGATCGAAGGCAGTAGTGATCACTGACATCAAGAAATTCTTTTTGTCGTATCTTTTAACAAAATCTGAGGACATAAAGTACAATTATCTCTATCTTACAAAAATCAAGGCTACATTTCATGCTGTTCGTAGTATAGATTCAAAGCTGAATTAAAGATGTGAACCCTGCTGTCTGCACTGTAGATTGAAGTCAGTAGTCAGCAGAAATATCGACAAATGATTTTTGTCACTTATTTTAACAAAATCAGAACACATACAGTATAATTTTCTCTGTATTAAATAAATCAAGCTTGAATTCTCTACTGTCCGTAGTGTACATGCAAAGTTTGAATGCTGTCCGTAGTGTAGATGGAAAGCTGAATTTAAGTTGTGAACCCTACTGTCCGCAGTGTAGATCGAAGGCAGTGTTGACACAGACATCTAGGAATGCTTTTTTTGTCACATACTTTAATAAAAAATGAGGACACAGTAAAATTGTCTCTGCCTTAAATAAATCGACACTGAATTCAATGTTGTCTGTAGTGTTGATGCGCCACAGGTATCAAGTGGTAAACCCTGTTGATCACAGTGTACATTTAAAGGCAGTAGTTAGTATAGCTATTGAGAAATATTTTTGTGGTATCCTTTAGCAAAATTGTCTCTGCCTTACATAAATCAAGGATAATTTGAAAGCTGTCCGTATTGTAGATGGAAAGCTGAATTTAAGTTGTGAACCCTGCTGTTCGCAGTGTAGATCTTAGGCTGCACTATCTGTAATATATTCCATACATTGACTGTTGCATACGGGACTCATGAACCGGTATCAAGTGGTGAACTCTGTTGATCGGAGTGTACATTTGAAGGCAGTACACAGTACAGACATTGAGGAATGTTTTTTGTTGCATCATTTAACAAAATTGTCTCTGCCTTACATAAATGAAGGCTAACTTGAATGTTGTCCGTAGTGTAGATGGAAAGCTGAATTGAAGTTGTGAACCCTGCTGTCCGTAGTGTAGATCGAATGCAGTAGTTGACACAGACATGGAGGAATGCTTCTTGTCACTTATTTAAAAAAAATCTGAAGCCATATAGTAGAATCGTCTCTGCATTAAATAAATGAAGGCTGAATTTCCTACTGTTCATACTTAAACAAAATCTGAGGACATAGTACAATTGTCTCTGCTTTAAATAAATTGAGACTGAATTCAATGTTCTCTGTAGTGCTGATGCGCCACTGGTATCAAGTTGTAAACTCTACTGACCGCACTGAAGATCGAAGGCAGTAGTCAGCACAGATACCGACGAAGAAATGAAGGACAACTTCAATGCTGTGCATAGTGTAGATCCAAAGCTGAATTCAAGTTGTGAACCCTGCTGTCCACAGTGTAGGTGGAAGGCAGTAGTCAATACAGACATAAGTCTGCGTTGCTGTGGCACTGACCTCGCAATCGGCCTGTATCGAGGAGGCATATGGTCATGGCGGCAGCCACGTGGCAGGGTGAGGACCTTCGCTGTGGGGGAGTCTTTTCTCTTTGCAGAAGAGAACCACGCCCAAGGCATAGGCTAATTATTTATAGTCTTATGCTGGAGTTGCGTACGTTGGATCAGCCCACTCCACTTCTGCTTCAAGGGGGGGAGACAACACAGCAACATGACCGAGATATTCCCAAGAGTCCGAGATAATATGGTTGCGTCCACTGTGCAGTACGCATGTATCAATGGTATATCTACACGCTGAAACATTTTTGGTTTCTATAGTGAGCTGTGTATAGCATTTCACTGGTAGTCTTGGCAATGTGTACATTATTGTTGATGTGTGAGTTCCATCCCTTATACATAGTTGCTTCAACGGTTACAGGTGGTCCAGAATTCGGCAGCACGGGCCATCTTTGGACTATCTCGCCGTGCTAGAGCCTCGGGCCTCTTGGAGGCATTGCACTAGCGTCCTGTCCGGAAGCGGATAATGTTTAAGACCTTGACTCTGGCACATAAAGCCCTGCACGCCTCCGGAGCGAAATACCTCCAAAAAAGACTGACCTTTTACCACCCAGCCAGGTCGTTGAGGTCAGAAGCCTTGTTTCTTGCCGTTGTGCCCCGTGTCAAGAGGGCACGCATTGGAGGTCGCTCCTTTAGACTGTTGGCGCCCCAGTTGTGGAATAAGCTACCAGTGACCCTGCGCAGCACTTCAGACCTGTTGGCTTTTAGGAAGGGGCTTAAAACCTGGCTTTTTACTTCCTAGTCTCCCAGGCTCTGTTGGTTTTTTTTTCTGTCTTTTACTGTTTTTTTCTTGTTATGTTATAAGATTGGTGTGCAAATTAAAGCGTCGGGACACTCTTTGAGTAGCCGTACGCTATACAAAATACAGTTTAACATAACATAACATAACATTGGTTGCCACATCTCTGAACATTGAGCTAGTGTGCTGTTGAAGGGATATATTATTTTTGGAAGGTCAGTAATCCTGTTTTGGGCTACCTATAAGGTAGGAGAGGGGGAGGGGTCAGGAGGGGTGGTTGTAGTGGTGGTGGCGCTGGGTATTGTGATTTTGTTGGGTGTCGGAAGTGTATAATTAGTATCTCTATCACATATTGCTCTTTAAATATGGGTGTGAGTTGGATGTAATTCACGCAGTACATAGTCGACGTCCTTACACTAGCTAAATGTTGATGTTAATTTGTTAGTGGTAAGTGGAATTATTGCCTGTTTTTTAGGTAGCATTGCAGATTTGTTTTTTTGTTGAAGATATGGGAAAGTGGTCAACATTATAATTAGGAATTGTCATTTAAAAAACCTTTGAAATTCACTGAAAAAACCATAGGTTTCAAGCAGATTATAGTTAGGAATTATCATTATCATAGTTAGCTGGACATTTCCCTCATACAAAACCATTGAAATTCCTCCATTACAGTTAAGTTTATGCCAGGCTCTACCTGTCGTTAAGGGCAGAGGAACTGGTTTACGGTGGCAGGGCTCCCTTCCATTATTAGAAATGAGGTTAGGCCATGATCATCCCTGCATAATGCAGAATATCTTGTACTTTGATCAGATCATTAAAGTCACAAATAAGGCCTAGGGTGTGTCCTGCTTGATGGGTGGGGACAAACACCCATTGTTGAAGCCCTAGAGTATCACATGACTCAGCAATTCCTGAAAATGAGGTGAAAGGTCTCCTTCTGCCCATAGATTAAAATCCCCTAAGTATGAATATGCTAACGCCATGCTGGTAAGAACTTCCATCAGGGGGAGAGGTATGAACTTGGAGGCCCAGGGGGCTGTAACATAGAACCCAAGAAAACATATTACCTCTTTCTGTTTTTAAGGCAAAGCCTAAGGTTTCTGGACCTTTAATGTCGTCCAGAAAAGGAACAAGGGGACTCTACTCACATAGAACCAGGATTGTCAAATTATTTATCAGAAACAGTGATTCCTGTGGAACAGTACATGAATCTATTCTGGTAATAATATGCGCAATCGCAATGGAATGGGTTAGTGTAATGCCGAAAGGAGAAATGACCAGATACACCTTAGTTGGTATTTTTTTTTATATATTTCTCAAATATATATACAGAAGTAAATATAAACAATTGTGCAAGGTGTCCACCCTGTACCTGGAAGCTAGAACATGGATGACATGTTTGTGACAATTGTGAATGGTTTCCACACTTTAAAGTCGACCGTTTAGAAAACATATACAGAGTAAACTGCGACTATATACAATGATATGCAATGGTTTAATGGTTCGCTTTAGTTTCTGCGTCAACAATGTTTCGACCCTTTGTGTAATGTAGGGTCTCTTCAGGACCTAAGAATGTAGGGACATCTGGTTTTTCGAATGCGCAGCCGCTGAAAAAGTGTGTGCCACAAGTGAGTGATAAGTAAAAAGGAACTCAGAAGGGACCCATTTGGCTGCCCAAGTGAGGGTGGGGGAGGGCCACCAGTCTGAATATTGCACAGCGGTATCAGTCAGGTAGTGAAGAGTCCTATTTCGGCGCACAACAATATGTGCAAGCAATAGGGAACTCAGAAATATGAAGTAACTCGTGTAACACATGTGGGAACATGTCTGTCTGCATATGTAAATATGTGCCAGCAGCTTTAGTCAAGACAGGCAAAGCGGTGATGAATTCCTATAGGTGAATGAATGACGTAGCACGGTGGATACCAGCGCACAAGAATGGGGCAACTTGAAATAGGCAGATACAGCCCCCACTTTGATGATATCTTATAAATTAAGGGAGTTCCAAAATACCCTTGCTGGTCCAAGCGCGCAAACTCCAGAACAGCGTGTGACTGTCTGCTCTCGGTCAAATGACTGTGGTTCAGCAGAAGCATAAAAAATACTACTTCCCCCTTATTACCTCTGAGTTTGTGAAAAACCTTAAATCCAGGTGGGCAAGCCAGACCAAGAGCTATATTGACTCAGAAGTAGTCCAGGATTCTGTAACAAACAGAGCATCCCGTCCCCGGTCTCGAGTAGAAAATGAATTTCCATGCTGTGCTTCACCACCTTCAGTAAGCCACATCTCAAGGCCAAAGATACCTTGTTCTTAACATCTACAAATGTCTCAGTCTGAGAGCATCCCCTCAATATTTGCCTTCTGAGATTCCAGATTGCTTATCCATATGTTGTAATTTGTTTCCGGTGTACTGAATCCTAGAAACAGTAGCATTCCTTTGCCAAAAACCGGCACCAACCACAAAAGGTCTAGTCGTGCCTGAGAGGGTCAGAGAAATGGGGCACTTACAAAACTTAGTTTCAAATGACAATATGCTCATTAGCTTCTACAGTCCACACAAAATGTACCCCTTTATGTAACAATCATGTAATGGGATAAACATTAGTGGAAAATTATCAATAAAGAGACTGTAAAAACTAGCAAAATACACAACAGACTTGAAATATACTTCATGGATGTTGGAGCCTTCCAAACCAAAATAGCTTTCACCTTTTCAGGGGTCATAGTTACCCCTTATGGATAAATGTCAAAACCCAAACATTCTACAGAATTTACAAGTAAACCACATATTTCCAACTTCGCAAATAAGTGATTTTCTCTAAGACATTTCAATATTGATTGAACAAGAGTAATTTGTTCTGAACAAAATTAGAATATATCTCAACGTCATGAATATTAAACACTGGACATATCCCCACAAATTCACATACTACTTCACTAATAAAGATCTGAAAAGCGGTTGGGGCATTAGAGAGTCTGAAGGTATGACGAAATTTTCAAGAAATCCAAACTTTGTTGTCAAAGCTGTTTTCCATTTGCCATCTTCTCAAACTCTAACAAATAGATATGCCCCATGCAGATCTAACGTTGTGTAGATAAGATTTCAAACTTGGTCTATTTATTCAAAAACCAATGGCAATGGAGAGCAATTCTTGATGGCAATCTATGCAAGTTCTTACTTCCCCATATTTTCAGGCACGGAAAAGTGGTGAGTATATAATAGAGTTACAATGACGTATATCATCTATCTGTAAAAGTTGATCTAGATATTTTTTTAGATATTTGTTTTCCTTCTCTGTAAGTGCATAAATACGACTATGGTATAAAGTAGATCCTGGTTGCATATCAATGCCGCAGTCACAGTCTCTATGAGGTGGTTTATCTTAGCAAAGACATCCTGGAAGTCTTGATAATCACTGAGCAGTCTAACACCATCCTCCTTATTTTACTCTTGATCCGCAAAACATTGCATTTTTTCTTTTCCATGTGGTTCACACTTTGATTGACAGAGTTCAGAAGCAAATGTTAATGAACATCTTCCCAATCAAATCTTGGATAATGCTGTTGAAGCCAGGTTACACCTACAATTAACTGGAAACACAGGGCATTGATAAAAATCAAAACTAATTTCCTCTTCATGCTTATTTGAAATGGACATAATTAACTTAAAAGTTTGAAAATCAAATGGACCAGGAACTAATATTTTATCATCAATAACTTTGACTGACTCTTAACCGCATCGCTGCTGCGGTGATTTTTGCGCTGTGCGGCATTTTTAAAAATACCGCGTTACATGACAAGCTCAGCTCGTCATCAGCACACGCCACCCGTGGCTGATGACGAGCTGAGCTCGTCATCAGCATCGAAGGGGTTAAGTAAGGTAGGCATAATGAATAGCTTTTGCAGAAGAACAGTCCATAAATTTCCAGCTGCTCCTGAATCAAGAAAAAGTATGACACAAAATGCATTATTATGGTCTGAGATGGGTATCTGGTTGGGGTTAATCAGTGACCTTTTGAAGTCTGTTTCATATCAACCAACTGGTTTGAGACCCACTCACTTGTCACACTTAGATGTGGGGTCTCAAGCTCTACTCTTCTGGGCTCATGGACCGAATTCCTTAATTTTATTTGTGGGTTTAACCGAACAATCATTAAGAAAATAGCTTGATTTACAACAGTAGAAGCAGAGATTCCAAGTTCTGATCTCTGCCCAACTCTTCTTTAATTAAAGGGTTCCTAGCAATACCTATTTGCATAAGTTGAACATCAGTTTTTACTAGTGGGTCAACTTTCTTCTACCTGAATATAAACATCTCAGGGCCAGATTACAAGTGTAGTTGGTATTTATCACACAAGATAAATAATGATACCACAGTGTAATTTTTTTATCGAGTGTGTCGTTGAGAAATAACATGTACATTTTTATGTTTAACGCAACAAAATATGCATGATACAGTAAATACCATGTGCTTTTTTCCCTGTTAAATTAATTTGCAGATGGTTGAGTTATTTAACGCATCCTATAATTATCAGATGTGTTAACTAACGAACAACTTGCAAATCTGACCTATGCGTTAACAGGGGTTTACGCACTGGTCAGAATATACCGACCACCTCATAATCAGGGCCGTAGTCTCCCTCTTAAGCGTCTGCTTCCATCTTTCAAAAAAGAAGGATCCAATGTTATTACTATGTCAATTCACTCTGAACACGTTTTAAGAGGATTCACCACTTGAACTAAGAGGTTATTTAATTGACCCCATCGCCTCTTAAGAAAAAAAAGTATTTCTTGCTCTCTGGCCCGTTGGAATTCCTCATCAAAATGTTGCGGTTGGAGGGCAGGGTTTTCATACAAGAGTCTGCAGCCATTCAAGTAGGAGGTAAGTTCTTTAGTCCATGTCAGGCCCTTGGGTTACAGTCACAGCAGCTAGGCCCTCTTAGTGTTCCATTCTCGCTCCAGCTGTAGTCAACACCCAGGATCCACCGAGCACATAGGCACCAACATTCCGTGCATGATCGCACTCTCACAGCATCCACCCTCAACATTCTACAGCATGTCCACTTAGCCCATGCATACACAGACAAATCACAACACTACAACATCACCTTTCCTTACACACAAGACAAACCAGATATGCCACGTCACTAGATAAGGCAAACTCCAGTTAGAGAATGGGGCCTCTTGACAGATTTTTTTCTTTAAATGTAGTTTTATATAGCGCAAACAAACTAGACCCCAAGATATCAGGTATCAGAGCGCTTTACATGAGCACCAGTTGCGTTACAGATGGACACATTCATTTTTGTTAGATTAAGTGATTTGCCCAGAATCACAGGATGTTGAGCGCCCATGCCCAGACTCAAACCCGGTTCCCCAGCTTCGAGGTCGACCGCTCTAGCCATAAGGCCAGTGTTTTTCTCTAATGCGATAAATGCCACCACGTCCCCGGCCTCCTATCAGAGGTACTTTACTGGAGGGTCGGTCTGGCCCTGCCGAAACCCTGACTCTCGCTTTCACCTCATTAGCTAGAAGCTTGGCCCAACCCTCAATAATACCCTTAATATTACCCTCAATAATACACAGTGTCCTTGTTCTGCTTGAGCATACCCTGGTCCCCCCCAAGGCCCTGATGTCCGTGAAAACACCGATAGAAAGCTGCAAGAGGCACGTAGGGTACTTTCCGCAGCCTCCCGGTACTGGGCAGAGGGGTGAAGAAAGGGAAGGGGGTTTCTTTTTGAGGTGAGCCCCAGGGTGGCTGGAGAAGGGGTCTGCGCCTCATTATATTTGGACTGCAGCAGAGAAGGGGTTAAAGAGGTCTCATGATGCCCAACTCATTGTGGGTACTTGATCTGGCTGCTTCGAGCTGGGCAAACATCTCTAGAGATAGCATCATTAAAGTGCCTGGAAATTCCACTTCATGCCAGGGGAGGATGCCACGGCCGTGCCCACACACTGAACCAACGCGGGTCTATAAATGAGGCTTTCAGAGTTAAAGCGGATGCTAGAAAGAAGCAAAGCAGCACAATGGGGCCGCAGCGACCTGTTTCCAAAAATACCATTTATTTTTGGAAAAAGTTCTGAGGCGGCGTGACAGGTTTCATCTATACACTTTCTTTCCATCTGACGCTGCGGTTACCATGGTTACTTTCTGCGGTGTTATAACAAGAGCTGTTGTGATAGATTCATTAAGACACAGTTTGTTCTCTTCCTTCTGTGTTTTTTTCTCTGAATAAGCCAGCCCCCTGGCTGAAACCACGGGTCGAAAGCTGTGAATCGACAAACGGAAGCAGGGAATCGAGTAACCACGGTGCCTTGCAATTAAATGTGTATCAAGCATGAATGAAAAGCAAGGAAGATATTCCCCCAGAACTGGAGCTAGGGATTCATGTCTGTCATGGCGGCGCTTCCTGCTATAATAATAACAATAATATATTGTTTTTGTGTAGTGTTTAAGAACACTGCTCTGTCACTTCTAAGCACTGTAATTCACAGGTATTACTATCACTCAATGCTAAGCCACTCAATTTAGCAACCTCAGAAGGATAGAACACTGAGTTTGCCTTGCTGGGATTCAAAATTATGACCTGGATATCTCGGTGAGGAATGTTCAGCTCACTGAGCCATCCTATTGCCATATTCCTTTCAGTCTGTGCAATAATGGATTGCTCCTATTAGACCTGGATTGTCCTCAACCTTCCATTGCCCGTCTTTCACCTCACACATGTACTTCTCAAAGGTCCAAAATGGCGTTTCATTCGGTTCTTATTTAGAACAGCCCTGGGCACACAAGATATCTCAACGTTGCTAAATTGAGCAGCCACAGTAGTGTGAGAAGCTGCACAATAACTGAATGCAGCACTTGACAGGGCCTGTGGCATAAGGACCACTTCCAACCCTGGTAAAGGAGTAAAACTGTGAATGCTCCTTGATAAAGATATGTCCTTCAACCCTCAGTTAAATTCGGTGGTCAAAATAGTAACCTCCCGCTATCAATGCTCAGGAAAATAGGTAACTCCTTCCTTCCCACCTCTGGGAGGAGTATTATTTCTTTCAATCCTGGACAGCTACCTCCGCGCATGTGCAGAACTACAAAATCTCGAACCCGGAACCTGGAGAGAAGTCAAAATCAAGCATCCAGAATTTGTGTCAACTTCAGAAAATGTGAACTCATCTCATCTTCACTGAATTCTCACCACTGGCTGTTTTGCAACACAGGACCAGACCACATTCAAGGCTCTCTATAGCATGCACAAGGCACTACATACAAAGGGACCTTGACATCTGCATAATCTGATCTCTGCTTGCCGATGGTGATGGAGCAAGTTTCAGAGTAGGGGTGCTGCTGTCAATGCTGTGCCACAAAAATTATAGGGATAGAGAAAATCCAGGTGTTACACAAGGAACAACTGTAGCAAATGAGCCGCGTCCATTCAGCAGGAGTGGTCGGGGAGAAATGTGTGCATGGTGGGCGGTGCATTTTGAAGCTCCCAGTACTGAATGTATGACACAGCAGTGTACTGCCATTTGCAAGGAGTGAATTTTCCATTGATATTGCCCTTTTGAAGTGGACACTAAATTTGCATCAGACATGTTTACTGCTGGAGCACAATATATGGAGAATGTGCTGAGGTCCCTCACATATTTACCTTTTGTGCATCACTCAAGTAAAGTATTTTGGTTTGTTTTGACTCTATTAAAACCTTTGTTTTCAGGAGTGTTAGGAAACATTTGACACCCTACAAACAGCCTTTACTTTCACACCCTCTGTACTCCAGTGAGATTGTCACTTGGATCCTTTCTTCAGCTGCAAAGTTATCTTTAACCTTGCAGCTAAAGAAAGGAAATGTAAACAGCAACCTCCATATGAAAAGAATGAAAAGCAGTTTGTCAGAAGACTTTGCCTGATATTTGATCTCGGTCTATGAAAAAACAGCAAATGTAATTTGGTTAAAAAAAAAATATATATATATTATATATATATATATATATTATATATATATATATATATATATATATATATATATATATATATATATATATATATATATATATATATATATAAAATATATATATATTTTTTTTTAACCAAATTATATATATATATCTTTATCCAGGGTCGGTTTGTCCTCAGGAGCAGAAGAGTGTGTTGCCCACTAGGCGCCAGTGGCATAAATTAAGTCCTTTCCATGTCCAAGACTACTGAGCTCCCTGTCTGCTCCAAAAGTACAGCCTACAGGGGCAGGGCGTAGTAAAGGCAGGGGATGGCCAATCAGGGACTGGAGATTGGCAGTGAATGCCGACCACATCAGCTGTCGTCCAGTGCGCATGTCTAGTAGGACAGGTCTTGTACTTTGTCCGATCCGACATGCGCACTTCAGGCCTCGAACCCAGTGCTCTGTTTGGGAGCCAGGGGAAAACAGCACAGCCCCTCTGGCCTCCTTCAGAACGGTGTGTTGCACCTGCTCCAACCAATCACTGTTTTGCTTTCATGCAGCTTTAAGTATATTAAGCATGAGAGCAAAGCCTGGATTGGTTTGGGAAGAATAGCCTGCCCTTGTGGGCCCACCCTTTCCAGGAAGTGTGGGGGCGGGATGATTAAGGCCATAACCTTGCTTTATTTCAAAGCCACACAGTGATTGGTCATGTTTTTGCTTAATGGTGTAGTGTTAGCACTGCTTTTGACCATCGCGCCCAGTTTGCAGTATTCTCCAGGATCAAGTGAAGCCTGATAATATTCAGGCGACTCACTTTATTGTATGTGCCTCTATGCATATGCCCCCTGCTGTAGTGTAGTTCCTAGTTTCCCACTAGGCCCTGCGCATTGGAATAACATAAACAGTAGTATCGACGTGGAACTGGCTATATTCCAGGCCTCCACTGACTATGCTAAACTTAATTGGGTTGTGTTACCAACTAGCTCAGAGGTCACTGGAAACTTTCTTCTCTGCATAGGAAGTGATCAGCTTCCTTGGCACAGACAAGAAGGGATTCAGCTTTCCAACAACCGTGCAACATGACAACTTTGCTCCTCAGATCAAGAGTCGATCTCTAGGGTCGTGTGAAACAATAGACATAGATTTCACTCAGTCAGTCTAGTGCAGTTTACTTTCACAGTATGTAGAGAATAGAGAGACGGGCGTTTATCAATAAAGGGTTAACATTTATTGAACAGTCTTTCTTCTCATACAAGAGAAATGTATTGCCACAATTGCAATAACTGTTATTATAAAAAGTACGTACAGTAAGATAAGAATAGCGAAATAGAACTGTAAAAGCATTGATATGGTTTCTTAGCCATACAATGGTTTAAAAGTAATAAAACATATATACAGTCATATATACATTAGGCTAACATACTCAACTGGTGCTTCTAACTAAGCCTACCCCAGTGTGCCTGACCTAGGCCTAACACGTGAGAAGGGGGAGTAAGTAAGTAGCTTAAGTTAAGTTGGTTTTGCCAAGGTTTGTTTCAAGAATTCTCTTCTAAGGGTTTAGTCAACACCATACCTCTGAATAGAATGATGGAGGATTGGTATCTCCTTCAGGGGTCTCTCTCGATATCCCAGTCACCTGCGAGGGTAAACTGGAAGCGCCGGGACTGGATTTCTCAGCACGAGAAAGGCAGCGGCTTCTCTCAGCGCGTCTGGAGGAAGGAGGGGTGACAGCGTCCGCGGGCAGCTGGGCTGGATGTCTTCGCAGAGGACGGCTGCACGGTTCCTCAAGCGTACTGCACCATAGTTCGCGCTGTAGCGGCGATAATGGTAATCAGTAGCTTCACCACCACAGGATAGCAGGCTGCAGCGACAGGCAACGCTCAACAGCAGTTAGCTTCGCTCTCACAGCTCACAGCTTCGCATTGCTTAAGGCAACGTTGGTAATATTTATACCTGACAGGTGCCGGGTTTGACGCAAGTTTGCTGGACATAAGACGTCAATTAAAGATGTCACTAGGAAGTGGCAGCTATCAGTTGCTCATTAGAGTTCTATTACTAATCAAAACATAGCAAGCGGGGATTTCCAGGTTTGCTAAGTTTTTATCTTGTTGAAGAACTCGGAGTGTTATCTAGGAATATCAGATAGTGACTGCTGCTCTGTCATTGCACTAATTGGTCGCAAAGGAAGTAGCAGAGAGTCATGCTGGAATGTGGCTCTGTGGCTCTGCTCGTGTGAGGCCAGAGATGACTTTACAGAAAATCGTACTTGAACGGTTATGCCAATATAGGGAATAAATGGATTTATAGCCGAATAGGGGCATAAGGTCACAGTATCGATCAGGAACCTAGATAAGCACATGACACCCACTCCACGAATTCATGTCCATCAAAATTACTAAAACTAAGCAATTAGATGCATGTGTAACATGGTGTAACATAGCCCACCCCAAAATACATAAATGCATTCGAAATAGGCGTACTTGTAATACATGGAATTTAGGTACTGTACGTTTTTTAAAGCATAGTAATCATTCAAAAGGTATTGCATATGAAGTCAATGAACGATTATGCAAAAAGAATTACACATGAAGTATCTCTGACAGAAGAAATGCGAGATAAATCATCACATAAAAATGCATTGTAATAACGTGTGCTAGAGGCTGGTGTAATGTTGTTATGTCTCTAGATGTGTTTAGAAATAGAAGTGTGAAGCTTCTGTTCTCTAAGAATAGTTTTTACGTTAAGCAAAGAATTGTTCGTGCCATAAAGAGAGGGTCAATATTTTTTAAAAAATTGTCCAATTCAAAGAAAAAATCAGTTTACCAAAGCTCCTGGCAGTTTTATGTTGATCAAAACTGAAGGCCGAATTCAGATTTCATGGGAACGCTGTGTGTCGGAAAGCTTCTCAAAAGTTATTGTTTCTCTATGGGTGAGAACATCGTATCAGACAGGCTCGCAAAGAATTGGTCTACAAAATCAGGTGATAGTTCAACCAAATTAGATAGCGCTGAAACTTGGCAGGTGTGAGAATGATTGCTGTCATCGAATGCAGGATCAGCAATGCTCACAGAACGTTGTACCTGGATGATGTTGCTTTTGTCACTCGCTCCACTGTTACCACTTGGCTGTAGTACAGGAGTCTCCACGAATGCCGTCATCAGGATTGGTAGCCGCTGGGGACAACACAATGCGTGAGCCGTTATTGGACTTAGCAAAGTATCGACGTCCATTGGTACTGCTGATGGAAGTGAAAGACAGATGTCCAACACGCATTCCTCGCCGCAAAGCATACACCGTAGCACAGGTAAAATGCAATTTTGCCATATCGATCTGAATGAAAGGAACCAGGTCATGTTTAGATCTCTCAGCCTGGCCAATCCGAGGACGTTAGTTATCCTGTCCCTGTAGCGCATTGCTAGGATTGTTTCTTCCATTCCCATGGGAGCTATGTCTGAGCCGAGGCTTGCCATAACGTAGCAGGATGGTCAAAAATAGAATCCCTGCGATGAGTCCAAAAAATAGTGGAATACCACCAAAGATGGAGTGCACAAAATTAGGAAAGATTCCCAAAATTGCCTGGAAGGGTGTTAGCAGTCCCGTAAAGACTGTCTTAAATATGCCTGGGATGCTTGTAGCACTAGACATGTTAAGGAGTTGGTCGAGTATTTGTACGAAATGCACGGGGCAATTTGTTGATAAAAGGTCATGGACCTCAGTAGCCGTCCTTGCGACTAGAAGATCATACGTCTCTTTAGATGACGTTATAGGCACTGTTGTCTGTAAAAGCACAGATTTCATTTTGCTTAATGTATCAATTCGTATAGAATAGAGATTCAGACGAGGCCAGAGGGGAGTCACTGTGTCTGGAGGCCCGCTCGGGAACAATGCTTGCATACAACATTTGACCATGGACGTTACTTCTACTAGATAACTTAGTCCGGGCGCGAGGCCACAGCACCTGTGATCCGTTCTAAGAATGTAACTCCCGTTTGCGAGTTGCATAAAGAAGGGCTCTATCTGAGTTGCAGGTGTGACTAGCTGGTGGCATGAAAGGTTGTTTGAATTTCCATCACATGCTCCGTGTAAATTAATACCCTGACACAAAAGTATACCGCTTAGTGAGTGTTTACAGTTGTCACCACTAAGAAATACATTTTTGTCGCTGTCACTATAGCAAGAATGAGTGTATGGTAATTTCCATTCGGATTTAACATATCCCTTACCCAATTGTTCATATTGGCCAGCAGGTATGTATTCAAGGCATTTATGAAATCGGAAAGTTGTTATCGGAATTGTGATAATTCCGTGTATTATCCATTCAATGACAGGGCTCTCTGACATTGTCAATGATAATCTCTCAAGTTTCTCGATGCTCAAGATTGTATAGTCTGCTCCTTTCTGTGCCAAACTGATCTGTTTATCAGTAAGGTTAAAAATGGAAAATAATGACGTTGTGTTTATCAGACGCCAAGGCACATAGCCTGAACGAAGATTTTGCAGCGTCCAGCCTAATTCTATAATAGAGCGTAATTGAGACTGGCCATGTTGTAACATTAGCAAATCTCTGTCTATCACATCAAAGGCAGAGGATACAATATTGTCCAAAGAATATATTCTGGAAGACAGAGTCATTAACCCATTGTCTACCACAGAAAGTGATTTCTCCAAATTAATACGATCAATTTCTCGTATCTTTTCAGCAGTTTCAATTTGCTTTACTTTCCAAGCCTCGTTGTAAGCAGCATAGATACTGGTCGCTATGAAACGCTTTTGACGCTGTTTGCGTGGTCCAAGAATGAAATCGCGCAAATCAGCACCATCTTTTAACAAAGACAAGTGTTGCTTAATTTCAGCCAGTGTGGATGTAGTTAGCCATTCTAGGCAGAGTTTGCCTACACTGTATGTGGTTATAATTCCTGGATGTTGTCTCTGGGAATATCTTGAGTCTAATCTGGTCATTTTTAAACCCTGTGTTTTATTCAGGAACCTATCTTGACAGTTATTTGTGTCTGTAGGCCAGATTAACCACTTTTTCCAATCAGGATGTGTTCTGTTGAAATGTAAAATGTGTGACACGTCTAACTCATTATCTGCAGTTGTATTCTCAGGTATTGGCTTTGGTATAGACGGTGTTTTCATTTCTTTGTTCTTAGCTAGGCCAAGACAAGATGTTTGGTGTACAGTGTCATTTAAAAATAACATTTGTTCTGGTATCATGCAGGTTCTAAATAGTGCTTCTATGCCTTGCACCTGCCAATCTTTTGTACCCCAAATCGTTTTCGTTTCAATATTATTTTTCCAATAATCAAAACCAAATGTCATCATTTTGTCATAAAATGCTTCTGAATATATCAATTTAGAATTTGTCAGCATTGTTTTCATGCCTGTTTTATCTAACAGTTTATAATAAAACGTTTCTGCATCACTTGTGTTATACCCTGAAAAATATTTGAATTTCTCAAAAAATGCTTTAGAACTGCTTTTAGGTGGTGTAGAACAATGTTCCCATTGATTATACATAAAAACATTTCTAGGCTGTGCAGATTTATGCAAGTAATGATCCCCATAGTGGGTATAACAGAATAACTGCTCATAACTAGATGAACCTTGTAAATAATCATGATCTGTGAATCTAGCTGACATTACTAAATCAGACATCATGTCATTAATACTGTTAAAGTCCCAATCATCAGAGAATGTACTTGGTGTCACAAAGTCACTTAAGGAAACCTTTAGTTGATGAGGATACTTCAGGATTTCGACCGGACCATAGATCTCATAGTCTGTTTTCTCCCATACTACCCCACCAGGTATTGGAATTGCTGTGACATTTACTGTTGACAGTTCTCTTTTCTTCACGTGAGATGATCTGTGTGGTTTCAGGACTAGGTTGATGTTCTGACTTGCTGTGTCCATTGTAATATATTTTCCTTCAATGAATTTTCCCAAACACAGTATCATGATGAGCCAAAGCAGGAGGAAAAATACACCTAGACCGAACCAGAACTCTAGCCAAGGGGAAATTAGGTAGATTTCCTTCAGTTGATGAAAGAGTTCCGTTGCTTTTTCTTTAAAAGACTTTTTTGTTTCTGGCATCACTTCGGGGTCGTTTTCATCTTCAGAGAAGTTGTCGAAGTTGATGAAATAACCAGAGGCAGTTCTGTCAATTGATGGGATTGTTCTTTCAATCTGTCTCTCGGTAGCACTTTCTGATGCCACATTATTGTAGACTGGTGTTGTTTCTTGACGAACTGTTTCAATCTGTGTTTCAAGAGGCACGAGTTCCATGGCTGTATTGCATAGTCCTTCATTGTGCACTGCAGGCTGATCGAATGTGATGAGTCTTTCAGTTTGAACCTCTTGGATTGTTGCAAGTTTGGGTATTCTGTTGTTTCTTGGGAGTCCACTGGGCCTACTGTTGATTATAGGCCACATGCTTGTGGTTTTACCAGATCGATGGACACGACTCTGTTCTCCTTTTTACCAGCAAGGGGCGGTAGCACAACTGATCTTGTTCCGGTGACTGCCAAGACAGGTACTGCTTTTCTGTAAGAAGGCCCAAATTCCTTCTTAACCGCGATCTTTTCTCTGACTAGATCCCCAATCTTTGGAATCCAGACAGGCCTTGCTGGGGCTGTTGCGGGTGGTGCCTCGTCAGTGGTATTTGGCTGTTGCTTTAACTTTATGTTGCTTAATGATTTTCTTGTTTCATTCAGTTCCTGTAAAACAGCCAAACGGTCTTTTACTTCAAACTGCTTTGTTTCTTCTTGTACCACTGACATCTGACTATCGAGGTCCTGAACGCGCATTCTTATTCCGAACAATAGTTCGTATGGGCTGAAACCTTTTAGAGAATTTCTTGGCATGTTGTTAAGACTAGTCTGGACACTTATTAAATGTTTGACCCACCCAGCGCCTGAACCTAATACCTTCGCTGTTATAGATTGCTTTATGTCCCGGTTTTTTCTTTCTACCACACTATTCCCTTCGGGATGCGACGGACAAGAATACCGCAACCCAATTCCCATGCTGGCCATGGCCTCCCTATAGGCTCGAGAGCTGAAAGCAGGACCCTGGTCAGAATGGAACGTGGTAATTGCGTATATGCCGATATGGACTCGCAAATCTTTTATAACCGTTCTAGCGTCAGCCGAGCGCTGGTGGCCTCATTTTTTAAGTGCATTTCGTCTTAAACGTTGTACACTGGGACGCGCTTCTCTTCTTTGATTGCGCAGATAGACCGCCTTATGCTGTCTAGAAGGGATCCTGAAACTACACTGGCCTGTTCATTACTGCGATCTCTGTTGCAGTCTTCACAATTTTGAGCAAAACATTGAATATCTATACTCATTCCTGGCCACCAATACTCTGATTGCAATTCTTTCAGAGAGGCTTTGATTGTTTGGTGTTTCAGACCCAACCCCATGTGTGCTTCCAGTAGGAGGAAGCCCCTCCTGCTCCTGTTTGGAATTACTCTATCCCCCACTCCAGGGATTCGAGCAAAAGGAACGGAGTTTGCATCGATTATGTATGCATAATTGAGTGGATAGTTTACGGGTAATGCTGCACAGTCGCCTTTTACGGTCGTTTTTACTGCTAGCATGGTTTCCCCGTCTATGTACTTATCTGTACGCTTTTTTGTGGCTACGGAAGCCGGGTTAGTTGCTTCCGTGGTGGCTGTATTAGCCAATGAATTCCCTGCAACGTGAACGCCATCACGTTGAAGACTCTGTGCGTGAATCACGTGAGTCTTTTGTAGTTCTTTGTGTAAAAGAGCTACCTGTTCCCAAAGCAATTTATGCTTTATTGTGGCACCTGTGTCATCTTTGTAGTCGTTTTCGATCCAACTCTGCAGTTTGTTGTTGTAAGAATTGACGCAAAAATGAGAATCGCACACGATAAGTGTGGGGAATTCGCGTTCTGCATTTTCGAGCGCCATCTTTAAAGATCTGATTTCAGTTCTCTGAACCGAACAGTTTCTTACAGATTCAGTTTTTGTTACTTTCGGTCTGAATTTACCGCACAGCCAACGACCTTTAATAATCGCACATGCTGCATTGTAGGATTTACTCTCTACATTAAAATGCTGTACAAAGCTATCTGTATAGATTATACAGGCGTATTGTGGGAGAGGCAGGATTTCGATTGGCAGAGGATATTCTTCTTCATATTCTAAATCATTCAGTTCTTTGTATTGCGGGGCGAAATAGTATTTCACGTCTTCCGCTCCTAGAGAATCTATACACTGTATCCATTTCGGATCCAGTGACACTGTAGGCAGGTTTACTGGGCTGAATAGCGCTTCGAAGGCGGATTCCGCTGTAAGGATATTAATCCGTTTGCCGTGTGCTAGTTCTCTTTCATTTGCTAATGCGATTTGCACTGCGTTCACAGTTCTTTCTGTGCGACTGAATGTTCTTTCTGCTTGTGTGTACAAGTGAGATTTTATTGAAATAGGTACCTTTTCTCCCTCATTAGAGGTTAGGTACGTGAATCCGCATCTTCCTGGGATGACTCGGATTACAAGATCGATCGTGTTGTCACGTGTATCTAATTTTGTTTTTGCTAACATGTCTGTTTGCAGTGATCTCAAAATTTCTGTGTGTTTTTGAGTCCAATTGATTTGTTTTAAATCAGGTTTTATTAGTTCGTAGAGAGGTTTAACCCTCTCTGCGTAATTTATTATGTAAGTTCTTCCGAAATTCAGAAAACCTAGTATTGATTGTAAATTCTTCAGCGTTTTTGGAGCTTGGAGTACAGCGCACTTCTCTAAGAAGTTGTCCGCTAGGCTTTTCCCTTCACTTGATAATTCGTACCCTAAAAACAGTACTGTCAGATGGGCAATTCGAGACTTTTTAAAGTTGAATTTGTAACCCTCTGCTGCGAACCCAAGTATAATGGTGTTCACTCTTTTCAAGTGAGTATCCAAGTCGTCGTCTGTGAGATAAATATCATCTACGTAAGATAATGCTTCATCATCATAGATTTGTAGTAACTCTGTTACCCTAGCTGAGAATAGTCCTGGGCTGTTCTTGAACCCCTGTGGGAGTCGACAGAATTTTTTCTGTGACCCAAATGCGGAGAAAGCGGTCAAGTATCTGCTTTCTGGTGCAATGTTTTGACAAAAGAAACCATTAGAAATGTCTAATGTCGTTTTATATTTTTTCCTAACTATGTTATTCATTAGGGCTGCACTATGCGAGTTTTGTACCGCAAAAGTTTTGCAACATGTATTAAGATGTCTGTAGTCCAAAACTAGACGATATGAATTGTCTGGCTTGGAGACAGGAAACAAAGGATTGTTCATTTGAGAGGTGCATGTTTCAATCACCCCCTGGTACTCAAGTTGATCTAAGATCTCCCTGACCTGTTTTTTAGCTTCTTGCTTTATGGGATACTGCCGTTGGGCAGTTGGTTCACTTTTTAATTGGATTTTGTGAGGCGTTGAATCCTCATCCCATCCTACATGATTTTTATACAATGCAGGTGCCTGGGCTACAGCCCATTTCCTTGCATATGTGTATTTTTTGTGAATCGGTATGTGATTCGAGAAGGCAGGCATAATCACTTCTTCGCCACGAGGGCACTCCCTGACAAACTCCGGGGGCCAATCTTTTTCAGCTAACAGAATATCATAGCCTTTTGAGAGCTTATCCCAAAACAGACCCTTAATTTTCCTAGTCTTATCACCCTCTATACGCAATGTTATTTCGTATATTTTATGGGGCTCGCTAAGTCTGGCGTCGGCAGTTTCAACCTGAATGTATTCATTCGTGTCCACTGTCTCCAGATGACTCATCAAGTTCTTGCGCGCTATACTGATCTCTGCTGCACTGTCCAACATTGTCAATGCCCACTCCCCGTTTTTCAACTGTGTCCTCAGTATTCTCGGCATGGTTGATTACTCTAATACTGGCTACCTTCTTTTTCTGAAATTGAGATTTCTTATTTTGAGCAGGTTCCTTGTCTTTGGACTTGGTGTGCTCTCCTGGGTCTGACCGTCCTTTTCTTTCCGAATTCTGTGGAAAAGATCGAGAGGGACGTGTATCAATACTTTGATATCTATCAGGTTTTTTTATATTATCCCTATTTCTAAGGTTATATCTTTTCTCAGAGGGCTCCCGTTGGGGAGACTGGCGTTCTCGAGTCGGAGTTCTTTCCCTCCGTCGAGGAGACCTTCCTCTGGACTGGAAAACTTTTTCCTTGGGAGTGGATTGTTTATTTCCATCCCAGCTCTTTTTAGGAGTGTTTAAATTATTTTTAATAAATAATTTTTCAGGATTTTCGAGCAGTTGGGGCTTAACTGGTTTTCCACCCAAGCTGTCTCTACCTAATTCTTCATAGCATTTTTCTATGATTTTTGCAAGCTCAACAGGATCTTTTATATCTGTTTCCCTCAACTTCTGGCGAATCGCCACAGATGCTGCTTCTCCCTTTACATTGGCTAATAATATAGCCGTGACCTGCTTGAAGTCTTTCAGTAATTTCATACCTAGATTTAAAGCTGGTTCTGGACCGAATTCATTTTGAATCTGTTTTAGCACGTCTGGTATTACCGCCATAGACGGAACACCGTGTGTTTTTGTGTAAATGGAAGCAAAGACTGTACCCCAAGTGTCGCAGTCCTCCACGTGTGGTGCGATTCCCATAGGAAGGCAGATGGTCAAGATTCTGTGTTTCTCAATAGGGGTAGTATCAGGAAATACTGCCTCTATTTGAGTGATTTTCTGGGCTAACCAGAAAGGAATTTGTTCCCGTTTTACGGGTTTTTTACCAAGACATGACTGTATGTTCTGTGGTGTAATTTTATTTGTGTTCCCCTGATGAGGGGTCAGCTGTGGTGTATTAACAGCTGGCTGGACTGTTGCAGTCCGTATTACATATTGGACTAATTGCCTATGTATTTTTATTAATGTGTTTAGCTGTGCTAACAGCTCTTCTCTAGACATTTTTGCAATGTCAGGATGTGGTGTGTAGCTGGCTAGAACCGGCCACGTGGCTCCTGGTCTACCTAGTGGACCGAGCCTGGTTATGTGATCATTGTGTTTTAGGGCGCCATTAAACCAGAGCAGGTGCTCTTGAAATTTAAGTGGAATTTCAACCTCCTCGAAAGGGGCGTACTCATCCGGAGGTTCCTCTATTTTGTAATAGTGAAACTCTTGTGTTATAGCGTTTACCGCTGGAAAGTTTATCCATGAATAGAATACCTCTGTCTGCCGATACTCGTGAGCCTCTATCACGAAAATTACTGTACCACCTTGAGGTGTCAGTCCGTTTTCTATAAGTTTTAAAGTTATAGATCTTCTTAACTGGACCGGGATGATAACAGCACCCGGGTCTGTGTATTCGGGACCTTGCTGAGTCGCATATACTGCGGCCCCAGGGGCTCCGTTTTCTGGCATTGTAAAAATGCGAGTTTTGCAGAGTAGGTCTCCAAGGAGACAAAGATTAGATGCACAATATTTTGGAACACTGTATCCTTCAACGTTGAATAAACCAGAGCTTTACATAGGAATCTCTTCCTACTAAGGTCGGGCGGATTTTAACCTTTCACCCACTCCAGACGTCTATTGGAGTATTTAAGGGAGAAAGGGGTGTGAAATATGCACGACTGAGTTACTCTACAAGTCTTACGTTAGTTTATCGCCTTACCAAACGTTAGGGCGCCATGTAGTGTAGTTCCTAGTTTCCCACTAGGCCCTGCGCATTGGAATAACATAAACAGTAGTATCGACGTGGAACTGGCTATATTCCAGGCCTCCACTGACTATGCTAAACTTAATTGGGTTGTGTTACCAACTAGCTCAGAGGTCACTGGAAACTTTCTTCTCTGCATAGGAAGTGATCAGCTTCCTTGGCACAGACAAGAAGGGATTCAGCTTTCCAACAACCGTGCAACATGACAACTTTGCTCCTCAGATCAAGAGTCGATCTCTAGGGTCGTGTGAAACAATAGACATAGATTTCACTCAGTCAGTCTAGTGCAGTTTACTTTCACAGTATGTAGAGAATAGAGAGACGGGCGTTTATCAATAAAGGGTTAACATTTATTGAACAGTCTTTCTTCTCATACAAGAGAAATGTATTGCCACAATTGCAATAACTGTTATTATAAAAAGTACGTACAGTAAGATAAGAATAGCGAAATAGAACTGTAAAAGCATTGATATGGTTTCTTAGCCATACAATGGTTTAAAAGTAATAAAACATATATACAGTCATATATACATTAGGCTAACATACTCAACTGGTGCTTCTAACTAAGCCTACCCCAGTGTGCCTGACCTAGGCCTAACACGTGAGAAGGGGGAGTAAGTAAGTAGCTTAAGTTAAGTTGGTTTTGCCAAGGTTTGTTTCAAGAATTCTCTTCTAAGGGTTTAGTCAACACCATACCTCTGAATAGAATGATGGAGGATTGGTATCTCCTTCAGGGGTCTCTCTCGATATCCCAGTCACCTGCGAGGGTAAACTGGAAGCGCCGGGACTGGATTTCTCAGCACGAGAAAGGCAGCGGCTTCTCTCAGCGCGTCTGGAGGAAGGAGGGGTGACAGCGTCCGCGGGCAGCTGGGCTGGATGTCTTCGCAGAGGACGGCTGCACGGTTCCTCAAGCGTACTGCACCATAGTTCGCGCTGTAGCGGCGATAATGGTAATCAGTAGCTTCACCACCACAGGATAGCAGGCTGCAGCGACAGGCAACGCTCAACAGCAGTTAGCTTCGCTCTCACAGCTCACAGCTTCGCATTGCTTAAGGCAACGTTGGTAATATTTATACCTGACAGGTGCCGGGTTTGACGCAAGTTTGCTGGACATAAGACGTCAATTAAAGATGTCACTAGGAAGTGGCAGCTATCAGTTGCTCATTAGAGTTCTATTACTAATCAAAACATAGCAAGCGGGGATTTCCAGGTTTGCTAAGTTTTTATCTTGTTGAAGAACTCGGAGTGTTATCTAGGAATATCAGATAGTGACTGCTGCTCTGTCATTGCACTAATTGGTCGCAAAGGAAGTAGCAGAGAGTCATGCTGGAATGTGGCTCTGTGGCTCTGCTCGTGTGAGGCCAGAGATGACTTTACAGAAAATCGTACTTGAACGGTTATGCCAATATAGGGAATAAATGGATTTATAGCCGAATAGGGGCATAAGGTCACAGTATCGATCAGGAACCTAGATAAGCACATGACACTGCCACTTTGCGGGCAGGGCCGTACTGGTTCTAGCGGGCACCTGGCATTTCCCCGGTGCGCCACCAGGCTGGGGGCGGTTTAGGCCCCGCAGGGTGCTGTTTTGTTACAGGGCCACATTTGCAGCATAGCTGCAATATCACCCCCTGTAACAAAATCGGCAGAAACCGGCCCTGGCAAACTGCTCGGCTGCACCCCCCTCCCCTCCCCTAGAACTTTGCCAGTGGCGGGCGTCCCGCTCCTCCCGCCCACGCCTGGCAGGGCGGGGGGCGCCAGCCACAACCAATACGCGTAAAACAAAAAGAAATACAACGTATGACAAGGAACCACCCGAGGATACGGCCCCAGCAAGGCAGGACTCCAACCCCGGGCCGCAGGAGCAGGTGCCAACAAAGGTAAACCACACGCAGAGCCAAAGCCCCATCCAAGTGCGAGGCACCGCCACAGAAAAACGAGCGCAGGAACCGGTTTTGGTTCGCCGTCTGGCCCTGTTTGCGGGACATCAGCAGCTGCCCGTGCAGGTAAGAGTGGTGGGGCCGGGTTGGGGGATTCATCAGATGACCACGAGGGAAAATTAAATAAATAATTAATTTTCCCTATGACTGATTTCACTGCACAACATTCAATGTCAACTCACCGAACATAGCACCAGGCATGAGCCATAAATGTCGGCTGGTCAAATCATGAAATGTTCCTGTGCCTAAGAAAATGAATTTGGCATTCTATAATGTAACTGGTGCTCATGCAAAGAGCTAAGAAGCCCTTCCTCAAAATTTGCACAACAATGAAAGTGCAAAACAACACTCAGTCTGACCTCTCCTTGAACACCCTTTGACTCCAGCCACACACTATTTTAGAAGGTGTTCAACCCGTTCACAAGATTATGGGGAAAGTCACTGCTTTGGAGAAGTGTGGCTCAGGGGTTAGAGGCGGCAGACCCGGAAGCTGAGATCGATCCTGGACCAGGGTTCAATTCCCCGCCTCGGTGGGTCTTGGGCTAAAAATTCCACGGATTCGATAATTCTCGTTCCGGTGCCTACTCGACTCACGGGTTCACACTCTGCGACTCTGGGCAATAGCTTGCTTAATCTCCACAACGGCCCCTCGCGGCGGGATGCCTGACTTTCACCTTGTGGATACCCACTGGGGCTATCACACAGGGGAATATCAGGACGGGTTCCCTAAGCAAGCGCCGGGACACCCACTGCGGGTAGCTGTGCGCTATATAAGCTCAATTACATTTACAATACATTCCACTGTGGCTCATCCTTACTTTGCATTCAGTACTGATTCCTCCTGGGTGTGCTTTATTCCTTTATTCCTTAAATCCTTTTAAAAAAACACAGCAGGATGCAAAAGCATCAGACTGTATGCGCTAGACAGACTTGTTATTTCTATTTAACACTTGTTATCAATTATTTTTTATCCGCAATGCTTTACATACAAGATTCATTTATGCAGTTATTGTCACTTCACTGCTCTTGGAATGAAGAAAGGCTGAGCAGACATTGTGCAAAACAGCCCCTAGATGGGTGTCCCCTTTTCCCATTTTAGATTAAAGGGTAGTGCTCCCTTGGCACATGAGGTTAGAGCATAGGTGGCAAGTGGAAGCCATATGAAGAGAGTCATTTGCTATGTAAAACCCAACACCAACTTTTATGCCTCACCACTTTGAAATCTCACCAGCCACCACTATCTTTATTGCTCATTGCCCCCTCAACCTCTTGCAAAGTTATTTTGGGGGTGTCTACTATCAGTGCCATATGTCGGAATTACAAAGCTATTATGGATCTATAAACCCGGCAATTCACGAAGTCATAGGATTTGTGACCAAAAATGGCTTTTTTGGTATGTTTTAACCATTTTGAGAGTGTGAAAAACATTTCTGACTAGCAAAATGGATCCACCAAACCATTCTGAACTGCAGTTAAAATTGGGCATGAAGGGGCATTCCCTCAGAATTGTAATTTGGTGCGGTATATGTCAGTGGTTTTACAAATGCAAACATTGAACAGTTACTGGCACCACAAATAAGGTGGTAACCCCTTTGCTAATGGGAACTTGTCCATTTGAGACAGCTTATTTTTGGGGGAATTTTTCTAGGGGTCCTGGGGGAGGGGGGGGGGGGGGGGTCAGCAGGCTGTCTGATCCCTTCGATGTGTTCCCAAATTGTGACCTACCTAATAAATATTCCTTAGGCACGATGTTCTCGTCCTCATGACTAAAGATTTTAGTATGTAATTTATTAGTGCAAAGGTTGAAGTGCAAAATTAAAGACTAGTCACGTAAAGAGGAAACGCAATTTGTAATCACTTTTTGCGACTTGTCCCTTAGTACAGCTGGCCATGTGTCGGTCAATGCACATCAGCTCATCTAATTTGTGCCCAAAAAACTGAAGGAAGATCTATAAAGTTGGTGGGCTCTCACTATTGTGTCCTTCTTTAAGAAGCCAAGAAAACTACCTTTACTTTAGTAAAGACCTCAACACCCATCTCTTCAGAGAAGACTTCAACTTATCTTCTAAAGCATGACACCAGCCCAGCTATAAACCGATGTTATTCCTCATGCTTCCAAGTCACTCTTAGTGTTAGATCTTCCCTGTTAATGACTTATTAACATCATCCTTGTCATTCCCCTTTTCATTATCTATCCTAGTGCTCTCCCTTGCTTGGTTTTCCGTCGTTACCTCACCTTTTACCTCACCTCTTCCATAGTGCTTTGAAGTGGCAGTTCACGATATGTAAGCACTTTACAGAACGCCTCACATAAACAAATAACCAATAAATAGGGACAGCAGGAGAGGGGCTGGAGACGGCACTCTTAAGAAACTGCAAAGCGTCCAACACGCGGCGGCTAGGCTGGTCCTCAAACTCCCAAGAAGGTCCTCGGCCTCAGCAGCCCTCAATACCCTTCACTGGTTGCCCCTCCACAAAAGAATCCTCTTTAAACTCCTAGTCACGGTTTTCAGGGCCACTAGGAATACAGGCCCTTTCTACCTCTCCAAGCGCTTTTTACACTACACTCCATCGCGTTACCTGAGGTCAACAGGAGCCAACTTGGTTACTGTTCCTTGAATCAAGTTAAAAACGAAGGGAGGAAAGACCTTTTCATTCCTTGCAGCAAAGGCATGGAACAGCCTCCCCTTCAACCTCAGGCACGCCCCAACAGAAAGCCTTTTTAGGAAACTTTTGAAGACCTGGATCTTCCCACAGCCCGATTCATTAGTTCTTGCAGCTATCTGATCCTTGCCTCACCGAGCTGGTTCGTCTGTATGCTCAGCGCCAAGATGCTCCTCCCGGAGCGATAGTCGCGCTATACAAATCCCAATAAATATCAAATGGCAAGGGAGAGCTACATGAAGAAGAGGCAGGGAGAGCAGGGTGATGATGTGGGCAGGGTGAAATGACAGGTGAGGCAGGCGTTAGACAGGTCAGACCCACATGGGAGGATGATGGTGATGAATGAACTTTGGTGAATGGGGGAAGTTGAAAGATTGGCAATGAAGCACTAGAGGATCAGGGAGGGGGGCTGTGCCATGACCAGGGATAGCACGACTAGTAGAGAATAGAAGGGAAAAGAGAGGAACCGTGATTGATTGGTGAGGTTATGACAGCAAGACAGTGTGGCATGTGGTGTGCTGATGTGGTGGCGGGTGGAGGCGTGTGATTGACTGAGAGGGGTCTACAGGGCAGCAGCAGGGGAGAGCCAGGGTGGTTGAGTGTTTGGTACTCGGGAGGTAATGGGTGCAGCTGATTGCACTGTCTCCACCTCCACAACGTCTCGACAGCCAACGACCACAAGCAGCTACATACAACACCACCAGCTACAATGAGCGGTAGCTCCTCCGCTGAGGCAAAAGAGCGTCGACTCCCTGCTTGTTGAGCAGTGGAAAATAAAAATAAAATGATAATAACAAGAAGGTATTGTCATTCTGCTTTCCTTTGTGACTCTGGGTGGGGCTGGCTCGCTGCAGAGGGAGGAGGAGTGACTTGCATGGCCTCAATACATGTGCATGGCACTTTGGCCGGCCCTTTAGGGCCGGCCAAACAGCTGTGCGAAGTTGGCCTATTCTCCATTGGGCTTTGTTGCAGAGCCCTGTGGAGAACATGCCCAGTCTCCCTGGGTGAGTGGCCAAACAGACTGCTCAGACCAATCACGAAGCTGTTCCTGCTAGGTCATGATTGGCTGACACAGTCGGAAGCCCGGGAACTTCCGGTGCAGGCTGCAGGCAGCAGCCGGGAGGAAGACGTAGGACAGGCATGCTGGGGATGTGGCAGCCAAGCAGGTCAAAAAATTTTAAATCCATAATAACCACCCCCATTCAGAGGCAGCCCCCACTGCGAACTCGCTGGCCTCCTTCCTCCCTGCAAACGATCTTATCCAACACTGGACAGAATCAACACACTCTAAGGGCTCAATTGTGGACCTTGTTATTTCTAAAGCAGGCATGCTCTCTATCACTACCCCTATTCATGTAGACTGGTCCGACCACCTCCTCATCCCATTCTCTCTTCACCTCTCACACTCTATAACCCTTGGTCAACCTAAGAGGGCTACCTCCTGGTTCCGTGATGCGAAAAATATTGATGTCGGACCCCTCTGTGAATCAGCTCTGTTATAACTTCCAAGGCTAGACCCGAACCTAGATGTTAACAAATTCACCTCCCAATGCCTCACAGTCCTTGCAGCTGAAATCAATAACGCCGCTCCACTCAAAAGCAAAAAGATAAGGCCCACTCCCTCAGCTCCTTGGTTCAACAAATCCCTCCATGAAGAAAGGAAGCAGCTAAGACACCTGGAGAAACAATGGAGGCAAGTGCCCTCCACAGATAATTTAGCCACGCTTCGTTAAGTAAGATCCAAGTACCACAAGCACATCTTCCTTGGGAAAGCATCGCACTTCAAAATCCTTCTTGACTCAGCCAAAAATAGACCCAAAAAACTATTTGATCTCATCAAGATTCCTAACTGCTCTCCCCCAACCTCCAAGTTGGAGGATTCTACAAAACAAGCAGCGGATTTCGCTATATTCTTTGATGAAAAGAGAAGTTTGGGGGCAGCCGAGCCACGAGGTCTGCCCCCGGGCAGTTTTGGGAGAGGGAGCGAGGCATGGGCGCGGCCATTTTGCCGTTTGGGATAGTACAAAAGCAGCCCAATCCCAAGTTACCAGCCCAAGGATAAAAGGGGCTTCCCGCGTGACCCAGCCACCATTTTAGGTATTGAAACCTGGTGGCTGGGAGCGGAGCGAGGTGTTTGTTGTGGTTGTCGGTTCTTGTGGCGCGGTGGGTTAGAGTAGGTCAGCGGTTCGGTGTATTATCGCAGCACAGTGCTGTAAGGCAATAATGGTGGAGACCGGAGATTATAGAGTCCTGGAGGCCTTCCGCCTGCTGGGCGAGGCAGGGCGGATGGACCTCCTGGTGGGCACAGTACCGTTGACGCGCCCGCCCGGCACCGCGGCAGGAGTGGCGGCAGCGATCTTGGCTTGCTCGCCGCAACGGAAATCACCGAAGCTGCAGGTGGGTACTGGGGACCGCGCCGATGTCAGGAGTGCTGCCCGCGTGGTGCGAAGGGGGGCGGGGCGGCCATCAGGGGGGAAGCGTGCTGCAAAAGGCACCCGCTGCGGGAGCGCCGTGATCCGGAGGGAGGAGCGGGCCAAGTGCGCAGGCCGCAAGGAAGGAAGGCCCCGGTGAGGCAGACAGGACAGCACGTGGATCTCCCCAGCATGTCGGCTGACGGCGGGGAGATCCTCCAGATAGACAGGGACCCGGGAGCGAGGCGGCAAGAGAAGAAGGCGGTGGGGGGGTGGGGCCAAGGGGGGAGGGCGTTTTGATGGGTACGGCAGGCCCGGGGCGGTGAGGGAAGAAGGCCCAGAAGAGAGCAGGCCCCCCAGGAAGGGGCAGGGAGGGGAACATATTGGGGGGAGGAGGGGGAGTCCTTCACCAGCCAGGCATGGGGGCAGCTGGGAGGGGGGGAGGGGTAGACAAGAGACGAGGCCGGAGACCAGAAGGGGGCACAAGGGGGTGTGAAGCAGGGGACGGGGATGGGGGGGGGGCAGGGAGGCAGCGGGCAGGAGAGCTGGGGAGGGGGGGTGGAGGGAGGAGCTGAGTGTGAGCGGTTGGGTCTCTCGATTATTGATAGACGGGGAGCGGGAGAGCAGGACTGGGAGGGCCTGAATGTGTTCGAGTCCTGGGAGGAGGGGTTAAGAGTGGCTCAGGGGGCGACGGGGGCAGGACAGTGAGGCGGGGGGTGGCACCCCGGGTTGGGCAGGCGGAGGGTCGGGGTACACGGGAGGTGGCTGTGGTATCCCCGGGGGCTTGGGGGTCCGGGGTTGGGGAACTGGCATGGAGCGAAGAGGAGGTAGAGGGAGAGGCCGGGGGGTCGCGGGACAGTCGGCAGGGATGCGGGGGAGCCGCGCAGTGGCAAGGACCCAGCACCTCAGCAGTACAGTTTTTATTGCAGGGGGATGGTCAGCGCGGGGTTGCGGACTTGGCCAGGCTTGGTGCGGCCGATCGCGCCAAGGTGAAGGGAGAGCCGTGTTTCTTGCAACAGGCCCGGAGACTGCGAGGGAACACGACATGGCTGGCACACGAAGGCCCCTGGCGGGCTCGCTTGGCCCATCACTCCACAGGGCCCCCACGGCTTGGGGCCCAGCGGCGGACGGAGAGCGGCATGGAGGAGAACTGTTTTTTATGGTCTGGGGGTAGAGGAGGGGAGAGTGTTGCTAATAGGGTGCAGTTGGCGCCTCCGCGGGCTCGCCAAGTGTATAGATGGGGTGGGGTAGAGTTATGTGAGGGTGAGGATGAGAGTTTGGAGGAAGGAGAATTGCGGGAGGGCGAGGGCGGACGGGGGTCCGTTAATGGTTTGAGCTCTTTTTTGCAGGTGTCACGGGCCTGGGTGTGACAACGGCTCGGACACAAACCAGGGATTGGTCAGCGATGGAGCAGAGAGGTGTGGAGCGCCACGGGGAGGCGCTGGTGCCAGGTAAAGGCAGGGCGGCGCGCACGGTGTCCGTGGGGGCCGGGGGAGCGGGGGGCGGGGATCGGTTGTGCAAAGGCAAGTATGTAACAGATAAAGGGGTGGGTCCCGAGGAGTTGTTGTTGGACCTGGCGTCGAACGGCACACTGGGTGGGGCGGGGCCGGCGGCCCGGGACACGCCCGGGAAATCGGGAAGTACAACAGGAGAACCGGGTGCGGCGGGGCCGGCGGCCGGGGAAACGCCCGGAACATCGGGAAGTGCGGCGAGAGAACCAGTGTCGGTTGGCAGCGGGGAAAAGGTAGAGAGAAAGGACCTGAAGATAAAGCGGCTCCCTTATATGGGGGTCACGAAGCCGCAGGGAGCGCATTTAATGGCGTCCACTAAAGAAAAGATATGGAAAGGGGAGTATGTTGAGCTGTTGAAATTGCTACACCGCGAGGTTAGATCGAAGGAAGGGTCAAAGGAGGAGGAATATGAGCTGCAGAAGCGGCCAAGGGTGCCCTTGACGATTGAGAATTGGATGGCGGCGTTCCTGATTTTCGCAAGTGTCTATTGCGAGAAATTCCCTGAGCAGTCGGTGTCCATGTTTAAGTACATGGACGTTGTACGGAAGGCGCAGATCATGGGGGGGAGGGGGTACGCATGGGCACAGTACGACGAGGCGTGGGGGTAGGGGCTCTGGGACCCAGGGCTCGTACTCCGGTTAAGTTGGAACAACTGACAGCAGCCCTGCGCACCTACCCGGACGTAGGGGCCGCCGAGTGCTTGCCAGACGGTTTCCGGGTGGGGTTTCGCTTAGGTTACTCAGGGCCGCGACAGAGGCGTTGGGCGGACAATCTGCGGTCAGCGAGGGAACACCCGGAGGTGGTGCAGGGTAAGTTGGACAGGGAGGTGCAGAAGGGCCGCATGGCAGGTCCGTTTTCGGATTGGCCGTTGGAACACTTGATAGTGTCCCCCATTGGAGTGGTGCCCAAGAAGGAGGTGGGGCAGTTTCGCCTCATACAACATTTGTCCTGGCCGGAAGGGGGGTCGGTGAACGACTTCATTGATGAAAAGGAGGCCACGGTGTCGTACTCCTCGGTGGAGGCGGCCATGGTTTTGGTGGTGGAGGCAGGACCCGGTGCGAAAATGGCTAAGTGCGATATCAAATCGGCTTTCCGGCTGTTGCCGGTTCACCCAGACGACTGGTGCCTACTGGGGATCCAGTTTTGCGGCCGCTGGTATGTGGACAAGGCGCTGCCGATAGGCTGCTCAATGTCTTGTGCCCTTTTTGAGTGTTTTAGCACGTTCCTCCAATGGTTTTTTATGGAACGCACGAGTCACCAGGGAGTTACTCACTACCTGGATGGCTTTTTCTTGGTCGGGGCCCCAGACTCCATGGACTGCCAGGTGGCGCTGGACAGGTTTCAGGAGCTCATGGAAGACCTAGGGGTGCCTTTGGCACCGGAAAAGACAGTGGGGCCAGGCACTGCGCTGTCGTTTTTGGGCTTTGAGCTCGAATCAGTGCGGATGGAGGCACGGTTGCTGGAGGACAAAAAGAGGCAGATGTTGGGGTTGCTGGAAGTGATGGTGGCGAAGCAAAAGGTGGCGGTACTGGACATTCAGGTGTTGTTGGGACACTTGAATTTTGCATGCAGAGTGGTGCGCGTGGGGAGGACATTCTGTAGGCGTTTGGGCAGGGCGCTGGCGGGCAGTAGGCTGCCACACCATCACGTGCGTTTGTCGGCGGGCGTGCGGGAGGATTTTCGGATGTGGCGGTTTTTCTTGAACCATTTCAACGTTGTGCCCTTACAGCGGGACGTGGACATGGTTTGGGAGGTGCAGATTTTCACTGATGCGGCGGGCAATGACGGTTTCGGTTTGTTCTGGAACGGGAAATGGTGTGCGGAGAGCTGGCCCCTAGAGTGGCAAAGGGGGGGCCGGAGCATTGCTTTTCTGGAACTTTTCCCTCTGGTGGTGGTAATTTGGCTGTGGGGAGAGGTGCTCGCACACCGACGGGTGACTTTCCATGTGGATAATATGGCTGTGGTACAGGTGGTGAACCGGCAGTCGGCCAGGGACGAACAAGTGTTGAAGCTGTTGTGTGTGTTTGTGCTTGGCTGCTTGCGACATGACATTGCTTTTCGCGCGGTGCACGTCCCGGGAGTCGACAATGACATTGCGGATGCCTTGTCTCGTTCGCAGTGGGGGAGATTCCGTGGGTTGGCCGAGGACGCGGAGCAGGACCCGACGCCCATGCCGGCGCAGCTGTGGCGAGTGGATGTTACAGCTGGTTCTAGGATCGCTGGCGGACTCAACCAGGGCAATGTATGTGGCGGCATGGGGGGAGTTTCTGGCGTCCGGGGCACGTTGGAGGCCGCCGGGAGCTGCGAGGCGTGAAGATGTTGTTCGATTTATGCTCTCCTTGATAGATAAAGGCCTCAGGAGGGTGACAATAGCGGGCAAGTTGGCAGGGATACCATTCATGGGGAAGCTGTGTTGGGGCTACGCTCGGGTCAAGGATGTTGGAAGGATGGGCCCGGGAGTGCCGGCGGGCGGGGGTGTTGCGGCGGCCGTTGTCAGAGGACCTGTTAAAGAGAGTGCTGGAGGTGTTACATCTAGTGTGTTGTGACGAGCGGGAAAGGTACTTGTTTGCGACCTTGATGGTGTGGATGTTTGCGGGGGCGTTTCGGGTGTCTGAATTGGTGGGAGGGAGAATGGGCCAGGGTCTGGGTTGGGCGGAGGTGCGTTTGGGGCACCGAGAAGTGCGCATTTGGCTGAGGCAGTCGAAAACGGACCAGCGTGGGGTGGGTGACTGGGTGACGTTGCAGGAGGGGGGGGATTGGCGTGCCCGGTGCGTTGGGGGTGGACCTGGAAAGGCATTCGGCGGGGGGACGGTTTGGTTTTTTAGCATGCGGATGGGACTGGGGCGACGGGGCCGCAGTTGTTGGGGGTGTTGAGGAAGGCTCTGGCCAGGTTGGGGGTCGATGGCAAACAGTATGGCACTCATTCTTTCAGAATTGGGGCGGCGTCGGAAGCGCATCGGCGAGGTTGCGGGAGGGGGGCCATCATGCGTTTGGGGAGGTGGTCCTCGGCTTGCTACAGGCGGTATGTGCGTAGCTCTGAGTTGGCGTAAGCACGCGCTAAGGTTTGCGGGGGACAATTTTACTTACATTTGTTTTTCGTTTCAGGTTCGGTGATGGGTCCTGCGGCCCAGGGAATGTTGATTTGGATTGTGGGCCATTCATTTGTGAAGAGAGCGAAGTTGCAGACTCAGGATAGCTATTTTGGGGAGAACGTAGGCTTTAATCCTACGCTGTTTCAGGTGGTGTGGATGGGGAGGGGGGGCATGCGGTGGAAGGAACTTGTGTCCACATTGAACGGCATGGTGCAAGGGGGGCGGTGCCCAGATGTTTTGGTTCTCCACTTGGGGGAGAACGACATAGTGCGGGAGACTGGTCTGGTTTTAATGAGGGGGATGCGGCGGGATTTGGCAGAATTGCGTGAAGATGGGCAGGGTGTTCGGTGGTGTGGACGGAGTTGGTTCCGCAGAGGGTTTGGCGCGGGGCGAGTCGGCCGCAGGCGGTGGACAAGGCGCGGAAAAAGATCAACGTTGAAATGGTGCGTTTCTGTCGGCATTTGGGGTTTGCGAGGATTTGGCACAGAGATATTCACTATGATGCACCGGAAATGTTCAGGGGTGACAGGGTACACCTCTCGAGGATGGGGATGGATTTGTACCTGTTGGAGTTGCGAGAGGTGTTGGCCCGTTTATTAGGAGTGCACCGGGATTAGGAGCCTGGTGGTTTTTGTTTTTGTTCTACGGCGCGGCGCTGGACGGAGTGGGGGTTGGGGGGGCAGGGAAAGGGGGAGGCGGTGTATTCACCAGCAATCCACCTTTCCCTGGGTGGCAGAGTTTGGTCTGGAGTTCGGTATTTTGGCGTTAAGTGTGTGGACTTGGAGACCGGGAGCGGGGAAAGGGGTAAATAGTTTGGGGTTACATTAGAGGGTAGTTTGGTTACAGTTGCAATAGGAAAGACAGGAATGTAGCTATTGTGAGGTTTTGGAGTTAAGAGGTAGGGGAGAAATTTGGATATTCATAGGATGTAATGCTGTTATATATTGTTATGTTGCGGGGTGGAGAGATATTATCATGTGGGATTGTAGGGGTGGAGGGAGAAAAACAAAAAGGGGGGTCAGGTAACTCGATGTTTAGAGAGGTTCTAGTTTTGTAAGGCATTTTGCCAGTTTTGGAATAATGTGATGTGCACCTGTTTCAATAAAGCGGCCTTTTACACACACAAAATGGTAGTCGGCAGTGCTTGCCTCCCTCTCTCCCTCCCAAGAGGGGTTTGAGGAGGCAGCCGAGCTGCGAGGTCAGTTTTGGGAGAGGGAGGGAGCGAGGCATGGGCGTGGCCATTTTGCCGTTTGGGCTGCTTTGGGATAGCCCAAAAGCAGCCTAATCCCAAGTTACCAGCCCAAGGATAAAAGGGGCTTCCCGTGTGACCAGCCACCATTTTAGGTATTGAAACCTGGTGGCTGGGAGCGGAGCGAGGTGTTTGTTGTCCCACCCTCCCTCCCTGGCGTTTGGCGTTAGGGGTGGTTTTTTATACCTTTTGGGGGTTCCTGCTTTTCGGGGACACTAGAATAATTTTTTATGAAGGCTGCGGTATTGGGACAGGTGCACAGGGCAAAGTTAATTTTGTATGTTGTCGCTGGAAGCAGGTGCAGGCGGAGTTTGGTTGGGATGTTGGCCAAGTATGGCTGGAGTTTGGTATTTTGGCGTTAAGTGTGGGGACTTGGGGACCGGGAGCGGGGAAAGGGGTAAATAGTTTGGGGGTTACATTAGAGGGTATTTTGTTTACAGTTGCAATAGGACAGACAGGAATGTAGCTATTGTGAGGTTTTGGAGTTAAGAGGTAGGGGAGAAATTTGGATATTCATAGGATGTAATGCTGTTATATATTGTTATGTTGCGGGGTGGAGGGATATTATCATGTGGGATCGTAGGGGTGGAGGGAGAAAAATAAAAAGGGGGGTCAGGTAACTCGATGTTTAGAGAGGTTCTAGTTTTGTAAGCCGTTTTGCCAGTTTTGGAAATAATGTGATGTGCACCTGTTTCAATAAAGCGGCCTTTTACACACACAAAATGGTAGTCGGCAGTGCTTGCCTCCCTCTCTCCCTCCCAAAGTGAAATCACTTGTGGATCAGGTCGCTCATCCTACCCCTCCAGAGGAGCACAAATGCTCAGCCATTTGGCAGAACTTTGACTCCATATCTGAAGATGCCCTCCTCAAGTACATCCGCAAAACAAAGCCCTCCAACCATTCTCTGGACCCCATCCTCAGTGCCATTGCCATTGACTTCTATACCCATTCCCTTTCCTATTGGACTACTCTGGTCAACCTCTCCCTCTGTCAAGGCTCCCTTCCTGTCCCCTTTAAAACTGGGCAGGTCACCCCTCTGCTTAAAAAACCAACTGCTGATGCCAATGACCTCAACAACTTCCGCCCCATCACTAATCTACCCTTTCTTGCGAAGATCACAGAAAGATGTGTAGCGAAACAACTCTCTCGTCATATCAAGGACAATGATCTTCTTGACAATTGTCAGTCCGGCTTCATCCAAATCTGCAGCACTGACACAGCCCTACTGCAAGTGGTTGATGACGCGCTGAGGATACTCGATTCAGGGGGGTCCTGTCTTCTAATTCTCCTTGACCTTTCTGCAGCCTTTGACACTGTCAATCACAACACCCTCCTCAACACTCTTCAACAGAGAATGGGCATGGAGGGCACTGTGCTTAAATGGTTTGCCTCCTTCCTCTCAGATAGATCCCAAATGATCAAAATAGAGAACAGTCGTTCATCTCTTGTGGCGGTAGGTCAAGGGGTTCCTCAAGGCTCTATACTCGCACCCACATTGTTCAATCTCTATTTAGAACCACTGGGAAATCGCCTAAGTAAATCCGGGATCCACTATCATCTCTATGCAGACGACACTCAAATCTACCTCAAGGTTGCCTCCACTTATGATCTCTCCATCCTAAGCTCTACTCTGGACTCCATTCAAAACTGGATGTCAACTCATCAACTGATTCTAAATCCCTCGAAAACTGAATTCCTCCTCCTCTCCTCCTCACTCTCTCCTCCCCCGGTTCAATTATGGATGGATCAGATGAATCTACTTAACAACAAACCCATCATTGTCGACAGCGCAAAATCCCTTGGTGTCATACTCGACAAAAGACTCAATCTAATCTCCCACATCAATTCCATTGCAAAGTCTGCTCGATACCAACTGCGCCTTCTTTGGGGAATTCGTCGCTTTTTCCAGGAACAGGACCTTAAAACCCTGGTGTAATCGCTGGTCCTCTCCAGACTGGACTACTGTAATTCTCTTCTTATTGGCCTCCCCAAATCCCACTTGTTCCCCCTTAGATCTGTTCTCCATTCAGCAGCTCGTTTCATTTATGGGGCCAAAAGAACTGACCACATCACACTGATGTTATCCACCCTCCGCTGGCTTCCCATCGAGGCTAGAGCTATCTACAAGACTGCCTGTATCACCCACAAAACCTTGCACTCCTCCTCTCCTCTCTACCTGGCGAATAAACTGAAACTTTCTGGAGGCTCTAGACCATCACGTAATGCAGAAAATATCCTGCTTGAACATCCCACATTCAAGAAGGAAAGATCGATGGCCCAATCCTTTTCAGGCAATGCAGTGAGAATATGGAACTCGCGTCCGCCTCAGCTCCGGACCACGACCTCCTTCCAGGTCTTCAAAACGGACCTTAAAGTTCTCCTCCTCCAAAGACACCTCCTAAAGTAAGTCACGCCCTCTCTATTATCTGAAGGAAGACCTCCCATCACTAAAAACTCTATTCTCCATGACAATGGAAGTGCCTTCCCAGTGTGTTCGTGTGGTTGGAGTGTATGCCATTTATTGCAGTAGTATCCTTGTACCTGTGTTGGTTCTCTTTTGTAACATGCACACGCCACTTTTCTCTTGTAACACACTGTTTGCTACCTCTCACATTTTGTTTGTTTTTGATACTTGCACAAGTGCCACCATTGCCTACGTAACGTTTGTTCTTGTGCCTCTGTGTCTAGCATATATTGCACTATATTACCTCTAATTGTACTTTGTTTTCTCTTGTAACCTGCACACTTGTCACTCTTTCCTCCTGTAATGCACTGTTTACTACCTCATGTATTTTGTTTTGCTCACAATTGTCACTTTTACCACATGTAACTTATTGTCTGCTTTTGTAATTTGTTCACTTGTAATTTTCTGTTCTTATTGTGAAGCGCTCTGACGCCTTCGGGTAAAGTTCGCGCTATATAAAACGCATAAATAAATAAATTACAGAAGAAGCCATGATACCACCAGCGGCATTGCATCTACACACAAGTACTGTATCCATCTCGTTAACTCCCTAGCAGTCCCACTGACTGCCAGCAGATCCTCCTGCACCAGCTGCATTGCATACACAAGCAAATACTGTATCATTCACGTCAACTCCACATTCCCCCCCTCGTTGACGGCTATCCCATCACTAGTAACACTTCTTGTATACCGGGCATGGTTGTGTCACCTTGTGGGTGGATGAATGCAAGAACCGCACGCGCTCTGGAAAGTTACATGGACACTGGTCCTGTCAGACAACCATTACGTGCCAAAAGCAGACATGTTCAAAGGTGAATGTACATGCCTGATGAATTGACGGTATTGGTCGTGTTTAATTGTGCAACTGCAGGGTGTGTTGTGTTGGTCTGCAAAATAAAATAGGTTCTGAAATGTAGTTTGCCTTTTGGTTTCACTACTCACTCCGATTGCCATTCAACCACATGTAATATCCCACAATACTGTTGTTTTTCATGCATCGATCAGTGTGTTTATGTCCAGCTATTGCACTAAGATGTTTAGCATATATTTTTATCATATGCCTATCACATCTTTCTCGTGTTATGTTATTAATGTTATATTCAATATTTAAGGGGCACTCATACGCTACACTCATACTATAGTCATACAATACATATTGGGAGAGTTTCTTGGTGTTAAAGGGAAAACAAAACAGGGCTCCTGGTAAACAATCAAACACCCCTAAATGTAGGTATTGAGATATGTGCTTGAAAAAGGCCAAAATCAGCAGGAAATCTAAGGTTAGTGGGCATAGAGTGCCCCAAGAAAGGTCCACCCACCCAACATCTCCCTCTGGTGAGCGTTACCAGGATGCACCAGAGCACCACAGTCGGTTCATTTTCTCTCGCCTGGGGCTTTAAGTTTCAAGGAGGGTGAGACATTACTAAAATCTGCATTTCCACAGCTCTGTAACTTATATTAAAGAAAAACAAATATTACCATCTTGTTTCTTAAGACTCTCCCGTTTAACTATTTTACCAAAACAATGGTATACGCTCGGGTTAAAGTACCTTGTGCATACATTATAAGGAGGTTGTAAGTCATTGAGCAGTTCCGTGACCACACAGAGGAACTCCGAGTTGGTACACCATACTCTTTAAAGTATAGCATAGGTATTTTATTACTCAAAACATATAGCATATATTACTGTGCTGCCAAAAAGCTTAAATACTTGGGGGCCCATTAGGATAGCGGGCGGAAAACCACCCTGACCGCCATGGAGGTGGAAACCAGCCTCCCGCCAGGACTGCGGAAATACCGTTCGCAACAGTAGGAACAACCGCCACAAAAGACGGACCGCAAAGTAGCGTCCAAGCAAAGCGGTCCGACGTGGGCGGAGACGGGAAAAAATGACTGCGGCGGTCGAATAAGCAGCAGAAAAGGCTCAACCCACCGCATGGAAAGCAGACACACCGCACGGTAAATTACGATATCCCCGAGGGTGTCGCGGTCGGAACCGCCGACACCGACCGCCGCGGTCGCACCCAGGAGTGAATGGGAGCAATGGCGGTCAAGCAGCAGCAATGTGGACAGTGTGCCCATATTACTATCGATGCCCGGGCGGCTGGCGCAAGACGCCTCTTAGTTCCCATTCTGAATAGTTACCAAATAAAGAGACGGGCGCTGGTAGCAGGAATCACAAGAACAGGATTTATTGCTCATGAGGAGAGCCTGTCATTTCGGACACGAAACACAGTGTATTTCGGGAGGCGCTCTAACAAGTTCTCTGAGACATCGCCTTTTATACCTTACAAAACATTCCTTATTACAATAACGACATTGTGAAACAAGGAAAAGACATCCCCGTAATCCTCGTGTCAATCCCACCCCACATATAATCCACAATAGAGGCCCTTAACCTGCCGATAAGAGGAGGGGGCAATCACGCAGCTGAGTGTTCCGCCGATTCTTAGGATGTGTGCGCCTGATCGTACCCCAGGGGGTGGGGAGGCCAGGATCAATAGTGGGTCCTTTGAAGAGGAGTGACTCCATACAATAAGGGGCAGTAAACAATATCTCCCGGCTTAGGCGATGGCTTCGGACCTGTGTGGACAGTCAATCGCGGAGGGAGGGTTTACCAACAGAGGGGTTATTCATGAAAGGAAAGGAGGTGTTGGTCAGGCGCGGCCGTGACTCCCAAGGACAGGGTCATGCGGACTTGTGCATGTGAGGGAGGGGGGCAGCCAGGGTGCGCAGAGGGAGAGGATCATTTGAGAGTGGGGGGGGTGTTCAAATGCGCGCAGGAGGGAAGCCGGGGATTTCAATGAGCGGGCAAAGAGGCCATGGTGCCTAAAATGGCTGTCAGGTACATGCGGGCACGGGCTTTTACTGGAGGAGTGATGCGGTCAACGTCTCACGACATTCGTGGTGCGTACAGGGAGGGAAATGGGAAAAGACAAATGAACGCCGCTTATGTACATCGATTTTGTGAATTTCCACAGTCGCCGCTTTTTACATAACAAAGTTCATTTCCTAATTGATGGGCGTCCATATAAACATGTGTGGTTGATGAAATAGCATTTGTCAATACTAACATATTGCATATAACCATGAACAGTCGATGCGATTGGCAGAATGCAGCACATAGGAAATTGCATTTGTTGGGTTCCTAACGTTCAAACGTACTACATAGCATAAATGCTTCTGACTTTCTCAAAAAATGTGACCAATGAACATTTTGACCAAGTAGTTGAGGGAGGAATTCAGTCCAATACATAAGATCTCTTTGTCACAGTGTCTTTTTAGCAGTGAGCCATCACTGGTAGGCTGTAGTCCGTGTCCTTTCGTTGGCGCTGTTGAGCACCGGCGGTGGAGCTATAGGTCCAGCTCGGATTTAACCTTTCGCGTTGCAAGGTGCGGTCTATCCTCTGCTGTTAGACCACAGTCCTGTTCCCTAACCAATCCTTTTAGTGGCGCCTTATGCTCGGCACCTATATTTCCGTGGCATAACCCCGTTTCCACCTAAATGCTGTTCTTCCTTTCGGCAAAAAGTCATGTGGAAAAGAGGGTGTGTGGTTCAATAGTCATGGGAGAGAGGGCGGAGTGGGGTCAGATTTCCTGGGACACACCAAAGGGACCAAGGGAGCAAAGGATAACAAGCAAGCAGGCCCATCAATCGGGCTTGAAAAGGGTGACGGAGGCTTCAGGCACACGTGGGTTAGCGGACAGAGAGCTTCAGGACAGCCCTTCATCCTTTCGTTTACCGCGTTTGAGAGTGCTGCCTCGTCCCGTATCTTGTTGCGCTGCGGCTCCACCTTTGGTCGAGGTCGCATGTGTCTCATGATCTGCAGCCAGGCTGTGCGTCACGTCCGACCCTTCTCCTCCGGTGATCGTATATCTTTGAATGGGTAAAAACAAGTTTTAGAGAACTGGCAGGAGAAGAGATTTTTTTTTTTTTACATTTGAATTCCACTCGCAATCCTAGCACCTGGGGGTTATGCTCATTGGTCATAGTCAGAAGTCTATTACCATGAAGTAAGTATGTGGGTATTTCTACTGTGTTCGCACCAAGTCTAATCGGCGTTCATTCATGACACATATGGACAGAGGTCAGACTCCTATCACTTGCGTATTTCATCAAAAACTCCAAAATTGGCAACATTCAGGGGAGACTCGTCCTTCTAACCCGAGCCTTAACAGTCTTACATTTCCCTTTAGAGCTGGCTAACTCTTTCAAACAGAGCGGGGGTGCAATCATCGAAAGACAGGGTTAAACAGGTTTTTCTCGAGGGGCGACAGTTACTCATGGTCATCAGTTATACATCGGGGACAGCAGCTGGGGTCAATCAAGTGGGGCGGGGACGCTTCGGGCATTCGCGCTTGAGTGCAAAGGGGTGGGGCAATCTGGGCATTGGGGGTCAATCTGGACATTGGCGCTTGTCTCTAACGAACTGAAAAATAGGGTGCCATTGACATATAGTTCCCCTATAAAAGGCCAGATTAGGGGACCTTAGTCGCCTTACCTGTCCTTTCTTTCTTAGCCAATTCGAGTTTGTTCATTTTGCAGAAAGGAGAGGTAGTAATATGGCAAGTTACAATCGTTTTAGTTTCTGTCAATTTCGCTGAACACCTTCGTGTTCAATAAGTATCCAATCGGACTGGTGCCAGCGGGGCACAATTTTACCACAAAAAGGAAGATGGAACAGGGGGACTCTCGTAGAGAGTGAGAGTCGTCCGCAACCTAAACGAGCCATTCGGTACACGTATGACATGTTGAGAGAGAGGGAGAGAGAGAGAGATAGATAGAGAGGGAGAGAGAGAGAGAGAAAGAGAGACGTGTATGGAAATAGGTCATTTAGTGTGCTCACAACACAGAACAGCAGGGGTCAGGTAACAAAGAGACGCGAACAGAGGGGAGACATAAACCCATACAGTACATACACACAAACTCAGACGAAGGAAGACAGTACATGTATTACATACAAAGAGATTCACGACAAAACATAGAACAGTTATTGGCCAAAAAGATCTCTTTTTGCATGCTGCGTATCTTTAATATCCTATTTATCTACGGGCTGAGCTCTTTTTACCTTTTCCTCCTTTTTCCTCTCGCTTGCTATTTTTGCGAGCGTTCTCGATTGCTAATACTTACACCTCGGTCAGCCGGTCAGAAATTAACCTGGTCGGGCTATTGCCCACGGTTGGATCTTAAACCACTTTTGAGTTTCTTCTTTTGGTGAGAAGTTCTCCAGGCTGAGGCAACGGAGGGTATTGATCGGGAGAACAGTCGGACAGCTTGGCTATATCTATAAGAGTGCGAGAAGGAGGTGGTACATTTTGAACATCAACAACATTCCTACTTTCCCAGACGGGTGGTGCCTAGGTAACCCTTACCCCGGGACTTTTCCTTGTCCTTTCCCTATCTAGTTAAACGTCATAGTTGCACTATCTGGCGTGCTGATTCGAGTCAAATTCCGTCATACAGTACTAACCCGTCAAGTTTCTATGTCAGTCCATCCTCCCAGTCGCTACGTTCTAAGGAGGAACAGTCATATCTAAGTCTACGTCTTTCAAAACTCGTTAGCATAAGTACTATGCTCAGATCCCCTCCTTCCCTTTTCGTCGGTCGTTCGATCATCCCTCCTCCATAATTCAACCGATGTTCCGACGTGACCTGCAGAAGGGAGGAGAAGAAGGGGGTGGGGGTAGCATTCAAAACACATCAACGCGCATAAATCTGAAAATTTTTTTTTTTTACCTACCTCATACTCGACCTATCTCCACGGGGTTCATTCTCTACCATCTCGGCGTTTAAGCCCAGAGGGTCCAGTAGTGTTGGGTAGACAATCATCGATGGTCTGCGTATCTACATGAATCACTTGAGCGTGGCCTTTTAGGTCATGTGGCATTTCCTCGGTATTGCTTAAGGGCATCTAAAACTTTTTCCTGCTATCTGTGGCATATAAGGTAACTGCTTAAGTATTGGGCCCTTTTACCCTTCAACCTTAATAAAGCTGCTTATTTTTCGCTTATATTGGAGACAGTAGTAACACATTCGAAACTCATTAATGCAACCGCTACAATTATACTTTCTTTTTCAAAATACCTTTAATTACAAATGTTGGCGCACAAATACGGGCCTACAACCCAGTGGGCCGGCTACGGAGCAGACTGGAACTGTGCATAAGAGGAACGAAGTCGGTGGCCATTCATTTCATAAAGTGCAGCAGTGCAATAAAATCGTATCGAACTTTCTTACGGGGCGAGTATAATGTGTGTCAAGAATTCAAGCTTTCAATAATATCATCTCATTGTCCAACTATGTACTCAATACCTAACGTATATCAATTCATTGCCCAAATGCTCAATCAGTGCCTATTTTATACCAATTCATTGCTTCCAAACATAATTAGTACCCACCCTAAATCAGTTCACTGTCCCAACACATAATCAATATCCATCTTATATCGCTTTCTTTTCCAAGCACATAATCAATATCCATCTTATCTACTTTCATTGTCCAAAAACTGCATCATTTTGTATCGGCGCCATTTTGGGCGAGGACAGGCAGGTCCCAGTATAGTCAGAATGCCTCCACTGACTCGTGGTTGGACCAGAACCTCTTTTGGCAGTTCAAAAAGTTTTTCGCAAGGGGGTAACAGACTAGCAATATGGACCATCAGTCAAAAGTGGGGAGGGAGGCAACAATCTTTCCTACCGGGTCATTCTGGTGTTCCACCGGAACTGAACAAATCTGTATCTTTGCAGGATTTTAGTCATTTCGAAACTGAGGCTGGCGCCGGCAGGAATGCGCCGACGTCTCGTGGCTCCATCGGAGGACGGGGGCGGGGGGCGCCTCGTGGAGAGGTCGGCCCCCCGGCTCTTTTAGAATCTTCAAGGTTGAGGAGCACAGGGCGTGTGCCCGTCCCGGGCAAGAAAACCCGCTTTTTGATATGGACCCTCTTCAAGCAGGAGCGTTGGGGTGTCGCTGGAAGCCTCCACCTGGAGGGAGGTGGGGGAGGCTCGTTCGCGCCGCCTCCCCCTTCCAGCGACCCCGCGCCGTTCTTCGGCTCCAGCGCTTTGGTATGGCCGTGCCAGGCAATGAAGATGGGGGGGGGGGGATCGGAGGCAGCAAGACATCCCCCCCCTTTTGTGGCGGGACTACCTGCAACTCTCAAGTGTTGCCGCTGAAGGGACTATCTGCAACTTTCCAGAGTTATCGCTGCGGAGCTACCTGCTTTGGCTCCGGTTTTGCTGACGGCCGGAGCTGGCGATAGAGAGGGGGGGGGTCGGTGGCTGAGGCAAGACATCCCCCCCCCCCCCGTGGCCCGCAGGGCAGAAGGAAAGAAGGGAATGGGGAGACCATAACAACCTTCGGGCCGTCCGCCCCACAGTCTCCCTTTCCGATGGCGGCCAGCCGAGCCCTGCTCTGCACGCATCGAGGCCTCGCCTTCCGGATGGGCGTAACCGCGGACCTGTTGCACTTTGGGAGCTTCCGGAATGGGGGTAGGTATCTATTGATTTGTATCTATTTCATGTTACCGTTATTTGGGCGTGGTGGGCAATGAGGCAGACATGTTTGGAGCAGGAATAGGCAGCGGAGCCTAGCTACCTCGTGGCTGTCTTGCCGTCAAGCTTTCGCCATTTTATATTTCTTATTACAAACTATTCCTAATGTTTCTTATTTTTAGTGAAGTCGAAAGCTCATCAGGGGGTTACTGACTTAGCCCGATTTCTTTTATTTTTCCTTCCTTTCCTTAGCGTGTTTCAAGCTAAAGTTTCTGTTAACAGGGTACCGTGATCACTTCATATTTTTATATGTCCTTTCATTAGGGGTACTCCTGGACGGACCAGATGAGTTACCTCCAATAAATGGTCCGGGTGGAACTAGATTATCAATCAGTGGGGAACACATGTCCCTTCATTAGGGTATCATCCTGGACGGACCAAATGATGTACCTCCAATTACTAGGGTAGCCTCCTGGACGGACCAGATGGCCTACCTCCAATAAATGGTCAATGAGTGGGGAGCATATGTCCCTTCATTAGGGTAGCCTCCTGGGCGGACCAGGTGAGCTACCCCCAATAAATAGTCAATCAGTGGGGAGTGGGTAGGCCTGACGAATCATAAAGGGGCATAACCTACCCTTTACTACTTGCAAAGACTAGACAGAATATTTCTATTCCACGTTATTTGCAAACAGAAAATACCTCAAACAAACAATTCCTTGGACAACAATGTCCAGTCAATCAATCAATCAGTGGGGAGAAAAACAGGCATGACGGATTACAACGGGGACAAACGTCTGCATTACCTGCCCTTCGCTATCTGTAAAGGGAGACAGAATATTCCTATTCGTCTCTGTTTGTGGACAGGGAAGATCTCAAAGAGCAACAATCGATTATTAATCGATATCAAACAATCAGTGGGGAGAAAGGTAGGCATGACGAATCATAAAGGGGCATTACCTACCCTTCTCTATCTGCAAAGAGAGACGAACGTTCCTATTCGCCGCTGTTTGCAAACAGAGAATGTCTCGTTCTCAAGAAGAGAACCAATATTTCAAGTAGCAACCAAAGCTAAATGAACAACAACAACAATATCAGTATTTAAATACCGATTCCAATACAATCAATCAATCAATCAGATGGATAAAACCATCCTACCAATCAGGCGTAAAAACGCCCTACTTAATCTTACCCGGACCGGACCATGCGGACAGTTCTTCGTCTTCCCCCTCCAGCGCCCGATCGTTCTCTTACTCTATGCAGCATTCCTGTGGGATTCCAGTCAGGACAATAGGTCACTCGAGAGAGGTCCGTTCAGAATCGGTGAAGTTCATTCAATCGGCAGCCGGACGAGGGCCCTCTCAAGGGAGGTATACTCCAATCATTTAGATGTTCACCTCATCGTCTGGATCTCTCTTACTGGACCTTATGTCACTGATGGACCCCGCGTTGGGACGCCAATTGTGGACAGTGTGCCCATATTAATATCGATGCCCGGGCGGCTGGCGCAAGACGCCTCTTAGTTCCCATTCTGAATAGTTACCAAATAAAGAGACGGGCGCTGGAAGGAGGAATCACAAGAACAGGATATATTGCTCATGAGGAGAGCCTGTCATTTCGGACACGAAACACAGTGTCTTTCGGGAGGTGCTCTAACAAGTTCTCTGAGACATCGCCTTTTATACCTTACAAAACATTCCTTATTACAATAACGACATTGTGAAACAAGGAAAAGACATCCCCATAATCCTCGTGTCAATCCCACCCCACATATAATCCACAATAGAGGCCCTTAACCTGCCGATAAGAGGAGGGGGCAATCACGCAGCTGAGTGTTCCGCCGATTCTTAGGATGTGTGCGCCTGGTCGTACCCCAGGGGGTGGGGAGGAAAGGATCAATAGTGGGTCCTTTGAAGAGGAGTGACTCCATACAATAAGGGGCAGTAAACAATATCTCCCGGCTTAGGCGATGGCTTCGGACCTGTGTGGACAGTCAATCGCGGAGGGAGGGTTTACCAACAGAGGGGTTATTCATGAAAGGAAAGGAGGTGTTGGTCAGGCGCGGCCGTGACTCCCAAGGACAGGGTCATGCGGACTTGTGCATGTGAGGGAGGGGGGCAGCCAGGGTGCGCAGAGGGAGAGGATCATTTGAGAGTGGGGGGGGGGGTGTTCAAATGCGCGCAGGAGGGAAGCCGGGGATTTCAATGAGCGGGCAAAGAGGCCATGGTGCCTAAAATGGCTGTCAGGTACATGCGGGCACGGGCCTTTACTGGCGGAGTGATGCGGTCAACGTCTCACGACATTCGTGGTGCGTACAGGGAGGGAAATGGGAAAAGACAAATGAACGCCGCTTATGTGCATCAATTTTGTGAATTTCCACAGCAAAGTCACCGCAGCGGACAAACATGAAAAATATGGCGGTCGATGTGAAAACACCACAGTGATGCCGAAATTGCATGAACAAAGTAGCACTGCCCCCAAAATATACAACACACATACACAGAAACATAAATAACTAAAATAAAATACAAAACCACAGAACTACTCCCACAACACACCTGACAACAAAAATCCAATTGGACACACCCACACAGCTGAGTACAAAACCACCCCCTTCACTGACCACAATCCTTTGCATCACTCCAGAAGAGAAGGCCATACACCACACCTGACAGGAGAGACAATAGAGCACAGCACACACACACACACACCACCACCATCAACACTACCATCACAAACAAACCCCCATCACACAGCGCACCTCACACATCACCACCACACCCCTGCACCCACAAACACCTCAACCCCCACACACCATGACAGCACCAAAAATGCCCAAATTTACCGAGAGTGAATTGACAGTCATGGTCAACGAGATTGTGAGAGTAGAGCCACAACTATTTGGTAGCCTGGTCCAACAGACACCATTAGCCACCAGGACACAAATGTGGGAAAGAATAGTCCAAAGGGTGAATGCAGTAGGGGCCAACCCAAGATCCAAGAAGGAGATCCAGAAGCGATGGAATGATCTCAAGAGGGTTGTCAAGGAGAGTAGGAGCAAGAACTGGACGCTGGCAAACGCGACTGGCAGTGGCCCTCCCATCCCACTGAAGACATTCACACCATGGGAGTTGAAGGTGCTTGCCATACTGCTTCCTGAGAGTCTCACAGGAGTAGCCGGGGGAGCGGAGGCTGGTAAGTACAGACAAATGACAACCACCATAATGCCAATTACTACCTTGCAATACCCAAACACCATTACACTGTCCATCCCCACCCAACATGTAGCCAGCCATCCTGCTGAGGAGGCCTGTATGGGGGAGGGAGGTCTGTACAACAACTCACACCATAGCCCCTGTCCCACAGCTGAGCAGCATGGAGGCCTCCCCCACCCAGGAGCATGTGTCAGCCATTGCACTGTTTAACAAACAGACTTACAGGTTGGTAGCCATATTGTATTGGAGTCTGTTTTGGGTTGGGAGGCCAGTCTCACTGCTCCCACCATAGCCCCTGTCCCACACCCCAGCCGCATGGAGGCCTCCCCCACCCAGGAGCAACTGTCAGCCATTGCACTGTTTAACAAACAGACTTACAGGTTGGTAGCCATCTTCACTGGGAGGGTGTGTGTGGGAGGGAGGGCCGCACCACTACTACCACCATTCCCCCTGGCCCACACCTCCGCAGCAGCAAGGCCTCCCCCACCCAGGAGCATGTGTCAGCCATTGCACTGTTTAACAAACAGACTTACAGGTTGTCAGCCATCTTCACTGGGAGGGTGTGTGTCGGAGGGAGGGAGGGAGGCCTGCACTACTACTACCACCATTCCCCCTGGCCCACACCCCAGCAGCATGGAGGCCTCCCCCACCCAGGAGCAATTGTCAGCCATTGCACTGTTTAAAAAACAGACTTACAGGTTGGTAGCCATCTTGTATTGGAGCTCTGTTTTGGATTGGGGGGCCAGTCTCACTGCTCCCACCATAGCCCCTGTCCCACAGCCCAGCAGCATGGAGTCCTTCCCCCACCCAGGAGCATGTGTCAGCCATTGCATTGTTTAACAAACAGACTTACAGGTTGTCAGCCATCTTCACTGGGAGGGTGTGTGTGGGAGGGAGGGAGGGAGGCCTGCACAACTACTACCACCATTCCCCCTGGCCCACACCCCAGCAGCATGGAGGCCTCCCCACCCAGGAGCAACTGTCAGCCATTGCTCTGTTTAACAAACAGACTTACAGGTTGGTAGCCATCTTCTCTAGGAGGGTGTGTGTGGGAGGGAGGGAGGGCTGCACCACTACTACCACCATTCCCCCTGGCCCATACCCCAGCAGCAAGGAGGCCTCCCCCACCCAGGAGCATGTGTCAGCCATTGCACTGTTTAACAAACAGACTTACAGGTTGGTAGCCATCTTGTATTGGAGCTCTGTTTTGGGTTGGGAGGCCCGTCTCACTGCTCCCACCATAGCCCCTGTCCCACACCCCAGCAGGATGGAGGCCTCCCCCAGCCAGGAGCATGTGTCAGCCATTGCACTGTTTAACAAACAGACTTACAGGTTGTCAGCCATCTTCACTGGGAGGGTGTGTGTTTGAGGGAGGGAGGGAGGCCTGCACTACTACTACCACCATTCCCCTGGCCCACACCCCAGCAGCATGGAGGCCTCTCCCACCCAGGAGCAACTGTCAGCCATTGCACTGTTTAACAAACAGACTTACAGGTTGGTAGCTATCTTTACTGGGAGGGTGTGTGTGGGAGGGAGGGAGGGAGGGCTGCACCACTACTACTACCATTCCCCCTGGCCCACACCCCAGCAGCATGGAGGCCTCCCCCACCCAGGAGCATTTGTCAGCCATTGCACTGTGTAACAAACAGACTTACAGGTTGGTAGCCATCTTGTATTGGAGCTCTGTTTTGGGTTGGGAGGCCAGTCTCACTGCTCCCACCATAGACCCTGTCCCACACCCCAGCAGCATGGAGGCCTCCCCCACCCAGAAGCAACTGTTAGCCATTGCACCCTGCACACTCACCTAACAGGTACGTACCTACCGTAATTCTTCATGAAGTGTGTGTGTGTGACCTGCATCCAGAAAACCTACAATAGCACGCAATGCATTGACAATCAACATGTATGACTCCATGATGTCCCTCTGCACTATGAAATGTTACACGGTGTTGCCATGATTTGTACTACTGATGACTGCATATCTAACTAGTGTACAGTCAGATGATGATACGCAGATGACACAAACACTGACCACTCCCCATTTACTCCACAGGTGACGAAGAACTCACTGCTGAGGACCACACCAACGACCAGCAGAGCCAGTCCCCACCCCCGGCACATGGACTCTCAGATGTGGACTCCCAGGACAGTTTGGATGATGAGCTCCAGCCCGGCCCATCTGGTGTGCCACAGACCCAGAGGTCCCAGGCCCCCATCCTCCCCACCACCACCTCTGCTGCCACTACAACGCAGCAGACCCCTGCAGTCACGGCCTCTACCACCGCAACCACCACCGCCACCACCGCCACTGCCACCAACACCACCAGTACCACCTTCAGCACCATCCCTGTCCCTAGGGATGACCATCCCACAGCAACACCTGTGGAGGGCTGGGATAGAGTGCATGGCCCCCCTGTGGCGAGGGAAGAGCTCCGTGGCAGCAGACCAGGTAGCAGGGCCAGGGTCACCACCAGACCTCGGGAGGAGTGGACACCATCCCTGGACCACTTCACCAGAGTTGTGGAGGCCTACCAAGAGGTTCAGGGACAAAGTGGCCAGTCTGATGAACTATTGAGGAAGCTCATCCTGCAGATGATGTCCATTGATAACCACCTGGGACAGATGGTGGACCTCATGGGCCAGCAAGTGGCGTTGCAGAGGGACAGGCCTGTGTCCCAACCACCACCTCCGTCCCCTTCTGTTGTTCCGCAGGATGACAGTGCTCCATACTCCCCTGCACCAACAGAGAGGGGCGAGTCCTCTGACGCCGCTGGCCATTCAGCAGGCCCCCCACCGCCCAAAAGATCTAGAAGGCGTCCAAAGAAGAGCCTGGGATTCTCTGGAGGCAAAGCACCTACCACACGCCAGTCACAGAGCCAGCCGTGAAGACAACCCTCTTCCCAACTGCATTCACTGTTTGGACTATCTTTCCCCACATTGCCCTGGCAATGGCACCTCTCTGTTGGACTGGGTCACCACATCCATGTGGTGTCTACTCTTGCATCTCATTGAACATTCCACACCTTCATGTAAATATTACCGCACCAACCACATGTACCCTCCCAAAATAAAATACCTGACGCACAAGAATTTGTGTAGTGAATTTTATAGTGCAGTATTTACATTGTTGATAATGTCCATGATGTGTACTAATGATGTACAGTATGCAGGGCAGGAACCCTCTGTAGCACCTAGGGACTCCCTAGGTGGAGACACAACAGAACAACAGTCACTGGTCTCATTGTGGCAACACACAGATCACTGCACACAAAATATCCAAGACATCACAGGCATACTACACAATGTCTAGCAGATGTGCACAAATACAGTCCAACATACATCTCGGTACGGAACGTCAATTTCACAAATACCACATATGGGTGACAGAACAAGTGCCTATTGGTTACATCCGCGCATAGCCATTCATAACATGAGCAACCACACCAGACAATGTACACGTTGTACCTCGTCAGCCACCTTCAAGTGAAGTAGCGTTCAATGAGCTGCTGGCGCAGGTCAACTCCTTCCTCCTCTCCACTGTTCTCATCACTGGATTCAGGTCCCTGAGCAGGTGGAGGCCTTGGTTCATAACCATCGTCCAGGAGCACGGGGACACCCCTGTGGATGGCCAGGTTGTGCAGCATACATCATGCCACAAAGATCTTGCACACCTTCCCAGGCGAGTATGCCAGTGCGCCTCTGGTCCTGTCAAGGCACCGGAACCTTGACTTCAGCAGGCCGAAAGTCCGCTTGATTACCCGTCGGGTCCTGCCATGGGCCTCATTGTAGTGGATGTCTGCTGCTGTCCGGGGATTCCGGAGTGGGCTCAACAGCCATGGGCGGCTGGGATATGCTGAGTCACCTGTGAATGACAAACACACATTGCAATGATGTACAGCCGGAGTGCAGCAAGTGACACACAGCACGCCATAGCAGTAATGATACTCACCCACAATCCAGGCACGTTCGGGATGCAGATTCTCCATCATCCGTGGCAGCATGCTGTTCCTCATGATGTACGAATCATGTGCCGAACCTGGATACTTTGCACACACATGTGATATGGTCATGTCCGCAAGGCACTCCACCTGCACATTCATGGAGTGGTAGTGTTTGCGGTTCCGATAAATGTGCTCCGTCGCCTGCGGTGGCAACAGACCTACATGGGTGCAATCGATGGCACCGACTACATGTGGGATACGCCCAAGGGGATAGAAGTCACCCTTCACGGCAGCCAATTCACGTCCCCTGGGGAAATGTATATAGCGATTGCGATATAGCATCATGGCCGCAAGAACATCCCGCAGCACCATGCTGAACATGGGCTGCGACATCCCCCCAGCGTTAGCCACGGTCGCCTGGAGGGAACCAGTCGCAAAAAAGTGGAGTGCTGCCATCACCTTGTAGGTGGGTGTGAATGCCGTAGGATAGTGACGGCGAGGCTGCAGGTGGGGCTCCAATAGATCACACACGACCTTCAATATTGGTCTGTCCAGCCTGAATTTCCTGATGATTGCCTCATTCTCCATGTCCTCCAGCACAGTCAGGTGACGTAGAAGATTCGGCCTCCTCCTAATTGAGGAGTGAAATGAAAATGTCAGTAACAAGCATCATGAGATGGGCATAGCACAAAACATCAATGATGTCATGGGAAAACAACGAGTGCCACAGAGATGCATGGCACATCAGGTTACATGGCTGGCCAATAGCTACACACAGAGGGCACGCCTCTCCAGTGACAATACACAAGTGTCACAAACACATCTGGGACTGTGAATGCGGATATAATGGATGAACAATTCACATGTGCAGACAAGGTGCAGCAAGACCCGCCAATGTATTGTGACTTACTATGTCTATCATACCCATCTGCTGTACCTGCCACACCTCAAGGCATCATGTTAAGTTAGAACACATTCATCAACACAATGATCACAGTAGCAGGAACACTTCCGGTTGTGTGCATGAGCAGTTGTGAAAGCAGAAGTCTGGTCTGATACAATGCGCTGACACCAGTCGGGTTAAGGTCTGCATTGACCCACAACACATTAAACGTCATGACATCATTTACAACAGCTGAAGTCTGTCAATCATCATCAGCCATCAAATGTGTCACTAAAATGGCTGAGCCACAGGCCAAAGTGACTCACACTGAACGTGCGTCCACCTGTGGATGACATGGCTGTGTGGCATCGTGTGTACAATGATGTTCCCTTCACCATGTTGCTGCAGGGTGCTGATACAGTGTCCTTGATTGACATACACACCAATGGGTACGAAAATGGCAGTACCTACCGGCGGGCCCCGGCGGTGCGACCCCAGCACCACCATCTCCCCAGACAAGGTAGCCATTGGCTTATGGACATGTGTATATGGCGGTGGGTATGCTCCGCCGCATGAGTCGCGGTACCTACCGGCGGGCCCCGGCGGTGTGACCCCAGCACCACCATCTCCCCAGACAAGGTAGCCATTGGCATATGGACATGTGTATATGGCGGTGGGTATGCTCTGCCGCATGAGTCGCGGTACCTACCGCCGGGCCCCGGCGGTGTGACCCCAGCACCACCATCTCCCCAGACAAGGTAGCCATTGGCATATGGACATGTGTATATGGCGGTGGGTATGCTCCGCCGCATGAGTCGCGGTACCTACCGCCGGGCCCCGGCGGTGTGACCCCAGCACCACCATCTCCCCAGACAAGGTAGCCATTAGCATATGGACATGTGTATATGGCGGTGGGTGTGCTCCACCGCATGAGTCGCGGTACCTACCGGCGGGCCCCGGCGGTGTGACCCCAGCACCACCATCTCCCCAGACAAGGTAGCCATTGGCATATGGACATGTGTATATGGCGGTGGGTATGCTCCGCCGCATGAGTCGTGGTACCTACCTCCGGGCCCCGGCGGTGTGACCCCAGCACCACCATCTCCCCAGACAAGGTAGCCATTGGCATATGGACATGTGTATATGGCGGTGGGTATGCTCCGCCGCATGAGTCATGGTACCTACCGCCGGGCCCCAGCGGTATGACCCCAGCACCACCATCTCCCCAGACAAGGTAGCCATTGGCATATGGACATGTGTATATGGCGGTGGGTCTGCTCCGCCGCATGAGTCGCGGTACCTACTGGCGGGACCCGGCGGTGTGACCCCAGCACCACCATCTCCCCAGACAAGGTAGCCATTGGCATATGGACATGTGTATATGGCGGTGGGTATGCTCCACTGCATGAGTCGCGGTACCTACCACCGGGCCCCGGCGGTGTGACCCCAGCACCACCATCTCCCCAGAAAAGGTAGCCATTGGCATATGGATATGTGTATATGGCGGGGAGTATGCTCCGCCGCATGAGTCGCGGTACCTACCGGCGAGCCCCGGCGGTGTGACCCCAGCACCACCATCTCCCCAGAAAAGGTAGCCATTGGCATATGGACATGTGTATATGGCGGTGGGTATGCTCCGCAGCATGAGTCGCGGTACCTACCGGCGGGCCCCTGAGGTGTGACCCCAGCACCACCATCTCCCCAGACAAGGTAGCCATTGGCATATGGACATGTGTATATGGCGGTGGGTATGCTCCGCCGCATGAGTCGCGGTACCTACCGCCGGGCCCCGTTGGTGCATCACAGCCATGGGGCATTGCATGCAGCTAATGGCAGCAATGATGGCGGTGGCATGATGCAGATTTGAAAATTGTAGAAGGTGTGCACCGCTACCGCGGAGGCGTCCTTGACTGCTTTTGAATGATGCTCCATCGCGGTAGCGCACCCCGGGCACCCGCGGTGCGTCACAGCCTTGGAGCATTGCATGCGGCCAATGGCAGCGATGATGGCAGTGGCATGATGCAGATTTGAAAATCGCGGAAGGTGTGCTCCACTACTGCGGAGGCGGTCATTGGATGCTTTTGAATGATGTACCATCGCGGTAGTGCACCCCGGGCACCCGCGGTGCGTCACAGCCTTGGAGCATTGCATGCGGCCAATGGCAGCGATGATGGCGGTGGCATGATGCAGATTTGAAAATCGCGGAACGTGTGCTCCGCTACCGCGGAGGCGGTCATTGGATGCTTTTGAATAATGCAGACCTGGACAACCAATTGTAGCAGCTTTTAAGCTTCCAAACAACCCCAGGGGGCTATAAATCTGTGGGAGTGAGCCTCACATTTCCACTGCTCACAGAGCCTGCTGACTGGGACCCTGTCTGCTGCTGCCCCAAGAGCCTGCTGACTGGGACCCTGTCCTGCTGCTGCCCCAAGAGCCTGCTGACTGGGACCCTGTCCTGCTGCTGCCCCAAGAGCCTGCTGACTGGGACCCTGTCCTGCTGCTGCCCCAAGAGCCTGCTGTCTCGGACCCCTCACAACTCACTTCCGCCACAGGTCTGCCATATCCACAGGGATGTCAAGAACAGATAAGATCCGTGCCAGTCCATTCACAAGTGAGGAGCTGGATGTCCTTGTGGACGAGGTGCTGGCACAGTACCCATGGCTGTTCGGTGGTCCCAATGTTTTGGTAAGTCACCATGAAGGGAGCTGTAGGGCAGGGTGGTGTCAGACGTGTAGTGGTGATGTTGCATTATATGATTGGGGATGTGGGGTGATGACAAACACTGACAGACAAGCTGTCTCCAGCTCAAGGGAGTGTGTGTGTTGCAATGTAACTCTTTCCTAGCCCTGTACTCGTATGTGTGAGTGGGGTGTGTTACATTGTCGGCCATACAGAACCAACGGTTGTTATCCTTTTAGATGGCAGGACAGTGAATGCCTGTGAGGACATTTGTGGGTGCCCCTGTAGTCAGAGTCAGTGTGACCCACAGAGTAGGTTCAGTGGCTGCACAGCCAAACGTTGAACATCAGCCGACTTACCTGCTACTGTTGCTTCACACTGAATAGTAGATATGCCCCATCAGTGCCCTCTACAATTACTGAATTACACACTGCTGTCGATGCATTTGTGTTGAGGCATCATGCATTTGTGTGAATATCATGGAGACTAGGAACCACAATGTGTGCATGCATTCACTAATGTTTATGCCATGCAGAGTGCCCTCGTGAGGTACCCCCAGTTCGGGAGGGAGGTTACTGTGAGTCCTGAGTCAGTGTCTGGCTGCTGTACTGATAGATGCTGACATCTCACATTTTATAAATGTTCTTTTGCCCTTCTTTACTCTCATACCTGCAGCTCAAGGCACACCAACGTAAGGCCGTGTGGAGGGTCATAGCAGCAAAGGTGTGAGCCCTGGGGGTATGAAACAGAAGACACACACACTGTCACAAGAGGTGGGATGACATCAGCCGGCTGGCTAAGCAAGTGGCAGAGATGACCTTGGGGACGCTACCACGCACAGGGCGTTTGGCACGGCGCACCATGACTCCGCAGATGGGACGCATACTGGCAGTGACCAATCCAGACCTGGATGCACGTCTGAAGGGGCATCAGCTGCAAGACAGAGATGGTGAGTATCTGGGGAGGGATAGTGTGTCTCGGAGTGGATGCATGTGTACAGGGCCTGTGGCAGCGGTGACACATGTGATGTGCGTGTGTTGCCATGCTGTGATATGTGATGTGAGTGGCGACTGTGATGTGTGCCTGTATGAGGCATTGGCCCACCATGGCCTTACTGTGCTGCTCCTGCCCGCAGTCCTCAATCCTTGACAGATTTATTGTGGCCACATGGTCGCTCTTCATTGGGATGGTGTGGGGAGTTTATATTGTGCCGAACTGCAGTGTCCACTTCATGAGTGTGACACCATGTCTGTCTACTTTGCATGCACCATGATGTTTGAGGCCCACACACCCGACGACAATGTGAACCCAGATTCGCACATGGTGCTTGCTATGGCCTGGTTGGCATTGTGGCATGTGTAGTCAGAACAGATGTGTGTGGTCCCCTCTGGTTCCCTGTGTGGCTGTCAGTGGTGATGAGTGTTGTGGCCACATCATGTCCATGGGGCAGGTGACTGTGGGGTGGGGGCACTCTATCCACGGGCAGGGTGTTGTGCTGTGTGGCATCGACAGGCCTCACTCCAGGCAGTTTGTCTGCATGACAGGCACTGTTGTGGACTACATAGTGTGTAGCTGCACAGTGATTGCAGGGTGTGATGGTTACCATGTAGCTCTAGGCCTGTATTGTGCTGCATTGATCTGTAATCGTGTGACCAGATGATGACACTTACACAACCCTGTTTCTCTCACTAATGCAGAATCGCAAGACACCACGGTGGAACATGATCCAGAGACAAGTGGTGGCGAGACCAGCACGACAGCAGCAGCGGAGCCAAGTGAGACTGAGCCAAGTGACAGTGAGCACACCAGCGCATATGAGGGTGACAGGAGTATGCAGGAGGAATCTGTGGCTGAGAGACAGAGTACCACTTCATCTGATGCCAGCGGTGATGCATCCATGTTAGCAGGCACAGGGGATGGGGAGTCTGCTGCTGCATCTGATACCCAGCAGCCAGTGCCCAGCCTCCCAGCCACTTCCTCTGGTGCTGGCCGTATCCGTGTTACTAAGAGGGGAAGAGTGACATTCACACATGGCACCGCTTCCCCTGCACCTGTCCCCCCTTGTGGTAAATTTAAATTACCTATACTTAATTTATGCGGTAAAGTTCAATAAAATAGCTCAATCAAAATAAGAGACACAGAGTCCGTGGCATCTGAGTTTTAAGGGGTTTTATTCCTTATAAAGGAATTGGTTCGAACCAGGCAAATCGACTTCCATCACCACGAAGGTTCAGGAAGGGATAGACAATACTTTATTGACAGCATATTATATATATAGGCAATGCATTACAGTGGTGATGGATGCAGAAGGCGTAACAGCTGAGAGAAGAGATAAGAACACGTGTACGTAACAGAAGGCGTGCACAAGGGCGTACACGGAGGTGTGTGCTAGAAACGTCACATAGAGGTGTCACAAATGGGTGGATCCATAAGAGAATCTTGCAGTATCAGCAGAAACATGTGGCATAGATGCGCGCGCAGCAGCATGACGTGTGATTGACATGGAACTGGAGGGTGAAGGGGACTTGACATTTAGCCTCATATGAGGAGACAGAAGTCTGGGGTGTCAGAACAACCTAATCCCAAATCAAATCTGATATCTTGTGTTTGGGGAACTGTATTATCTGGAAGGAAAGGTCTCTCGGGTAGAGGCTATTCTATACTGACTGCTAGTGCGTGTATAAGCGTCTACGTGTCTACATGAGATGCGAGGGGGCATGGGCCTACCATGGTAACGGGAGCAGTGAATTACTTGCATGGAGACAGTGAGGCCGGGCCCTTTGCTCTGCAGCTGGGAAGGATGTTTACCTAAACTACTAGACAGGAATGTATTTTCGAGGAGCGGAGCAGATAACTTGAAGGCTGAATACAGTCTTGGCAGGCAAGCAGGCCGAGCCAGGCACCGCTTGCCGCGCAGGGAGTAAGACAAAGGTCAGGGATACGGATGCAGGTCCAGGCTGTAGCATCCAGAGGCAGAAGGCAAGAAAAGGCTCGATGGCAGAAATCAGGGCCTAACTCGCCAGAGCCAAAAAAACGTGAAAAGTGCACCACATAAAGACGGTGGCACGGCATACTTAGGAACAGAATATTCGACCCATTCATGGTGGATCTGAAAGAGGACATGTTAACGTTGGACGCAAATGTATTTGCGTCTTCATAGCTGGTCTAGGAGGGAACATACATGTACTTGAAGCACATACATGGAGACGGTGGGGTTCACGTTAGGGGACACGATTGATCATAAAAATTCATATTACCTCATTCCCTCCTTGTCCCCTACGGACCCTTCATGATATTTCAATTTGCATTAATCTATTTATTTGTTCACGCAACACCAGTTGCTCTTCCTTTTTCTGTCTGGATTTAGAATGTGAACTGGAATGAGGAATACATGATGTGGCGCACAAGCCGCAAATCGCTGGCCCACATTGTAAACATAGGCAACAACTGAACACTATGAGGAGGGCTACTCCGAGGAAGGATAGGACTTTCCAACCCCAGGCTGACAACACGCTCCAGAACCAACCAGACCATGTCCATGTGCCTGGTTTCTGATGTATCTGACTTGCAATCTTGTGAAGACGTGTTATGGCTCTATATACTGATGGCGCGTTTTCTGGAATGAAAACACAGCAACTCGATCCGATGACTCTACAGGCTCCGCCCCTATCGGCCAGGATGACGTCAAGGACAAGACGATTTTGAAGAACAACAATCCGCATAGCAGACTGCTCCTCTGTTAAGTTACCTAGGGCGGAAGTAGTCTCATTCACTACTGCTTCGAGGGTTCTGGTCAAGTGGCGTATTGATTTGCTATTAAAGATAGCACCTAAGTAGGGAAAAAAACCTTTATTGAAGTCTGTGTATTGCTCCCATGCCGTTTCAGTGTAGTCGACAATCGGGAGATCTCTCTGGGGTCTATTGTGTACTAGATGAGAGTTCCTATGATAATCAGGAGGGGCTAGAAAAACAGGTGGCAGAAGGAATGCAATGTAACAGGTGCCATCCCAATCTAGAGGTAAGCGTATATATGCTGTATGTCCACAAACGAAGTAGGAATGACGTGAAGCTTTAAATGTAGACTTGCCTTTATCACTGAATTCGATCACAGTAGTACATTTACTATGACCTAGATGTACTGAACCATTCTTTCTGACACATAATTCACCTTTGACTGGTAATACGGACATAGCGGGTAGAACTGGTTCGGTTTCGGATTCTACATTCAGGATCATGAGGTTAAGTGTAAAGTTACCTAATCCATATACTTCGTTTTCTAGATCAGTCCCTGTCCTTTTTGGAAGACCCTCCTTGTCAGGAAAACATACTTTGTGCAGAACTGTGTTCAAGTTTCCCCATACCCAGTTGCCCTGGTAAACTACGGAATCTGAATCTAGGGAATTTATCAAACTAAACCATGCACCACAGGTACCATTGTGTGTGAACGGGTACGGGAAGAGGGGCAGAACTCCCTTGTATTTCTGATAAGGAGGGAGTCGGCCACATATCCAACAATTTGTAGCGTTGCTGGTTTGAAGAGAATGATGTAACATACTGATGAATGTATTGTTGCGCAGCGCAAGTCGGTATGACAACTCATGCGGAGGTAATTCACTGAAAGTGTGCTCGATAGTATCATTAACAGAAGAATGTGCACGTTTGAAAATAGGATGATATATATGTAGCAGTATACTTGCAGCAATAATCATAAGACACAGGAAAAACATAATCAACAATGTCACAATGCAGTGACTACGAAGTGATTTACAATATTCACGTTTCTTGAGATGGTTCTGTCTATCTCTCTCTCTATTGGGGTCTAGGGGATACATGTCAGAGACTAATTTAACCGATTCACCTAGGGGAAGACTTAAACAATTAAACTGTCTGACTTGCTAGACCTCAGCTTTAATTTATATTCCTGCGAAGGAGTTCTCTCTGCCAGGGGAAGTTTAGAGTCACTAGAATCTGGGCAGTCCTTAAAGGGGGAGGAAGAGTCAGTCTGTGGAGAAGGGCAGGGCTGAGAGTTCAAATCTGGCGGCAGTCCATGAAACTTCTTGACGTGGCTCGAGTGAAGCCAGCTCTTGCGGCCCTCCACCTTGATTGCAGTCCTTGTGGTCAAAAGTACTAGTTTCGGCGTTTGCCAACGGGGCTCCAGCGGACTCCTCCTGTCGAAGTTTCTAATAAATACCAGGTCCCCTGGTACGACTTCATGTGGCTTCACCTCGGTGTTGTCGGGAAAGGCTGCAGCGACCTGTGAACGACATGATTGTAGTGCAGACATCAAGGAAGCAAGGTAATCTGTCAGCATATTACAGTCGACATCGGTAATTTTACGAGGCAGAGGCGTCCCCCACATATTCGGTGGCCTACCAAAGACCACCTCGTACGGGGATAGCCCTGATCTAGAGTGTGCAACCATTCTCATAAAAAAGAGGGCAACTGGTAAGGCTACTATCCAGTCGACACCTTTCTCTCTACAGATCTTGGCAAGACGTATTTTCAGGGTCTGATTATGGCGCTCCACGAGACCTGCTGCCTCGGGGTGTCGGACACAGTGGAATTTCCATTAACAGCCTAGCAGGAGTGATACCTGCTTCATAAGCTCGGACGAGAATGGCTGACCGTTATCTGAGTATACGATACGGGGCAAACCATACCGTGGGAAGAATTCGCGAACCAGCTGCTTGGCAGTGGTCGGAGCAGTGTAATCTGGGACTGGATATGCTTCTGTCCAACGGGAAAGTGCACATACAACTACGAGGACGTATTTGAATCCTCGACAACGTTCATCTGGATATAATCCATCTGGAGGACTTCAAAAGGGTGATCGGGAGGATGAAATCCACCTTGCTCTACGGGAATGCTTTTACCTGGGTTGAACTGACAACAAATCATGCAAGTACGCACTTTCTGTTTGGCTGCTGCTCGTAAATGTTTATTGAACCAAAGGTTTTGAATACTGTCTAAGATGGCTTTTTCACCTAAATGTGCTGGACTATGTACGGTATTAATGATAACTTGAACCATAGAATCGGCGAGAAACCATGTAGATTTTCCCTTCGTCATCCATCCCTGATCTGTCTGGATCCCTCCTAGTTCAGTCCATTTCTTTATTTCATCTGGTGTAGCATGTGTCTGTATGTCAATTACATCTAGGGCAGGATCCTTAACTGTCATGCAATGTGTCGGTGTCGAGACTATTGTCTTTGTCTTATCAGTTGCGTGAGTACGAGTCTGAGCTGTATGCTTGGCTGTGCGATCTGCCAAGTCGTTACCCTGTGAAATGGTATCTGTGACTTTCGTATGTGCCTTGCACTTCATGATGGATATAGCTGTAGGCAGATGTATGGCGTCTAGTAGAGCTTGAATGAGGGGACCGTGTTGAATTTTGGCCCCATGAGAGGTCAAGAAACCTCTCTCTCGCCAGAGTACACCAAAATCGTGTACAACTCCGAATGCATAACGTGAATCTGTGTATATGTTAACTCTCTTATTCTTGGCTTGAATACAGGCTTGTGTCAGAGCGATGAGCTCCGCTGCTTGAGCTGACAGGGTGTCAATACAATTAGTTTCTATAACTTCAGTTTCTGTCGTGACTGCGTAGGCGGCCACTAACTCTCCTGTACTTGTTCTCATGCATGAACCATCCACATAAAGTGTCAGGTCTGGGTCTGGTAATGGAGTGTCTGTCAAGTCTTGTCTGGGTTTCGTCGTAATAGTAATGATTTCAATACAATCATGTGCCAATGGGTCTGTTTCACTTAATGGCAAAAGTGTAGCAGGATTCAGTGTATTACAGCGTCTGATTTCTATGTGTGGCTGAAACAATGCAATTCATAACCTGTCAGTCGTGCTATAGTCAAGTGCTGGGTTTGTGTTCGGTTTTAAAGAACTTCCACGGAATGTGGAACTTGCACTGTCAATTGATGTCCTAACACTATGGAATCGCTTTGTCTGATTGCTAGAGCTGTTGCTGCTACTGATTTCAAGCACGCAGGCAAAGCCTGGGCTACTGGATCCAGTGTACTAGAAAAGTAAGCACACGGTTTGTGTGAACCTGCCTGATCCTGAGTGAGTACTGACAATGCAGTACCTTCACGTTCTGTAACAAAAAGTGTAAAAGGCTTACTGTAACATGGTGTTGCTAAAACAGGTGCTTGGCATAAGGCTTTCTTTAAGTCTTCAAAAGCTTGTGTATGTTCTTGAGTCCAAGGGAGGACAGTCGATGTCGCTGCCTCCTGGGTTGTCAACTGTATGAGTGGCTTTGCTAGAAATGCATACTGGGGAATCCATTGTCTGCAGTACGAAGTGAGGCCTATAAAGGCCCGCACCTCCTTTGGTGTCTTGGGTTGTGACATGTTTACTATTAACTGGATACGGTCGGCTGTGAGCTGTCTCCCCCCTTTGGACAGCAAGTGCCCAAGGTACACAACTTGCTGAACACAGAATTGCAGCTTCGAAGGGGACACCTTGTGCCCCTTGTCGGCCAGAAAATGCAAAACCGTCAGTGATGCTCGTTCACATTCAGGCTCGCTCCGGGCGGTGATCAGTAGATCATCGACATACTGAAGCAGGGCAGTGTCGACAGGCATGTGAATGCTGTCCAGTTGTCTTTTCAGTGCTTGGCTATAGATGCTGGGGCTTTCTGTGAATCCTTGAGGTGCGCGTGCAAATTTGAAGCTTCGTCCATTTAAACAGAATCCGAACAGATATTGGCTTTCCGGATCAATGGGGACACTAAAGAAGGCGTTCTTGAGGTCAATTACAGTAAAGAACGTTGCTTCTGAATCAATAGCTGTCAATAATGAAGAGATATCTGGGACCACGGGGTATTGTGGTACAATGCATTTATTCAATTCTCGCAAATCGATAACTAATCGATAAACTGGGGGTGCATTTGGATCGGTGCGTTTAAGAATCGGAATGATAGGTGAATTACAAAGATTGGAGTCGGTTTCCACAACCACTCCTTGTGCAATAAGTTCGTCAATGATTTTCAGTAAAGCCACTACAGCATCTGGGGGTAATTTGTATTGTCGAATGCGTGGTAGTACAACTCCTGGCTTGAGTGTGACTCGATATGGTGTAATGTGCATACAACCTACATCAGTGGGGCCTTGTGCCCATAAATGTGCAGGTATATTCTGTAATCTGGGATCAATATCTCTCAACACGTAGTGATCCTTAAAGTCACGCAAAAATAATCTTACTCCTTCCGGAGAACAGCAAATAACAGCTCCTAGAGCTTTCAGTGTCTTTATACCTAACAAGTTTTCTGGACATGATTTCGTAAGTAATAAATCTGTAGTACGTGTCAATGGACCAACTGCAAGAGGAAGTGGTTGCGATACTTCATTAACAATAGGCTTTCCTGAAAATCCAAGGGAAACATTTTGTGAGCCTGAGAGGGGTGCCCCTGGAACCTCGTCGTGACTAATAGTTGTCCTGCTTGCCCCTGTATCAATTAAAAACTTTCTGTCTTTCCCTAACACTTGACTATGTACATAAGGACCCTCTTGATCTACAGGAACCTCAATAAGAGGCAAGCCAACCTCCCTCTCTAGGCTGTTTCATGTGTATCGTTGATAATCTGGATAATCATTTTGCGCGTACTGGTACATCTGTTGTGTCGTGTTTTGTGTTGCGGCAATGGGCTGTGGCTGTGGTACTGCTACGGTCTGTACTGTCTGTTGTGAAGTATGCATAGGCTGTACATTCTGTGGTACTAGTTGCTGGGTCTGATCTTGTCTAGGTGGACGCGGTCTCTCTTTAGTTTTACCTGTAGCGATATTGTGTTTCAAAACTGCACACTCATTTATATAGTGACCTGGCTGTTTACAGTAGTTACATGTCCCTTTAACAGGAGCTGCCGAATTACTGGATTGTGTTGTACCATTTTTATTACCACTAGATGGGACTGACTGAGCAACTAGCATTTTCATTTTCGTGTCTTTCATACGTCTTTGTTCGTGCTCATGTTCTTCTCTAATTCTATTCTGGTGATACTGTAACATTTGTAACATTTGTGACTGGGTATTTGCTTGCCATGTGCTCTCGACTTTCAGTACTCTATTCTTAACCTGGGGCAAGGAATTCTCGACTAATTTTGTTACAAAAAGGTGTGGATATGACTCGCTGCTTGCTTTCAGGCCACTATTAATACCAAAACATTTCTCAAATCGGGAATAAAAATCACTAGTATCTTCATCGGGTTTCTGTTTACAGGCTGAGATTGCACCCCAGTCCTCCTTTTTCGTTGCTAATAAACGTGGCAATACTTGTACTAAAAATCCTGGTAACACTTTAGTTTTGTCCCCAAGCCCTAGGCCTGGAGTTCTAGTGTTTTCTTCATTTTCTAATGCAGCCCAATCAATCTTTTGCTCTCCCACCTCCCATTCTTTTTCTTTGAGTTTCTCGTAAATACCGGCAGGCAGTAATACTTTTAATATTTTCATAATGTCAGGATATGTATAATCACCCATGAGTAACATGTCTTTTATTTCGCGGTGAAAACCTGCTGGATCTTTGTCATGGCTAGGCACTAACTTCTTCATTTCCAATAGTTCTATTTTAGTTATGGGCGTGTACACAAACACGCGTCTAAAAGTATTATCTTCATTCCTGACTGGGTGCACTTCTCGTAAGGGATTCTGTCTGTCTATGTAATACATTTTTCTTTCCACGGGTGGAGCTGGAACAGACTGCGGACACAGGAAAGCACTATATCTGTGCCGATGTTCTATAATTACTTTAATCAAATCGGTACCTAGGCCTCTCCATTTATTCATGAGTAGTTCTATTAATGTATCAGGTAGGGGACCAGGATCAGAGTGTTGGCTTTTATACAATAGAAGGAGGTGCTGTATCATGTACATACCAGCTAGTCGTTGTTCGTCTGGGGAAAGGCTCAAAAACGTTTGTGCTAACGCATCATCACTATATTTATCGGAATTGTCAGCCCATTGTACTGCCGACCTGGCTAATTCTTGTTCATCCATGGAATCGAGTACATGGTACCCCATTCGTTCTTGAAGTATTCTATCGGTAGCCTGAAACAGATGTTCAGGGGTCTTCGGATTTGACATAGCTGTTTGAAAAAGTCTCTTACTTTCTGGACGTACCGGACGTACTGAATTATTAAAGGATCTTCCCTTACCTACGTATGCTATCATTTCTCTAGCGGGTAATTGTAATGTTCCTGTTGTCGTTTCTGGTAGTTCCTCCTCCTCCGAGGATTCATTCTTGTCTGTATCTATTTCTCTTTCAGGCTGTCTTCTTTCGTGTATTTTTATTACTGCATTTCTGATCCTTCGATACATGTTTTCTATACAACCCTGTTTATCATGTTTTCCGTCTGCTATATTCTGACCCCATTTGTTAAGTCCTATCATTTCTTCCGGGTCTACACCAGGCCTATCTTGGTTTCTTATCAAGCAGTTAATGAAAAAACGTAGTATCATCTTTTGAGTGTCAACTTTCTGGTATGCCATGGCGTTGCCAATACTTTCAGGACCTTCCCCTGTTTGGATAAAGTGGTATATTCTGTCTAGATGACCAATCATCTCTGGTAGTATCATTAAATAGTTTGCGACTCGTCTTAGTCGTACTGATGCTAGCATCATTCTGTCGTCTTTACCGGGTACTGGATCATATCTACAGTCTGTAAGAGGCTCATTGAGTATATCGTAATTCGCTGATTGGGGTGTACGTTGTTGCGCTAAATCCCTATAAGTCAATCGATGTGTTTGTGGCAGCGTTTGAAAACCTCCTGTCGCACCTCCTGAGGTGCCAGGCAGAAAGGGATTCGATGGGTGCATGCCAGGAATAATGGGTGCAGGAAGGGGTGGTGGAACAGGCACAAGATGTGGAACGGGAGGAGGAGTTTGTTGTTGCGGAAGTAGGTGTAGATTATCTCGGGGTGGAGTGCCGTCAACGGGTGGTGTGTGTGGCGGCGGAACATTGATGTATTCGGGAGCTACATCGTCTAAATAGGAAGAAAGGAAAATGTCCTTTGCGGTCTTGTGACGTAATTTAGTCGGAACTAATGGAGGTGGCAGATCTTTCGGTATTTCCGGGGTCGCTTTAGGCAGGCCCTCGGCCAGGACCGGATACAGTCCTGTCATAATGGCATTACTCTTTCTCTTGTGTTGTTCTATTCTAACTCGTTCTCCTTCTTCTAGTAATTCTTTTTCTTTGGATTTTTCGGAATCCTCTTTGCTTTTCTCTATTTTTCTGAGTGCTTTCTCTGTGCGTCTATGTGATTCTTTACGCCATAATTCAATGGCATCTTTCTGTGACTGTCTGGCTTTCTTCTTCCATAATGCTTCTTCTACTCTCATGATGCACTCGGCATCCCATGTCCCCGTAACGGGCCATCTCTGATTCTCTGCTAAATCTTTAGTGTAGTCCACCCACAAGTCAAGGAATAATACAGCATCTAGGCCGTGCTTATGATACATAAAATATCCGGGAGTGTCCCTGGGTGGGATGGGAACAGCTTCCTCAAGTATCCCTTTCCTAGTTCTTATTTGTCTTAGTTTAGAGAATAAAGGCATCTTGAACCTTGCTACTCGATACTTACTCGAACTCGAACATAAACTAATACAATAAACACAGTAATGAAGATCAAACAGTCACTCATACCACGACATTAAGACACATTTAAACATTTTGAAAACGAACAATAATAACTAAAATAAAACTAGATAACTGCATACTGGATATACTGCTAAACAGTACAGATACACCGCTAAAACAGTGCAGACCGGATATACTGCTAAACAGTACAGATACACCGCTAAAACAGTGCAGACCGGGTCTGTGTACCCAAACCCGTCTAGACCGGCACAAATTAATGCGCTCGTCTAGATGCGTCCCCAGCAACGGTACTCACCGGGAAGCACGGAACGGAAAGCCTCGGAAACTCGACACTGGACTGGACCGGACAGGACTCGACTCGACTCGTGACGTAGATACTTCGGAACTTCGGAAACTGGTGGGCCTCTGAATACCTTGGACCTTGCTCTCTCAGCTAGGCTCTGGTCGGGATCCTCCGCACTCCTCACCGCCTCGTCTGGGTGTCGATCGCAGCCTCAGTCACCTCCGTTGGCCTGAGGGAGGTACAGGAAATCCTGCGGGTACGCGTTGTTGTCCGTCACAGCTGTGGCAGGGGACCAGGCCTGCAACGCACCGCCGGCGCGTAAGGTGGGGGAGGGGTCCCTATTCGGGCGCCAATTATGTGGTAAATTTAAATTACCTATACTTAATTTATGCGGTAAAGTTCAATAAAATAGCTCAATCAAAATAAGAGACACAGAGTCCGTGGCATCTGAGTTTTAAGGGGTTTTATTCCTTATAAAGGAATTGGTTCGAACCAGGCAAATCGACTTCCATCACCACGAAGGTTCAGGAAGGGATAGACAATACTTTATTGACAGCATATTATATATATAGGCAATGCATTACAGTGGTGATGGATGCAGAAGGCGTAACAGCTGAGAGAAGAGATAAGAACACGTGTACGTAACAGAAGGCGTGCACAAGGGCGTACACGGAGGTGTGTGCTAGAAACGTCACATAGAGGTGTCACAAATGGGTGGATCCATAAGAGAATCTTGCAGTATCAGCAGAAACATGTGGCATAGATGCGCGCGCAGCAGCATGACGTGTGATTGACGTGGAACTGGAGGGTGAAGGGGACTTGACATTTAGCCTCATATGAGGAGACAGAAGTCTGGGGTGTCAGAACAACCTAATCCCAAATCATATCTGATATCTTGTGTTTGGGGAACTGTATTATCTGGAAGGAAAGGTCTCTCGGTAGAGGCTATTCTATACTGACTGCTAGTGCGTGTATAAGCGTCTACGTGTCTACATGAGATGCGAGGGGGCATGGGCCTACCATGGTAACGGGAGCAGTGAATTACTTGCATGGAGACAGTGAGGCCGGGCCCTTTGCTCTGCAGCTGGGAAGGATGTTTACCTAAACTACTAGACAGGAATGTATTTTCGAGGAGCGGAGCAGATAACTTGAAGGCTGAATACAGTCTTGGCAGGCAAGCAGGCCGAGCCAGGCACCGCTAGCAGCGCAGGGAGTAAGACAAAGGTCAGGGATACGGATGCAGGTCCAGGCTGTAGCATCCAGAGGCAGAAGGCAAGAAAAGGCTCGATGGCAGAAATCAGGGCCTAACTCGCCAGAGCCAAAAAAACGTGAAAAGTGCACCACATAAAGACGGTGGCACGGCATACTTAGGAACAGAATATTCGACCCATTCATGGTGGATCTGAAAGAGGACATGTTAACGTTGGACGCAAATGTATTTGCGTCTTCATAGCTGGTCTAGGAGGGAAAATACATGTACTTGAAGCACATACATGGAGACGGTGGGGTTCACGTTAGGGGACACGATTGATCATAAAAATTCATATTACCTCACCCTGCTGCCCTCAGTGCAGAGTGCGTAGAGCTCCTGCACCAACTTTGCGTAGGCCGGACCGCCCTGCTCAATGCCTTCAGTGCCCACGAGAACAAATTAGGCCAGTTGATTGCATTCATGGAGGGCATACACTCTGATGTGGGTGGGCTACACAGTACAGTCCAGGCATTGTCAGCCACTGTCACGTCAGCTCCCGTTGCAGATCACGTGCCTGTGACGACCAGCCATTCAGTGGCCACATCAGATCACAGTGACCACTTGGCACCTACATCACCTAACAGATACAACACTAGGAGCACACGTCAGACCCAAACAAAAAAATCCCGTCCACAGACTCCATCCCCAAAGAAGAGCAGGGCCCCCCCAATATGCACAGACAAGGGAAAGTCACAGAAGAGCAATGCCAGAAGATCATTGTGGCAGACATCAGGCTTATTTGCTGCAGAGGCATCCCCAGAAATTGTTTCTCCTATGCCCACAGAGGATGTGTAGCATGTCATGGGTACACCTGGGGGGAGCACAGGGACACAACCACCCACCACATGAACCCCAAAACAAAGTACATTGAGGAAGGTGGAGGAGAGCCTGTTGTGACCAACCCAGTCATTGAGGCAGAGGAGAGCCCTGTTGTGACCAGCCCAGTCATTGAGGCAGAGGAGAGCCCTCTTGTGAACAGCCCAGTCATTGAGAGCCCAGTGATTAAGGCAAAGGAGGGCAGTGTTGTGTCCAGGCCAGTGATTAAGGGAAAGGAGGCCAGTGTTGTGTCCAGGCCAGTGATTAAGGGAAAGGAGGCCAGTGTTGTGTCCAGGCCAGTGATCAAGGGAAAGGAGGCCAGTGTTGTGTCCAGGCCAGTGATTAAGGGAAAGGAGGGCAGTGTTGTGACCAGACCTGGCAAGAAGGGACAGGGGGGCACTGTAGACACCACCCCTGGGGGAAGTGGGAAGCTGGGCACTGTAGGGGGTGCACCTTCCAGAGAGGGTAAGGTAGTCAGAAGGCGTAGCCAGCCCAAGCGTTTTGCAGGATCAAGCACATCACCAGAGGGAGTGCCAGTGTCTGCCCCTGATGTGGGACAGTTGGTGTGTGTGCCTATTGTGTCATCACCACTTCCCATCAACCCCAAGACAGGGAAGCCATTTCATGTACCCAAAAAGTGGAAGGGCACCCCTCCAACATCTCCCACCCACACTGTGTCAGGGGTGTGCATGACTTCACCTCCATGTGCCACTGTGCCACCTGGTCCACACAGCCCTTCACCTTGCAGGCCCTCTGTTATTACCACATCAGATGGGCCTCTTTCAGCCCAGTCAAGTGGGCCTGCTGTCCACAAAACACAGCCAGGTCCCAGTCTGCATGACAGCCATGAGTGAGTTGTCAACACACTCATGCGCCTGTGCCCCACACAAGTGTGCTAGTGAAGACCATTGTTTGCGACCTGTGTGTGTTGCTGGCCCTGTTGCTCTGCTGTGCTGAACTCTCCCCTGTGCAGCCTCTCATGTACTTGCTGTCTCCCCTGCCATTGGCTCCGGGCCTGTTGCTCTGATGTGCTGTACTCTCCCCTGTGCAGCCTCTCATGTACTTGCTGGACTCTGGGCCTGTTGCTCTGCTTTGCTGTACTCTCCCCTGTGCAGCCTCTCATGTACTTGCTGTCTCCCCTGTCATGGACTCTGGGCCTGTTGCTCTGATGTGCTGTACTCTCCCCTGTGCAGCCTCTCATGTACTTGCTGGACTCTGGGCCTGTTGCTCTGCTGTGCTGTACTCTCCCCTGCCATGGACTCTGGGCCTGTTGCTCTGCTGTGCTGTACTCTCCCCTGCCATGGACTCTGGGCCTGTTGTTCTGCTGTGCTGTACTCTCCCCTGTGCAGCCTCTCATGTACTTGCTGGACTCTGGGCCTCTTGCTCTGCTGTGCTGTACTCTCCCCTGTGCAGCCTCTCATGTACTTGCTGGACTCTGGGCCTGTTGCTCTGCTGTGCTGTACTCTCCCCTGTGCCATGGACTCTGGCCCTCTTGTTTGTGTTTCACATGTGCATAGTCTCTACCATTTGTACATGATTCTGTGGCTTGCTGCTGTCTACTAATGTTGTATTGCTACATCTGTGCAATATGTGAATAAATACAGTTACTTCTGGTGTGTGTTTTATCAGTCTCCTTGCTGATTATAGTCCTTTTCTTGTTTGCATTTGCTTGACTGTGTTCCATGCTATATTATTAAGTTCAACATTGCAAGGCTCTTTGTAGCCATCTGATTTGTAGACAGGGGTGACAGGGTCTTCAGTCCATTCTGGCCCTACTGATGTTGTACTCTGTGATGGCTATTTTACAGGACATGCAGTTCTCTTGTTGGTGATTTGCTATTGTTGCATACACAGGTCATGTTGGGGGACACTGGCAGCACAGGGTGTGCTGCTGTTCAGTGGGTTTGTTGCTGGCTGTGATGTCATGAGGTATGTGTGTGTTTTCCTTTCTGTATGCCCAGGCGTGTATGTGTATGGTCATCTTGTGTTGGACCTTAGTCCTGGTGGCATGGCTTACATGTCATGTTTGGTGTTGGGTGTAGCAGAGGTGTGCAGTGTGAATGGTGTAAGTTTGTAGTGTATGTATGTGTGCCCCTGTATAGTGTGAGACAAACATGTGTCAGCCAGGAATGGTATGCCTGTTGTTTGTTTTGTCTTGCCCTGTGTGGATGATTGTATGCAATTGTGTGGGCTGTGGGGAGTGCACTGGTGTTGTGTGTTCCTTGTCAGCCAATCCTGCAGTCCCTGTGTCCCTGGTTGTGTGTTGCTGTGTGTGTGTGTTGTGCTTGTTGTTACAGTGCTTGTTGGTGTGCATGGGGGTGCACGGGATGAGCACCTGGCCTGTGAGTAGCTCCGGTGGGGTGCAGTGTGGTTGTTGGTGGTGTGTCCCTGTGATGTTTGTGCCCTGCCCATGCCTTGGTGTGGCCCTGCCTTCTGCATGGTGCGCATGTGTTGACTGCGGCGGTGACGTGACCGTGACCGTGACGTTGCTGCTGGTTGGCAGACGTTGTGTGTTCCGGATGCTGTGGGGTGCCTTGTTGTGAGGTGGGTGATGTGTGGGTGCCCATGCGGATGTGTTGTGCCCCCCAGCAGGATGCCTGTGTGGTGCTTGGGCCCTGTGTCGGCATGTGTGTTGTGTGGTGCATATGTGTAGTGGCGTACCTGCGGCGGCGTCCGCGGCGGCCCATCTGGCGATAGTCTTGCAGCAGGTACATGACCGGATGCACGTGGAGGGCTTGGTCCATGGGGTTCATGTCGGGTCTCGGGGTTCGTGCTCCGCTGTCGACTTTCCGCCTGCTTCAGCTGTGCGATGTCTCCGCTGCGGTGCATCTGCTTGTTTGGGCCATCCTAATTTGTCGGGCGGGGCGGACGTTATCGGGCGCGGCTGAGGGTCTCGATTGGCTCCCGCCGCCGCGGTGGCGGGCGCACTTTGATGGCGGTGCGCTGCGCTCCGCGGCGGACGGGAAATGACCTGTGTTTACCTATCCTAATGTTGCGGACGTGAGTTCCGCTGCTCACGGGCAGTAAATGCTGTTTTTCCGCCCCCGCCACCACAGCGGTGGTGCCACCGCCCGTCATCCTAATGGACCCCTTGGTATCATGCTCTTTAATATATGCAGGCAGTGATTTGTTTCAAAACATATTACATGCATTTTAATTCAAGTCATTCAAAAAAAGACTATAATTTTAAATGCATGTCAACATGCAGACAAAATGTGTGGTTTCCTGTAACGAACTGTTGTTTTGGGGAAAGAAAAAAAACATTACTGCTTTAAAAGTCTCCATGCAGCCAATCACTGTTCGTTGCAGGGAAGCATGTCAGAAGAGCCCAAAAACTAGTTCTCATTTTCATTTTTATAATTTACCATTTTAATGATGCTACCTCAACTGCCTTTCACACTGTCTGCTGGCTCTCTGGCAGGCATGGGGACGGCACAACTCCTTTGCATCACTTTCTTATTACAGATCTCTTGTGATGTCAAGCTCTGTGTGAGCGTAACTCGACTAATTCCGTTTAGAGCAATCATGGAGAATCACCCAAAAATACAGAGAGATTACACAGGATAACGCAAGAAGAGTAATTCAACATGTAACGCTTCTTTCATAGCGCAAACATGCCTTCCAAAATGGATGCATTGTGTGCTAAGAAATGGTGCTAAATGCAAGAGAGCAAGAATAGCAAGCACATGCAGCTGCTTGAGCTTGTTAAATGTGGTCTAGGGGTAGTGTAGTGTCCTTGCTTCTACAAACACGCGGACACTCGGTATGGTGATTACACTTTTTTATTGCACGTCCTTCCTCACACAGGGTCATCGGATAACTGCCGTCTCCAGTCCCCTGGCTCCTCCCTATCCGCCCGCCCTCGGTCTCCCTCTACCAGGTCCTAGTGTCCTGGGTGTGCACGCCCATCATTACAGGTAGGATTCCTTCCAATTGATCCCTGGTATTTTGAGCTATTTTCTTAGTACAATATGCATGCTTGCGTCCAAAATGGATGTGAGGATGCATTCTGCGCTAAGAAATAGCGCTAAATGTAAAAGAAGATGAATACTGAGCATGAGAGGCCGCTAATTGTACTCTTGTGTTAGGACTAATATCAAGTAGACTGGATTAAGGAAATTTAGATGACTTTTGGACACTGATCACAGAGCTCCATATATTATGCAAATTTTATTGATAATTTTATCTGCACTGGAATAATGAAAGATCAAGGTGATCACGTTTAGAACCTTAATCTACAGATCACACCCAAACCTGAACCTAAAGCAATTGAACACACCTGCCTTCTGTGATCAAACCAAAGGCACCAGCAAAACGAGGTATTAAGGATACTCTGGCTTTTATCAAAGACAAGAGACAAGCAAACCGTCTGATCAAAGTATTGCAACCCTGCGGGGAAGTGCGGATATTGGCCATGGAAAGTACATCAGCTGGCTAAAAAAAGTCGTGCTCCAGTGACATTAAAAGTACAGTAGTAATGAAACTGTCTGCTGCATGAGGCGGTGCTGCTGAGAATGTGTGCACTGCACTGCACTGCACTGCACTGCAGAAAAGGGTTGGCACTGTGGAAAAATTGATGTCTGCCATTTTGAGAGGTGTTGGTACAGAGCGGAATGTAAAGGGGCCCTGTTCAAAAGTGGTAGCATGCTCCAATAAAGGTATGGGAGTCAGCTGAGGTCCTGTTGAAGGCATGTCAGACCAGAGGAGACGTATTTGTGTTGCACAATCAAAGCATGGCATCACATGCATGCCCTGCCCAGTAGATGTATGGCCAAAGACTACCGGCAATATCCCCTCCCTTGTGTTCAACCAACGGTTATTCAAAATGGACATGAGAGGGATTGCTTTGGAGGCGGGGTCGTACAACCCCTGGCCGTATTTATTAAAAACATAAAATCAAATAAAATTGAAATAAACAATATTTACACATTTTCGCAGAAAATGATTGATGACATTGGATTACAATTAATATATACAGATTTCAGATGGCTAACCTTAACATACTTCTAGTACAAGGTATTTCCTATCCGAATCTAAAATATGAATCATAATCAATCAGTAATTACTTTTCTGCGTATCCTATTTGGGCCTACGGCAAGGTCGCTAACTGGTGTCAGATCCATATCAATTAACCACGACCTCCATTAGGAGTGCGCATGCGCAGAGGGCCCGTCTACTGTGAGGGTACTTCCCCACCCCGTTACCCCTGTACATTCTATTAACTCCATTAAAGGGGGCCCTTGTATCTCTGCGCCATTTACTAACATCATTGTGCACGTGCGGGGTGGCCAACCAGCCTAAAGAAAGCGTGACTCCCTCCTCCCCCGCACCCATCCAGCTAACCGGCTGTCCCGCCCCTGGAGTTCTAAGAGAGACCACTTGTCCCTCCCCTTGGGCGACCCCATTCAAGAATGGCACCACCCTCTAATGACCTCAAATTTACTGCTCACCAATCATGACCTAACCGCCACAAGCCAGCGTAGTTGACTGACTATCTGCCCCCCCTAACCTTCTACACTGAAAGGTCATGCCCTGGCCTTAAAACTCACTAGCCAAGCCATTATATTTTCCAACAGGATTTTATTACCTAACCTAGTCAGGTGGACCCCGTCTTTTAAGAAGCACAGCGCCCCCCTGACACACCCATGTGCGATGGTTTGTAGCTGAGGAGACTTGAACAATTTCCCTATTTTATTGTTGATCCTCCTTACTGAGTGATTCAAAGCTTTCACAGAATCTCCCCCCCTCCATTGAATTCTGGGTACCATCTGACACCAAACTATAGTGCAGCCCTGGCATGTCTTAGCTAACCAGCCCACTTCCGAGATTATGTCCTCCATCAAGCCTCTCCTACCCAGATTCACCAGGTCGTTCCCACCCAAATGTAAGATAACTTTCCTGGGTGGAGGACTGTGTCTACTCAACAGATCTGTAACGAAGGCCCCAAACTGACTGAGGCAGAGACCCCCTTCACCATGGAAAGATACAGTGAAACCATCCTGTTCAGCTCTGTGTCTGTAATTACCTGAACGAAAAACTGATTCCATATGCCTTACATATGAATGACCAATGACCCAAACAAGATGAGATCCTGTGTCCTGTGGATGTGCCGAGCCATTGTGAAGTATCTTGCTGTTGTTGCCTGACGCCAGTTTTCCCCCTGTTTAACCGGTTCGAGAAACTGAAATGTAAGCAGAAAAACAGGACAGGCATCAGCACAAATGCATTGCCACCCTCACAACATGTGCAGCCGCACATAGCACTTATAACAATTGGAGGACCACCTCCCAATCCTCTTCACACTGCTGCTGTGCACACCTCAACAGTCCCTATTCTGAATCAATGAGTTCCAAAGCTCTTTGGATCCAAACCTGTCCTGTCTATCGCCATGGCCAATACCCTTTTAAATTGGAACCTGGTAAGAGGGGTACCGTCAGCATGCATTAGTAATGTTCCCCCCATCGCACTATTCCTCTGTTGGAGGAACGCTTCCAGCTGCATCACTGGGCAGCATGGATTATCCTGTGCGCGGTGAAGTACTATCCCTTCGCCACGGGGTTCTTGATCAGTTTTGAATTTTTTTATTGTTATTAGCAAAGTGTATCTTTGCATGCTCCAGCTGAAGCCTACCTTGCACGTCCTGCTTATTGCGCGCCACCAGTTCCCCTACCCTGAATGCTCCATAATAGGTCAGTGGAAAGGCAGCACTGAATAGCAATGCCCCCCCTGATGAACTGCAAATGCCACCCAGGGCTGCTAGCAGTGATGTCAGCTGCTCTAAACCAATCGGGCGCCTTGTGTCCGGAGCAGCCCCATGGAGACACCGCCACCCCTTCAGTGCCTTCCTCACAATGAAACTTTTAATGGGGTCCCTGGTGTCCTTGATTTAAGTGAAGAAAGAAACTGCTGCCACCTGCCGCCTGGCTGTTGCTGCAGAGCGCCCTTCCTTTTTCAAAGTGGCTAAATACCGGAATGCCAATGTCTGATGCCAGCTATCTGCCCAATCCTGCCTCAAAAAAGTGCAGTAAGACCAAAACGCCCCTTCATAAGCTTTCCTGGTCCTGGGAGCTAGGCTAGCTGCCACGAGGTTCTGTAGCTGGGGGCACCAATCTGCCAGAGTATTCCCGGGAAGGGTGTTTGAGTCGCCTCTGCAGGTAGGTGTTCCCTGAAAAGCTGCATCTTGAAGCGAGAGAGTGCGTCAGCAGTATTATTCAGTACCCCCGGGACATGTTTAGCCTTAAACTGTATGTTCAGCTTCATACACAACAGTACTATCTCTTTCAACAGGTGAAGAATCATTCTACACCGTGCAGTCTGCTGGTTGATACATTCAACCACCGTCATGTTTTCTGACCAGAAAATCACAGATTGATTACGCAGATGATGAGGCCAAACAGTCAGTGCCACTCAGATGGGAAAGAGTTCCAGAAAACCAATATTGGCTGTCACACCATTCTCCACCCACCAAGCCGGCCAATGTTGTGCCACCCATTTGTTCCCCAGTATGGCACAAAATCCTAAACTGCCCGCAGCGTCAGTCCATAAACCTAACTCCGCGGAAGTAGTGGGAGGACTGGGCCACACTACTCTGCCGTTGAAACCCTCCAGAAATGCGATCCATATCCGCATGTCCTGACGAACCTCAGACGACAGTCTTGTGTGATGGTGTTTTTCTTGGAGACCTGTCATGGCTTGTGAGATGGAGCGGGAGGATGGGCGTGCCATAGGTGTGACTCTTAATTCAAAATTCAACTGACCCACTGTTTGTTGTAGCTGATGTAAGGTTACTTTGTCTTTTGCAAAGCATTGCTACAGTGCTGCTCTAAATTTAAAAAAAAATTCTTTAGGTAACCGGAAACACCCCTGTGCTGAGTCTAATTCAATGGCTAAAAATTCTATTGTGGTCGCTGGACCCATCGTCTTCCCTGGCGCCAGAGGAACACCGAAGTTACGCATGAGCACGCGAAATTCCTGCAATGCCCAAGCACACTTCCGGGAGCCCGCCAACCCTCAAAAATAGAAAGTCATCCAGAAAATGCATCACATATTGGTGTCCGGTCGCCCGTCTATAAACCCATTCCAAGAATGAACTGAATTTTTCAAAGTAAGTGCAGGAAACAGAGCAACCCATGGGCATGCACATATCCATGTAGAATTTGTCAACAAATTTAAAACCCAGACGGTGGTGATCCAGAGCATGTACAGGCAGCAGCCGAAAGGCAGACTCAATATCAGATTTGGTGAGCAAAGCCCCGGGACCCAAAACCCTTAGCATATCCACTGCCTGGTCAAAGGAAGCATATTTCACGCTACAGGTATCCTCATTGATGGCGTCATTTAATGACTTGCCCCTTGAAGGACCGGGTTTTAGAACCCAGCGGTGTCAGGGAAAACGCCTGATACTTTCGAATTCCCTTGCCTTGGCAAACAGAGACACGGGATACTTCTTGATGACGTCAAAGACCAAAGTTTATTGGCTGCAACCAGGAACAGAGATCTACGAAGCACACACGGGTGGTTCGCTAGAGACTGCGCAAATTCAATGAGCGGAGCATGGTCTTTTATGCCAAAAATGAAGCCTCAGGCAACATTCCAAATTAGCATTGAGTTCATACAAATCGACCAATAGCAAAGTAACATTTTGAAAGTAGCGTATGACGACAATCCCATTCTCCGTTGTCCAGCCCACCAGAAATGACCAAGCACATTCCATATCCTGTTCAGTCAGGCCGGACAAACGCATCATAAACCCTCAACCCAAATCAGTGATTATGTTCTAAAGGAAGGAGCAGAAACAGATTGGAAGTGAGATAGAAAGGTGGGAGCAGTGTACCATAAACTCGGACCTGCCCTACTCTTTGATCTTTATCTGACCAGCTGCTTAACAAGGAACTGGCTCAGCGAGGTTAGCCTCGGGCACGGAGTCAGTTCGGCCAGGTCATACAGAAGTCAGCTAAAACATACGTGTCTCAAGGACTCGCTCGGCCGTAATCTTCGGCCTATGTGAGGGCAACCACTCAAAATGGCTGCCGTACACAAAATGGAACCCAAAGGTTCAAACTAAATCCTTGAATACAGAGTGTTCTCATAGATCGATTCATGCGAAAACGCTCATACACGCTACACTCATCATTTGCGGTCTGCTGATACCAAAATCGTCTATTTCTGACGACCTTATTTGAACGGGTTCGGAACCACCGAACCAGACCCACGAACTCACGGAACTACAGACCTTCCTTTTGCCCTTACATAGGCAACAGACCCAAACCCATGTTATTCTGAATCTGGATCTATATTCATCAGATCATCGATGTGTTGCTGTAGCATCATTCTATTACTTAGTATCTCTCTCTGGACAGGTCTCCTTGCACACGAAGTAGCACAAAGGCCACAAATAGCAGGAGCACACTATACACTGAGACAGAACATAAAAAGGATAGCTAAAACCATTCCAATGACCATCAAAATCTTCCAACCCCAAGTTGATATCAATCCCCATAACCATCCCATCAACGACCAATCTCCTTTGTCCAAATGGACAGAATCGGAGATCTTATGTAGCTTGGAAATGGCCTGGAAAACTGACGGAGCGTTGTCTGGAATGAAAACGCAGCAGCTTGATTGAATCAGTTTACAAACTCACCTCGGTCTGCTAATATGACGTCCAGGGCAACTCTATTTTGGAGTGTCATAAGTCTATCCGACTGGAGCTCAGCAGTCAGGTTACTAAGGGCACCGGCAGTTTTGACTATGGTGGACTCAACCACTCTCGTCAACTGGCGAATATTCCTGCTGTTAGCCATCGGTCCCCAGAACGGCAGAAAACCCTTAAAGAAATCTCCCAACTCTTGCCCTGCAGTGTCTTCTTGGCTCAAGACACCTCTAGCAACTCTCGTCTTATGGTAATCTGCCACAGCTGTAAAAGTGGGAGGCAACAGGAAAGAAATAAAACATGTGCCCGAAAAATCAGGGGGCAACCATGTATATGCTTTGTCATACCAAACAAAGTAGGTACCCTTAGCAGCTAAAAATGCTGGGGAAGACTGGAACGTAAATACGTAGGTGTCAGTACAAACGCTCTTCCCTAACTGAGCTCTCGGATTCTTGCCATTACCCTGCAGACAATAGCGACCCTGCTGGGGCACTATCCAAATCGGTGGAGAACTTTTTGCTCGCTGGTTGACACTCAGACTAACTCCATATCCAGTGATATCCCAACCACTATAGGGTTGCTTCTCATCCATCGGAATAGTGTCAACGGCATTAGTCCCTTTAACCATGTCGACTATGCCTCTTGCAACAGCACTATTCTTCGGATTGTCTTTCGCTGAACGTAAGGGATAGACACTATGGGCATAAATAAACATTGTTCTGTAAGCCCAAATCGAACCATTTAAACTGAAGGGCAAAACTAAGTATGGAATACCCTTATCGGTCGAATGGGGCATTAGACCAGAGATCCAACAGTTTAACGTGTTCATCACTAACTGGTGTTGGTGCAAAAGTTGAATAAAGGAATTATTGGCAAATTCCAATCGTCTAACTACCTCGTGTTCAGGCAAAGGATGAAAAGAATGAGAAGAAATAGTAGGTGGAGGTGTAGGCTGCACAGTGGGATTAAACGCTACTTTAAAAGAAAATGTCACATAACCGATTATGAATACCATTAAACTCAATAACAAAAACAAACATGGTATTATAAAACGTTTCGTTGCCATCAATTTGCATAACTTCTTTCTAAAAATCATTGTTCGTGCAGGTCTTTCCAACTCAAAGAAATCCATCCTAAACTAAATATGCTGCTCGCGATGGTAGGGTGTTCTATGCTAAGGAATGCCTCTGTCAACCCAGGGCAACTCCCTTAGGTCAACCAGAACCCTCGACCTAGTGTCTCAGGCTTGCACTCCAAAGACTTAGGCACCGCGACCCTACAGCTGAACCCGGATGGCGGTTCGAAAAGCAAAAATGAGTAGATCCTTGGTGGAGAGTTAACCTGCAAACAGAAAAATCATAAAAAAACTTTATTTATGCTTTATTTGTCCATGACTCTCAGTCGCAAATTATAGCGGCTTCTTCCAGGCAATTCTCAATCTTTAAACAGGAGGTCGGGCTCAATAGTGTTCAATCAATTCGAAAGAGGCACAGCTTCTTGCAAAATATCGTCACTTTGTCTCTCAGAGTTTGTACCAATCAGACTAGCATCGCTGAATGGCACAAATCGTGGAACAATGTCTGTTTCAGAGTCTGGAAGTCCCTCCTGGACCCACTGATCGTACAATAAGGGCAACGGAGCCCGCTTGCAATGTACGCCGTGGATCCAGTGTTTCTTGCCTCGTACTCGAACTGCAGAGCGTGTAGACAGAAGAACTTGGAAGGGTCCCGTCCAGCGGGGCTGATCGTTCTTGCTCCGCTGAAAATTTCTAATGAAGACCCATGAACCAGGTTCAATAGCGTGGCCTGGATCCTCAGAAGCTTGTGGGAGGCTCTCATGCACCTGTTGGTGTAAGACACGCAATTTAGTCGTCAGTTCGCGCAAGTAATCAAGCAACACAGGATACTCGATCTCACTAAACTTTGTTGGTCTTGGTACGCTCCAAATATTCGCCGGGCGACCAAACACAACCTCATACGGACTCAAACCCATTCGCGAATGCACAGTCATTCTTGTTGACAAAAGCGCTAAAGGCAAGGCATCTGGCCACTGTAGACCAGTGCTCGCTTGAATTTTGGCCAATTTTAACTTCAAGGTGCCATTATAGCACTCAACTAAACCAGCTGATTGGGGGTGATTTGCAGCGTGGAACTTCTGCCGAATTCCTAGTCCCTCACACACTCTCTTCATAACTTGACCCACAAATTCACTCCCATTGTCACTCCAGATAATTCTGGGCATTCCAAACATGGGGAAAAATTATTTTATTAGAGCTTTCGCTGTGGACAAGGCAGTGTTGTCCTTAAGGGGATAAGCTTCTACCCATCATGAAAAGGAGCAAACAACCACTAAAACATATTTCAGGTTGTTGCATCTCTCCATATGGATAAAATCTAGCTGCAAAGCCTCGAACGGATACGTGGAAGGAGCAAAATGACCAGCTGGTGTTGGAATTCCCATACTAGGATTGTACATCAAGCACACCATAGAGTTCTTGACCAAATTCTCTGCACATTTTGGAATTCCCGCATTCTGCCAAACTGGAGCCAACAACTTACAAATCCCTTTCACGCTGATATGTGCCATTCCATGAGCCATTGTAACAACTGGAAGCACATACGCGTCAGGCAACAACCATCTCTGATGCTCGGACAAATCAGTCCAACAACCATTTGAATCCAATCTACCCTTGCTTTCTCTCCATTCATTCAGCTCTTTCTCAGTGGCTTCAGCTTGAATGGATTTCACACTTTCAATCGTATCTTCACACATACTCGTCTCTGGAACCCATCTCACCGGACTTGCAACATACATTCTTCTCATTACATTTCTCGCAGTTTCTTTCGCAACTTCATCCGCAAACGCATTTCCGCGGCCAACATCATCCGTAACTTTCTTATGGGCACTGTATTTGACAATCGCTACTTGTAACGGCAAAGTAAGAGATTCAAGGAGATCATTAACCAACTGTCCATGCTGGATCTTTGTCCCATGCGAAGTCAAGAACCCACGATCACGCCACAAACGTCCAAAGCTATGAGCCACGCCAAAGGCATATTGGCTATCGGTATACACATTCACTCGTTTTCCTTTCGCCAACACGCATGCTCTCGTTAATGCAATCAGCTCTGCTGCTTGTGCTGAATTATGGGGAATACGTGCAGCTTCAACAATCGTATGCAAAGTCGTAACAGCATATGCTGCAGTTGTATCACCATTCGGCAACTTAAAACACGAACCATCAACCCACAAAGTACCATCACACTCAGGAAGAGGAGTGTCCCTAAGGTCCACTCTCCCTTTCGTTTCCTCTTCAGTTCTTAAAAAACAGTTATGCTGTTCTTCACTATCTGTCTCAACTACAATTGGCAACAACGTGGCTGGATTTAACGTGTTGCATCGTTTAATGTGTACATGACTCGCTAACAACGTCAACTCGTAACCCGACAACCGAGCACTAGTTAAATGCTGTGTCTTCGTACGGTTCAACAAGGTATCCACTGCATGTGGAACCATGACCTTTAACGTGTTGTCCATAACTAAACCAGCAGATTGTCGAATTGAAACAGCCGCTGCCGCCGAAGCTCTCAAGCGACTCGGCAACGCTCTAGCTACAGGATCTTAAGTCGAGGAAAAATAAGCACACGGACGTTGCTTATCGCCATACTTCTGAGTCAACACTAACAATGCACATCCTTCTCTCTCGTGGACATACAATGTGAAAGGCTTACTGTAGTCGGGAGTACCCAACACAGGAGCTGAACACAACGCATTGCGTAATTCTGAAAAGCTCCTCTGACATTCATCAGTCCAAGGAATAGGATTTGGAGTATCCTTAACAGTAAGAGCTATCAAAGGCTTCGCTAGCAAGGAAAAATTAGGGATCCACTGTCTACAGTACGACGTAATACCCAAAAACGCAAATACTTCTCTTTGTGTCGTAGGCACACTCATTTTCGCAATAGCTTGAATTCTCTCTGAGGTCAATTTCCTTCCCTCCTTCGATGAGAGGTGACCTAAGTAGGTTACTTCTTGTCGACAATATTGCAACTTGGAGAGAGAAACTTTGTGATGAAGTTGCGTAACAATGACAAAGTGGCTTCTCTACAAATCTCTTCAGTGTCAGCAGCAACTAGCAAATCATCAACATATTGGATAAGGGCTGCACCATCAGGTAAAACCAACAGATCAAGTTGTGTCTTCAAAGCTTGACTATAGATTGATGGACTCTCACAATAGCCTTGAGGAGCACGCTTAAAGCGGAAACTTCGTCCTCCTAAAGAGAATCCAAAAATGTCCCTACTCTCCATGGCAATCGGGATACTGAAGAAAGCATTCTTCAAGTCAATCACCGAAAACCATGCAGCTGTAGTCGGAATCAGAGTCAACAAAGCTGTTATATCAGGCACAACAGGAAATTGTGGAACAACAATCTTGTTCACTTCGCGAAGATTGATGACAAACCTATATACTGGAGGCGCTGAAGAATCAGTCCTCTTCAGGACAGGCAAAACGGGACTATTGCACACATTACCTCTTGTTTCCTCAATAACACCCTTCTCAATCAGATCGTAAATGATCGCTAAAAGTGCACGCTCACCATCACTCGAGATACGGTACTGTGGAATGCGCGGCAACTTAGCATTTACTTTCAGTGTCACAACATATGGAGGAATTTCCAGTAGGCCCACATCATTCGGACCAGTAGCCCACAATGAATCTGGCAAGGAAGACAATTCAGATGGAAGACTATCCTTCGATATATACATCGGAGAAATCACGCTCTTACCCAAAGTAAGATGTACTCCTGACGGAGAACAATACAGCTTCTCATACAATCTCTTCAATAAATCCAATCCCAACAAATTCTCATTACAACCTGTAGTCAAAATGAGGGGTGCTTCAAACTTACAAGGACAACAGAGAGAGACAATGGAGCAGAAATCGGATTCGTAACGGGGGTGCCAGAAAAACCTACAGACACATTATCAAAGACAGACAAAGGTGCGCCAGGGAGTTTAGAGTGCATAATTGAACTCTTTGTAGCACCAGTATCTAGCAGAAAAGGTTCCGACACACCTGATGCAATCACTTCTACATAGGGTCCACTCTGATCTACTGGAACTGAAACAACTCCCTCTTTGTCCATGGCTGTCCTAACAATCATTACCATCCACTTCCTCACCTTCAATATAGTAATCATCCATGTAATACTGCGCTGTCCTACCAGACGAACCTTGCTGTTGATCAAAACTGTTCATCGAGTTCTGTGGAGGGAAAGGTCGTACGCTCTGTCCGCGACCTCTACCTCTAGGCACTTGTTGAGCACCTCGACCTCTAACACCAGAAACACCATTCGTACGCTGTAACAAAACCGGACAACTATTCTTATAATGGCCCTCTTCTTTGCAATAGGCACACTGATTAGGCCCATACGGAAAACCCTGTTGAGAAGACTCAATCCTTTGCGAGTTTCTCGAATATTGCTGAGGTTGCTGATAATCGCGCTGACTATTAGTACGGGGTGGATAAGCTTGTTGTAGAAGAACTTTAGTCTTCAATTACTTAGTCTTCTTATCCGCTTTCTCTAACTCATCTTTGTGCCTATTCTCATAGTACTGAGCCGTAGCTAAAATCTGCGCTGACGTAGAGACTGCCCAAGCACTCTCGGAGTCCTTTACCTTAGTGCACAACTCGGGAAGCAAATTATGTACGAATTTGTCGATGAACAACCTCTGGCCACCCTCGGTAGCCATATCCTGACCACTATGATCTACAAAGGTCTCTTCAAACCGCGTGAAGAAATCGGACACAGTCTCGTCTTTCTTCTGCTTACATGCAGACAACTTGTCCCAGTTAACACGCACTTCAGGCATCAAAGTCTTCATAAAGTTGATAATCCTACCAGGAAGTTGAGTGATAAGATCTTCAGGCTTAGCACCTCCAACTTGTCTATCATTGGCAGCAACAATATTAACCCATGTATCACCCAATTCATTATCATGATCCGTATGTAGAATCACATTCCAGATAGGCTGTGGGACGACATTACCAAACAACATGTCTATGTCCGCTAAATTCATGACGCACGAACCCACAGTTTGAGTGAGCTCTTTATAATATCCTGCCGGATTTTTGGGCGAATCAGGTAAAGATTGCTTAATAGCTAAAACTTCAACACGCTTCCAGGGAACATGTACCCACACTCGCTGAAAGTGCGCAGCAACATTTCCATCTTGAGGTCTCCAAACTGGAGGAACCTCACGCATCGGATATTGCCGTGCTTTTCTCCTAACTGACGAATCAGACTCAAACAACCGCTCAGAAGGAGCATCACTACGAAACGACAACAACGTCGCAATCGCTCTCTCAATGTCACTAATACTCACAATCGTCCCTTTCGCAAACTCAGAACGCAATCGATACAATTCTTCCGGAGCTTTACCCACTTCGTCAATCCATTGTTCATGAAGGAACACACACATCATTTCAAAGACATATTGTTGCTTAGGTGCTTTCCATTGCCGGAAAACATCCATAATACCCTCAAGATCATACTGAGAAGTGTACGTAACCCATCTACGTGCCATATGGTCCAAAACTACACGTTCATCTGTATCAGGCAATTGACTACGTGATTTTCTACACTCATTCACAGGGGACATACCCAATTGTCCCAACAAAGGAGAAAAGAAACCAGAAAAAGCGGCAGTCATGCGCTGTCTAGTAGACGGAGAAGATGGAAGAATAAGGGAAGACGGAACAACAGTAGAAGAATCCAAAGTCGGAATAGAAGGAGTATTAGAAACAGGCGTAGGAGTAGCAGACAAAGGGGAAGGCAAAGTTGGCGGCCCCTGAGGAGGCTGCGCCAAAGGAACAGTAGCCAACGGAAGAGGAGCTGGCTGTGGAGGAATCGCAGGTGGTACTACAATTGGTTGTTGCACAGCCACAACTGGTGGCAGTGGTGCCGTAGCACTCTGTGCATAAGGTGGTGGCGAACTCAATAGATGCGACATTAAAGGATCTTTCGCAAGATCTTTCTTGTCTTCCTGTTCTTTAGGCGGCAAAACTGGGTAGCATCTATCTACCGCTAACTTCTTCACTCTAAGCATCTGCTCGCTCTCTTGCTCTTCCTCATTATCCCTATATGCAACAGCAGCTTGTACCATTGACATACCTCGTTCTCGTTTATTCTTCTTCGCTAACTTAATTTCTTTCTGTTTGGCTTCTTTGCGCCATATGCGGAAAGAGTCAAACATTCCCGGCCGGGCTTTCTTCTTGAATAACTTCACTTCGAGATTGTCTAAAATCTCAGTCTCAAAACTACTGTAACGGGGCCACTGTAGGACACCGTCTTTCCTCGTGTACTTTACCCAGATCTCATTATAACTAATAGGGCCCACACCATGCTTCACGTATAATTCATATGTAGGAGTTCCAATTGGAGGAACCAGGGAAAGGCAGCATTTGTATTTGCATCGCGCTTCATTGTCGGCGTGTAATAGAGCGTGCAGCGCTATTTTTTAAAATACCGATTTTGCTATTTAGGTTAATTTAATTTCTTTGTCCCTGTTTTTAAAAACCACTACTGCGCCCACATACTTGCATCCTAATTGTGCCCCCACCGCTTTTAGAGCGGATTCAAGCGTATGTTCACCGGCTATTCGTGGCGTCTTCCGTCATCTTGGGTGGGACCGGGACCTCCTGTGTGCCATTCGCCTGAGCGCTCTAGTGCTCAGTCAGCAGATCAGGTGAGCCTTTATTTAAGGCGAACACCTGAAGCAAATCGTCCTTGGGAAAGGCAGCATTTTTATTTGCATCGCGCTTCATTGTCGGCGTGTAATAGAGCGTGCAGCGCTATTGTTTAAAATACCGATTTTGCTATTTAGGTTAATTTAATTTCTTTGTCCCTGTTTTTAAAAACCACTACTGCGCCCACATACTTGCATCCTAATTGTGCCCCCACCGCTTTTAGAGCGGATTCAAGCGTGTGTTCACCGGCTATTCGTGGCGTCTTCCGCCATCTTGGGTGGGACCGGGACCTCCTGTGTGCCATTCGCCTGAGAGCTCTAGTGCTCAGTCAGCAGATCAGGTGAGCCTTTATTTAAACCTCACCCCTCTAGCGCAGCGGTGACGCGCAGCGGGCGCGCCTGACTCGCGCCTGAGTCGAGCCAGAGTGTGCCCGTCTGCGCCCGTCAGCGCTAAGGAGGCGGGAAAAGCGGGAGACTCTGAGCGACCTCTGCCGCTTCCCCACATCCTCGTCCAGACATGTCTAGAGAATTTTTGTTGTCACATACTGGCCCCCAAGCCCATTGTAAAGATGCCCTACTCCCCCAGAGTTGGCATGGCCCCGTATGTTGTACCCATTGTCGTAGTACAGTAACTCCGGAGCCTCCTATGGAAACCCCTTTGGATTCCAGTACTACACGGGGCAGTTTAATCAATGCACGATCCTTACCCAAAAATGCCCAGAATATCCATGACCTTATTGTTGATTCCCATCTGGACTGGCTTTTGGTCACAGAAACATGGCTAAAGCCTTGGTGTAATCCCGATCTAGCCATAGCCCTCCCACATAATTTTCTTATCCAACGTTTAGATAGACCTGAACAACGTGGAGGGGGCCTGGCGATCATCTACCGCACCACTATCAAGTGTTCATCTCAAGAACTGACGGATATTAAAGAAGCAGACGCATTAGCATTCTCATTGGAGATCCATGACACCTTTGTCTTCTATGGGGCCCTTATTTACCGCCCTCCGGGTCCATCCTCAAAGTTCTTAGAAACAGTAGGTGATGCTCTGAGTGAATTAGCACTCAGATTTTCCCATTTCTCAGTATTGGGTGATCTAAATCTGCACCTAGAGTCTCCTAATGACCCCGGAGTAGGCTGTTTTATGGAAAATATTGAAGTATTGGGACTCTCACTTATGAATCAGGAACCCACCCATCAGGCAGGACATTTATTAGACTGCATCTGTTCCAACTCTTCTACTCTGAGAGTCAAACCCCCCAGCCCTCAGACATGGACGGATCACTATTTTATTCCTTTTAATATTGTATGGAACTTGAAATCCATCACCAATCTCACAACGTGGATAAATAAAGTCCAAACTAAATCTACCCCCGATTGGAAATCTTTAACTAGTAGACCTGACGTAATTAATAAGCTTAAAGACAACTTACCAGTCCTAACTGATCTTACCTCAACAGATAATCAGACTTTCTGCGATTGGATTGCTAGAGCCGGACTCCTGCTAAGTTCGCCTAGAAACAACAATTCTAAAACTAGCAGGACTAAAAAGAGTGCCCCTTGGTTCTCAATGACTCTGAAACTTGAATTATGTGAGGTCAGAGTACTGGAACGAAGATGGCGTCAAAATTATGACGCCACCGCACGTAATATCTACATAGCAGCAAGACAGAAATACCATGCAGAAATAAAATCTGCAATAAAACCCCACTATCTCCAGGCCTTATCTATGGCAGGTCAGGAACAAAAAGCAATTTTCAAGATTGTTAAGGATTTTATGAATCCTTCAGCTTTATCGCAGGAGATTCCACCATCCCAAGATCTCTGTAATGCAATATCCAACTATTTCGACAACAAGATTCTTGCCATTGTGAAGACCTTTCCACCAGGAGTAATGGCAACTGCGGAAACTGAACAGTTTGGTGAGATGACGACTCCCTCCTGCTTTGAGGAGTTTGCCCCAGTGTTATGTTATGTTATGTTAGAATAAACTTATATAGCGCACGGCTACTCTAAAAGAGTGTCCCGGCGCTTTCCACAGGCGGCTCCGTGTGTAATAACATAACAAGAAAAAAACTAATACAGAAAAGAAAGAAAAAAACCCAGCAAAGAGAACAGTTAGACATTAAAAAGCCAAGTCTTCAGACTCTTCCTGAATTGAAGCAGATTAGAGGTACTGCGTAGCGCCAGTGGCAGAGAATTCCACAACTGGGGTGCCTTAAAGCTGAAGGAGCGGCCCCCAGTCCGCGCCTTCCGCACACGTGGAACCACAGCAGTAAAAAGAGATTCGGACCGCAGTGAGCGGGCTGGACGATAGAAGGCCAATCTACGCCGTAGATACCCAGCCCCTGAGCCAAACAGGGCTTTATGCATCAACGTAAGGGATTTGAACATAATCCGCTTACGGATAGGCAGCCAATGAAGCTTCTGCAGCAACCCAGAGGCTCGTGACCACCTATGCAAGCCAAAGATGGCACGGGCAGCAGAGTTTTGGGCCACCTGAAGGCGTTGGACCAGATAATCCAGGAGGCCAAGAAAGAGGGCATTGGCATAGTCGAGCCGGGACCCGATAAGCGCCTGCACTGTAATCCGCCTATGCTCCGCAGAAAGCAGTGGAAGAAACTTGCGGAGCATCTTCAGAATGCCAAAGCAGGTTCCGGCCAGACCCAGGATGTGCGCTCTCAGCAGCAGTGTCCCTTGAGGAAACCTCTAAGGCTATCTTGGCTTGTAAATTGGGATCCCCTTTCGATCCCTGTCCCCCCCCGGTGTTGCATATTTTAGTTGAGTTGGTTAATCCTATAATCAACAGGATTATTAATTCCTCTTTAGCTACGGCAAGCATTCCTAATGATTGGAAGCTTGCAGCTGTCAAGCCACTCCAAAAAAAAAGCACTGGCTGACCCCACCACCCTTTCCAATCTGCGGCCCATTTCCTTGCTACCTGTCCTGTTTAAACTGACTGAAAAGTTTGCCAATAGCCAACTGACTAACTTTTTGGAGAGAATAACATTCTCCACCCTAATCAGTCAGGATTTCGGTCAGAACATTCTACCGAGACGGCTCTGCTCTTTACCGCAGAAACCTTACGGGCAGCAATGGACCAAGGAAAGAAGGCTGTCCTTATCCTACTCGACCTGTCGGCAGCCTTCGATACGGTCTCACATAACATCTTAGTGGACCGGTTGGCTGCCGCAGGAGTAGGAGGTCAGGTCTTGGCATGGCTCTGGAACTTCCTTAGCAATAGACGCCAAGTGACAGTGCTAGGCCAATATCAGTCTGAAGCCAAAGACGTCAGCTCAGGGGTCCCTCAGGGCTCAAGCTTGAGCCCTGTTCTTTTCAACTTATACATGGTACCCCTTGTGAAACTGATCGCATCATTCCAGATCAGTTCCATCTCATACGCTGACGACACTCAGCTCATACTGGTGCTGGATAGAGAACTACCAGGCGCAGAGGAAAATCTCAAGGAGTGGCTGGCAGCTACCTTTAGATGGATGACCAACAACTATCTAAAGTGCAACACCGGTAAAACAGAAATCCTACCTGTCGGGAGCCATAACTTGTTTTCCCCAAAAATGTGTTGGCCAACGGAGGCAGAAGATCCCCCCAACACAATCGCATCTGCCCGCAACCTGGGCATTACATTTGATAACCAACTATCTTTTAAGCCCCAGGCTATAGCAGTGGCAGGCATGTGCTTCCAAATCATCAAAGCACTGAGGAAGTTTTTCGATCTACTTCCGTTATCAGCGAGGAAAACAGTCGCAGTGGCCTTAAAAAGTGCTGGAGCCAACAAAAGCGTTCTCCATAAGCTACAAATGGTCCAAAATGCGGCAGCCCGCCTCGTGCTACGCTGGCCTCGGAGGTCGTCAGCCTCAGCAGCACTCAATACTCTCCATTGGCTGCCTGTAAGTAAAAGAATTCTGTTTAAAATTCTCTTAATTACCTTTAGGGCATTTCACCAGCGTGGCCCAAAATATTTACTCAATGGGTTTAAAAGATATCATCCAACGCGCTGCCTGAGGTCTGCTAGTCAGAACCTACTCACTCCTCCTCGGTTCAAGCTGGCCACAAAAGGGGGTAAATCCCTTTTTGTATTGGGCACCAAGGCCTGGAATAAGCTTCCTCTTTCTTTACGTACATTCTCCCTAGAAGCCCCTTTCAGGAAGGCATTAAAAACTTGGATTTTCTCTTTGCCCGATGCTACATGTAGGACTTTGGTGTAACTGTGGTGTATAATGCAGGACATCCTTTCCCTCCAACTCTTCCACCCGAGTTGTGTGAGCGCCAAGATACTCCTTGGAGTGAAAGTTGCGCGTTAGAAATGTCTCTTACATTACATTACATTACAACCGGACACGAATCCTCTAACCAGGAATGCTTAGAAGAAGCACAACTAAACAACTTTCCAAGTCTGCTAAGACCAGGCATCTTGCTCACTAGTCTAGCTTCAAACTACAAGGGAAATCTCAAAGCGATAATCTCGCGAATACACGAGTCCCTTGGATTTGGGGCCTGCAGGTACCAAATCAAAGAGATCCACTAAAGAGATACCAAAAACAAACTAAGAACTAGGAGACGCTCCACTCATACTTAACTGAAATGTCGATGGCGTCACCAGAAGACCCGTCAATCGTCTCGCTCTACAAATCGTCTAAGGCTCCAAGGCAAGGCGACAGTCAGGGCAGCAGTCCTTCGTAGCCGTCGGAAGGCGAGAAACCTCGCAGCAAAGACTTTCGGACCACGCCGACATACAGGGGTCTATGAAGTGGTAGGCCTTTCCTCCAGAATTTCCACACGAAGCTCTCCACAATCTTCGGGCTTGACCGGTACCGCTGAAGTCGCCCCACCTTGGGTGCCAACTGAAGGACTGGGTTTTATAACCCAGCGGCGTCAGGGAAAACGCCTGATACCTTCGAGTTCCCTTGCCTTGGCAAACAGAGACATGGGATACTTCTTGATGACGTCAAAGACCAAAGTTTATTGGCTGCAACCAGGAACAGAGATCTACGAAGCACACACGGGTGGTTCGCTAGAGACTGCACAAATTCAATGAGCGGAGCATGGTCTTTTATGCCAAAAATCAAGCCTCAGGCAACATTCCAAATTAGTATCGAGTTCATACAAATCGACCAATAGCAAAGTAACATTTTGAAAGTAGCGTATGCCGGCAATCCCATTCTCTGTTGTCCAGCCCACCAGAAATGACCAAGCACATTCCATATCCTGTTCAGTCAGGCCGGACAAACCCATCATAAACCCTCAACCCAAATCAGTGATTATGTTGTAAAGGAAGGAGCAGAAACAGATTGGAAGTGAGATAGAAAGGTGGGAGCAGTGTACCATAAACTCGGACCTGCCCTACTCTTTGATCTGGCCAGCTGCTTAACAAGGAACTGGCTCAGCGAGGTTAGCCTCGGGCACGGAGTCACTTCGGCCAGGTCATTCAGAAGTCAGCTAAGACATACGTGAGGGCTACTGCCTTACTCGATTGGACAGATTAGGCCGTGTTGGCGGTGGTCTGGCCATTTTATATCAGGACAAATTTCACTGCCACACTATACCCCTTTCTGACCCTAAGGACACATTCCAGGTCTTATATTTTTCCCTCTCAGATTCTGCTAACCCAGCATTTAATGGAATCTTGGTATACCGCCCCCCTGGCCCAAGAGCAGGATTTGGGCTGAAACTGATGCAGGTTCTGGAACCCTATTTTGGCCGACAAAATCTGACCATTCTAGGTGATTTCAATTTCCATCTTGAGCTATTGGAGGCTCACGACACTATCTCCCTGGTAGAAATAATGTCAGCCTGCGGACTCACCCAGCTGGTGAACGGTCCCACCCACCGAGCGGGGCACACGCTCGATCGTATCTTCTCCAACGACCCTAGGCTGACAGTTGCCAGCCCCTTCCATCTCTCCTGGTCGGACCATCTGGCCGTTCCCTTCAACATGATGTATCCCGCACGGGGCTATATTAGAAGGGCCTCGAGCACCATGGAAGTGCGAAGGAACCTCAAAAAGATCAGGGAAGATTCCTTCCATCCATGGACAACCAGTCTGTCCATTCCTCGGGAGGCAGATACCTCCACTGCGGTCTCTATATTTGAAAATACCATTGCTGAGGCCTTGGAGGAGCTTGCTCCCGCAAGGTCTTGCTATTCTGCTAGGAAAAGACCCTCAGCTCCCTGGTTCTCCGAACAGCTCCGGCTTCGGAGACAGGAAGTAAGAAGGCAGGAGCGCTTATGGCACTCTAGCTGGGCCTCTAAGGACAGAGAAGCCCATAGGGTCCTGCTTAAAAACTACAAACTAGAAGTTATTAAGACCAAGCAGGAATACTTTACGGCACTCACCTCCTCATTGTCATCTCCTAGAGAACTCTTCAGGATTGTCGATTCCCTTACGACCCTTCAGACACCGGATCCTGTGGTTGCCTCTCAGGACCTGTGCAACAAGATAGCTGCCTTTTTTCAGTCAAAAATCGCTGACATCTATGCTGCTTTGGAGGTCCAAAAATCCCTGACCGCCGTTCCTTTGCTGCCTGCTCTCCCTGAGCCCAGTGTTGCGGAATCCTCTCAACATCAGGAATTGATTTCCTTTCCTCCCCTTTCCTGTCAGGATCTTGAAATCCTGCTTGATAAAACCAAATCTGGTTCTCCGCTGGATGTCTGCCCGCTAAAGATCCTCAAGCAGTGCAGAGAATCTCTCCTTCCTCCTCTGGTTGACATCATGAACAGAGCGATGAAGGAAGGCATTTTTCCCCAACAGTGGAAGAATGCTGTAGTAAAACCCTTGCTTAAAAAGCCTTCTCTGGACCCCGGGGTGTTAAAGAACTTTCGCCCCATTTCACTGCTCCCGGCTCCCGCAAAGATGCTCGAAGCCCATCTAAATAAACATCTGGCTGCATTTGTGGAGAGCTCGGGCTGTTTGGATCTCTCCCAGCATGGTTTCAGGAGGGAACATAGCACCGAGTCTGCCCTCACCATAGTGCTGGATACCATCCGCACCAGAGTTGATGAGGGTCAGACCTCCCTCCTGATCCTTCTAGACCTCACAGCGGCCTTCGATACCCTGTCTCCTGTGGTGTTAACATCTCGCCTGAGGGAGATTGGGGTCCGCGGGTCTGCTCTGGGACTCCTTTCCTCTTTTCTCGACCATAGAGAACAAAGGATAATGCTGGGATCGTTTCTATCTCCATCCCTGTCTGTGCAATGTGGGGTCCCTCAAGGGTCAGCGCTTAGTCCTACCCTTTTTAATATCTATGTGACCCCCCTTGCCAGACTTATTAGATCTTTTGGGATGGAGGTAGTTTCCTACGCGGACGACACTCAGATCTTAGTCTCTCTCTCCCAGCCAGCTACGTCAACTGCCGCCAATTTTAGATCTTGCATGGAGGCAGTTGGCCAGTGGATGATCCACAATTCACTAAAGCTGAATGGGGAGAAGACGGAGGTGATGGTTTTTGGAGGAAAGGAATCGATCTGGTCGGCGGAGTGGTGGCCGAACTCGCTGGGCGTATGTCCCGAGCCCACCTTGTCAGCAAAAAACCTGGGCGTTATGATCGACCCCAACCTTAGTATGTGCCAACAGGTCAACAGGACTGTTTCGACCTGCTGGGGGATTATCCACATACTGAGGAAAATCAGGCACTTCTTGTCACCCCAGGCAAGAAAGCAACTTGCTGTCGCTCTTTTGGGCTCGCGACTAGACTACTGCAATGCGCTGTATGCAGGGCTGAACAAGAGTCACCTACAGCGCTTGCAGGTGGTCCAGAACGCGGCAGCGAGATTTGCTCTTGACCTACCAAAACGTGCCTCTGCCACTGAAGCCCGAAAACAACTGCACTGGCTCCCCGTTGAATACCGGATCCTTTTCAAATCCATGTGCCTGGTGTATAAAGCTCTTGCTAAACCCAGCCCTACAAGCATGGGATCCATTCTTTCTCGGCATAACCCTAGTAGGAATCTTCACTCCAGTCACAAACTTCTCCTCTCTGTACCCCGTGTCAGAAAAGCAAGATGGGGAGGTAAGGCCTTTTCCTTTCTAGCACCCAAGTGGTGGAATGCCCTCCCTTTGGAAGTAAGATCCAGTCCCTCTTTGTAAACTTTTAGATCCGCGCTTAAAACTCATCTTTTCACACGTGCATACCCGTAGTGGTACTTTGTATTTTCTGTTTATTGATTTTGATAGGCGCCTTGATACCTTCGGGTTTAGTCTGCGCGTTATAAGTTGCATAATAAATAAATAAATAAAATACGTGTCTCAAGTACTCGCTCGGCCGTAATCTTCGGCCTATGTGAGGGCAACCACTCAAAATGGCTGCCCTACACAAAATGGAACCCAAAGGTTCAAACTAAATCCTTGAATACAGAGTGTTCTCATAGATCGATTCATGCGAAAACGCTCATACACGCTACACTCGTCATTTGCGGTCTGCTAATACCAAAATCGTCTATTTCCGACGACCTTATTTAAACGGGTTCGGAACCACCGAACCAGACCCACGAACTCACGGAACTACACCCTAGGGGCTGACAGATTGTGAATCAACCTGAACTCCCCTTCCTTCTCCTTCTTCGGGACCACTCTAAGGGGCGAGCAAACAAAATGGTGCACAGGAATGTGGTCAAAAGGACCAGCAATTCTGCCCAAGCGTAATTCCTTGTCAATTTTTGCAGCTGCTACCCCCGGATTGGTTCTTACAGAAAGTTGGTTTTTACACTCAGGTTTCCCTGTGTAGTTCAATGCAGGAGTCCTGAAACCATACAGAAACCCTTCCTGTAAAGTCCTGTCTGTGGCATGATCTGGGTACCTGTTTAACCAAGGGGTCATTACCATAACATCAATGGGTGAGTGTGGGGGGCGTGGCTAAGCACGCAACTGGAATGGCCACCTTTGGGTAGAGCTCCGCTCTGAGCTCTCCTTCCCGGCAAATTTATCCGGTGTAGTACCCACTGTAGTAGACCGAAAATACAGGCGCCACTGCAGGACGCCACGGACATGCACCAGTCCGAATTTGGGGAAGATCAGTGGAACCGTGCAGTATCGAAAACATCGGGACTAGGAGGCCGAGTAGACCAACACCAGGCCGGCCGCAGCCGCAGGAAAGACCGCAGCTTCGACGGAGGGGCTGGGCCCAGAGGTGAGGCCTGCGCCCTGACTCAGCAGCGATAGCGCAATCAACAGGGTACACCCACGGTACATACTGGGGCTGGCAGGTGAAGATCGGAGGCTGACGCAGGAGGGGAGCGTGAAAGCAGGAAGCCGCTGCGAGGAGAAGCAGCGCTCGAGCCAGGCCTCGGAGCCAGGAGTCACTGGAACCCCGAATCGGCCGCGGCGCCGCGACACCTATGCCAGGGCATACTGAGGTGGCAGAGACTGGGCGCAATATCTACGGGGGCACCAATGGCAACGGACTGGAGTCCCTGCGGCGCCGCCCTGCAAACACGTGGCGACACAAAGATACGAGCAGCGGCAGCAGAGGAAGACAAAGACGACTTTAAATAACCCCAAATGGGACAGTAATAGCGGCCCATGGGCTGCGGGAAGCAGGGGAGGCGGTGGACTCCGTATACAACGAAGTGGCCACACGAGTGGGCAGTGATTAGTGCCCCATTGCCCAACGGAGAGCACCAGAGGCCCACCAGTGGGAAACGCTTGGCACCACCTACCCAGCAACACAGCAAACATTTATTTCCCGGACAGGAGGGACTGGTTGCGACCAGGGGAGCCTGCCAAACCGATTTACAAGAAGCAACGCAATCCAATACCACTCACACGATGAGCTGCCCACTGCACTGGAGCCAAGATACCCCCTGAACAATACGTAGTGAGCGGAAAGTGAGCCGACGAGGCTTGAGTGCTGACAATGCACAGGGAGGACACCGCTAACAACTGCCGAACAGGTGCTCGCGCCAACCCACTGACTGGTGATCGAGTCCCTGCCACCGCCGCTGAAGAAGAACGAACGAGTACCGGGGCACTAATGTCAGGAGGGACCAGAGCCCGAACTGGGACCGGGAATACGCAAACCAAAGGCAGGATGGACAAGACCGGGAAGACCACAGTACCGGACCAAACGGCGGCAAAGCTAGACACCATGCTGGCTGCCATGGAGAGGCTAGAGGAATCCATTCAACTTACTTGCACCTCCCTGGCGACCAAAATCGACAGTGTCGCCATTGACCTCACCCACCTGAGGGCTGACCATAAAAAGCTAGCGGACCGCACCACATCCCTGGAGGGCGACGTGACAGAGCTGCGACCACAGGTACGAGATCTCCTGAACAGGGTGGAATTCTTAGAAGACTGCGCCGAGGATGCAGAAGGAAGGGCGTGGAGAAACAACGTGCGGATCGTAGGTGTGCCGGAAAATTGGGAAGGAGGGAACCAGGAGGAACACATGGAAAAATGGTTGAGAGACATTCTCCCAGAGGGGTCACTTTCACAACACTTTGTGGTGGAACGCGCACACCGTGTTCCGATGAGGTCGCTCCCTAAGAGCTCAAACCCCAGACCAATGCTACTACGCATATTGAACTATCAGGATAGGGACTCCAATTTGCACGAAACGCGCAGACTTTAGGAAGTACGGATTGAAAACACGGTCATTATGTTCTTCCCGGACTACACAGTGCAGGTGCAGAGGCAAAGACACTCATTCCTGGAGCTCAGCCAATCTCCAGCACCGAGCGTGGAGGCAGATGGAAGCCCTCGGAACTTCCCCAGCGACGACGAAGCCATATACGGCCTAACGGACTCTCAGGCCTCGGGGGAGCGACCGGATGTCACGCCTCAGAAGACGGACCTAATACACTGACTGCGCACTGGAGACCCACTGCCCTTGGTGTACCTACTGGAAAATGCTTGAAGGATGAAGCGGACCTGACACTGGCCTGACCACGATGACGTGGCCATCTGGAACATCCTCCCCAGCCGGGCAGGACTTGTGATCCTGCTGTAAGTGATGAGACATGTTCTCGCTGGCCATCTAGCCAATGGGAGGATTGTCCCGGAAGCGGGGCAATGACAGACAAAACCATGGGAATCTTGGAGACAGCGGGCCACGTCTGACTGGAACACTGGACTCATGCTGGCCCACCTGGCTGGAGCTCGATTGGGACACGTAACGTATGATGTTACTGCATTTGTAAACATGTATGTGCTCAATTGAAGAAGGTCTAGCTTAGTTCACGAGCCCCGAGAGGGACGGGGCCCTCATACTACAGGTTAATTACTCGGACACAGTAATAGTGCTATACGCACAGCTACCCCCTTAGTTTCAAGCTTTGTTTCTCTCCTTGAGAGCATGGACGGGGGCATGTCTGGCAACCGACCTTTTGGTATTTCTCATGTACATAGATTTCCTCTGTTTACCATTTCACCTAAAATTTTCTTTTTGATTTCTTTTCTTCCTGTGTTGTGGTATGTGGGAGCGGCTACATCTCCGAGAAATCCTTGCGGGGACATCCCCATGTTAGACACCACACAAGTAGGTATAGAAAAATAAGTATCTTCATATATAGACTTAACACAAGACCAATAACGGTAAAAAGCCACAATACTGAAAAAGGGGGGTACTCTTGAAAAGCTGGAAAAAGAGTTCAAAGTGTTCAAATGGGGGTTCGGTTCAAAGCAGGAGTCCCTTTTACTTACAAAGTACCTGGATTTCGTAGCAAAACCAACAAAATGTCCCAAAGGAGCTGTAGCAATGGTTTTCCCCACGCTAGGCTGGTGATGCGTTGAATCCTTGCCGCAAGGGAGGATGATTCGCCGGGCTGCGGGTGCGTGCAGGACAAAGCGACATATTTCTTCAAGCTAGGTCAGCGATGCGTTGAATCCTTGCCACGAGGGAGGATGATGCGCTGATCCTGTTGTGTGTGCGATCTTGTTGCGATGAAAGAAAATGGCGCTCCACGAGGGAGTGACGATCGGGGTGCAATGCGAGGAAAATGGCAGACGCACGGCGTCCGCGCTGCGATGATCTCGATGCGATGATCCGGGGTCAGCGAGCCTTCGAAAAGCCCACAAACGTGTGATGCGATGATCTCTGGGATTAGCAAGCACTTTGGGGCCCGCAAGCGTGCGATGCGATGATCTTTGGTTTGCGAGCACCTGGCGGCAGCGGTGCGTGGATTTTTCTCGCGCTCTTCAGCTGCGGTGGCTCGCAAACGGCGTTAGCGATGATTTTCAGGTCTCTCTTCTATGTAGTAGAACTAGAGGCCCTGGAACTCACAGGGGCCTCACCTGCAGATACAAATCCTCACTGGGAAGAATCAGGAGGCTGGTGGAGGAGTCAGATGGGCCTGTGACTCCAACAGGAGGCTAGCTCTCTTCTAGTCCTTGGGTGATTGCTTAGCAAAATAAAGGTCTCTCAAAAGTCCTTTTCCCTCTTCTTCCAAGTCCAAGGGGAATTACTGCAGGCCAGTCCAAGAAGCAGCACACAACCACAAGGACAGTCTCCTCCTGCAGATTCCTTCAGTAACACGGACAGAGGTTCCTCTTGACATCCAGGAGCAATACAAAAGTCAGGGGTTTGGGCCCAGATATTTATACCCCAAAAGTCTTTGTTCTCAAAAGACTCTAGTCACTGAACCGGGAAACAACCTTTACAACGCACCTTTTATGTTATGTTATGTTATGTTATGTTAAATTGGTCTTCTATAGCGCACGGCTACTCCGATAGAGTGTCCCGGCGCTTTTATTGGCAACCAGAAATAGACAAACACAACACAGTGAAAAACAAGACAACAGTAAGGATAAAAACAAATCCAGCAGTAGAAAGAGAGCGCACTAACGGGCAAAGAGCCATGTTTTGAGGCCTTTCCTAAAAGTCAATAGGTTAGATGTACTGCGTAGTGCCAAGGGACATCTTCTTCTCCAGTCTATCACTAGCGCCGGGAAACCCACTGTGGGTAGCTGTGTGCGGTAAAAGTTTAAATAAATAAATAAATAAATAAATAAGGGCAGAGAATTCCAGAGCTGCGGTGCCCGCAGCCTGAAGGAGCGCCCTCCAATGCGGGCCTTTTTTACTCGAGGACCACAGCCAGGAACAAAGACTCAGATCTCAGAGATCGGGCCGGATGGTAAAAGGCAAGCCTCCTTTGGAGATATTTAGCTCCCGAGGCATACAGAGCCTTGTGAGCCAAGGTCAAGGCCTTAAACACTATCCGCTTCCGGATAGGCAGCCAATGGAGTGACTGCAATAGGCCAGATACTCTGGCTCGCCTGTGAAGGCCAAAAATGGCCCGCGCGGCCGTATTCTGGACCACCTGCAGACGTTGCAGGAGATACTCCGGCAGGCCAAGATATAGAATGTTGGAGTAGTCCAATCTTGAACCAATTAAGGCCTGATCCGTAGTCTTCCTATGCTCTTCAGAAAGCAGGGGGAGAAACTTCCGGAGCATCCTGAGGAGGCCAAAGCAAGTTCCCGTGAGAGCCAGAACCTGGGATCTTAGCGTCAGCCCGTTATCAATCTTGATTCCCAAGTTCTTTGCTAACTGGGACGAGCGTGCTGGAGGGAACATGTTGGCAGGCCACCATTCATGCCAGTCTGGGTCGAGTGGGCAGCCGAAGAAGAGTATCTCAAATTTATCTGAGATGTTAAGCTGGAACCATTTGAAAACAGCCCCAAGGCACTCGCAGATACTTTCTCCGTCGAAATCTTCTCCTTTCCTGCATGTAAAGAGAAGCTGGGTATCGTCGGCATAAGATGCGATCTGGGCCCAAAAGGACTCCACCAATGCCGCCAGAGGGTTCATAAAGATGTTAAAGAGAGTCGGGCTCAACACGAAGCCCTTTGGGACTCCGACTCCCAGGGGCGGCATCACGGCAGAGCTAGGAGAGGCCCAGACCGTTTGTCGACGGCCAGCCAAAAAAGATCTAAACCAGCTGAGCACCGTCCCCCTCAGACCGATCTCATGAAGTCTGGCGAGGAGACCCTCATGGGGGACGGTGTCAAAAGCCGCCGACAAATCAAGCATGACAAGCATAGCTTTGCCTACCGAATCCAGCGACTCTTTAATGGCTTCAGACACCTCCAAAAGCGCCGTCTCAGTGCTTAAATTGGGGCGGAAACCAGATTGAGAGGAGTGTAGCAGATCGTGGGATTCCAAAAAGTTGGAAAGCACGATATGCACGTGTTTCTCCAAGATCTTAACCAATGCAGGGAGGAGAGAGATGGGCCTATAGTTGGTCAGAGCCTCAGGGTCTAGGCCAGGCTTCTTAAGAAGGGGAATGACCATCGCCTGTTTCCAAGCTTGCAGGACCACCCCCCAACTCAAGGAAAGATTCAAAAGCGGGTTAGCCAACGTATTTATGACTGCCGCCATTTTCGCCAAAAATTTGGCCGGGCATGGGTCAAGAGGCGAGCCGGATTTGACATTGGCCATAAATGCCAATGACGAGGATACTGAAAATGACGGAAAGTCTGCCAGGACTGGACCGGAAGGGGCCGATGGAGCTGGCCCATCCTTGAGGCTGGGAGAAACATCGGCCAGCCTCACGGGAAGTGAGTCCTGGATCAGCTTTATCTTGGTGGTAAAGAAATTGGCAAGGGCAGAAACCCATGACTCGGATGGGGCGTCCTGAGTCGAATTAGATTGTGGGGTCGTAAATTCCCTGACAATCGTGAAAATCTCCTTACAGGAATTGGATGCAGCCTCAATCCTCCTGGCAAAATAGCCTTTTTTCTCCAGGAGGATTTCCCGGTGGTAGGCTTTAACCGTTGTCCTGTAGACAAGCCTGGCATTGGAGTCATACTGTGACCGCCAAGCCCTTTCAGCCACCTTGCACCGCCTTCGAGAGTCCGACAGTGCTTCGGTGAACCAAGGGGCAGAAACCCGTTTGGATATTGATAGGGGGCGATCACAGGGGCTAGATCGTTCAGCCTGTCCATCAGCCACGTCTGCAGAGACTCTAAATCCCTATCCAAATCACCCATAAGAGAGCAGGGATGGTCCAGAGATGCCTGGGCCAGCATCTCCGGGGTCACCCGGTGATACGCCCAAGATGCTAGTCGCTGTTGCCTAAGAGCAGTGCTCGATGGTTTCTTTGTGCACGATACATAGAAGTTGGCCAGTCGATGATCTGACCAGAGCACCGGCAGCAGTGCCGTCACCTCTATAGGGGACGTGGAAAAGACCTGATCCAGGGTGTGGCCCTTATCATGAGTTGGTCCAGAGAGGTAAGGGACCAGGCCTAGGGGTGCCGTGATGTCCATCAGTTTGATCGTGTCTGGGTCAGATCTCTCATCCATATGGAAATTAAAATCCCCAGCCAGTACACAATGCTCCGCTCTCAGTACCAGTGCCGACATTGCTGACTGGAGCTCCTCAAAGAAGGATCCGGCCGGACCAGGGGGCCTATAGACTAAGAGCCCTTTAAAGGATTGTTGATGCGCCAATGATATAGAGAAGGCAAGGGATTCAGAACCTGTGATGGCATCCATCGGGATAATAGAACATGCGACGGATTTGTTCACCACGAGTGCCACACCCCCACCCCTCCCTTCCGATCTATCTTGCCTAAAAATATTATATTCTGGGGGGATTGCTGTGGCAATGTCGGGATTAGACGACTCTCCTAGCCATGTCTCTGTCAGCATCAGGCATAACGGTTTTTCAGTGGCGAGGAGATCAAAGATCTCCTGGGCATGTCTGCGAACTGATCTGGTGTTTAAAAGCAAGCAGAGATGCTTCACACTGTCCACCTCCTTGGTCGATATAGTGGCCGGGGCACTGGCCAGAAACCAGCCACAACCCGGACATTTCCTCTTGCCCGCATATCGACCAGGGAAAACTTTATGACAGGCGCAGGAAGCCTTTTGCAGGGACCGAAGCTCCAAAGGCTTATAGCAAATCATAATTGCACCAGGGGAAAGTATTCGCAAAAAAAGCCAGCCCCGCCCGCCACTCCGATCACCTCCGGGACGCTGACGGGCGCAGACGGGCAGGACTCTGGCACGACTCCGGCGCAGGTCCGGCGCGTCCACAGTACGCGTCCGCTGCGCGGAGTCGTGATCGTTCTTTTTATAGCACTGCTGGAGCGCGTGATCGGCCTGGCCCCCACCCAATATGGCCGCCAAAGAGCGAGATCCCAGCCCTCGGCGTCGATGCTCGGCCGAGGGCGGTCCGGGGGTAGGGGAGGGGGGAAGGAACAACAAAGCGCTAAGGAGTGCTGAGGAAGTCTCAAGTCTCTGGCGCTTATTAATCAAGTGCAGAAAAGCACACAATTAAAATAACGGGGAGAATGCTAAAAAGTACAAAGAAGAGAGCGAGACCTCCCGGCTTCCGCCTCAGGAGGGAAAAGGTTGCTTCAGATGGTTATCCCTGGGAGAGGCTCCTATTTCCTTTTTATAGCGCTGCTAGAGCGCGTGAGCGGCCTGGCCCCCACCCAATATGGCCTCCAAAGAGCGAGATTCCAGCCCTTGGCGTCGATGCTCGGCCGAGGGCGGTCCGGGGGTAGGGGAGGGGGGAAGAAACAAAAAAGCGCTAAGGAGCGCTAAGGAAGTCTCAAGTCTCTGGCGCTTATTAATCAAGCGCAGAAAAGCACACAATTAAAATTACGGGGAGAATGCTAAAAAGTACAAAGAAGAGAGCGAGACCTCCCGGCTTCCGCCTCAGGAGGGAAAAGGTTGCTTCAGATGGTTATCCCTGGGAGAGGCTCCTATTTCCTTTTTATAGCGCTGCTAGAGCACGTGATCGGTCTGGCCCCCGCCCAATATGGCCACCAAAGAGCGAGATCCCAGCCCTCGGCGTCGATGCTCGGCCGAGGGCGGTCCGGGGGTAGGGGAGGGGGGAAGGAACAAAAAAGCGCTAAGGAGCGCTGAGGAAGTCTCAAGTCTCTGGCGCTTATTAATCAAGCGCAGAAAAGCACACAATTAAAATTACGGGGAGAATGCTAAAAAGTACAAAGAAGAGAGCGAGACCTCACGGCTTCCGCCTCAGGAGGGAAAAGGTTGCTTCAGATGGTTATCCCTGGGAGAGGCTCCTATTTCCTTTTTATAGCGCTGCTAGAGCGCGTGATCGGCCTGGCCCCCACCCAATATGGCCGCCAAAGAGCGAGATCCCAGCCCTCGGCGTCGATGCTCGGCCGAGGGCGGTCGGGGGTAGGGGAGGGGGGAAGGAACAACAAAGCACTAAGGAGCGCTGAGGAAGTCTCAAGTCTCTGGCGCTTATTAATCAAGCGCAGAAAAGCACACAATTAAAATTACGGGGAGAATGCTAAAAAGTACAAAGAAGAGAGCGAGACCTCCCGGCTTCCGCCTCAGGAGGGAAAAGGTTGCTTCAGATGGTTATCCCTGGGAGAGGCTCCTATTTCCTTTTTATAGCGCTGCTAGAGCGCGTGATCGGCCTGGCCCCCACCCAATATGGCCGCCAAAGAGCGAGATCCCAGCCCTCGGCGTCGATGCTCGGCCGAGGGCGGTCCGTGGGTAGGGGGGGGGGGAAGGAACAACAAAGCGCTAAGGAGCGCTGAGGAAGTCTCAAGTCTCTGGCGCTTATTAATCAAGCGCAGAAAAGCACACAATTAAAATTACGGGGAGAATGCTAAAAAGTACAAAGAAGAGAGCGAGACCTCCCGGCTTCCGCCTCAGGAGGGAAAAGGTTGCTTCAGATGGTTATCTTTTACACCGCACTACCATTACAACTAAACTTTTACAACGCAACATCCATTACAACGCATGCATTTACAACGCAACCATTACAACGCATGACACTACAACGCACACCACTACAACACATGCCATTACAACGCAGTCATTACAACGCATATCATTACAACGTATAGCATTACAACACATAGTACCCTTACATTATCCAACACTTACCCTACTGTTGCACCCCCTGGAGTTAGAGTAGTAATTTTTACCCCTACACTATCCAACACTTACCCTACTGTTGCACACCCTGGAGTTAGAATAGTAATTTTTACCCCTACACTATCCAACACTTACCCTACTGTTGCACCCCCTGGAGTTAGAATAGTAATTTTAACCCCTACACTATCCAACACTTACCTTACATGCAATGTAATGTTATGCATTGTAATGGTATGCGTTGTAAATGTAGTATGCGTTGTAGTGGAATGCGTTGTAGAGGTAGTTTCAAAGAATTCGTTGTAATGGCATGCGTTGTAATGGTATGCGTTGTAATGGATGCTGCGGTGTAAAAATTGTGTTGTAAAGGTAGGCGTTGTAAAAGTATGTGTTGTAACGTCATACATCCACTGAACCCAGCCAGAACCAGTTCTGCTCAGGCCTGGAGCACTTTGTTTACCAGGCTGCATCCTTCCTTTCAGAAAGAGGCGTTCTGCCATCAGACGCACAGTAAGAGGTGGAGCCAGCATTCACCTTGCCAGGCACCGCCCTATTCAGGTCAAGGAGCTACTCCTACCTAGTACTCAATGCAGATTTCTCTATTCAACCCAGGTCTGACTCAGCCTGCCTTGCCCCTCTAAACCCAGACAGCCAATACACATAACAGCAGAGCACACTGGAGGCTTAGGCAAGAAAATACCTACTTTCTAAAAGTGGTATTTTCAAACACAGAATATTAAAACAAACTTCACTGAAAGATGTATTTTATTATTCTGAGCTCAGGCATACTAAACTCGAATCATATAGGACTATAAGATGTAATAGCCAGTCTGCCCATTCTAGCCTATGGAGAGCAGGTAGCCTTGCAGCAGTGAAAAACAAAATGGAGGGTAATTCACTACCAGGACATGCTACAGATATCAAGCCATGTCCTACCTTGCACACACAATGCACCTACCATAGGGGTGACTGACATGATGCTAAGGGAAGGTTCAGGGGCTGGGAAGTGTGGGCACTTCACAGCCAAGATGGCAGTTCTGGACTGCACACAGACACTGCAGTGGCAGGTCTGAGGAACACTTTACAAGCTGCTTCTGTGGGTGGCTTAAACCAGCGCTGCAGGCCCTCCAGCAGCATTTGGGTTACCAGCCCTGGGCACACACAGGCCACACTACTAGGGACTAACAGGTAAACCAAATAAGCCAATCAGGGATATACCAATTCGAACAGTCATATTTACACAGGGAGAGCATATGCACTTTAGCACTGGTCAGCAGTGGTAAAGTGCCCAGAGTCATAAAGCCAACAAAAATAGGCCATGAAAAATCCAGGAGGAAGGCAAAAGGTTTAAGGATGACCCTGCAAGAAGGGCCATTTCCAACACGACCCCCTTCCAGCCAAAACGTAGGGTAGACCAATCAGTACCCTGGTGGGCTTCCCTGCTTTGAGCGATAGAACATGGAACTGGCCCGCAACTGCAGGGGCACATTCCAGTTCTACACCCATCTGAACCCTGTGGGATCCCCTGGTCCACACTCTCAGGGCCCACTACAACAACCAATGGGGCACTCTTCCCCTCACCTGTGGACACCACCTGTGCAGCACGCAAACCTAGCTTGCTCACAGGTGCGTCCCATCAGTCAGACATCAAGCCACAATGGTCACTGACAGTAGTCAGTATTGAGACCCAGGCCCTATACCTCTCAGGGCTTCCAAACCTCGGGGGCATCAGAGAGTGGGAGGCAGTAGCCCCAGATGCCCCACACCTTTTGTCCACTCTCCTTCATGTCAGGTCAAGCCCGCCACCCTGACTCTGACCCACCAGCCCTGGGCCTGTACCCAGCGGCTGGACCAGAGACTGGGGTGGGCTTTCCCACCCCTGGTCCACCTCCTCAACTGTGTACACCACATGTGCAGCACATAACCTTAATTGGCTCACAGGTGTGTCCCAACAGATAGACAACAAGCCACAGTGGCCACTGACAGTAGTCAGTGTGGAGATCCAGGGATGATACCGCTCAGGGTTCTCAAATCTTTGTGGCATCAAAGAGTGGGGGGCAGTAACCCCAGGTGCCTTGCACCTTTTGTCCACTCTCCCTCTCATCAGGTCAGGCAAGACACCCTGACACTGACCCACCAGCCCTGGACCTGCCCTGGACCTGTACCCAGCGGCTGGGCCAGAGACAGGGGTGGGCTATCCCACACCCGGTTCTCCTCTTTGGGGCTCGGTATCCTCCAACCTGGAGCGGTACCCCCTTCCAGAATTGTCGGGCACCTGTGGCAGGTATCCTGCACAATTCGCCCACCAGTTCAGGGGTTCTATCCAGCAACTGGCATCCCAGCATAGGGTCTGTACCCTTAGATTGGGTGAAGGTCAGGGGTGAGGCTGCCCTCTCTCCACCCCCTTTACTGGGGCCTGCACCCTCCCACCTGGAGAGATGCCCCCATAACACAAACCGGTAGGGGCACTGTTAGCAGTGGCCCCTTCCTCCAGATCAGGGGGGGCACCCTGAACCTGGCCCTCCAACCCAGGATTTGTACCATTATACAGGACTTCTAGGGGGAATTTATACCAATTCCCCCCAAGGAAAGCACACTCCTCTATGGTTGCAAAACAGTCTGCCTGGTGCACCAGGACTTCCTGGGGAGCACACAGGCCCCCCTCAAGAGAAACACACCCCTCCACCATTTCAAGGCCTTGACCCTGCAACTGACCTACCAACCTGGAAAACCCCTCAGGTGACACCGGGGTCAGAGGTGAGGACTCCCTCCCTCTGCACCCATCTCCAGCATACTGCACCCTCCCACCAAGAGTGGTGCTCTTAGAAAAAAAATGGTCGGGACACTGCTTACAGTTGTCCCTCCCTCCAGGTCAGACGACACCTGGACCTGAATTCCCAACTCAGGGACCAACCCCTGTGGCTTAAAAATGGCCCAGTGAACCAGGACTTTCTGGGGAGTACCAACACCCTCCCCGAGGGTAACACAGAACTCCTGTGTTTCCTGACAGTCTGCCTGGTGCAAATCTCCCGCCCCTGTCCACCTGACAGTTCGTGAAGATCCCCAGGATAGAAGTGGTGTCACCATGGTCACTGCTCTGGGGCTCAGTCCTCCTGACTGGCACCTGACCCACTGGTTCTCCCACTGGGGGCCCCTTGCCCCTCTCACCCCTCAAGCTGGACTTCTGCACCCTCCCTCTAGGAGTGGCACTTCCAGACACAAGAACTGATGGAGGGCTGACTACAGGCACTCCCAACTCACCTAACATGGGGAGACTCCTAACAGCTGACAGTCCATCCGGACAGACTAGATTCCCTACCTGGTGTTCCCTCATGGAACCATTCAGTCCTGGAGACTGAGGTTGGGGCACTTCGGGACCTATCCCAGTCTCACTCCTGCTCCCACGAGACAGGATGTGAGGCCCTACTACCTCCTCACAACAAGGGGACTTAGCTGCATCACTCTGAACCTCTCCCACCACTCTGGGTTGGAAGAAATTTGAACCACTGCTATTAGGGTCATTCCCCAATGCCTCTAGAGAGCCCCTGGTACTCACCCAGAGGTATGCCTCCTGTGCAAGTTCCCTAGGATCAGCAGGTGTTGGCTTAGCTCTGGAAAACAGGAACTCACAATATGCTCTCCCACAATTGGATTACACGGTACCACGCAGGTGCTAACCTTCACCTCACAATCCAGTGCCTCACACACATACCCCACACCACTCTCCTGAAATGGGCGAGACATTACATGACTGTCTCTATCACTCAACCCACACTCTTCTGGGTGGTCCTCATACTCATACACCAGGACTTTAGCCCCGGGGGAACCCCTCTCCCTGCACCTCACATCTTGAGTCGGTAGGGTGTCCCTCCTCTCTCTAGGACTATGGGCCCCTGTGCTAGTTCCCCAATCCACCTCAGGGGCACTGCACACCAATGGAACTACCTCATATTCTTGACTCCCCTGATGTAGATCAACCCCCTCTTTCAAGTCATGTGCCACATCTCTGGGTGGGTGTACTACACTGTCATCATTACATAACTCAACTTTGCTGCCACCACTGGACCACACCCTCACTGGTGAAAACAGACAATTGACACTGCGCTCGGGGGATAACCTACCCTCCAGAGCTAACTTCTCCTTTACTGCTATCTGCGCTCTGTGTGCCTCCAGCTGGGCAATCTCCATTTGGAGCCTCTCTAATTCCAGCTGGTGCTCCCTCTCCCACTGTCTGTCCAACTCCTCTGGGGACCATTAAGGGGATTGGTCACTACCCTGGGTACTAAACCCAGCAAGGGACTCCCTACCCATGGGACCCTCCCAACTGTCCACTAACTCCTCTGGGGACCATGAAGTGAATCGGTTACTACCATAGGCACTAGACTCAGCAAAGGGCTCCCAATCTATGAGATATTCCATAACGCTTTCTTCCTCCTCTTCTAACTCTCCAGAGCCACCCTCAGACCAACTACCCTCCTGGTAGGTGTACTGGGACTCCAGACTCCAAGAATCTCCATCTGTCTTGTTGCCAAAGACTCAGGGATGTCTGCAAGGATAGCTGAGTCTCCTCCCCACTCACAGCTAAACCTCTCTCCTCACAGAACCCCCTTAGCTCCTCTAGACTGTAGGTCAACAGGTCATCTTTGTAAGAGGTAGGTCTCATTTCAGAAAGACCCATTGTACCAATACTGGCAATAACGGATCAAAAACAGAACCAAAAATCTCAGAAATGTAAGTGGTTGCGTTATGGTCTGCACTCACTAGTAGTGTACACTATAATTACTGTATGCGATCACAAATGCAAGTCCAGATCCTCACCGCTGACCACCAATGTTAGAAATGGGGGTCTCTAGTTGGCAGTGGCTGGCCACAGTCCAAGTAAGGACACTTCTTCCTAAGTCAGAGTAAGGGAGCTACACCCTTTGATAACCCCTGTTCAACCCCGTGGTAACGTAGCACGAGCAGCTAGGCTTATCTCAGATGCAGTGTGTAAAGCATATATGATCATGCATAGTAACATAGTGAAAGACACTACAAAGGGACACCACACAAGTAGTTATAGAAAAATAAGTATCTTTATATATAGAATTAACACAAGACCAATAACGGTAAAAAGCCACAATACTGAAAAAGGGGGGTACTCTTGAAAAGCTAGAAAAAGAGTTCAAAGTGTTCAAATGGGGGTTCAGTTCAAAGCAGGGGTCTCTGCGGCCCGTTTACTTACAAAGTACCTGTATTTCGCAGCAAAACCAGCAAAATGTCGCAAAGGAGCTGTAGCGATGATTTTCCGGACGATAGGCCGGCGATGTGTTGAATCCTTGCTGCAAGGGAGGATAATGCTCCGGGCTGCGGGGGCGTGTGGGACAAAGCGACGGACTTCTTCACGCTAGGTCAGTGATGCGTTGATCCTTGCCGCGAGGGAGAATGATGAGCTGATCCTGTTGTGTGTGCGATCTTGTTGCGATGAAACAAAATGGCGCCCGCGAGGGAGCGACGATTCTGGTGCGTTGCGAGGAAAATGGCGGACGCACAGCGTCGGCACTGTGATGATCTAGATGCGATGATCCGGGGTCAGTGAGCCTTCGAAAAGCCCGCAAACGTGCAATGCGATAATCTCTGGGGTTAGCGAGCACTTTGGAGCCCGCAAGCGTGTAATGCGATGATCTTTGGTTTGGGAACGCTCGGCGGCAGCGGCTCGTGGATTTTTCATACGCTCTTCAGCTGCGACAGCTCGCAAACAGCGTTAGCGACGATTTTCAGGTCTCTCTTCTCTGTAGTAGAACTAGAGGCCCTGGAACTTACAGGGGCCTCACCTGCAGATAAAAATCCTCGCTGGGAGGAATCAGGAGGCTGGTGGAAGAGTCAGATGTACCTGTGACTCCAGCAGGAGGTTAGCTCTCTTCTAGCCCTTGGGTGATTGCTTAGCAAAATAAAAGTCTCTCAAAAGTCCTTTTCCCTCTTCTTCCAAGTCCAAGGGGAATTACTGCAGGCCAGTCCAAGAAACAGCACACAAGCACAATGACAGTCTCCTCCTGCAGATTCCTTCAGTAACACAGACAGAGGTTCCTCTTGACTTCCATGAGCAATACAAAAGTCAGGGGTCTGGGCACAGATATTTATACACCAAAAATCTTTGTTCTCAAAAGTCTCTAGTCACTGAACCCTGCCAGAACCAGTTCTGCTCAGGCCTGGAGCACTTTGTTTACCAGGCTCCATCCTTCCTTTCAGAAAGAAGGGGTCTGCCATCAGACGCAAAGTAGGAGGTGGAGCCAGCATTCACCTTGCCAGGCACAGCCCTATTCAGGTCAAGGAGCTACCCCTCCCCAGTACTCAATACAGATTTCTCTATTCAACCCAGGCCTGACTCAGCCTGCCTTGCCCCTCTAAACCCAGACAACCAATACACATAACAGCAGAGCACACTGGAGGCTTAGGCAAGAAAATATCTACTTTCTAAAAGTGGTATTTAAAAAAAAAAAAGAATATTAAAACAAACTTCACTAAAAGATGTTTTTTTTTTATTTTCTGAGCTCAGGCATACTAAACTCGAATTTCTTCCATGCTCCCTGAGTCAGATAGGACTATAAGATGTAATAGCCAGTTTGCCTATTCTAGCCTATGGAGAACAGGTAGCCTTGCAGTAGTGATAAACAAAATGGAGGGTAATTCACTACCAGGACATGCTACAGATATCAAGCCATGTCCTACCTTACACACACAATGCACCTACCATAGGGGTGACTGGCATGATGCTAAGGGAAGGTTCAGGGGCTGGGTAGTGTGTGCACTTCACAGCCAAGATGGCAGTTCTGGACTGCACGCAGACACTGCAGTGGCAGTTCAGAGGAACACTTACAAGCTGTTTCTGTGGGTGGCGCAAACCAGTGCTGCAGGCCCTCCAGCAGCATTTGGGTTACCAGCCCTTTGCACACACAGGGCACACTACTAGGGACTAACAGGTAAACCGAATAAGCAAATCAGGGATATACCAATTCACACAGTCATATTTACACAGGGAGAGCATATGCACTTTAGCACTGGTCAGCAGTGGTAAAGTGCCCAGACTCATAAAGCCAACAAAAATAGGTCATGAAAAATCCAGGAGGAAGGCAAAAGGTTTAGGGATGACCCTGCAAGAAGGGCATTTCCAACACACCTTATGTTACATTATCTTGATTTTCCTTGTATTTATGGCTTTTTTCCTAAAACTGACAACTTTGTCCTTCACCAGGTGACGTTGCTAGCGAGGAATCTTGTCAGTTCGTTATAGCTTCACCTGCCTGAGTCTCCCAAACTGTTCATACTCATTTCCATGAACGAAATCAGAGGTTGTCTGAGACAGATCTCGGCTTCACAGCTTGTGGCCAGCACACAATGCAAGTGTCTACATCACGCCTTTAGGTGCAGAGGGCGATGTTTTCACACACATAGCCTATTAACACACAAGTAGAGAAATAACAGAGAATTTGTGTTATTAAACAGGCTACCGGATAATTAGCACACAAAGAATGTTTGCTAACTAGTGACTAGTAATGGAGGCATTACCCCTGCAAAAGAGTTCAGAAGGTTAATGCACCTGCTGATAAGATCAGTTACATAAAGGTCACAGGTAAGTTGTCTCAACCCTTCCTTCTGCTAAGTAGCAGCAGAGCTGCATTGTATTTCAACATTTTTATAGTGGTTGCTACCCCTATGTGGGGCGCTGAAGCGCTTGCCTACAGGAGTAGCATGTTACACCATGTAGGGTGTGTTGCTGGAAGGATGCTGGTTTTGTTCGTATGATCCTCTGTGGGAAGTGTTTCCATGTTGTGCGTGACAATCACTGAGGTGCGGTTATCGTGTTATGAGCTGCAGCACGTAGTAGTGTGTTGAATGATAAAGTGTGAGAGGCAGTTTCATACTTTCAGTGCTGCAGGCCCCTTTATGGTATTTGATATGATATAGTCTGCTTACATGGTTAAAAATGTAAAATGTAAATTGATACTTATATAGCGCACTACTCACCCGCAAGGGTCTCAAGGCGCTTGTACGAATACCTCTGTGGAACACATCCTGGCTTACCTTGTGAGGCGTCCACTCCTGGGCACCCCCTAGGTGGAGGCCAGGCATCCTTAGCGTTGTGGGGGCCGTTGTGGAGATTAAGCAAGCTATTGCCCAGAGTTGCAGAGAGGGACTCCATGATTGGAATAGGCACCGAGGCGAGAATTATCAGGTCCGTGGAATTTTTGAGCCCAAGACCCGCCGAGGCGGGGAATTGAAGCCTGGTCCCGGGCTAGACTTCTGCATCAGGGTCTGCCGCTCTAATCATTGAGCCACACTTCTCCACGGTTACGGCATTCGGTTGTACAATCTGAGGCTGGTGTATTGTTGTCCTAAGCTGGCATGGTTGGAGGGAGAGAAGCCAGGAGGGATCTATTTGGATGAATATCTTTATTATCATCCCATATATGAGTATCTAGTATTCATGACTGCTACTGCGTGCCTTGAACAGTGCAGCCGAACAACAGGAAGTAGTGATGGAGACCGGGAACGTGGTCTAGTCTTTCTGCATCCCCAACCTTGGCCCGCCCTGCCGGAAGCCTGTGCTTGTTTGTCGGCATTCTCGAGTGCCCTTGAGAAGTCCCATTTGCCTGTAATCGAGCAATCCATTGTTGACTTAACCGTTTCCACGTGGGTCAAGGGTTGCTTCCCTCCTATGGTCGCTGTGAGAGGATTCTATAGATTTTCTCCATTACTGATTCCAGTGCTGCTGGGGCCCTAGCACTTTGGCTTGCTTTTCTCCTTCTTCATAAAAAACCCTGCAGAGACAAAAAGGATATAAAAAGGTATACCTGCATGTAAGCTTACTAAATGAGGATATTTACTTACCGTCCATTGCAGTGGCTGCAAGAACCTTATGGATGGTGATATTCTTACTCTACAGAGCGTAGCCATCATGGTGGATGCTCCTTAGGGCTACTCATTGAAACTCCACGCCATGCTTTACAATCCTGTCCCTGCGAGCAGCGACATACATCCTTAGGCAGCATGGCACCGGCTCTGACTGGGCTAAACCCATGGGTTGCACCACCAGGAGCTGGGAGGACATGTAACTGGAGCAATGACATAAGAGATGAGACCTCACTGGAGCCACTGACGGTGCTGAACTCTGGGCTGCAAGAGAGGAGCCTGCTACTAGATCCTGCCTGCGCTGGAACTGTCTGCATGGCTGCACTGTGGGAGGGCCGGGAGAACTGGACGATGATGTCTAAACACAGCAGCCCACTGTGAGGTTCCATGAATTCTGAACCTGGGTCATAAAGGTTATGGTTCCGTTACGATTTTGGTAACAGCGAACCGTAAACAGTGAGCTCAGCAAGCATGAGTGTTTTCGTCATGTTACACCGATGGATTCACTGTGTATTTGACGATTTCATTCTGAAACCCTTGGGTTCCATTTTGTGCATGGCAGCCATTTTGTGGATTGCCCTCACATAGGCTTATGACTGTGGCTAAACAAGTCTCTGGGACATGTGCACCTTAGCTTGAGTTTGTGCTGACTCCTGTTTGACCTGAGTGAACTGACCCTGCTGCCTGAAGCTGACCTTGCCAAACCAGTTCTTGCCCTTTAGCTGATCAAGATTAAGGATCAGAGCACAGGACGTTGTAAAAGTTTTACTGCACACAAACACTATTCCTGTCTGTTTCTGTTCCTTCTTTATGGTCTATTTATGATGTGGGCTGCGGGCCATTTTATTATTGGTTTTGTCCAGCCTGTCTAAAGAAGAATGTTTATCTTGGGTTTGTTTGATGATTTATTATGGGCTGGACAACTGAAATGTGGGTTTGTCATCATGCAATGCTTTGATCGTGTATACATGGGATTGGTCAACTGTAAATAAGGAATGTTTGCCTGAAGCACAATTTTTGGCATAAAAAGGGACGACCTGCTTTGTAAGTTTGAGCAGTCTCCTGAGAACATACACCGTGTTGTACTTCTAGGACCTCTGTTACTGGCTGCAGCTAATAAATTTGATATTTGACGTCACCAAGAAGTATCCTGTGTCTCTGTTTGCCAAGACAGGAGAATCCGAAGACTTTGGGCGTGCCCCTGGCGCCGCTGGGTTTAAATCCCGGTTCTTCAGTTGGCGCTTCCAACGTGGGGCGACTTCAGTGGTGCTGGTCCCAGCCTGAAGATCGTGAGGAGCTTCGTGTGAAAATTCTGGAGGAAGGCCTACCACTTCATCGACCCCTGTATGTCGTCGTGGTCCGAAAGTCTTTGCTGCGAGGCTCCCCGCTTTCCGACGGCTACGAAGGACTGCTGCCCTGACTGTCGGCCTGTCTTGGAGCCCTTTGATGATTTGTAGAGCGGACGATAGACGGGTCTTCTGGCGACGTCATCAATACCTCAGTTAAGTATGAGTGGAGCGTCTCCCAGTCCTTAGTTTTGTTTTGGGTATCCCCTTGGGATCTTTGATTTGGGACTTGCAAGCTCCAAAGCCGAGGGACTCGTGTATTCACGAGGCTATCGTGTTCGATATTCCCTTGAAGTTTGAAGCTAGACTAGTGAGCGAAGATGCCTGGTCTTAGCAGACTTGGAAAGATATTTTGTTGTGGTTGTAATAGGGATTCCCGATTGGAGGACTCGTGTCCGGTGCCTCCGATTGGAACTCCGACCTATGAGCTCTATTTAAAACATGGCGTGGGCCCTATCACGTATAATGAAGTATGGATTAGATATACTAGGAAGGATGGTATCCTAAAATGGCCCCAATATGGTAGTTATGACACGGAGATTTTAGATAATTTAGAAGTTAAACTCTTCAAGAAGAAAGCCCGGCCGGCGATGTTTGACTCTTTCCGCCTCTGGCGAAAGGAAGCCAAACAGAAAGAAATTAAATTAGCGAAGGAAAATAAAAGAGAGAAGGGTATTTTGATAATGCAGGCTGCTATACAGTTTAAAGATAATGAAGAAGGACAAGCAAGTGAGGAGTTGCAAAGACAACGTAAACTAGCGATTGATAAATGTTATCCAGCTTTGCCGCCTCCTCAGCAGGATGCAGCGAAGGACCTTGAGAAAGATTCTTTGATGTCACATCTATTGAGTTCGCCACCCTCCTATGTGCAGAGTGCTACAGCTCGTCCGCAACCTTTAGTTGCGCAACCTCCGGTTGCTTTGCCTCTTGTTGTCCTACAACCGCCAGCTCCTCTTCAGTCGGCTCCTATTTCTTTGGCACAGCCTTGTCAAGGGCCGCCGACTTCGCTACCTACTCCGCCTCCAATTCCTACGACTTTGTCTCCTGTACTTGCTACTTATTCTGTTACTGTTCCTACGTTGGTTTCCTCTCAGTCTGCTTTGTCTCCTGTTCTCTTGTCAACTTCTCCTTCTGTTCGACAGAGAATGACTAATACTGTTACTGGTCTCTTTTCTCCTCTTTTCGGGTCATTGGGTATGACCCCTGTTTCAGAGCGTAAACAATTGCATAGCCAATTGCCTGGTCCCGATGAGCGGACAGTGCTGGATCATTTAGCGCGTAAATGGGTTACTTATCCTTTGAGGTATAATTTTAAGTCTGTTATGGATGTCTTCCGTCAATGGGAAGCACCGACGCAGAGATATCTTTTTGGGACAAGGTGTACTTTCCTTCGTGAAGAATGGGAAGATGGTGATTTGGGACAGGCTCCGCCTGAGTTTTTTCCGTGTGCAGTCTGAGTTTGCGAAGGGAACTATAGTAGGTGTCGATGTTGAAAGAGCAGTTGCAACATTGTTGTCGTTTAGGAGTGAGTCTCCTTCTCAGCAGTTGTTTGAGCCTGATCCTTCTGTTAGGAGAAAAGTGCGACAATATCCAATGAGAGAGGTTCCTCCGGTGTGGATAGATGCAATTCAGAGTGACGCCGTTGAGGGTATTGCAGCTGTACCAGCTCATTTTCAGCGTGTTTGGGTACATGTTCCATGGAAGAGAGCTGAAGTTTTGGCCCTTAAGCAGACTTTGCTTGATCCACGTAAAAATCCTGCAGGGTACTATAAGGAATTATCATAGACTTCAGACTCATGTACTATGAATTTAGCCGATATAGACATGTTGTTTGGAAATGTAGTTCCACAGCCTTTATGGGGATAGATTCGTCATACGGATCATGCGCAAGAATTAGGTGATACATGGGCCAATATTGGTGCCTCAGATGGCAGACAGGTTGGTGGTGCTAAACTTGAGCCTTTAGTTGCAGAACTCCCTGGTAGGATTATTAATTATATGAAAACTTTGATGCCTGCTATGCGTGTCAACTTGGACAAATTGTCTGCATGTAAGCAGAAGAGAGACAAAAGTGTGTCTGATTTCTTCACTAGGTTTGAAGAAACGTTTATCGACCATAGTGGTCAGGACATGAGTACGGAAGGTGGTCAACGGTTGTTTGTTGATAAGTTTGTGCATAATCTGCTTCCAGAATTGTGCACTAAGTTGAAGGATTCTGAGAGTTCTTGGGCTGTCTCTTCGTCAGCGCAGATATTGGCTACTGCCCAGTACTATGAGAATAGAGATAAGGACGAGAAAGATAGAGCCGACAAGAAGACTAAAGAATTAAAAACGAAGGTTCTTTTACAGCAAGCGTATCTGCCTCGTAATAGTCAGCGTGATTATCAGCAACCTCAGCAGTATCAGAGAAACTCGCAAAGGTTCAAGTCTTCTCAACAGCGTTTTCCTGTAGGCCCTAACCAGTGTGCGTATTGTAAAGAAGAGGGTCACTTCAAGAATAGTTGTCCGGTTCTGTTACAGCGCACGAATGGTGCTTCTGGTGTGAGAGGTCGAGGTGTTCAGCAAGCTCCGCGAGGTAGAGGACACGTGGTGTGTTCCCCCAGAACGAGCGTTCCTTGCCTCCACAGAATTCGATGAATAGTTTTGATCAGCAGAATGGTGTGTTTGGTAGGACGGCTCAGTACTATGCGGACGATTATTACGTTGAAGGTGAGAATATGGATGGTAATGATTGCTAGGAAAGCCATAGACAAAGAGAGGGAGTTGTTTCAGTTCCAGTAGATCAGAGTGGACCTTATGTTGAAGTGATTGCATCAGGTGTGTCAGAGCCTTTTCTGTTGGATACTGGTGCTGCGAAGAGTTCTATCATGCACTCTAAACTCCCTGGCGCACCTTTTGTCTGGCTTAACGAATGTTTCAGTAGGTTTTTCTGGCGCCCCGGTTAGTAATCCGATTTCTAGTCCTTTGTCTCTTTCTGTTGGACCTTGTGAATTTGAAGCACCCCTCATTCTGACGACGGGTTGTGGTGAGAACTTGTTGGGATTGGATTGGTTGAAGAGATTGTATGCGACGCTACACTGTTCTCCTTCAGGAGTACAGCTTACATTAGGAAAGAGAGTGATCTCTCTGATGTATTTATCTAAAGATCGACTTCCAGCAGAATTGTCTTCTCTTCCTGATTCTCTTTGGGCTACTGGTCCTAATGATGTGGGTCTTTTGGAGATCCCACCATATGTTGTGACGCTGAAAGCGAATGTTAGATTGCCTCGTATTGCCCAATATCGGATTTCCAGCGATGGTGAAAGAGCACTTTTGGCGATCATTTATGATTTGATTGATAAAGGTGTGATTGAAGAAACGAGAGGTAATGTGTGCAATAGTCCGGTTTTGCCTGTTCTGAAACGTACTGATTCTTCACAGCCGCCTGTATATAGGTTTGTGATTGATCTTCGCGAGGTGAATAAGATTGTAGTTCCGCAATTCCCTGTTGTACCGGATAACACTACTTTACTGACTTTGATTCCAGCTTCTGCTACTTGGTTTTCGGTGATTGACTTGAAGAATGCTTTCTTCAGCATCCCGATTGCCAAGGAGAGTAGAGATATTTTTGGCTTCTCTTTAGTAGGCCAAAGTTTCCGGTTTAAGTGCGCTCCTCAAGGTTATTGTGAGAGTCCATCCATCTATAGTCAGGCTTTGAAAACACAGCTTGATACGATTGTCTTACCTGATGGTGCTGCCCTTATTCAGTATGTCGACGATTTGTTAGTTGCTGCTGACAATGAAGAGATTTGTAAAGAGGCTACTTTGTCGTTGTTGCGTCATTTGTCTGATTTCCATCATAAGGTGTCTCTTTCGAAGTTGCAATATTGTCGACAAGAAGTAACCTACTTAGGTCACCTCTTATCGAAGGAGGGAAGAAGATTGGCCCCAGAAAGAATTCAAGCTATTGCGAAAATGAGTGTGCCTACAACACAGAGAGAAGTATGTGCTTTCCTGGGTATTACGTCGTATTGTAGACAGTGGATTCCGAATTTTTCACTTCTTGCGAAACCTTTGATAGCTCTTACTGTTAAGGATACTCCGAATCCTATTCCTTGGACTGACGAATGTCAGAAGAGTTTTTCAGAATTGCGTGATGCGTTGTGTTCGGCTCCTGTGTTGGGTACTTCCGACTGTAGTAAGCCTTTTACACTCTATGTTCACGAGAGAGAGGGATGTGCATTGTCAGTTTTGACACAGCAGTTTGGCGATAAGCAACGTCCATGTGCGTATTTCTCGTCGACTTTGGATCCGGTAGCTAGAGCGTTGCCGAGTTGTTTGAGAGCTACAGCGGCAGCGGCTGTCTCTATTCGACAGTCTGCTGGTTTGGTAATGGACAATACGTTGATTGTAATGGTTCCACATGCAGTCGATACCTTATTGAATCGAACAAAGACACAGAACTTAACTAGTGCTCGGTTGTCAGGTTACGAATTGACACTCTTAGCGAGTCATGTGCATATAAAGAGATGCAACACGTTGAATCCAGCTACGTTGTTGCCGATTTCATTTGAGACAGATGTTTCTGAACAGCATGATTGCTTCCTTAGGACAGAGGAAGAAACGAAAGAGAGGATAGACCTTAGGGACACTCCTCTTGCAGAATGTGATGGTACTTTATGAGTTGATGGTTCGTGCTGCAAGCTTCCGAATGGTGATACGACTGCAGCATATGATGTTACGACTTTGCATACGATTGTTGAAGCTGCAGGTATCCCACATAATTCAGCGCAAGCAGCAGAGTTGATTGCATTGAAAAGAGCGTGTGTGTTGTCGAAAGGGAAACGAGTGACTGTGTATACCGATAGCCAGTATGCATTTGGTGTGGCTCATAGTTTTGGATGATTGTGGAAAGAGCGTGGGTTCCTGACTTCGCATGGGACTAAGATTCAGCATGGTCAGTTGGTGAATGAACTCCTTGAGTCACTTACTTTGCCGTTGCAAGTTGCGATTGTGAAATGCAGTGCGCATAAGAAAGTTACTGATAATGTTGGTCGTGGTAATGCGTTTGCAGATGAAGTCGCGAAAGAAACTGCGAGAGATGTGATGAGTCGAATGTATGTTGCGGGTCCGGCGAGATGGGTTCCGGATAGAAGTATGTGTGAAGATACGATAGAGAGTGTGAAGTCAATTCAAGCTGAAGCTACAGAGAAAGAGTTGAGTGAATGGAGAGAAAGTAAGGGTAAATTGGATTCGAATGGTTGTTTGGTTGAGTTGTCAGAGCATCAACGATGGTTGTTACCCGATGCGTATGTGCCTCCAGTGGTTACGATGGCGCATGGAATGGCTCATATCAGTGTGAAAGGGATTTGTAAGTTGTTGGCTCCAGTATGGCAAAATGCTTGAATTCCTAAGTGTGCAGAGAATGTGGTCAAACATTGTATGGTTTGTCTGATGTACAATCCTGGAAAGGGAACTCCAACTCCAGCTGGTCATTTTGCGCCTCCGACGTATCCGTTCGAGGTTTTGCAGCTAGATTTCATCCACATGGAGAGGTGCAACAATTTAAAGTATGTGCTCGTGGTTGTGTGTGGCTTTTCGAGATGGGTAGAAGCATATCCCCGGAAAGATAACACTGCCTTGTCCACAGCTAAAGCCCTTATTAAGGAATTCTTCCCTAGGTTTGGTTTGCCGAGAATGGTCTGGAGTGACAATGGGAGTGAATTTGTGGGTCAAGTGATGAAGAGAGTGTGTGATGGGTTAGGAATAAGGCAAAAATTCCACGCTGCAAATCATCCCCAATCAGCTGGCTTGGTTGAGTGCTATAATGGCACCCTTAAGCTAAAACTAGCCAAGATTCAGGCGAGCTCTGGTCTACAATGGCCTGATGCCTTGCCGTTAGCCCTTCTGTCCATAGTCTGTATGAGGTTGTGTTTGGTCGCCCGGCAAATATTTGGGGAGTGCCGCGGCCGACAAAATTTAGCGAGATAGAACACCCTGTATTGCTTGATTACTTGTACGAATTGACGGCTAAATTGTGTGTTTTGCACCAACAGGTTCATGATACACTGCCACAAGCTTCCGAAGATCCAGGACACGCCATCCAACCTGACACCTGGGTCCTAGTCAAAAACTTCCAGCGGACCAAGAACGAGCAGTCCCGCTGGATCGGCCCCTACTTAGTTCTCTTGGCTACCCGTTCCGCAGTACGAGTGCACGGTAAAAAGAACTGGATCCACTGCGTACATTGTAAGAGGGCTCCTTTCCTCTGCCGTACGACCGGTGGGTCCAGAACGGACTTCCTGATTCTGAGACTGAGACCGTGCCTCGTTTTCTGCCTTTTAGCGATGCCCGTTTGATTGGAACAAACACTGAACGAGAAAGTGACGATCTTCTGCAAGAATCTGTGTCTCCGTCGAATCGTTTGGACACTTTTGAACCTGAACTTTTATTCCGTGATCAGACATTGCCTGGCAAAGAGCGTTATAATTTGCGACCGAGAGTCGCTGGACTAATAAAATAAATTCTTTCTTTTCTGATTTTTAAGGTTAAGCTCTCCTCCGAGGAACTATTTAGATTTTTGTTTTTTGAACCACCGTCTGGGTTCAGCTGTAGGGTCGCGGTGTCAAGTCTTTGGAGTGCAAGCCGAAGACGTTAGGTCGACGGTTCTGGTTGGTCTGAGGGCGTTTCCCTAGACTAACAGACGCATTCCTTAGCACGGAACACCCTACCGCCACGAGCAGCACGATTAGAGGATGGAGTTTTTCGAGATGGAGAGACCTGTTGAAAGAATAAGCTTCAAGAGCAAAATGTGTACAGTGATGAGCAGAAAACGTTTTTTAATATTGTGTTTGTTTATGTTGTTTAGCTTAATGATGTTTTTGATTGGATATGTGACATTCTCTTTTCAAGTGACGTTCATGCCCACTATGCAACCTATGCCTCCTCCTACTGTTTCTTCGCATTCTTTTCACCCTCTGCCCGAACATGAATCTATTAGGAGATTAGAATTTGCTAATAATTCCTTTGTTCAGCTTCTGCACCAACACCAGCCAGTAGTAAACACGACTAATTGTTGGGTGTGCGGCCTTATGCCCCATACTACTGATAAAGGTATTCCTTACTTGGTCCTGCCATTCAGCTACAATGGTTCTGTGTGGGCATACAGAACGATGTTCATCTATGCTCGTGAAGTTTATCCCCTACGTTCTGTGAAGGATAGTCCGAAGAATAGTGCTCTGGTCAAGGGAATAGTAGATATGATTAGAGGAATAGATTTTTATGAGACTATCCTGAGAGATGAGACGCTAGCGTATATTGGATGGAACGTTACTGGATATGGAGTTAGTCTGAGTGGGAACCAGCGAGCGAAAAGATCCTCTACGATTTGGATTGTACCACATCAGGGTCATTACTGTCAGCAAGGTAATGGCAAGAATCAGAGAGCTCGGTTAAGGAAGAGTGTTTCCACTGAGACGTATGTTTTTGCGTCCCAGACTTCCCCATTGTTTCTAGCAGCTAAGGATACCTATTTTGTCTGTTATAATAGAGCGTATACATGGTTGCCCCCTGATTTCTCGGGCACATGTTTTGTCTTGTTCCTGTTGCCTCCTACGTATACAGCTGCGGCAGATTACCACAAGATGAGAGTTATTAGAGGTGTCTTCAGTAAGGAAGATACTGCAGGACAAGAATTGGGAGATTTTCTGAAGGGTTTTCTGCAGTTTTGGGGACCTATGGTTAACAGCAGGAACATACGGCAATTGACGAGAGTGGTTGAGTCCACCATAGTTGAAACTGCTGGTGCCCTTAGTAACTTGACTGCTGAGCTCCAGTCGGATCGCCTTATGACTCTTCAGAACAGAATTGCGTTAGATGTCATACTTGCAGATAGAGGAGGGGTATGTAAATTGATTCAATCGAGCTGATGCGTTTTCATTCCAGACAACGCTCCGACAGTGTACCAAGCCATTTCCAAGCTACATAAGATCTCCGAGTCTGTGCATGTGGACGAAGGAGATTGGACGTTGATGGGATGGTTTTGGGAAATGTTATCCACTTGGGGATGGAAGATTCTGATGATCATTGGGATGGTATTAGCTATCCTTTTCCTGTTCTGTCTTTGCGTACAGTGTGCTCCTGCTATATGTGGCCTATGTGCTACTTCGTGTTCCAGGAGACCTGTCCAGAGAGAGATACTAAGTACTAGGATAATGCTACAACAACATCTTGATGATCTGATGAATATAGACCTGGATTCAGATTGACGTGAGTTTAGGTTATTGCCTATGTAAGGGCAAAAGGAGGGTCTGAGGTTTCGTGAATTCTGAACCTGGGTCATAAAGGTTATGGTTTCGTTACGATTTTGGTAACAGTGAACCGTAAACATTGAGCTCAGCAAGCATGAGTGTTTTCGTCATGTTACACCGATGGATTCACTGTGTATTTGACGATTTTGTTCTGAAACCCTTGGGTTCCATTTTGTGCATGGCAGCCATTTTGTGGATTGCCCTCACATAGGCTTATGACTGTGGCTAAACAAGTCCGTGGGACATGTGCACCTTAGCTTGAGTTTGTGCTGACTCCTGTTTGACCTGAGTGAACTGACCCTGCTGCCTGAAGCTGACCTTGCCAAACCAGTTCTTGCCCTTTAGCTGATCAAGATTAAGGATCAGAGCACAGGACATTGTAAAAGTTTTACTGCACACAAACATGCCTTATCCTATTTCTATCTGTTTCTGTTCCTTCTTTATGGTCTATTTATGATGTGGGCTGCGGGTCTTTTTATTATTGGTTTTGTCCAGCTTGTCTAAAGAAGAATGTTTATCTTGGGTTTGTTTGATGATTTATTATGGGCTGGAACACTGAAATGTGGGTTTGTCATCATGCAATGCTTTGATCGTGTATACATGGGATTGGTCAACTGTAAATAAGGAATGTATGCCTGAAGCCCAATTTTTGGCATAAAAAGGGACAACCTTCTTTGTAAGTTTGAGCAGTCTCCTGAGAACATACACCGTGTTGTACTTCTAGGACCTCTGTTACTGGCTGCAGCTAATAAATTTGATCTTTGACATCACCAAGAAGTATCCCGTGTCTCTGTTTGCCAAGACAGGAGAATCCGAAGACTTTGGGCGGGCCCCTGGCACCGCGCGGTTTAAATCCTTGTTCTTCAACTGTGCACCACTGGAACCTGCGTGGCTTGACACCATGCACTAGCCTGCACCATCTCCCCTTCCCCTGGTGGTGCGGTCTAGCGGATTTGTGAACTGGCTCCTCGAGCATTCTTTGCCCCGCTGCACTGAAAGCGGACTGACAATGTGGGCACAGTGATTGCAGAGTGCCCATCTACAGGACTCCCAAATCTCAAGGCAGGCCGGCTGCCAACTGCTCTGAATCTGGCAACCTGTGGTCCTACTGGGCTGGCCCCTGAAGCACCCAGTCTTCTCTGGCCCCGGTCTGCGTCCTGCTAGACTACCATGGCCCTGCCAGTGTCGTGAGACTGCCTCTCGCGCAGACAAAAGTCAATTACTTGTGCTGCCCCCTATTAATCACTTTTGCCTTTGCCCTGGGGCAAGCGGGTTGTCGATTACTTGTGAGGGGTGTTGGACTACTCTGAGGAGGAGCTGCACCTGAGGCATATATTAAGGTCCTTTGGACACACAGCCACAACATGGTTAGGAACAAAAGAGGCTTCTCTACAGCCCAGCTGAAAAATTGACAATTTTGCTACTTCACAGACCGCTGCACCCATCCTCCATGAGGATGGCCCCTCGAGACAAGGGGAGCTGGATCCTAGTAGTACAGACACCATCCTCCAGGCCATACAGGGCTTCAGCCAAGCCGAGGAATTGAAAATCAGGGAAGTACCAAAGGATGTGACTCTCCTAAGATAAGATCTTTGCAGCATCATTTCCAGGGTCAAGAAAGCTGAGAATAGGATCTTCCCACTGCAAAATGAATTATTTGCTTTAAAAGCATCTGTCTTCAAATTAATTTGCGCATCCAAGCAGCTGGAGTTGCACGCAGAAGATGCAGAAAACAGGTCCCGGTACAACAATCCCTGCTTCCCGGGTTTTACTGAAAACATAGGACAACGTCCCAAAACTTTAATTGGATCCTGGCTACTGCCTGATCGCCTCTCACAGTGGTTCACTCTGGAACTGGTCCACGGAGCGCCCCATAAGCACCTCCAGAGCAGATCAAAGCTTGCATATTAAACTTCTGGGACTAGGGAAGCCTGACTAACCAGGGGCCCCCACTTCCAAACTACGCGCATCATGATTTTCGTGGATTTCTCACCAGCGGTGCAACACAAACGCAAGGCTTTCCAAGATGTCAAAAATGTAGAGTGATGCACTTGCAATAGATAATGATGTTTCTTGCCACCTTAAAAGTGATCCAATACTCACGCTCTCACTTCTTTGAGAGTGCAGAATCAGCTTGGTATTGGGCAGCTGTAAGGGAGATCCTAAGACCAGTCACAGGTTCTCCCCCAGGCACACAAACAGGCAATCTGACCTTTGCCTGAAACCCCTGCTTTAGCGTTCATGGCAAAGAATGAAACCCCTTAAGCAACATGGCACCATTACCCATGCATCAGACTCCTCCAATGCAGAGGCTGGCCCGCGGGTCCTAGGGCCTTAGGAACCACCCCGGGGCTCTCCTTTGCCGACCAACCAGACGATGCAACCTATTATCAGGCCCTATTGATTAACCGCCCGATTCAACCCTTATAGACCTGCGGATCCGGGAAGCCTAAGCAACTCACTGATGGGCACTCTTGCAAGTTTTCCAGCTTAGTGGCATATCCAGCTTAGTGGAGTTTCCTATGATTTGTAACCTCCATGCAATCCATTGACTGTTTTTTTTCGTTCTGAGGGATTGTTGAGTGACAGATGCTTCTGAGAGGGAGGTATGGAGAGGGAGTTAGTGGGCTAGGTGATGTTTGTTCTTGGGTTTTGGGTTTATTTTACGGTTCTTGTTTGGATCATACTCACCAGCCACACTTCGCACATTGCTCTCACATGTCCTGATAGCCTCACCCCCCATACTCCAACAATGGCCCCAGCCACTCCAGGGATGTCACATGAGGCTCTGCGCTTCATCATGATTCTCCCTGCTCGCCATGCCAAACTTCACAATACTCACCCAGAGCGTTAATGGCTTGTTGGATCATATGAAGAGGAATGCGGTCTAGTGATACGCAAAGCGGCGGCTTTCCCAGGTCCTCAGGCTGCAAGAAACCCACCTCTTGGGCACGAGATGCCCCTTCCTAGAACGCTAAGGATACAATAGGGTATTCCATGCGAGCATGTCCTGAGGTTGGAGGGGGTTACCATATTGCTACACAGAAACTTCTCCTTCATAGTCACAACTATGCTCCTTGACCCACTGGGCATTTATGTAGCGCTGGAGGGTATCCTAGAAGGAACCCACTACAATTTCCTTAGCATGTATGTTCCAGCCCAGGGCCGGACTGGGAACGGAAACTACCCCTGGCAAATAAGTCATACTGTCCACGAGGAGGGGGCGGGGTGATTTGCTGGTGGGAAACACTGCTGCTGCTTTTGGTAGAGGAAGCCAATATTGCATCACTGCTGCAAAACCAGCCCCCTGTACCAAAAACGCCCCCCACAGATCCAAAACCTGCCCCCTGTACCAAAAATGGCCCCCACAGATCCAAAACCGGTCCTCACCCTTCCAGCCCACTGGAAAAGGGCGGTTCCCACTAAGGCCAGTCCTGCCCTGTTATAGCCCAAGCTACACAGACTGTCCTTGATGCCTGTTAACAGAATATTGTGTCCTTCGCCTGATATTACTGCCATAGGGGTTGAGTTCAGTGCGGTCCCAGACCAAGAATGAATGCTAATGCCCCCATCACCGCAAACAAAGATCAGCATCTCTCTCTTCCTTAATGTCCTCTCTGGGCCTGTGTGACATATGGAGAGTATGGCTTCCCCGGGAATGGGAATTCTGACACACTTCAGTGGCACACAAGACCCTCTCCCGAATCGACCTCTTTTGCCTGCCAACTACGGCGCACTTCATACTACAGCCATAGATATTCCTACCTGGGGTACTTCGGACCACTCTCCTGTCATGCTACATCTCGGATCTACTGAAAGCACACCGTAGCCTCCATGGCGACTTAATACCTGGCACTTATCTGATCAACAGAACTCAGAGAGCCTGGAGATGGAACTCACTTTGAGATCAATCAAAGTTCTGTAGCCTCAGCTGACATGCTTTAGGCAGCAGGCAAGACCACAAATTAGGGTAATGACTAAAAACCTTCTCCGAGCTGGACAACAAAAGCAATCCCGCAGGGCTGATCTCGAAGTCCAGATCCCACGGCTTGGAAGACACTGTGTATACACCCCCCCTGCCTCACCTACTTCGACAACTTGAAGTTGATAAGATCTCTCTTCGACAGCTGGGGTGAAGGAATCTAGTCAACCCTGATGGGCCTTTATGCAATGCATTTGCAAATATGGGGAGAAGTCAGGCAAATTACTATACCGGCTGGCCACTGGTAATTTAGCATTGAGAGTGGTCCCTGAGATACGAGACTACTCGGATGCACTCCAACTAACAACTCCAGCCATCGCTGACTGCTTTGCTAAATATTATCGATCCCAATACACACCACGCTCACAGGCCCAGGAGGGGTCGCATAATCATATGTTGCCCAATAAACCTCTCCATACACAGCACCTTGATCTTGACACCCTACTCATGCTCAAAGAGATTGGGGACACCATATCTGAATTATACTCCGGTAAAACACCCGATCTGGGTGGGTACCAGATTGAATTCTATTGAACTTCTATCGAACTTTTGGAAGTTTCTCACGCCAGTCTACTGTATATTTATTTGGTGACAAAGTCCACCGTGACCTTCCCCATAGGAACCATAGTGGTCATTCATAAAACTGGGCGCCCACCTGACAGCTGGTCCTCCTACCAGCCAATTTCGCTAATCATCGCTGAACTCAAGATGTTTGCCAAAGCCCTGGTCCAATGAATCCTACAGGTAATTACTGACCTGACCAATCCGGCTTTATGCCCGGTCATAGCACCAGACACTGCATTAGGCACCTCCACCTTGAGTTTGCTCATAGATCATAACTCACAGCTTCTCAAGCATTGCTCCTGGTCAACTCTGAAAAAGCTTTTGACTCCAATGAATGGCCCTTCCTAGATGCCGTGTTGGTGCGTATGGGCTTTTGGCCCAGATTCCCCAAATATGTCAGCCTCCTGAAAACTTCCCCAGAGGCGCAGGTTCGGATCAATGAACACTTTTGAAGCCCTTTCCAATCTGCTGAGGCAAAAAGCAGGGATGCTTGCTATCTCCACTGCTTTTTGCCCTAGCTGTGGAGCAGCTGGCCTACATATATGTTGCGACGCCCAGTTGTGGGGCTGGATGTGGCCTACAGGTCAGGAGGACTGCATCTCCTTATATGTGGATGACATTCTCTTATATGGCAGTAACCCTAATGAGTCAAGCCCTAGGATAGTGTAGATCCTCTCCTTATATGGAGACAAATTGGATCTCCGCGCTTACTGGACCATGTCTCTCTTGGTGCCTTCAACAAGGGTCCTAGACCTCAAAGCATGGTAACACCATATCCCGATTCGGTGCCTTAGCTTCAAATTTTTCGTAATTCGCATTTCAGCTTTACCAGAGCTCTCATGGTCTCTCAAACTGATGCCTCTGGAAACCTATGTGAAACCATTAGGTCTTGACAACATACTGCAGTTCCTATATGAAGGTACACTGCCCCATGGCTTTTGGACTGGTTCATACATGGCACACAGTCTGGCGAATGATGGGCTGGAACAAACGAGTCACGCAGCAGACCCCTCTAGGGGGCGGACTTTGATATCTCAGGTGTTGCGGCTGGATGGCTTCACTAAATTGGACAAGATTGACATTACACTGCTTGGTGGTGTCTGGCAGGGATCCACTATGAAAGTTTTGCTGGAACTACAGTCCTCTTTTGCGCTTGCCCCCACCCAATTCCATCTACAATTACGGCAACCCTGAAGACCTGGAGGAATAATGGGACCAATGGGTGGGCTCGTTCGATAACTCAGATTGGTGTGACTCTGGAATGGCTCCCCGTATTAAAGCAACTACGGCCCGTCTAAGGCGCATCATATTACCTATCTTACACCCAGGCGGCTCGGGCTGGCAGGTAAACACTCTTCACCTAACTGCTCTCTGGGTCACTCGGACGACACAAATGTCTTCCATATTGTGTGGGGTTGCCCAAATGTCATATTAGAGTGCTATTGGCCACAGGAAAAACCTGTGGAACTTACCCCAAGAGTTGCTCTTCTGGGCATGGTGAAGGATTTGGGGCTGACCCATGCCGAGCAAACCCGGTTAGAATCACCACAATTCTGGCTAAAAGAGACGTTACTCGACATTGGACCCAATCCACAGCCCCTAGCATCTCTAAATGGATTGTAGCTATGGACTGGTGTGAAAAAGCGCAGAACCCATCAACAGGGCAAGAGGATGCCCAAGGAAACTAATGTATGACGTTACAACGCATACTTTTATAACGCATACCTTTACAGCGCAATTTTTACAACGCAATATCCATTACAACGCATTCCATTACAATGCATGCCATTACAATGAATTTTTAAAAACTACCTTTAGAACGCAACAACGCATTCCATTACAACGCATACTTCCTTTACAACGCATACCATTACAACGCATACCATTACATTGCACGGTATGGTAAGTATTGGATAGTGTAGGGGTAAAAATGACTATTCTAACTCCAGGGGGTGCAACAGTAGAGTAAGTGTTGGATAGTGTAGGGGTAAAAATTACTATTCTAACTCCAAGAGGTGCAACAGTAGGGTAAGTGTTGAATAGTGTAGGGGTAAAAATTACTATTCTAACTCCAGGGGGTGGAACAGTAGGGTAAGTGTTGGATAGTGTAAGGGTACTATGCGTTGTGATGGTATGTGTTGTAATGGTATGCGTTGTAATGACTGCGTTGTAATGACATGTGTTGTAGTGGTATGCGTTGTAGTGTCATGCGTTGTAATGGTTGCGTTGTAATGGCATGCGTTGTAATGGATGTTGCGTTGTAAAAGTTTAGTTGTATTGGTAGTGAGTTGTAAAAGTTGCGCTGTAAAGGTTGTTTCCCAAGGAAACATGACAAAATCTGGGGTCAGTGGCTGAGTTTTTCGGCGTTAGCAAACAGTGACTATTTTTAAGGTGGGAGAACTGAAGAACCTCCAGGGAAACAAATCTGCAGTGGGGGCGCCCAAATGCAATTGGATAGAATTTCTCAAAGTGGTGTGATGGTATGGTGTTTGTTTAAAGTCAATAAAGTTGGCTATGAACAAAATATTCTTACTCAGAAAAAGAAATAAAAGACTATTATTTGATTTTTACCCCAATGAAGCACAGTGATTGAAAGTTAAAGACATTGTTTGTAAAGACTTTACTTTTTGGGCTTTCAATGGGAAAATACTCCATCTTTTCTGATATTGATTTTTGTTTGAATTCTTCTGTCTTTTGGAGTCATTGATGGAATGATGGAATTCTACTTGTTTATGGTCAGCCTTATACCAATTCTCTATTGGTTAGGTAAATATTGGGTGCCATAGTGGTGTTTGGATAGTAGTACTAGTGTAGGATCGTCCTTCCTTAATATTTCTTGCTTGTTTCAGTTACTTATAAATTGCACATCATTTACAGGGGTCCAGCTGCTAGGTTCTAGAGAGAAAATGTGGGGAGGGGGTGTTAAGTAAGAAAATACACTTACCAATGTCTGTTCTATTTTGAGGCTTTGTTCATGCCTTAGAGGCGAAAGTCCCAAACACCTATTATATTCCTGTAGATGCACATCACCAGAACCTTGAACAATTCTGCAGTACTGAGAACCATTGAAATTACATTGAAGGGATCCTTGGATGTTATCTTTTCTTTTTAACTCTACATCCCCCTTCCCTCAGGGTGCTGTTCTCACCTGGAAATATAATTCCCAGGAGGTTGCAGGGCTCAGGTCGCCCAAGGGGTCAGCTTCTGGCATTTGTGGCTCGCTGCCACAAGATTGCACAGCCAAAAGCAGAACTAGTTGTGTCCAGACGCTATACTATGTGAGATGTAAAGTTGTGGTCAGATTGTATAGATACATGGGACCTGCAGTGAATGGACTATATCAAAGTCTTCCAAAATTGCTCAGTAATGTGTTTATTTGGTAATGTTTGGGTTTTGGCTGTACAGTGCTTGTGATCAACAACCCTCACAGCAGATATGTATTATGTAAATGAAAGAGGTATATGTTACAATTTGTTGCTGACCACCTCATATTATGGTTTTGGTGTTATTGTGGGCCATAACTGTTATATATGGAAGTACATAACTATATAATGCCACGGCAACCACAGGGCATCCTTATTTTGCTTACAGAAAAAAGAAAAGCAGTTTGCTGGTCGCGTTATTTGCAGTTTATGGCTTTTAAGCTGATTATTGCGCTTAAGGGTGTGGCTGTTGTCTGGACTCTGTTGCTTGAATGCATGTGGTGCAGTTATTTAGGAAATAACCATGTTTTTCAACTGGTTTTGGAAGTGTATATGGTCTTGGGTGCTTCTCATGCTAAATGGTAGTGAGTTTCAGAGGTTGGTGGCTTGTATTGATAGAGCAGTGCCTCCTACAGATTTCTTATGGTTAAGCGTATGATGATAAATGGTGCAAGCCTGGAGCACAGGGTTCTGCGTGCATTTAACTTGTAGGTATAGCAGTCCTTTTCCTTCGAAGAGTCTGTGGACAATGCAGAGTGCCTTGAAAATTGCCCTTCTAGCTACAGGTAGCCAGTGGACTGACTGAAGGACTAGAGTCATACATTCTCTTGGGTGAAGGTGGAAACGAAGCCGTGCAACAGCCTTTTCGATTACCTGTATCTTGCGTGTCATGAATGCGAGTGGGTCAAGGTATAGGCTGTTGGCATAGTCAAGCTTAGAGATTACAAGCATGCGTATGGCTTGCAGTTTATGTTGGCTGTAAGGTATTAGAAGATGCAACGTAGTGTTTTCTTTGTGTAGAAAGGGACTTTATGAGCATGAGGAATCACAAATACGTTTGAATCCCTCCTTTCACCTAGGTTTCTAACTTCTCTTGATGTTGTTGAAAAGGCTTCAAGTTCTTTAGGCCAGATGGCGGTACGCTTGTAGTTTTCCCACTGTCCACCTGTCATAATTTCTGTCTGTGTGTTTTTGCATGTTAGAGGGTTATTCATCATCCATGAATTTACAGCACAAAGGCAGTCATCGAATTGTGAATTACAGAAGGCTTCAGGGCTCTCCATTTGGAAAATCATTTGGGTGTCGCCTGCATAGTTGTAACAGGTTAGGTTTTAGTGGGCACATGATGAACCCCTGAGAAACGCCAGTGTTGTGTGTGAAGAAGTGATGTGAAAGGGGTAGTTGGTACTAACACCCGCGACTTTAAATTGGTGTGAAGCAGCAAACCTTGCACCAAGCACTGTTTTGGCCAACAGCAAAACCTTATTATTTGTGCGGGCTGTGCACCAAAAACAAACACAAACACATTTTTTTTTCCAGAACTTGTTGGTCTTGCAGTCATAATATGGAGCTTTTGATTTTTTTTCAGTAGTAACGTTGCCAGTTCCCACAATACCCATTTTAATGTGCCGGCTGGCACAATTGTTCCCTGCAATTTTACCTCACCGGACGAATTAATATTGAACTTTACTTATATTAAGGGGCCATGCGGTGTGGGGGGAAAACAGCCCAGCATGTCTATCCATCACCAATAATAACCATTCTCTGAAGTTGTTTGCTAAAAACCCAGGACGGGTTAAAGGTACCCTGAACGAAATGGTGGGATATCGACGCGCACGATTTTGGAAGACTGTAGTTGCCTTCATAAATTCAGCATTGGAGACAAACTTATCTGAACGGTTCCCAACCTAATCCTTTGTACGCCTGACACCTTTGGATCGAGCCCCGTGCTGTTGTTTCCTCTGTTGTGCTCTTTTGTTGGTGACGCGGCCCTGACTGACTGAACAAAGCTCCCCCTCTCACGAGAGGGCGGAAGGGAGCGGCGCGCGCTCTTTGTTGTGCGCTCCGAATGTTCTCGCGCAGGCGAGGCGCGCTAACACTTCCCGTTCTTTGCAAAGTGTTTCTCTTGACAGCACCCTATTAAGATTCAGCGTACCAGCAGCAGCGGTGGCAGCAGGCGTAGCCTAGCAACGGCATCGAGGTACTGGCACTGCCCCTGCAGCTCCGTAAGGTAGCGTGGGCAAGTGGTGCACTCGGCAAAGCCGGTGGGTGTGAGAATAACACGGGTGGGCGCCAACTATGTCATCTCTTTATCATTCGCTCTCTCTCTCTCTCGTCTATTTCCTTTGCTTTACCCATCGCCCCTTGCTTTACTTATTTCTATTCATGAAATGTATTCTCTCTCCGATCAGACTAGTCTAACATTTATATATATAAATATATACGCACACACACAATACACGCGCACGTCAGAATCCTGCAGTGTGAACAAACAAGAGAATTGTGGGGACCTGGAGCTGAAACTCACAAGTGTGCCAGGATTTCTTGCCGCTCAAGTAGAAGTGACAGCTTGCTGCCTTTTGCTTCCTGTTGGTAATAGTGATTGCTGTCAGTAGGTTCCACTTCTCGTGCCTCCTAGCACTCTTACACCAGAAAGGGGCCTATGGATTCCATTAAGGGGCAGTAGTGGGTGCCACTCTTTTCCTTTGGTACCTGGCAATGCCCTTGCTCACCCCAGTCTCAGAAGTCAAGAAAGCAGGAACAGAGTAAAGAGTGCTCTCAAACATCTGTTTACTTTCTGCAGTGGGCACATCTTACCCTTTTCCTGGTACTCACAAGTGAGCAGGAGACCGCGGAGGGCATAAGGGTGGGATAAGGGGCATCACAGCTGCCTGAGCTTGCCTCATGGAAGCTCCGGCCATGACACGGTGAAACATCACAAGCGTGGATGGCTCATTTTAAACAGGAGTGGCTATATATCTCACATTTCATTCCCAAGAACCACAGATGCTATTTGAAGATTTAAGATGCCTTAGAAGCGGATGTATGACATCACAACGCATACTTTTACCACGCATGCTTTTACATCGCAAGTTTTACAACGCATGCCTTTATAACGCATAGTGTTGAGGGGTGCTGGATAGTGAATAGTTTAATTTACTATTCCAACTCCAGTCCCCGTGGATAGTAGGGAAGGTATTGGATAGTAAATTAAATCTATTCCCTATCCTAGAGCGCCCCCCAGCGCAATGCGTTGTAATGGTTTGCGTTGTAAAAGTTGCGATGTAAAGGCACTGCGTGGTAAAAGTTGTGTTGTAAAGGATGTTTCCCCTTAGAAGCAAATTAAGGCCAGTCTATGTGACACAGCAGTGAGGAGTGGGGACTCACCCCAATTAATTTTGTTATATAGGTGTGTTACACTGTACACAAATATTCCTCAGGCTATAGTGCTTGAATCTTCCTCCTTGGCGCTTGTTCCACTTAGTTGCCTGCAAAGAAAGTTTGTTTGGCACTGAGCGATGGGTCGCTTATATTGGGAAATCATTTTGAGAAATGGAAAATCCACCTGCACTGTAGGGTCCTTTTTTCGCAGCCTATGAGCTTGCGTGTAGTTTGTGCAGAGCCAATGACCGGACTGTCCGTCCTGCCACTCTGTTGCTTTGCTGTGATCTGCAGGATATGGATGCCTCGATCCACCCATCAAAGCTCTTCTCATCCCATTCCAGTTGCTGTCTTCTGCAATGTGGAGCTGGTGGAAGCATAGTTGCCCGGGGCTTATTTTGGTTTTCAGTCAGGCCGCAATCGGAGAGATTGGACAGGAAACATTACGGGCAGGTTGCCTGCATTCGGGAGCGCTCCGAGCACACCAGTAAATGTAAATGTAAATGTACAGGAATTTATATAGCGCAAATCACCGAGCGGTTTCTAAGCGCTTGCTTAGGGAACCTTCCTGGTATTCCCCTGTGAGATTACGCAAGCTATTGCCCAGAGTCGCAGAGTGTGAACCCGTGAATCGAGTAGGCACCGGAGCGAGAATTGTCGAGTCCATGGACATGTTAGGACTCAAGACCCCGCCGAACAGGGAATTGAACCCTGGTCCCGGCCTGACCTCTGCTTCCAGGTCTGCCTCCTCTAACCAGTGAGCCACACTTCTCCACCAGTATCAAGTGAGGTTGTTACTTGGCGTTCTCTCTACAACTCTGTGAGCCTACCTGTTCAGATCTTATAATGTCCTTCATGCATACTCGCTGAAAATATAGGAGCCTGGGCAACCACACGAGTGTTCCGAGCACTATCCTGAGAATCTAAGAAGCTTCATCACATTATATTTTCGACACAACGTAGTTACTTTAGCCTTGAAAAAGTCGATTCAAGACGAAACACGTGTCGGCTGTTCTTGTGTTGTCTCTACGTGTCAACATTGGAGAAGATCTAAGAATAACATTTGTTTTGCTTACATTACTGGAGTTGTGCTTCTGTTGCTCATTGAATTGCCGACTCACTTGAGTCATTTGTGTAACTTAATTTTGTTGTGCTCTGTCAACCAATTTATTGTCTTTGTTTATATGGAGGTATCCTGCATATAGAATAGCATTGTGGATGGCACAGTGCTTGACATTGAGCACGTTGGAGAATATCCTATTTATCTCATAACTTTGGGGCAAACATATACAGATGTGCTGGCTGCTGTGCACCACTGCCATCAAGTGTTTTTTTAAAGGCCCTGGCTAGGCTTCACTTGGAGAGTGAATTGTTTAGAGGAATGTTCTATGAGAACATATCCTCTGCCATCAGCTTATTATAACAAGCATTGGCAAAGCAAACAACGCCTCTGCTCTAACAAGCTAAACTATTAGCTTTGCACACATGGCAGATAATCTTGCAGTAGGTTTTCAATAAAAGCAAACCCCTTCCAAGATGGTCACCAGTGTGCATGTGTGTGCATGCCTGGTGACACATTGTGGCCATTTTTAATGTACCCCGCTATCTTGGCAGAGGAGCATATTAGAATGGTGAATTATAATTAAATTGAAGTGAAAACGGATCACTGACATAATATCGATGTCATAAATATCGATGTAGCAAAATATCGATTAAAAAATATAGAATACCAAAACATCGACTTCCTATTTCCAAACAGGTAAGTACAAAAATATCGAATCAAAAATATTGATGTAAAAAAGTATAGTTAGTCAAAATATCGAATTTTTAAAATATCTTAAAAGTAATGTAAAAGTAATGAAATAATAAATATAAAATAACTTAAACATACTTAAAATACTTAAATAACCTTAAAATTAATAAATAATTAATTTAAGTTAAAAATAAATAAACATACAATTACATTTTTAAAAACATATATTTATAAACATAATATTAATCAAAAATATACTATATTTTTACCACAGGATAGCACAAGGGTAACATTTACTATTTATATACAACAAGAGAGGAAGGGTATAACTAGCTACTCTCCTACCCCTAGATCACAATTATTAACAACAAAAGAGCGCCTACTATTGTGAATTTCTAAACGACATAATGCCTTAAGTGAGGAAATACACAGTGACTAAACTTATTAGAAAGTGCGGTCAAAAAACAGAAAATGGATGGAGAAAAAACTATTTTCTAAAAGAACCCTCACTCACCCTAGTGGTGACATGCTTCATCATGGGGTTCGTCACAGGAGGGGCCGACTATCCCCCCTGTGTGCTTCGACGCCTGCAAGTTCAGCGGAGCAGGTATGTGCAAGAAAACGTGATGTGTGTGATCAGTGACAAAAGGATAGTGTAATAAAAGATCACAGCTGTACCCCAACAAACTTTATTAAAGGGCCAGATGCTCATATTAAAAAAAGTGAAGTCACTAGGAGGTTTATATTAGAACCCCAGTGACCTGGTGTAAGTGGTCAACATGTTTCTGCTGGTAACTGCTATCTAAGCTCAGCTTTCATCAGGACCATGATTATAATACAAAAAACACCGCCCTACGGGGATCCACGCACGCTAAGGCGTGCCCACACCGTTAGGACAGAAGAGAAAAGACCTAATTCCAGTACTCTCCTCAGTTTACTCACGGTTTTACCCGCCGTCAGTGCTCCTACTATTGATCGGGATACACTCTGTGAAACAATCAGAAAATATATAAACATATTAGGTATGTCCTTATTAGTTAATCGACCTGCTATTCAAAACTTTTTTCAAGTTAGGGTTGCTTAGCTCATTATTAAATGTTTTGCTAATTTGAAAGCTATTATTAAGCTAGATAACTTCATTTCTCCATTAGAGGCATGTAGTTCCTTAAAATCAAGTTGCACGTTTAAAATACCAGATGTGCAGACCATAAAATTCTAGTCACTATAGCCCCCTTTCAGAGGCCACAAAGACCGAATAACAAACAGAACTATGGAGAACGAAATGGTCGTTTCTAGTGCACTTACGGTGCTCAGGAATTCGGCGTGCCTCATGGACTCATAGTGTGGCCATTTCTTCACGTCCCGTTCCGTCTGGCAGAAAACAAACAGAACACAGCGGAGCGGGTTATCACTCTTCGGTTTAGCCATAACGCGGCATAAATCAACCTGCCGAGGTGTTTAGCACATGCTTACGAACAGGCACTGACTTACTTCGTACAGGACGACTCGCTGCCCGGAACGTAGGAGTTCTTTTTACTGTTGTCCGGATCTTGCCCTGAAGGCGGCTTTTCCGTTTTTAAAGTTACGTGATTCGGGCGCAATTGCGTCAAGGATCACTTGACCGGAAGATAAGCAATGCCCCACATTGTATTTAGAACAAGTTGTCAAAGATTATTAATCAGGGTTTATATCATGCTTAGATCGGCCGATCTGTATATATTTCTCCATCTTGGTCATGTTACAAACAGGCAAATAGAAGCCCTGTTTTAGTCACAACCTATACGGCGAAAATACACTTCCGGTTTATGCTAATTGGAAGTCTAGACCGCTGACCCTTATTCGTCGTAAATCGTGATCTCATCCTGACGATTACTATGAAATGCTCATTTAGTGTCGAGTTCTAAAAAAAATTTTATATCTAAGTTGGTGACAATGACACAAATGTGGATGGGTCATAAAAAATATATATATATACATATATATATATACACATCTATATATATATATTATATATTAAGGCAGAGGGGTGAAATTATCAGGCAAGAATTCTGGGTGTATTAATGGGTGTCATCTCAGTACACTGCCCCACGGGATATCGTCATTGAGTCCCACCTGGTGAGTCGCTAGACGGTATACCCATCGCTGTTCTTGCTCGAATAACCTTTGCTCATTACCATGTTGTAGGTGTTCAATCACTGTCCAGTGGATGTTATCGGGGGAGTGTTTATGATCTAGAAAATGTGAGGTTATTTTGGTATTACTTTTGCCGCATCTTATGCTACTCCTATGTTCACATATGTGGAGTTTGACCATCCTTTTCATCATCCCCACATATTTTAAGCCACAGGGACAGGTTATTAGATAAACAACGTTTGTTGTATTACAATTGGTATGGCTTCTTTGCTCCCAGGTTTTATTGGGTTCCAACTCTAGGGTTTTGGAGCTGCTTGTAAATGGACATACGCTGCAACTACCACAAGGGTAGTGACCCACTACAGGTGGTAGGCCCCAAACATTCAAAACACTTCTGACTGATTCCTGTGTCTTCCGGGGGCGAGTATGGACCAAGGCACCTTTGAGACTTTTTGCTCTCTTATACGAGAACAAAGGTTTGTCCCAGTTACAGTTATTTGACATAAGGATCCTCCAATGTTTGTTAATACTGCGGCTTACTACATTTGAAGCTGTATGAAATGTAGTTACACACGTAAGTGGTGCCTCACTAACCTCTGCTAGGGGTTTCTCTTCCAAAAGGGAATCACGGTTCTGATTGCGAGCCCTTTTGTAACTTTTTGTAAGGAGATTTTCAGGGTATCCCCGGTTATGCATTTTTGCAGTCAGGTTTTTTGATTGTTCCTTATAATCTTGTACATCAGAGCAGTTCCTCCGGATGAGGAGGTACTGCCCAAATGGTAGATTCTACCTTAGTGGTCGTGGATGGAAACTGGTGTAATGTAACAAGTTATTTTTATTGGTGGGCTTGTAGTAGGTTTTGGTTTTTAACTCGTTGGCGACCCTTGTGATGGTAACATCCAGAAACACTACAGTTAACTCGTCATATTCATGTGTGAATTTTAAATTTGAATCACACTCATTGATCCATGTGAAAATAGAAACTAGTGTCTCTTCGCTCCCTTTCCAGACCAAAAGCACATCATCTATGTACCTTAGCCATAGAATGATGTTGTCGAAGAATGGATTATCAGTTGGTAAGATGTACAGTTTTTCAAAATTAAAGACATATAAACCAGCCACACTAGGGGCAAATGTGCTGCCCATAGAAGTATCAGTGGCTTGCAAATACAACTGGTCCTCATACTGAAAAACGTTTCTTTTAAGGGCTAAAGTAGCACAGTCAACCACAAAAGATTTTGATGTGTTGTAATCCCACTCACTGGTTTCCAAGGTCTGGGCAATGACTTCAATGGTCGCATCTTGCGGAATGCAAGTATAAAGGCTTTCAATGTCAAGTGTTGCCAAAAAACATTGGCCCTCAGGTAAGGTGACAGTTTCCAACATAGCGAGTAAGCTTTTGGTGTCCTTGATATAAGTACTGGTGGCCTCAACTATGGGTTTTAGGAAACAATCACAGTACTTGGACAAAGGTTCAAGCAAAGAGCCCAACCCAGAAACAATAGGTCTCCCTGGTGGTGGTAGGATTCCCTTGTGTGTTTTTGGGAGGGTATAAAAATATGGGACTTTACCCTCTGATACTGTTAAGAAATCAGCTTCCTGTTTGGTAATTAAGCCTTCATGCTCCGCTGACATTACAAGTTCTACTATTTCTGATTTTAAACTTTCAGATGGATCCTCTCTTAGTAGAACATAGTTGGTCTCGTTACCCAACAAACGTCTGCATTACTGCTCATAAGCGCTCTTGTATTGGATGATGATACCTCCCCCTTTGTCTGCACTCTTTATCACTATATCAGAATTTTTCTGTAGTGTTTGTATGGCTTTGAATTCACCAGCTGTTAGATTTTGTATATGGACTGGGAGTCTCCATAGATTCAATTTCTTTGACCACAGCTTGTTCAAAAGCCAGTATTTCTGGTGGAACACTGTATGGTGGGAGGTTGAAAGTAGACTTGAGTCTAAAGTTAGTGTGAGCCTGTATCATCTGCACTGGATCTGTCGTTTGTTTTTCAAAAAAACGTTTTAATCTTAATTTTCGAAAGAAATCAGTGAGTTCACAACGTAGTTTAAACACGTCGAGACCTGGGGTTAGGACAAACCCAAGACCCTTTTCCAGAATTCTATTTTCGTCCTCTGTTAGGATTACATTAGTCAAGTTGGTAATTAGACTCTCTGATTGCTTGGGCCCGCTCTTTGGTCCGCGGTTTTGCTCCTCGTGTTGGCGCCAACCGCGTCCGTCTGATCCCAATGGACCTGGTTGGACCGTTTTCTCTTTCCCCTTGTGCCCCGACCCCTCCCTAAAAAAGGAGGTTGGAACGTGGGGGCTGATAGAAGGGAGGCTGCATATGACCGAACGGTTGATTCCAACCCATCATAAGGGAATGGAGGTTTTGAAAACAAGGTCCATTCTGTTGGTATGTCTGCCAGTTTGGATTGAACACACCTCTACCCCTACCTCTTCCTTTGTTCTTTCTGCTGGCACTCCCATTGCTAGAGCTACTGGATTGGGAGTCATCAGAAGTATCAGAATTGTAACCTGTTTTTGTCGGGGGAGTGTAATCGGGTGTCGAGTAAGGGTACACCTTCTCGTATGCCCATTTCTTAAGATCTTTCTGAAGCTTCTGGCCCTTAGACTGTGCTAGGTTCTCCTTGTAATCATTCAGCTCTTTATTCAAATCATCCAATCTTTTCTTGTAACCCGTAAGGGTTGCTTTGAAATGGGCTTCTGTTGTTTGTATCTCTAATTGGATGGCCTCAGAGAGTCGTAAGGCAGTTTGGATTATGAGGATCGCCCAGTCTCGGGTGAAGTGCCAGGCTATTTGTGCCCATTCCTTTCTAAATACTGCGTCCTCAAGAAAGATTCTTGGAGCGTTGGTCACCAGCAACCCCTTGGGAGCTGTATTTTTCAGTAAGTATTGTTTTAGCATCGTACCATGTAGAATTGCTCTGATACGGCTTCTTTTTAATTCGCCCAGTTTATCCCACTCCATGGTTTGAGAGATAGTCTGGGATATAGAGGGGTCTGCAAATAGATTCGCATCTCCTAAGAGAGCATCAACCTCTTCTCTACTGTAAGAAAGACCCAAGTCCTCCATGTCTGGCTGTATAGAATGCTCCGGTATTACAACGTAGTAACTCTCGCAGCTGTGCGCTGCCTACTATGTATATACAACAAGAGAGGAAGGGTATAACTAGCTACTCTCCTACCCCCAGATCACAATTATTAACAACAAAAGAGCGCCTACTATTGTGAATTTCTAAACGACATAATGCCTTAAGTGAGGAAATACACAGTGACTAAACTTATTAGAAAGTGCGGTCAAAAAACAAAAAATGGATGGAGAAAAAAACAATTTTCTAAAAGAACCCTCACTCACCCTAGTGGTGACATACTTCATCATGGGGTTCGTCACAGGAGGGGCCGACTATCCCCCCTGTGTGCTTTGACGCCTGCAAGAGCTGCGGAGCAGGTATGTGCAAGAAAACTTGATGTGTGTGATCAGTGATAAAAGGATAGTGTAATAAAAGATCACAGCTGTACCCCAACAGACTTTATTAAAGGTCCAGATGCTCACATTAAAAACAGTGAAGTCACTTGGAGGTTTATATTAGAACCCCAGTGACCTGGTGTAAGTGGCCAACATGTTTCTGCTGGTAACTGCTATCTAAGCTCAGCTTTCATCAGGACCATGATTATAATACAAAAAACACCGTCCTACGGGGGGTCCACGCACGCTAAGGCGGGCCCACACCGTTAAGACAGAAGAGTAAAGACCTAATTCCAGTACTCTCCTCAGTTCACTCACGGTTTTACCCGCCGTCAGTGCTCCTACTATTCATCGGGATACACTCTGTGAAACAATCAGAAAATATATACACATATTAGGTATGTCCTTATTAGTTAATCGACCTGCTATTCAAAACTTGTTTCAAGTTAGGGTTTCTTAGCTCATTATTAAATGTTTTGCTAATTTGAAAGCTATTATTAAGCTAGATAACTTCATATCTCCATTAGAGGCATGTAGTTCCTTAAAATCAAGTTGCACGTTTAAAATACCAGATGTGCAGACCATAAAATTCTAGTCACTATAACCCCCTTTCAGAGGCCACAAAGACCGAATAACAAACAGAACTATGGAGAACGAAATGGTCGTTTCTAGTGCACTTACGATGCTCAGGAATTCGGCGTGCCTCATGGACTCACAGTGTGGCCATTTCTTCATGTCCCGTTCCGTCTGGCAGAAAACAAACAGAACACAGCGGAGCTGGTTATCACTCTTCGGTTTAGCCATAACGCGGCATAAATCAACCTGCGAGGTGTTTAGCACATGCTTACAAACAGGCACTGACTTACTCCGTACAAGACGACTCGCGGCCCGGAACCTAGGAGTTCTTTTTACTGTTGTCCGGATCTTGCCCTGAAGGCGGCTTTTCCGTTTTTAAAGTTACGTGATTCGGGCGCAACTGCGTCAAGGATCACGTGACCGGAAGATAAACAATGCCCCACATTGTATTTAGAACAAGTTGTTAAAGATTATTAATCAGGGTTTATATCATGCTTAGATCCACCGATCTGTATATATTTCTCCATCTTGGTCATGTTACAAGCAGGCAAATAGAAGCCCTGTTTTAGTCACACCCTATATGGCAAAAATACACTTCCGGTTTATGCTAATTGGAAGTCTAGACCGCTGACCCTTATTCGCCGTAAATCGTGATCTCATCCTGACGATTACTATGAAATGCTCATTTAGTGTTGAGTTCTAAAAAATTTTTTAGATCTAAGTTGGTGACAATGACTCAAATGTGAATGGGTCATAAAAAATATATATATATACATATATATATATACACATCTATATATATATATATATTATATATTAAGGCAGAGGGGTGAAATCATCAGGCAAGAATTCGGGGTGTATTAATGGGTGTCATCTCAGTACACTGCCCCACGGGATATCGTCATTGAGTCCCACCTGGTGAGTCGCTGTTGTAGGTGTTCAGTCACTGTCCAGTGGATGTTATCGGGGGAGTGTTTATGATCTAGAAATTGTGAGGTCATTTTGGTATTACTTTTGCCACATCTTATGCTACTCCTATGTTCGCACATGCGGAGTTTGACCATCCTTTGCAGCTCCAAAACCCTAGAGTTGGAACCCAATAAAACCTGGGAGCAAAGAAGCCATACCAACTGTAATACAACGAACGTTGTTTATCTAATAACTTGTCCCTGTGGCTTAAAAGATGTGGGGATGACGAAAAGGATCGTCAAACTCCGCATATGCAAACATAGGAGTAGCATAAGATGTGGCAAAAGTAATACCAAAATGACCTCACATTTTCTAGATCATAAACACTCCCCCGATAACATCCACTGGACAGTGATTGAACACCTACAACATGGTAATGAGCAAAGATTATTCGAGCAAGAACAGCGATGGGTATACCGTCTAGCGACTCACCAGATGGGACTCAATGACGATATCCCGTGGGGCAGTGTACTGAGATGACACCCATTAATACACCCCGAATTCTTGCCTGATAATTTCACCCCTCTGCCTTAATATATATTATATATATATAGATGTATGTATATATATATATTTTTCAAGACCCATCCACATTTGTGTCATTGTCACTAACTTAGATATAACATTTTTTTTAGAACTCGACACTAAATGAGCATTTCATAGTAATCGTCAGGATGAGATCACGATTTACGACGAATAAGGGTCAGCGGTCTAGACTTCCAATTAGCATAAACCGGAAGTGTATTTTCGCCGTATAGGGTGTGACTAAAACAGGGCTTCTATTTGCCTGTTTGTAACATGACCAAGATGGAGAAATATATACAGATCGCCCGATCTAAGCATGATATAAACCCTTAATAATAATCTTTGACAACTTGTTCTAAATACAATGTGGGGCATTGTTTATCTTCCAGTCACGTGATCCTTGATTCAGTTGCGCCCGAATCACGTAACTTTAAAAACGGAAAAGCCACCTTCAGGGCAAGATCCGGACAACAGTAAAAAGAACTCCTAGGTTCCGGGCGGCGAGTCGTCCTGTACGAAGTAAGTTAGTGCCTGTTTGTAAGCATGTGATAAACACCTCGGCAGGTTGATTTATGCCGCGTTATGGCTAAACCGAAGAGTGATAACCCGCTCCGCTGTGTTCTGTTTGTTTTCTGCCAGACGGAACGGGACGTGAAGAAATGGCCACACTGTGAGTCCATGAGGCACGCCGAATTCCCGAGCACCGTAAGTGCACTAGAAATGACCATTTCGTTCTCCATAGTTCTGTTTGTTATTCCGTCTTTGTGGCCTTTGAAAGGGGGCTATCGTGACTAGAATTTTATGGTCTGCACATCTGGTATTTTAAACGTGCAACTTGATTTTAAGGAACTACATGCCTCTAATGGAGATATGAAGTTATCTAGCTTAATAATAGCTTTCAAATTAGCAAAACATTTAATAATGAGCTAAGAAACCCTAACTTGAAACAAGTTTTGAATAGCAGGTCGATTAACTAATAAGGACATACCTAATATGTGTATATATTTTCTGATTGTTTCACAGAGTGTATCCCGATGAATAGTAGGAGCACTGACGGCGGGTAAAACCGTGAGTGAACTGAGGAGAGTACTGAAATTAGGTCTTTTCTCTTCTGTCCTAACGGTGTGGGCACGCCTTAGCATGCGTGGACCCCCGTAGGACGGTGCTTTTTTTTATTATAATCATGGTCCTGATGAAAGCTGAGCTTAGATAGCAGTTACCAGCAGAAACATGTTGACCACTTACACCAGGTCACTGGGGTTCTAATATAAACCTCCAAGTGACTTCACTATTTTTAACGTGAGCATCTGGCCCTTTAATAAAGTTTGTTGGGGTACAGCTGTGATCTTTCATTACACTATCCTTTTGTCACTGATCACACACATCACGTTTTCTTGCACATACCGGCTCCGCTGCACTTGCAGGCGCCGAAGCACACAGGGGGGATAGTCGGCCTCTCCTGTGACGAACCCCATGATGAAGCATGTCACCACTAGGGTGAGTGAGGGTTCTTTTAGAAAATAGTTTTTTCTCCTTCCATTTTCTGTTTTTTGACCGCACTTTCTAATAAGTTTAGTCACTGTCTATTTCCTCACTTAAGGCATTATGTCCTTTAGAAATTCACAATAGTAGGCGCTCTTTTGTTGTTAATAACATTTACTATTACCACTCTAGTAAATGCAACAGTAGAGAAAGCGTTGGATAGTGTAGGTGTAAAAAGTACTATTCCCACTCTAGAGAGTGCAACAGTAGAGAAAGCGTTGGATAGCGGGAGGGTAAAAATTACTATTCCCACTCCAGAGAGTGCAACAGTAGGGAAAGCGTTGGATAGCGGGAGAGTTAAAATTACTATACCCACTCCAAAGAGTGCAACAGTAGGGAAAGCGTTGGATAGCGTAGGGGTAAAAATTACTATTCCCACTCCAGGAAGTGCAACAGTAGGGAAAGCGTTGGATAGCGGGAGGGTAAAAATTACTATTCCCACTCCAAAGAGTGCAACAATAGGGAAAGCGTTGGATAGCGTAGGCATACAATTTACTATTCCCACTCCAGTGAGTGCAACAGTAGAGAAAGTGTTGGATAGCGTAGGGGTAAAAAGTACTATTCCCACCCAGAGAGTGCAACAGTAGGGAAAGCGTTGGATAGCGTAGGGGTAAAATTACTATTCCCACTCCAGGAAGTGACACAGTAGGGAAAGCGTTGGATAGTGGGAGGGTTAAAATTACTGTTCCCACTCCAGAGAGTGCAACAGTAGGGAAAGTGTTGGATAGCGTAGGGGTAAAAATTACTATTCCCACTCCAATGAGTGCAGCAGTAGGGAAAGCGTTGGATAGCGTAGGGGTAAAAATTACTATTCCCACTCCAAAGAGTGCAACAGTAGGGAAAGTGTTGGATAGCGTAGGGGTAAAAATGATTATTTCCACTCCAAAGAGTGCAACAGTAGCGAAAGCATTGGATAGCGTAGGGATAAAAATAACTATTCCCACTCCAGAAAGTGCAACAGTAGGGAAAGCGTTGGATAGCGGGAGGGTTAAAATTACTATTCCCACTCCAGAGAGTGCAACAGTAGGGAAAGTGTTGGATAGCGTAGGAGTAAAATTTACTATTCCCAATTCAGTGAGTGCAACAGTAGGGAAAGCGTTGGATAGCGTAGGGGTAAAAATTACTATTTCCACTTAAGTGAGTGCAACAGTAGGGAAAGCGTTGGATAGCGTAGGGGTAAAAATTACTATTCCCACTCCAGAGAGTGCAACAGTAGGGAAAGCATTGGATAGTGGGAGTTTAAAAATTACTATTCCCACTCCAGAGAAGGCAACAGTATGGAAAGCGTTGGATAGCTGGAGGGTTAAAATTACTATTCCCACTCCAGTGAGTGCAACAGTAGGGAAAGCGTTAGATAGCGTAGGGGTAACAATTACTATTCCCATTCCAAAGAGTGCAACAGTGGGTAAAGTGTTGGATAACGTAGGAGTAAAAATTACTATTCCCACTCCAGTGAGTGCAACAGTAGAGAAAGTGTTGGATAGCATAGGGGTATAAATTACTATTCCCACTCCAAAGAGTGCAACAGTAGGGAAAGCGTTGGATAGCGTAGGGATAAAAATGACTATTCCCAATCCAAAGAGTGCAACAGTAGGGAAAGTGGTCGATAGCGTAGGGGTAAAAATTACTAATCCCACTCCAAAGAGTGCAACAGTAGAGAAAACATTGGATTGCGTAGGGGTAAAAATTACTATTCCCACTCCAGAGAGTGCAACAGTAGGGAAAGCGTTGGATAGCGTAGGGGTAAAAATTACTATTCACACTCCAGAGAGTGCAACAGTAGGGAAAGTAAATACTTCATATATGAATAAAAATAAATGAAATATTAATACCAAATACAAATTAATTAAAAGTAATTAACAATTTTATATAATATAATAATTAATCAATAAAAAAATAATTATTATTATTACAAATAATTACCCATTATTACAAATTGTTTACCAATTAACGATTAATTAATTAACAATTAAAAAATAATAACAAATTACAAAACAAAACCAATTAATAAATTAAAATATTTAATTCATTACTATTCAATTACTTCCCACCCTATTCCCCTATAATCCCACAACCCGCTACAGAAAATAAATTAATAAAATAAACATAATTATCAATTAAAGTATTAATTAAAATTAATTACCAATTATATTTTAATTAATTACCAATGAAAAATTTAAATATTAATAATTCAAAATAAATACCAATAAATACTGTTAAAAATGTAATTAATTATAATTAAATTACTTCCCACCCTATTCCCCTATAAACCCACAACCCGCTACAGAAAATACCGTAATACAATTTACATAATAATCAATTAATCAATTAATTAAACTTAATTACCAAATATATTTTAATTAATTACCAATTAAAAATTTAAATATCAATTAATTCAAAATAAATACCAATAAATAAATAAAAAGTTAAATTAATTATAATTAAATTACTTCCCACCCTATTCCCCTATAAACCCACAACCCATTACAGAAAATACATTAATAACATTAACATAATTATCAATTAATCAATTAATTAAAATAATTACCAATTATATTTTAAATAATTACCAATTATTTGTTAATTGACAATTAATTCAAAATAAATACCAATAAATAAATCAACATATTTAATTAATTATAATTAAATTACTTCCCTCCCTATTCCCCTATTAACCCACAACCCGCTACAGAATTATTTTACGCAAAAATTAAATACCATAAAATTATTTAATTAAAATAAATTATAAAATAAATATACACTTTTCACACATATACTAACATAAAAATTACTTTAAAAAACTTGAATACTATTAAAAAAATAATATTAACTTATTTACCTCAAATTCGTTATTTTTGTTGGCTATTTTCTGTCCAATCTATATTTTTGTTGTTTACATTCCGTCCATTCTATATTTTTGTTGTCTATATTCTGTCCATTAGATATTTTGTCCATTCTATATTTTTGATTCGATATTAATGCTATTCTATTCGATATTTTTGTAGTCTATATTCTATTCATTCGATATTGTGTCCATTCTATATTTTTACTCGATATTAATGTAACTCGATATTAAAAACTCGATATTTTGAGTGTATTCCAGTGAAAACCAAATGTGCACCAGTGTAAACAAGGAAGTGCCGTGTACTCAGGGGTATCTTTTAAGGGGAAAGAGTGCATCTAGTATGGTGCTCCCTCATTTCAGTGAAGAACGGTTTATTTAAGACTTGCCTGATTTTTAGCCTAGCAAACACCATTTCTGTCTCTAGATGTCTGCCTTTCAGCTCGGTGTCTGCATTTCTTATATTCTCCTGGAAGCATCGGGGATCGATTTACAGCTCTTAAAAGGCCTAGCGGAGACCACACACATCACTGGGAAAAGGGAAGAAATAAAGGAGATAGAACTAGACATGGAATGAGAGTACTAAGCATTGACACAAGGACTAGCTTTGCCTTTTTTTTAACACCTATAGTGCTGCCGTCAGCCAACGGTCGTCGCGAGCACTACCTTGCCAGTGCTGCGCACGTCCGTTGGCCGACGCGGCCGCACCCGTTTCTTCGAATGATCAGCACTGGCGCAGGACGTTCGAAGCAACAAACGGGTTAAATTGAAAGATTCTTATTTACTCAAATCTCACTCATACAGAAAACGAGATCTGGCAGTCAAGCCTTCTAAATTGCTGCTAAAGCATGGAATGACCTGCCGTTGCACATAAGAGCCTCCTTCTCACTTCTTAAATCCTGCAAGAACATGAAGATCTAGAAGTCCCACTAGATGTTGTGCCTGCCGCGCTCTTGGGTTCAGATGCAGCAGGGATAGAACCGTCAGGCTTAAAAGCCCTCCTACTATAGTGGAAGATTGCTAAGTGTTCTGTTTTGTTTAGAGTATTTTGTAAAGCTTGCACATGAGCCAGGGGTAACAGAGCGCTGTACATATGGTTGAATGAATCAAGATGAAAGGTATAGACAGATACATCAAAAGTAAAGAGCCGCAATGTGCTGTTGCAACAGATATCACACTTATACACCCGTCAGTCCATTAAAATTTCTTTAGTCTTCATTGTTCTAGCAACTTCGTGGAGGGTATTTTCTGCTGCTCTGAGACTATTCAGAACCAGGTACCCAGAGGAGTGTAATGTTTGAGGGTTCTCCTGTAAACGACGTGCCTCTGACCAATCTAGAAGTTGCTGACATTGAGATGTCTCTTGTACCCGGTCTCTCCAAAAGACTATGCCAGGAATCTATTCATTAGGATCTTTTTTACCTCTTTTTTGAAAAAGTGAACCGATAGATTTGAGCGTAACTTGGGTGGTAAGGAGTTCCAGATCCTTCGCACTGCCCCAGAGAAGGATAGTGTGTAGGTTTTTTGCTTTCAGAATCTAGGAGGTTCAAGCCTGAGAGAGTTAGCACTTCTTAGGTAGCAGCTGGCAATCTTTTCTGCTAGGTAACATGGTTGTTTAATATGTAATGCTTTGTGTGTGAGGCAGGCAATTTTCAGTTGAGTTCTTGCATCAAGGGGAAGCCAGTTTAGATACCTAAGTGATGGGATGATGTGGTCAAAGCGTCTAGTTCCTGTTACCAGTCTCACTGCAGCATTAGAAGTCATTTTGGGTCGAGCTGTTCTTGTTTTGGGTAGCCCTGACGAGGTCGCAGAGCAGTATTCTAGTCTAGAGACCACAAGTGCTTCTACTACTTGTTGGAATTCTGACAGTGGAGAAATGGTTTTAATTTTTTCAGTATTCTGAGTTGGAATGTCGCTCTATCTTTTGCGTCTGCCATCTTCTGCCGCAGGATCACATTATTTCTCTTCCGGGTCACTTGCACGTTGTGTCCAACACCTTCGATGGTGCTTTTGGCCATCGGCCTTCCACTCGGTTCTCAGCGTCTTCTGATTCCTGCAATCTGCTCCAGCACTGCAAGCAAGTATCCCCTGCAAATCACAATAGGAAAACTTAACCTCTTCGAGGCTATTGACGGAACCGTTCCGTCATGGCTCGCAGGTGAGCTGTGCTCATGACGGAACGGTTCCGTCACGGCCCGGCCGCCGCGCCTTCGCAGCGCGTTTAATTGAGCGGACGGGGCCGTGACGGAACCGTTCCGTCATGAGCACAGCTCACCCGCGAGCCGTGACGGAACGGTTCTGTCACCCGTGGAGCTCACCCGTGCACCCCCCCCCCCCGCGCGACCGTTAGCGCTGCGGCAGAATAGCCGCCGCAAGGAAAGGGTTAAAGAATCAACGTTTACAAATGGTGATAACACGCACTGCACAAATGTGAAGATGATGACCATAGATGCAATTCTTATCTGATATGCTCAATTGCCTGCCAGACTCTGCTTTTGTTCAACAGTGGTGACTTTACTGAAATAGACAATTCAAAAAGAAATATTAGTTCCTTGTTTCTGACTTTCTAAAGCAATACGTATTTCGACTTAATGAAAGAAATGAAATGAAATTTGATCTGTAGAGCGCATGGCTGCCCGAAAGCGTCCCAGCGCTTGCTTAGGGAACCCGTCCTGGTATTCCCCTGAGAGATAACCCATTACTGGGCATCCCCAAGGTGAAAGCCAGGCATCCCGCTGCGAGGGGCCGTTGTGGAGATTAAGCAAGCTATTGCCCAGAGTTACAGAGTGGGACTCCATGATTGGAATAGGCACCGAGGCGAGAATTGTCATGTCCGGGGAAATTTGAGCCCAAGACCCGCCGAGGCGGGGAATTGAACCATGGTCCGGGCCAGACCTCTGCATCAGGGTCTGCCGCTCCAACCACTTGAGCCACACTTCTCCACTTAATAAGGCTCTACACCATTTTTTTGGGGAAAAATGAATGATAGAGTTTTAAAAAATGTAGCCTTTTTTATAATTTGGAGGTAGTTCTAAAAAGAACTGTTTTTTTCTTCTTTTTGTTGTTTTATATTTTTTTTAATGTTTTTTGAACATTTTGTACTTTTTTTGGCTTTTATGAACTATTTTGTATTTTTTTTGGTTATTTTTGTGGGGAGAAACAAAAAACAGGGAATTGAAAATGGCTCAACAGGAACAAAAGAAATCAGGAAAAAATTAGGGTTTTTGGGGGCAATTGTGGTTGTCACCAGCAAGGAGGATGAGCTTTAGGCTCTGCTCACCATAGGAGATGGTCTTACCACAAAAAATACAGGTGACCCTAAATTCTCCAAATCGTGGTTGAATGCAAGGGATTGTCTCCCTTGTCTCTGGTCCCGATGGAGTGGGTTGTTTTCGTTTGGAGGTGCTGGGTGTAGATTGGGGAGGGTTGCTGGCCAGTTCCCTCATCTCTGCGACAGCATATTTGTTAGGATGCTTGCGCTGCATGTGCCTTATCATGGTATTGTTTCCAAATGAATATTTTTTATTTGGGTTACCCCTTGAGAGTTCCATGTCACAGATAAGGCTAGTCACCTTTGCCGCATTCACTTTCTTTTTTCCCTCAGGGATGGAAAAAAACAAAAAAACTCCCATACAATGTGTGGCTTGGGTTGGTATGGGGTATTGTGTTCTTCCAGCCACCTCGTCCTCGTCCCCTCCTCCTCTTCCTCCTCCTCCTCTTCTTCTTGGCCACCAATGTGATGTTATGGGGTCCTCTTGGTGGTGGTGGTGGTAGTGCAGATGCTCCAGCTGATGCTGCTACTGTAGCCATTCCAAAGTACAAAATATACCTAAAAGATTTCAAAACAGGTCTTCCTCAGTCAAAGGACGAAGTCAGAATAAGGAAAAAAGGTGGGGTCTTTCATCATTTGGAAAAAAAATGTCCTGAACCAATGAGAAGTGTTATTTTCAAGTCACAAGACTAGGGATTTCATCATTATGAAACCAAAACTTTTCTGCACCAATTAAAAGTGTTATTTTCAGGTCACATGACCCGACGCACTTACGCGACACGCCCCCGGGCGCGCCCCGGGTCGCGTCGCATAAGCGCGTCGGATGTTTACGTTGCGCGATCGTATACGCTCGAGTGCTTCCGGGTGCGCTTACGCAGTGCGTATCACGTGGACGCGGCTACGCGATACGTCACAATGATGTTTTCGTTCGCGGCAATAGCGCTAACGGGACGCTCTCCGGAGCGCGCCCTGGGCGCTTCAAAAGACTACGCTTTCTGCGCTCTTGGCAAAAAAAATATATATATATATATACATTAAAAAAATTGTTTTAAATACAAATATAATATAAGATTCATTCATTTTCAAAAATATTACATTTCATAGCTATAGACATTTGCTATTAACAACATTTTGAAATTTACTGAAAAAAACATAGGTTTGGGGCCTTATATATAGTTAGGAATTAGCATTTAAAAAACCTATGAAATTCACTGAAAAAACCATACGTTTCACACCAGTTATAGTTAGGAATTAGCATTTAAAAAAACCTAATAAATTCACTGAAAAAACGATAGGTTTGACACCAGTTATAGTTAGCTGGAAATTTTACTGACATAAAACCATTGAAATTCCCACGTTATAGTTAGTTGGACACACTATAACTTGCGCGCCTGGAATGCACTGCTGATGATGTCACATATTACATCACTCATGACATCACTGATGACACCATCCAGTGAATGTGTGTCTGTCTGAAATAACAATATGTTTTATATATGTATTTGTAAAGGTCGATGGACGAATAAATGTTTAAATAAGTGTGTAAGTGGATGTTTATTTTTAATAAAATATTGATTGGTTAACTGGCTTATATAGTGTATCTTAGTGAATACATATATTAGCGAGTAATTTTTAAATATTTTAAATATATGTATCAGTGTTTCACTTTGTGTATAAGTGGCTGCATGGGTTGGTGACTGACTCACTGTTTGTATGTGTTTTTAAGACAGCGTATGTGCAGGACTGAATGGGTGGATGAGTGTGAATATGTGTGTGTGTTAGTGAGTGAATGCCTGCCTCACTAGTGTTTTTATGAGTAACTACATATGTTTTAATCTAGTATATGTGAGTATTGATGTATATAAGTGAGTATATGTGAGAGTGAGAGATTGAAAGAGTTCCTGTTTAAATAAGTATGTGTTTCTATAAGTGATTGTTTAAGAGAGTAAGTATGTGTAAGTTTCCTTAGAAGTAATGTACTAGTGTGTGTATAGCTGTATATGCAAATAAATGGATGTTCAATAGTTTATTTGCATGTGTGAGTAACTTTTGGATGACTGTCGGTGTGTAACAGGATGTATATGTGTATCACTACATATAATGAGTGAGTATATGTATGAGTGACTATATAGAACTGTTGCTGAATGAGAGGATGTGTATATAGATGGTGGAATTACTGAATTGGTTGTTGTAACTGGTATGGGCATCTCAATTTTTTTTGAAAATGTTAGTTTCTATTTTTGAATATGTGTTTCAAGGGTTACATTACACCCAAGGAGGTCTGTCAGTCTGTCACAAGGATGGTATCATCAGTGATGTCATGAGTGATGTCACTGACCATGTCATGAGGGATGTAATATGTGACGTCATCAGCAGTGCATTGCAGGCGCGCAAGTTATAGTGAGTCCAAGTAACTATAACTTGGGAATTTCAATGGTTTTATGTCAGTAAAATTTCCAGCTAACTATAACTGGTGTGAAACCTATGGTTTTTTTCAGTGAATTTAATAGGTTTTTTAAATGCTAATTCCTAACTATAACTGGTGTGAAACCTATGGTTTTTTCAGTGAATATATATATGTATGGCTTTCCACCACTGCTGGTTACAGAGTTACGCTGTCACGGGCGGTCTTGTTGTAGCCACCAGCAGGCTTCTATATTCGTTTCACAAATCTTCAAAATTACGAAGAAAACAAGACACCCAGAGCTTCAGTTGGAGGATTTATTTGGCAGATGAACAGATCTCCACGATGCGTTTCGCCATTATGGCTTGGTCACCCTTTCTAAAGCAATATGTATTTCGACTTAATAAGGCTCTACACTATTTTTTAGTACTATTTTTATTTTTGCCCATAGTCTTTTTCCAGAAATATATACAAGAGGTCATTGCATGTGTGTGTGTGTGTGTGTGTGAGTATGTATGTGTATGTATGTCTGTCTGTATATATATATATATATTCACTGAAAAAAACAGGTTTCACACCAGTTATAGTTACCTGGAAATTTTACTGACATAAAACCATAGAAATTCTCACGTTATAGTTAGTTGGACTCACTATAACTTGCGCGTGTAATGCACTGCTGATGACATCACATATTACATCACTCATGACATGGTCAGTGACATCACTCATGACATCACTGATGACACCATCCAGTGAATGTGTGCCTTTCTGAAAAATAAACATGTTTTATATATGTATATGTAAAGGTCAATGGAAGAATAAATGTTTAAATAAGTGTCTTAATGGATGTGTTTTTTTTAAATGATTGGTTAACTGGCTTATTAAGTGTATCATAGTGAATACATATATTAGCGAGTATTGTTTAAATATTTAAATGTTTGTATCAGTGTTTCACTTTGTGTATAAGTGGCTGCATGGGTTGGTGAGTAGCTACATGTGTGTGTATATGGGTTATTAGATTTTTTTTTAGTATCAGTATAAGTGTCTGTATGATTTGGTGGGGGTGTTACTTAGCACACGGATGCATCAATGACTGACTCACTGTTTGTATGTGTTTTGAAGACAGCATATGTGCCGGCCTGTATGGGTGAATGAATGTGTATATGTATGTGTTAGTAAGTGAATGACTGTCTTACTAGTGTCTTTATCAGTAACTACATATGTTTTAATCAAGTATATGTGAGTATTGGTGTATATAAGTGAGTATATGTGAGAGTCAGACATTGAAAGAGTTCTTGTTTAAATAAGTATGTGTTTCTATAAGTGATTGTTTGAAAGAGTAAGTATGTGTAAGTTTCCTTAGAAGTAAGGTGGTAGTGTGTGTATAGCTGTATATGCAAAAAAATGGATGTTCAATATTTTATTTGCATGTGTGAATATGTGTGTGAGCAACTTTTGGAAGACTGTCGGTGTGTTAACGGATGTATAGGTGTCTCACTACATATGATGAGTGAGTATATGTATGACTGACTATATAGAACTGTTGGTGAATGAGTGGATGTGTATGTAAATGGTGGAATTACTGAATTGGTTGTTGTAACTGGTATAGGTATCTCCACTTTTTTGAACATGTTAGTTTCTATTTTTGAATGTGTTTCAAGGGTTACTTTACAGTGAAAGGAGGTCAGTCTCTCTGTCACAAGGATGGTGTCATCAGTGATGTCATGAGTGATGTCACTGACCATGTCATGAATTATGTAATATGTGATGTCATCAGCAGTGCATTACACGCGCAAGTTATAGTGAGTCCAACTAACTATAACGTGGGAATTTCAATGGTTTTATGTCAGTAAAATTTCCAGGTAACTATAACTGGTGTGAAACCTATGGTTTTTTCAGTGAATTTAATAGGTTTTTTAAATGCTAATTCCTAACTATAACTGGTGTGAAACTTATGGTTTTTTCAGTGAATTTCAAAAGTTTTTTTAATGCTAATTCCTAACTAAAAGTCTCACATTATAAGTAAGACTGTTAGCGCTCTAGTTGTTCTTTAGAACACTCTGGTACATACTATCATTGGGCTATAGTTGCGCTACATCTGGCTGATATTTGGGCTACATTTGTATTTTTTTGTCTCTGGTGGCCATCTTTGGGCTACATTGGGCTACATTGGATTACATTTGGGCTACATTTGGGCTCTAACATATATATAGCCCAATGTAGCCCAATATATATTTTTTAAAAGTTAATTTTCTTAAAAACAACTGGAGCATATATCTTGAGACATAGCAAACGTACATCGGGCTACCAGTCCTTACAATTTTTCAATTTTTTTTTTGCCCTGGAGCGCTCCCGGTGCGCGCCCCGGTGAGCGCCCCTGAAAGCGTAGTATTTTGAAGCGCCCCGGTGCACGAACCGGGAAGCGTCCCGTTAGCGCCAATGTCGCGATCGAAAACAACATCGTGACGCGTCGCGTAAGCGTGACGTATCACGTAGCCGCGCGATGTGTCTTATGACACGCTGCTTAAACGCACCCGGAAGCACTCTGCGGTGCGGCCCGGAGCGCGTAACGTAAGCGCGCCGGAGCGCGTAACGTAAGCGCATCGGGTCATGTGACTTGAAAATAACACTTTTCATTGGTTCCTAATATTTTTTTTTTCCAAATGAGGAAAGCCCCCACCTTTTTTCCTCATTCCTACTTTCTTCTTTGAGAGAGACCAATAATGGCTACTCTACTTGCTGCTGCTGGTGCTCCAACACCACCACCACCACCACCACCACCACCACCAAAAGGACCCCACCACCTCTGCTTTTTGGTGGTGAGCAGGACGAAGAGGAGGAAGAGGAGCAGGAGGAGCAGGAGAGACAGTTCCTATCAGAGGAACCCCACCCATCTCGTGTAAAGGAGCACTACATTTGGCAATTCTTTAAGTTTCCTGCAGGACTGAAGAAAGTTAATGTCTCTAAAGTAACATGTCTAATTTGCAAGAACATCCTTTCACGTGGCATTCCTGCTAAAAAATATAGTTTTGGCAACCACACCATGATTCGCCACATGGAGAGGTGGCACCCAAATAATTTGGCCCAAGCACAGGTGAGAGCTATGGCTGAAAACCCACAGACCCCTCAGCCTAGCACCTCAAGTGCGGAATCATCTTTTGCAGCACCTGAAGGGTGTCAAATGGTGCCCAACATCCAATGCAAATTCTCAAACTTCAAAATAGTTTGTATTTATTGTGGGGCTACTATTACTTATGGTCAAAAAAGTATCACCTTAATTAACAGAGCAGAAGAAAACCACAAGTGCTCTCACAAACGAAAGCAATGATTGTTTATTGGTTTTTTTTGCTCCTGTTGAGCCATTTTCAAATCCTTCTGTTTTTTTCGAAGTACTAAAAAAATTTAAAAAAATATAAAATTGTTTTGAAAAACCAAAAAAAGTAAAAAATGTTCACAAAAAAAAATATAAAACAAAAACAATTAAAAAAAAAGTTATTTTCAGAACTACCTCCCATTTATATAAAATGACTTACATTTTTTAACTCTGCCATTCTCTTTTCTCCCCGGTGCGCTCCCCGGTGCGCGTACCGGGCGCCCCCCCGCGAAAATCCAAAAACTTTTTTTTTTTTTTTGCCCAGCGGGAACCTTTTATAGCCCCCACATCAAACACATGGGGTCAGGGGGGTCTACCCTGCCCCCTTATGGTCATTTCCCCCTTTGTTTTGGCCACCTCTTGTGTCTCGATCCTACTGAGACACAAGATGGCGGCTGCTCTGGACTGTTTTGAATGTTTACAGACACCCAAGAACCAATCAGCTTTCTGTGCGCAAGTCGCGTGGCGGGCCCGGAGCGCTCCCTGGAGCGCGTACCGGGGCGCTGCCATAGATATATATATTTTTTTGAACCTAAATTACTCAAAATCCACTGAAGCACATATCTTGAGACATAGCAAAGGCACATCGGGCTACCAGTCCCTACAATTTTGCCAAGTTTGGTGGAAATCCATTCAGCCGTTCGGCTAAAAGTGAGGTCGACCGCCCTATGGAAATTAACATGGAGAAAACACGTTTTGGGACCCCCCTTTTATCTCAGCCCCCGCTTGACAAATCCCCACCAAACTTTAAGGGAAGGACCGGGGTGCCGCGAGGCCATTTTGAGGAAATTTTCAGGCAGATTTGTCAACCGGCGCCAAAGTTATTCCAAATAGAATTTTGAGATTCAACATTGAAAAAAATCCTAACCATACCTACCTACTGGCGACTGCCAGTAGGTAATATACATATATATATATATATATATATATATATATATATATATATATATATATATATGATATATATATATGATGTGTTCCAAGGAGCCGAAACGTCATGCGGCAGACTCTGTGTCATTAAAGAAGAGTTGCACTTAACTGGTCCGTGCCCGAGTTTTCTGTGCAGCGCTGCGAGTAGGCGAGAGGCTGCTAGTGAAACGCGGTAAACTGTGATATATATATATATATATATATATATATATATATATATATATATATATATTACTTCAACTAAGCATGGGCGGAAAATCTGTTCCGCTCGCGAAGTTTGCGAATTTTAGGTAAATTCGCAATCCGCGAACGCTCGCGAATTTACCGAAAATCCGCAAATTTGCACGCAGCGGATTTTTTTTTCTTGGTGATACAATTTTGCGGCGCGCGGCGTTTACTTACCGTCATTCAGTGTTTGCTGAGTTGTTTTTCTCGATATTTTGTGAGTGCTGCGCCATTTTGGATCTTGCTGCGGGATACCGCGGGAGTTTGGCGACCGCGATTTCGTCATCGCGGCTTGCCACCTTGCACAGCGAGAGTTTGTCAACGCGAGTACGCCGTGATCACGTATCGCGGGAGTTCGCAATTGCGAACACGTAGATGCGGCGGGCAGCAACAATCTCGCACTCGCGAAAATACAAAATTTGCAATTCTGCACAAGAAATCCACCAGCAAGCAGCATAAACCTTCTGGAAATGATGATTTTTATCAGAATAACTTCTCAGGTTGACATTTGCCTACACTTTTTTTGCAAGGAGTCCATTTTGGGGGGTGGGGGGGGAGGAAGTGCCCCACAGTCTCCAACTTCCTGTTCCTGTCCAGCAGGCTCCTCCCAGTGCTTTCTTCGTGTGCTGGTCACTTTCATTCGGATTCTTCACCTGGAAGGATTACTTTTTGTGGATGCTGCTGGATATTTGGATTTGAGGCCTTTTTGACTTTCTTTGGATCACTTTTGGATTAGAAATTTCACAAGTAAGTTTGTTTGGGGCATTACAGTTGCTGCAACTAAATTTTGGAATTTTCGATTTTTGGGCTGTTTTTGGGGCCTTTTGCCCAGGGGTACTCAGTGGTGGGTGGACTGAGTTTTTCTGTTGGGTCTCTTTAATAAAAACATCATGGAGGGCCTGGATGGCTTGGGATTGTGCTGATTTTTCTGTGATTTTCGTTTTTTTGGGCTGTTATTGTGGCCTTTTCACCAGGGGTAGTGAGTGGTGCATGGGCCTAGTCTTTCTATGGGGTGTCTTGTATTTAAACATCATGGAGGGCATAGATGGCATGGGATTGTGCAGATTTTTCTGTGTTTTTCGATTTTTTGGGGTTTTCATGGGGACAGGCCATGTGGGTGGGGGCCATTTTGAGTGCTGCTACAGGCAGGCCCTGGCCATGTGCTGGGAGGCTGGGGGCCATTTTGAATGCAGGCAGTGTTCTTAGGTCTGCAACCATTTTGCCTAGCTTTCAACCTTTATGCTCAGGGGTAGTGAGTTGTACATGGGCCTAGTCTTTCTGTGGGGTGTCTTGAATTTAAACATCATGGAGGGCCTGGATGGCTTGGGATTGTGCTGATTTTTCTGTGATTTTCGTTTTTTTGGGCTGTTGTTGTGGCCTTTTCACAAGGGGTAGTGAGTGGTGCATGGGCCTAGTCTTTCTGTGGGGTGTCTTTAATTTAAACATCATGGAGGGCATAGATGGCATGGGATTGTGCTGATTTTTCTGTGTTTTTCGATTTTTTGGGGGTGTTCATGGGGACATGCCATGTGGGTGGGGGCCATTTTGAGTGCTGCTACAGGCAGGCCCTGGCCATGTGCTGGGAGGCAGGGGGCCATTTTGAATGCAGGCATTGTTCTTAGGTCTGCAACAATTTTGCCTAGCTTTCAACCTTTATGCCCAGTGGTAGTGAGTGGTGCATGGGCCTAGTCTTTCTGTGGGGTGTCTTGAATTTAAACATCATGGAGGGCTTGGGATTGTGCTGATTTTTCTGTGATTTTCGTTTTTTTGGGCTGTTGTTGTGGCCTTTTCGCCAGGGGTAGTGAGTGGTGCATGGGCCTAGTCTTTCTGTGGGGTGTCTTGAATTTAAACATCATGGAGGGCATGGATGGCATGGGAGTGTGCTGATTTTTCTGTGTTTTTCGATTTTTTGGGGTGTTCATGGGGACAGGCCATGTGGGTGGGGGCCTTTTTGAGTGCTGCTACAGGCAGGCCCTGGCCATGTGCTGGGAGGCAGGGGGCCATTTTGAATGCAGGCAGTGTTCTTAGGTCTGCAACCATTTTGCCTAGCTTTCAACCTTTATGCTCAGGGGTAGTGAGTGGTGCATGGGCCTAGTCTTTCTGTGGGGTGTCTTGAATTTAAACATCATGGAGGGCCTGGATGGCTTGGGATTGTGCTGATTTTTCTGTGATTTTTGTTTTTTTGGGCTGTTGTTGTGGCCTTTTCACCAGGGGTAGTGAGTGGTGCATGGGCCTAGTCTTTCTGTGGGGTGTCTTAAATTTAAACATCATGGAGGGCATAGATGGCATGGGATTGTGCTGATTTTTCTGTGTTTTTCGATTTTTTGGGGTTTTCATGGGGACAGGCCATGTGGGTGGGGGCCATTTTGAGTGCTGCTACAGGCAGGCCCTGGCCATGTGCTGGGAGGCTGGGGGCCATTTTGAATGCAGGCAGTGTTCTTAGGTCTGCAACCATTTTGCCTAGCTTTCAACCTTTATGCTCAGGGGTAGTGAGTTGTACATGGGCCTAGTCTTTCTGTGGGGTGTCTTGAATTTAAACATCATGGAGGGCCTGGATGGCTTGGGATTGTGCTGATTTTTCTGTGATTTTCGTTTTTTTGGGCTGTTGTTGTGGCCTTTTCACAAGGGGTAGTGAGTGGTGCATGGGCCTAGTCTTTCTGTGGGGTGTCTTTAATTTAAACATCATGGAGGGCATAGATGGCATGGGATTGTGCTGATTTTTCTGTGTTTTTCGATTTTTTGGGGGTGTTCATGGGGACATGCCATGTGGGTGGGGGCCATTTTGAGTGCTGCTACAGGCAGGCCCTGGCCATGTGCTGGGAGGCAGGGGGCCATTTTGAATGCAGGCATTGTTCTTAGGTCTGCAACAATTTTGCCTAGCTTTCAACCTTTATGCCCAGTGGTAGTGAGTGGTGCATGGGCCTAGTCTTTCTGTGGGGTGTCTTGAATTTAAACATCATGGAGGGCTTGGGATTGTGCTGATTTTTCTGTGATTTTCGTTTTTTTGGGCTGTTGTTGTGGCCTTTTCGCCAGGGGTAGTGAGTGGTGCATGGGCCTAGTCTTTCTGTGGGGTGTCTTGAATTTAAACATCATGGAGGGCATGGATGGCATGGGAGTGTGCTGATTTTTCTGTGTTTTTCGATTTTTTGGGGTGTTCATGGGGACAGGCCATGTGGGTGGGGGCCTTTTTGAGTGCTGCTACAGGCAGGCCCTGGCCATGTGCTGGGAGGCAGGGGGCCATTTTGAATGCAGGCAGTGTTCTTAGGTCTGCAACCATTTTGCCTAGCTTTCAACCTTTATGCTCAGGGGTAGTGAGTGGTGCATGGGCCTAGTCTTTCTGTGGGGTGTCTTGAATTTAAACATCATGGAGGGCCTGGATGGCTTGGGATTGTGCTGATTTTTCTGTGATTTTTGTTTTTTTGGGCTGTTGTTGTGGCCTTTTCACCAGGGGTAGTGAGTGGTGCATGGGCCTAGTCTTTCTGTGGGGTGTCTTGAATTTAAACATCATGGAGGGCATAGATGGCATGGGATTGTGCTGATTTTTCTGTGTTTTTCGATTTTTTGGGGTGTTCATGGGGACAGGCCGTGTGGGTGGGGGCCATTTTGAGTGCTGCTACAGGCAGGCCCCGGCCATGTGCTGGGAGGCAGGGGGCCATTTTGAATGCAGGCAGTGTTCTTAGGTCTGCAACCATTTTGCCTAGCTTTCAACCTTTATGCCCAGGGGTAGTGAGTGGTGCATGGGCCTAGTCTTTCTGTGGGGTGTCTTGAATTTAAACATCATGGAGGGCTTGGGGTTGTGCTGATTTTTCTTGGATTTTCGTTTTTTTGGGCTGTTGTTGTGGCCTTTTCGCCAGGGGTAATGAGTGGTGCATGGGCCTAGTCTTTCTGTGGGGTGTCTTGAATTTAAACATCATGGAGGGCATAGATGGCATGGGATTGTGCTGATTTTTCTGTGTTTTTCGATTTTTTGGGGGTGTTCATGGGGACATGCCATGTGGGTGGGGGCCATTTTGAGTGCTGCTACAGGCAGGCCCTGGCCATGAGCTGGGAGGCAGGGGGCCATTTTGAATGCAGGCAGTGTTCTTAGGTCTGCAACCATTTTGCCTAGCTTTCAACCTTTATGCCCAGGGGTAGTGAGTGGTGCATGGGCCTAGTCTTTCTGTGGGGTGTCTTGAATTTAAACATCATGGAGGGCTTGGGATTGTGCTGATTTTTCTGTGATTTTCGTTTTTTTGGGCTGTTGTTGTGGCCTTTTCACCAGGGGTAGTGAGTGGTGCATGGGCCTAGTCTTTCTGCGGGGTGTCTTGAATTTAAACATCATGGAGGGCATGGATGGCATGGGATTGTGCTGATTTTTCTGTGTTTTTCAATTTTTTGGGGTGTTCATGGGGACAGGCCATGTGGGTGGGGGCCATTTTGAGTGCTACTACAGGCAGGCCCTGGCCATGTGCTGAGAGGCAGGGGGCCATTTTGAATGTAGGCAGTGTTCTTAGGTCTGCAACCATTTTACCTAGCTTTCAACCTTTATGCCCAGGGGTAGTGAGTGGTGCATGGGCCTAGTCTTTCTGTGGGGTGTCTTGAATTTACACATCATGGATGGCATGGGATTGTGCTGATTTTTCTGTGTTTTTCGATTTTTTGGGGGTTCATGGGGACTGGCCATGTGGGTGGGGGCCATTTTGAGTGCTGCTACAGGTAGGCCCTGGCCATGTGCTGGGAGGCAGGGGGCCATTTTGAATGCACGCAGTGTTCTTAGGTCTGCAACCATTTTGCCTAGCTTTCAACCTTTATGCCCAGGGATAGTGAGTGGTGCATGGGCCTAGTCTTTCTGTGGGGTGTCTTGAATTTAAACATCATGGAGGGCCTGGATGGCTTGGGGTTGTGCTGATTTTTCTGTGATTTTCGTTTTTTTGGGATTTTGTTGTGGCCTTTTCACCAGGGGTAGTGAGTGGTGCATGGGCCTAGTCTTTCTGTGGGGTGTCTTGAATTTAAACATCATGGAGGGCATGGATGGCATGGGATTGTGCTGATTTTTCTGTGTTTTTCGATTTTTTGGGGGTTCATGGGGACTGGCCATGTGGGTGGGGGCCATTTTGAGTGCTGCTACAGGCAGGCCCTGGCCATGTGCTGGGAGGCAGGGGGCCATTTTGAATGCAGGCATTGTTCTTAGGTCTGCAACCATTTTGCCTAGCTTTCAACCTTTATGCCCAGTGGTAGTGAGTGGTGCATGGGCCTAGTCTTTCTCTGGGGTGTCTTGAATTTAAACATCATGGAGGGCTTGGGATTGTGCTGATTTTTCTGTGATTTTCGTTTTTTTGGGCTGTTGCTGTGGCCTTTTCGCCAGGGGTAGTGAGTGGTGCATGGGCCTAGTCTTTCTGTGGGGTGTCTTGAATTTAAACATCATGGAGGGCATGGATGGCATGGGATTGTGCTGATTTTTCTGTGTTTTTTGATTTTTTGGGGTGTTCATGGGGACAGGCCATGCGGGTGGGGGCCATTTTGAGTGCTGCTACAGGCAGGCCCTGGCCATGTGCTGGGAGGCAGGGGGCCATTCTGAATGCAGGCAGTGTTCTTAGGTCTGCAACCATTTTGCCTAGCTTTCAACCTTTATGCTCAGGGGTAGTGAGTGGTGCATGGGCCTAGTCTTTCTGTGGGGTGTCTTGAATTTAAACATCATGGAGGGCCTGGATGGCTTGGGATTGTGCTGATCTTTCTGTGATTTTTGTTTTTTTGGGCTGTTGTTGTGGCCTTTTCACCAGGGGTAGTGAGTGGTGCATGGGCCTAGTCTTTCTGTGGGGTGTCTTGAATTTAAACATCATGGAGGGCATAGATGGCATGGGATTGTGCTGATTTTTCAGTGTTTTTCGATTTTTTGGGGTGTTCATGGGGACAGGCCATGTGGGTGGGGGCCATTTTGAGTGCTGCTACAGGCAGGCCCCGGCCATGTGCTGGGAGGCAGGGGGCCATTTTGAATGCAGGCAGTGTTCTTAGGTCTGCAACCATTTTGCCTAGCTTTCAACCTTTATGCCCAGGGGTAGTGAGTGGTGCATGGGCCTAGTCTTTCTGTGGGGTGTCTTGAATTTAAACATCATGGAGGGCTTGGGGTTGTGCTGATTTTTCTGTGATTTTCGTTTTTTTGGGCTGTTGTTGTGGCCTTTTCGCCAGGGGTAATGAGTGGTGCATGGGCCTAGTCTTTCTGTGGGGTGTCTTGAATTTAAATATCATGGAGGGCATGGATGGAATGGGATTGTGCTGATTTTTCTGTGTTTTTCGATTTTTTGGGGTGTTCATGGGGACAGGCCATGTGGGTGGGGGCCATTTTGAGTGCTGCTACAGGCAGGCCCTGGCCATGTGCTGGGAGGCAGGGGGCCATTTTGAATGCAGGCAGTGTTCTTAGGTCTGCAACCATTTTGCCTAGCTTTCAACCTTTATGCTCAGGGGTAGTGAGTGGTGCATGGGCCTAGTCTTTTTGTGGGGTGTCTTGAATTTAAACATCATGGAGGGACTGGATGGCTTGGGATTGTGCTGATTTTTCTGTGATTTTTGTTTTTTTGGGCTGTTGTTGTGGCCTTTTCACCAGGGGTAGTGAGTGGTGCAGGGGCCTAGTCTTTCTGTGGGGTGTCTTGAATTTAAACATCATGGAGGGCATAGATGGCATGGGATTGTGCTGATTTTTCTGTGTTTTTCGATTTTTTGGGGTGTTCATGGGGACAGGCCATGTGGGTGGGGGCCATTTTGAGTGCTGCTACAGGCAGGCCCTGGCCATGTGCTGGGAGGCAGGGGGGCATTTCGAATGCAGGCAGTGTTCCTAGGTCTGCAACCATTTTGCCTAGCTTTCAACCTTTATGCCCAGGGGTAGTGAGTGGTGCATGGGCCTAGTCTTTCTGTGGGGTGTCTTGAATTTAAACATCATGGAGGGCATAGATGGCATGGGATTGTGCTGATTTTTCTGTGTTTTTCGATTTTTTGGGGTGTTCATGGGGACAGGCCAAGTGGGTGGGGGCCATTTTGAGTGCTGCTACAGGCAGGCCCCGGCCATGTGCTGGGAGGCAGGGGGCCATTTTGAATGCAGGCAGTGTTCTTAGGTCTGCAACCATTTTTCCTAGCTTTCAACCTTTATGCCCAGGGGTAGTGAGTGGTGCATGGGCCTTGTCTTTCTGTGGGGTGTCTTGAATTTAAACATCATGGATGGTTTGGGATTGTGCTGATTTTTCTGTGATTTTCGTTTTTTTGTTCTGTTGTTGTGGCCTTTTCACCAGGGGTAGTGAGTGGTGCATGAGCCTAGTCTTTCTGTGGGGTGTCTTGAATTTAAACATCATGGAGGGCCTGGATGGTTTGGGATTGTGCTGATTTTTCTGTGATTTTCGTTTTTTTGTTCTGTTGTTGTGGCCTTTTCACCAGGGGTAGTGAGTGGTGCATGAGCCTAGTCTTTCTGTGGGGTGTCTTGAATTTAAACATCATGAAGGGCATGGATGGCATGGATTGTGCTGATTTTTTTGTTTTTTTCGATTTTTTGGGGTGTTCATGGGGACAGGCCATGTTGGTGGGGGCCATTTTGAGTGCTGCTACAGGCAGGCCCTGGCCATGTGCTGGGAGGCAGGGGGCCATTTCGAATGCAGGCAGTGTTCCTAGGTCTGCAACCATTTTTCCTAGCTTTCAACCTTTATGCCCAGGGGTAGTGAGTGGTGCATGGGCCTAGTCTTTCTGTGGGGTGTCTTGAATTTAAACATCATGGAGGGCTTGGGATTGTGCTGATTTTTCTGTGATTTTCGATTTTTTTGGGTGTATAACTGAACTGATGTTCCTCTGTCTTCCATTGCTTTTAGGTGCACAAGACTCAAGAGAACCACCAGTGCCAGGAAGAAGTCCTGCAGCGGTGTGTGTGTGCAGCATAATGTCACGCGACGTCACGTCTGGCCACAGACAACTCTGCAACTCGTGCAACTGCGGCCTGCTGTTCTGACCTGCTCTGAAGAAGATGGCCCCAAAAAAAGTTCCCCGTAGCTCCTCTAGCAAGAAAGTTGCCAGTAAGGAGCAGAAGAAGCAAGTTACCAAGGAGACTGGTGTGCCGCCCGCCACATTTTTTGGGAGTAAAAAAAAAAGTACGCCTGCAGCAGCGGGATCTGCTGGAGACCAAGCTGGGAGCAGCACCCCCGCTCCATTGGGCTCAGTGCCACCACCACCACCACGCCAACTTAAGTCCAAGCCCTTGAGTGCTGCAGACGCACTTAGTCTAGTTGTTCAATCACCATCGACCAGTGATGTTGGCTCATCGCAAGAAAGTAGCAGCAATGTCCCTCAATCAACACAGGTTGTTGTACCTCATCTGACGAGTGTTGAACAACCACAGCCGCAACAATAACCACATGTGCAAGTACAAGCCCAAGTACAAGTGGAAGGAGAGGCAGCGCAAGGAGATGTTCAAGCAGAGGTGCATGGAGGGTCACAAGTGCCCACAATAGTTGTTCCTCCCGAAGTAGGGGCACATCAGGAAATTGACAATCAAGCCGAGGTATCATTTGAGGAAGCCACTCCTCCTGATGATCATTCATTGTCTTCCACACCCCTAGCAAGGAAGAGATCAAGGGTGGTGTCTACATCTTCTTCAAGCACACCTCCTTCTGATGATACGGATGAAAATTGGGAACCAGCACCACTGCTGTCTGAGAGTGAGGCACTCCATGATCTGACAAAGGTAGTTAAGCGTAAAAGAAAGCTCGTCCAAAGTCTCATACTTATGGAGTGTGATGAGGCTCAACAAGAAGTGGCGGATACTGCTGCTGATGAATACTCTCACGACGACGACCCAGTCATCATAAAGTTCACTGCAGCCCCAGCGGGCATGCAGCAAACAGACATTTTGACCCTAGCCCGAGAAGCTGCTGAGCGTGATGATGATGTTGTGGACGAGGAGGCAGTGGAAACACCACAATCATTGGAGTTAACTAGTACACCAACACGTACCGCTTCCATATTTCTTCCTCGCCAGAAAGGACCTCCATCCACCTCGACCTCAATTAGTGGTGGTGAAAGTGCACAACGTATTAAAGTTCGGCAATCCACATCCTCCACTTCATCTGGCATTAGCAGCATGACCACCACCACCAGTATCGCCGCCTCCTCCGGCCCCCACAGACAATTCAAGCCCCCAGTTTGGGACTTCTTTAGTGTTTGCCCAAAAAGGGAAAACTTCGCCATTTGTAGCATTTGTAAGCATGCAGTTAGTCGTGGTAAGTTTGGTACCAACTATGGTACCGGAGGCCAGAGAGGTCATCTTAGGAGACAGCACGCTGTCCAATGGTTTGCGCACCTAAAGGAGATCAAGGAAGCCCGATTTGCAAGTCAAGAAAACGTTGATGTTTCATCTGATGATGACAAGGAGGAAGAAGACGTGTCAAACACTTCACTTACACCCAGTACCCCTGTCAGCAGCACACCCCATGTGAGCCACACTAAGAGTGTGGGAGAGAGTGAGACACCAATGCGAAAAAGTTCATCAGCGAGCGTAACAGGGTCGAAGAAGTCATCATCATCATCCCGTAAATGGTTGGTCCAGGGTAACATTAGAACCATGTTGTTTACAGAAGCGCCATATGAACGCAACCACCCACTGACGCGTCTGTATAACACTAAGCTGGCTAAAATGCTAGCTCTGGACCTTCTCCCTTTTTCTTTTGTAGAAGGGATTGGTTTTCTAGAATTAGTGGCAGCGCTCTGCCCTAAATGGAAGGTTCCTAGCCGGTTCTATTTTGCCAGAGTTGTGGTTCCAGCACTACATGAAGATGTGCTGGAGTTGATTGGGGCAGCTTTGCAGAAGAGTGCTGTTCACACTATACATCTGACAACAGACATGTGGACCAGTGGCGCAGGCGCTGATTACATGTGCATCACTGCACACTGGGTCTCTTTTTCAGGGGTTAAAGCAAAGCTAAACGCAGGTGTTGACCCGGACCAAGTTTTTAAAGCTGCTCGGAAACATGCAACACTAGCCATGTTTGGCTTGGAGAAACGTCACACAGCAGAAAACATTTTGAATGAGTTTAACACAAAGGTCTTTCACTGGCTGTCCCCAAAAAAACGCCAGATTGGTTATGTTTCCACGGATAATGGCGCCAATGTAGTTAAGGCCATGGAGCTGGGTCAATATTTCAGAGTGCCGTGTTTGGCGCACTGTATAAACCTGGTTGTTAAAAAATTCTTGAGTGATGAAGACAGTCCAGCATGCGAGTTAGTGGCCACCTGCCGAAGAATGTGCAACCATTTCAGCCATTCTTTTAAGGCCCGGAAGCATCTGAGGAGCCTGCTACATGAACGTCGAATGCCAGTGAAAGCACTCATCCAGGAGGTGGCAACACGTTGGAACTCAACCTTCTACATGCTTGAGCGTCTGTATGAGCAGTATACGGTACTCGATCACTATTTCTTAACACTGGGTACAGCTCAGAAGGACCTGACCTGAGGCTAGATGCGGCGCAATGGAACCTAGTTAAAAGCCTGACAGACATGCTTCGTCCTTTTGAGGTCTTCACGCGTTCAGTCAGCAAGGAAGACTGTAATTTGGGAAAAGCTATCCCATTGTTGCGCATGCTGGAGCACCAACTGAAGGCGGTGTCTTCTATGTTTGAAAAAGATGAAGAAAAGAAAGACGCTTTTCTTTTGGCGGAGAAATTATTAGAGCGCCTACTTGGTGATGAACGTCTTAACATGATCCCCTCAGAACAGCATTACATTTGTGCTACTATTCTGGATCCACGCTACAAAAAGGCGCTGGCAGGCCAAGCATTCTTTCCTTTTGGTGATCAAGATGTTACAAAGTACAAACGTTGGCTAGCCTTCTCAGGCAAGAGGTTTGAAAGAGAACGGCAGCAAATTGAAGGAAAAGGCAGTACATCAGCATCAGCAGGCCATCCCAAGTCAAAAGAATCCACTTCTGCACCTGTGGCTGTGGCACAAGTGACCTCTCAGCCGTTAAAGACACCGGAAACCGGATCTTCACCAGACACAACAGTAACATTGGATGCAGAAGAGGATTGGCTAACTCGGCTTGGGTTTGGTTCTCAAAAGGTCACAGCAAAAAGTAAGCAAAGTGGAGGAACCTTGGAGGACCTTGAGTCGATGGTGCAGGACTATCTGAATGACTCAACAGAGGTCTATGTTAATGCTGACCCATTGGCGTATTGGCATGGGAAAAAAGAATTGTGGGCACAGCTCTCCAACCTGGCTATAAACTACTTGTCTTGCCCACTCGCAAGCGTGTCTTCTGAACGTGTTTTCAGTGCTGCTGGTTGCATTGTAACTTCCAAACGGAGCCGCCTCTCGCCCAAAAATGTGGAGAGGTTAACAATGATCTAGATGAATCAGCACCTCATACCACCAGATTACAAAGTACGAGAAAGCACGCCGGATGAAGACGAGGTGGACAGCAACGTAGATGAGGGAATTTCTTCTCTGTTAGGTGACACTGACCTCACCCTGCCTGAATTCGCAGAGTATGATGACGAAGCCTTATTCTTATTCACTGACACCGAGCCCTGAAAATGAGACAATGAATCAATAACTTTCTTTTTTGTCCTTATTCACTTTTATTCCTGTGTGTCTGTCTTTCGGGGGGCTTCCTGGTGTTTGTGGGTGGGTTCACGGGGTCTGGGAGCACTGCTGGCTATGGATACTTTAGATTGCAAGAGGTTTGAAGCAAATCGATGGTGGCAGAGGGGAGTTAGGACCTAGCTGCAGAGCGCGCGCGGAGTGATTTTGGAAATTGCCAAAAAAATGACTAAGTCCCCATTTTTGTACTTTTGCTTTTTGGCTGTTTGGGGGTCTTCTATTAGTTTTCGCCTGGGTTGACGGCTCTGGGGGCATTGCTGGGAAGCTCTAATACCGGATAATAGTGGTTTGGACCAAATCGGAGGCGAATTTTTTTTGGAGTTTTTGCTGACTTGCTTGCCTTTCAGGTGCTCTTTGGGGGGGCTCCGTGTGTTTGTGGGTGAGTTTTGGGGTCTGGGAGCACTGCTGGGACAGTCTAATTTTGATTGCATTTGCTTTTCAGGAAATCCGTGGTGGAAAACGGGAGTTATGACCTAGCTGCACAGCGCGTTTGGACCGAAGGCCGAGAAATATTGTAAGTATGAGATTTTCCTTTTTGGCTGTTTGGGGGTGTTGTGCTTTTTTGCGGGTGGGTTGGCGGGTCTTGAGGCATTGTTGGGAAGGTCTAATACCGGATAGAAGTGGTTTGGACAAAATCCATGAGGAAAAGGCTTTTGGCACTTTTTGTAACTTAGGGTTTGTTAGGGTTAGCCCTAGCAGCAGGATTGCATGTGTTTCGGGGTGTTCTAGATTTTTGCAACTGAGTTCTGGGGTCTTAGAGCACTCGTGGAAATGTGTAATTTTGGTTGCAAGTCATTTGAAGAAAATCCATGGTGGGAAAGGGGGGATTTGGCATAGTTAAAGGGAGCCTTTGCCACTATTCTTAACTTAGGGCTCGTTAGGGTTAGCAGTATTTCTATTGCATGTGTTTGGGTGGGGGGGTTTTCGAGTCTTGAAGCGATGCTGGCTATGGATACTTTTGAATACAATCCACGGTGGGTAAGGGGGTATTTGGACCTACTTTTACTTTCAAAGTACGTTTTGTCACCAGTTTTCTGCTAGGCCTCGTTTTTTGAGATCTGATTGGGGGTCTTCTACATTTTTGTGACTGGCTTTAGTAAGGGTCTGGGTGGGAGCACTGCTGGGAAGGTCTAATTTTGTTCTAAAACACAGTTTACAGTACACCTAGCTTGAGGGGAAAGATCCGCAAAATTAGTTTGCACATACTTATTTATCCTTCAAAAGGAGACTCAGACAGAGTACGCACTTTCAAAAATATTGTACTGTCTATTAGGAAACTCAAAGTGTGACTTTTTGCACTGCACAGCGTACATACCTTATATTTATTGATCAGTGGTGTTGTAATATCACTTCCTGTTTTTCGTTCAATAATTACAGGCCGGTTTCAGTCTGTGAAATGGGGAAAAAAGGATGGAGTCAGGCTTCACATTAGCGAGCCGCAATTCAGCATCCGCCAGGCAGGCAGTGGACAGGGTGTCTTCTGGTCACCAACATTGATGGACGAAGCGTCAGCTGGAATGGAGGAGTGCCGCTAATAAGAGGAATTGTTTGCTGCATGCAACTTACTTACCAAATTCAACAGGACAACTACAACAACATACAGATACAGTACCCATTGTTTTCTTCTATGAGTGTGACTGCATTTCTTGGATCTCTCTCTGCTTCTAAATTGATCCCTACAGCCATTCTATAGGTTTTACTTTGGCTATTTTTTTAAACCTAATTTAATGTAAAAAGTGTTTCTCTGAGTGCAGAGATAGGCAAGTGAAAACGCTGCAGCCCTGTACTGTCGCATTCTGTCATTCACGGTTGTCGAAAGTACCACTTACTTTTCAGTAACAATGCATGCAGTAGTGCATGCACTTCCTTTATGTCACTTAAAAGATTTATGGTTAGCTTTGTACCCAAAGATTTCTCTATCTTCAATTATTGTTTGTCCATGCTGTGCTTTTTTTTTCTTCTCTCAACAAAACCTACCCAAAAAGAAACCCCCATTCCCATCCATTTTCCAAACCCTAACCCTCTTCCCCCGGGCTGTGTGGTTTTGATTGATGTGTGACTAAATGACAGCAATAATTCCACACACTTGCTGGGGAGGATAAGGTCATAGCAACAGGCTGGTGAAGGAATCCGAGGATATATTCTAGACTTACTCAGCTTCAGTACTATTTCTTGTAGTAGTAGCCAATGTCAAAGAAATTCAACGCAAGTACTAGTTATACTTTCAATACTTTACCATTTGTTAGGCTACATTGTGGCACTGTTCTAGTGTACTGTCACCTGCTATATTCTCTATCGTACCGTTCTAATGCTACGGTAAGGACAAACAAGGTTTCATTTTCTTTTTTTCAGATGCTGCAACTGCCACAGTGTAACACCACTAGTACCAACTCAATGATGACATTTCATCCGCCCAGGATTGCCATATCGCCATTTGACGTGCAGCCAGCCCTGTGCCTAGCCCTATTTCCAAACACAAATTACAGGTAAGATAAGCGTTTGGGGGGAGGAAGTATAATGGAGTATTAGGAGAGACGAGAGACTGACGCTAGTACTTGTAAAGTCCTAGCACTATTGAATTCACTTACTCTGTGAGAGGCACTTAGTTTTGAAAACATTTGGGCAATTAATTACACAACTTGAATCAAGATGCCACTTAAGTGTCACCAAAACAATGTTACTGTGAAACCCCCACCCACCAGCCTCAAAAGCAGTTAAAAAAACACGAATGCTAAGATAGAGTTTAAAGTATATTTATATCCCTGACAAAAATAATCTCCCACAAGACCTAACGCACCCCCACTCCCTAACCCCAACGAATGTCCGTGAAAAGTCCCAAAAAGTGAAAAAACCCAACTCCCAATTCCCACCCCCCAGAAGTCTTTAAAAAAGGGGCAAGGGACAGTCTCCTCCTACTGCTGGCTGCTGCTGTTGAATTTCCGGGCCAGGTCGGAATGCTCCTTGCGGAGGGTCCCGAGCATGGTTTTGGTGTTGAGCAGCTCCTGCTCGAGGTAGGAAACCCTCAGGGAAAGGCGGTGCATACGTTTCTTCCAACTGCTGTGGGGGGCAGCTGATTTCTTCGCTCGGCGGTGGTGGGTGGCTGCGGTACCCCGGCTCCGTACCGCTGGAGACCTGCGCCGTCTGGGTGACCCAGGGAGCGCGGAGGAGGATGCAGCAGTCCCTGTAGATGTAGTGGTAGACTGCGTGTCCGCCTCCTCCTGGGCCACCAGCCGCCGATATTCAGCGACAGTGGCCTCCAGCCTGCGTTGCCGGGCCCGTGTAGCCAGCTCCTTCCGGGTTGGTTTGGAAGGAGCATCTATATGAAGAAAGAAAGACATAGTCTATAACCAATGCTCTTTAAGATTAACAAAAAATGATTCAGCAGAAAGTTGTGTCACAGTAGAACTAGCAACTTGCAAGTGCAGTACATAACTATTGTGGCCAGTATCTATCTAACCTCCCACTTCTTCACCCTTGCTCTAACATTAGTGGGAGTTTAAGGAATCAATTCTACGAGCACTATGGACTCACTCCATTAGAGTCGACTATGACAGTACACCAGTCTTATTCTTCTTCTTCTCTCTTGTTTAGCAAAATTGGTACGTTAACTTCTGCAAGCCGGCATCATGCCAGCGCAGTCAACTTGCACCCGAGGAAAACAGACACCCGCCATGATGAGTGAGACAGACTTGCGTTACTGTACCAGTCCAGTACATACAGGTGGTGATGCTGTTACTTTTCTATTATGGGTGGCACTGAGAATACACTGTTACAAGGGCTACTGCTTAATTAATTTAAGTTTCACCCTACAGTGCCAATAAATACTAGAAAAGGAAAATGAAGAAGATAAATAATCTGATTATCTATCACTGCACATGGTATGTATTTACTTACATATGGGATGACTTTAGGTGCTTTTCTTTTTATTGAGTGAACAGTGATACATCCACACATGAATGGACGAGTTCTACTAAACTTATTAACAGAGGTAGTGAGTGGCCATCGTAATAGCCGGATATATGCTGTGCTTGCAATACAAACTACTGCTGCTATGCATGGTAGTATTCGGACAAAATAACAACTTCTTTTCCTTGCCTTTCCTACACTGGGACGGACGTACAGATGCGGTGTAACATGCATCCAGTGACCGTCTACTCTCTCTAGATACACATATGCTATCTAAGACTCAGATAGTACCATGATCCAGGCATCCATCCATTCAAACTATGGGGCAGATTAGGATTGCGGATTTCCCGCATCCTCCGGGCCGGCGGAATCCACCGCCGGCCCAGAGGATGCGGGAAATCCGCAGCGGACTAAAAAAAGACCCCCGCCAGATTAGGATGGCTGGGGGAAAGTTTTTCAGTTCGCAGCTTTTCCGCCGCGGCGGAAAATCACTAACCTGGCTGGCGGTGTCTATCAGACACCGCCAGCCATTTTAGGATGTCTGGAGGAATACATGCCTTTACACTGCGGCATTTCCGACGTGCAAAGGCATACGGATTTTTGTTTAGGGGCCCGTTGCAGGCCCCCAGAGGTGAAGGGGGGGTGGGGGGTGCACATGGAGGCTACCTATGGTACCCCCCTGCATTTGCCTGCACAAAGCGGCAGGCACCACGCGGTGCCTGCCGCTTTGTGCATGCTAATGCACAACTTACATTTTTATCATTGTGGCGGGTGCTGCTTCAAGCAGCACCCGCCGCAATGATAAAAATACAGGATGTGACTGCCAGGGTGGCGGTCACATCCTAATTACCACGGAGGGACTGCCACTGCACCTGCGGACGGTCCCTCCTACTCTATGGTGGCGGATGGACTCAGGTCCGTCCGCCATCATAATAGGCCCCTAAATGTCAATCATTCTTCTTCATGTCTCTCATCTGGACAAACCTTACGTTTTCTCATGGGGAGCAGCACACTATGCAGTCTGCAATCTCAATAAGTAAGGAATATAAGAGCTTACCACTGCCCGCCACTACCGTGGCAACCCGCACAGCAGTTTGGTCCGGCTCCGGCACTTGCACCGCCTCCTCCCCAGAGCTTCCCTCCTCCACCTCCGCGGTGGGCCCAGCACCAGATGTTCCACCTACAAAGTACATTTAAGAATGTTAGATGTCATAGACATACACCACTCACTAGCATTTTGTCTAGGAATGAAGAAATGTGAATACAGAAACCAATCTAATAATTTGTGACTGTCTACTCGAAAGTAAAATTTTCCAGTGAAGGGTCTTGTCTTGCTGCACTTTATGGCACAACTGATGAATGCTTGCTTTTTAACTCGCACCATTTTTCTCATAACAGACAGAAGCTTCACTTCTAAGAAAAAATCATCATCATCACCACTAGGACAGAGGGACCAACGATTCATCACCAAAAAGAAAAATTAAAGTTCAAACCAGGTGAGGGCTCGGCTCGCCCACAATAAATGTGTGAAATAAATCACTATTAGCACTTTTCCATTTTTAATCAACCATTTCTGTTTTATGACAAGCTTGATTTTAATAAATATTTTTACTTTTAATAAAGCTTTAAAACTTGAATAGACTCTGTGGTTTTTGGTCATGAGTGAATGAGCAAAAGGTTTTGCAATTTGCAAGCATGAGCCCGTGCCTCTGACACTTCTGGACTCTGACTCCGTACTCTTGTCCTGCGTTGGATAATCATCATTGGGGATCAATCATCGATGAATTCGGGAGCTAAATGACTCTGCCACACTATCTAGTCAGTAAGGAGATTGGGGGTTCTTCAAAGTCTGATATCAATGAGGTATGTGGAAAGTCTACCTGAGCCTATTATAATTGATAAACAATGCACTATTTAGTGTCCATAGCTCTGTTTGTGCAGATTTGTCCATGCAACAGTAGTAGAATGGATTGTCCTCCTATCCAAACCAAAAGTAAAGTAGTATCTTATTCATTCTTGGTGGTCATTCACCTTTTTATTGTTGGCAATTGTCAAAGCATAAACATTTAGAAGACTTGAAAAGACATTATGGACAATCCCAGAGAACTGCACTCAGTGCATAGAGCTATTGCTGACTAGAATGGGAGTCCAATGGAATTGCCAAATGTGCAATCTTACTTAGCTACACAGACAGACTAATAAGAACAATCTAGTAATACCACAGGGAGTCATAGTAGAGGCAGGATAAGAATTTAGATACAGTCTACAAGAAGATCAAAGACGATTTAGAAAAAATCTAATGAGGAACGCTAGGAAAAAATAGGTACTCTATATTAAAATTAAAACTTACCGGGGCCAGCAAAGGAGCCCTCGCCTGACCGATCCTGTTCAGCAGCAGCAGCAGCCTCCTCCAATGTCCTCTTGCCCCTGGGGGGAGCTGATGTACAACATGAAAGAAAGAAAGACCAGAAAACATGGATGAGATTTGTCAACCAAATCAAACATTTCAAAAGAACAATAACAAAATATTTTGGCGAAATAGAAAATAGACAACTATTCCACGGGATATATTGACCGATCTCATGTGGTCTACTACGTTATTAGTATTGCTTGATTTGCGGACCGTCGACTTGGAAAGTTCTTATGTAACTCACTAAACAAAGTACTAAAAAGGTTTGCCTAGGACTGGCAGGCAGCAGTCCGCAGCACGCGAAGTGACAGACAAAGTCCATCGTGATTGCAGATCAGCGACAACACTAAAGTTTCCTACTACATTAACCAGTCATTAAAATACTCAAACTATCAATCCACCACCACTATTTCTTCTTATCGTCATGCGTACAAAGGAAGGACTGGACTTGAGTCTGTAGGGGCTGATTTAGAAGCCCCTTGCGGCTCTTTTGCTTCATTGTTGCGTGACTTTTGTGACGTAGAGGCAGAACAAAAGAGGCGCCATGGTGCGGCGTATATTAACAACGTGACGCATATGGGAGATGCATCACGTTGTAAAGCCCTGCGCCATCAGGGGGCGTTCCCGCGCAAGGGAGGGCATTCCTTGCCAGGAACGCATTGTAAAAAGTGGCTGAGGGAAATCTACAAGATTTCAATCAGTCACTTTGAGGACAATGATGCGTGACTTAAACCCTGCGCCTGCTTGAAGCAGACGTACGGCTTGACGCATTATTGGGGAGATAGGGCACCTCAGAGCATTGTTGGAGCTGCGCCATCGTTGCGACGCAACTCCAGCAATGCGCCGCCTTTACGGCACAGATGCGTAACGCTTTGGTGACGTTTTGGGCCCATGGTGGGCCGGATTGTAAATACGGTGCACCATGGGTGGTGGTGGCGTGGCGCACAATTACTGGCACATCCCTGCTACTATGCAGGGATGCGCCGGTAATTAAAAATCTGACCCTTAGTGTCTAGCATTAGGCAGTTCTTTAAACTACACTCATGCATAATTTCACAGGCCAATGAAATGAGCACAAAATCGAAAACAAATAAGCATAGTAGCAGCGCTACTGAGAAGGAGAGCAGTGCACCTGAAATGCACAGAAGATTTTGAAATATAATTTACCTACGATGTAATCAGCAGCATTATTTGTCTTGGTAAAAAACAAAAATTTGCAAGATAACACACAGAGCAGGAGACAACATAGTAAAGAAATAGCTACTACTACTCACCAAGCCCGGGGATCTCAAGGCCGAGCAGGTCGAGCAGGTCGAGCAGGTCGAGCAGGTCGAGCAGATCGCGTTCCCGGTCCAGGCCAATGGACTGAGTCAGGACAGACAAAGGGCACCCCTCCCTTTCGTGAGTGTAGAGGGAGAAGGGCTTTGTGTAATCGGGGGTTCCTAGGACGGGGGCGGAACAAATGGCATCTCGTAGTTCTTTGAAAGAGGATTGGCATTCAGGGGTCCAAGGGAGTGGGAAAGGGACATCTTTAGCCAGCAGGGAAAGTAGTTGTTTCACAATTAGACTGAAATTTGGTAACCATTGTCGGCAGAAGGAGGTGAGGCCTACCAGGGAGTGGACTTGTTTCTGGGTTTTAGGGACAGGGGTTTCTAGAATGGTTTGAATTCGATCAGGTGTAAGCTTTCTCCCGTCTTTGGACAAGAGGTGGCCTAGGTACGTGACCTGTGGTTGGCAGAATTGCAACTTCTTCTTGGAGACCTTGTGGCCATTTTCCGCGAGGAAGTGCAGGAGTTGGATGGTGGCTGTGACTGCAAGTGGAGTGGTGTCAGCCGCCAAAAGGATATCATCGACGTATTGAATCAACACCACTCCATCTGGTAACTGGACTGCGTCTAGTTGTCTCTTGAGGGCCTGGCTATAGATGCTGGGACTTTCAGTATAGCCTTGGGGTGCTCTACAGAATCTATATGAACGGGCTTTTAAGGTGAAGCCGAAGAGCTATCGGCTGTCTGGGTGGATGGGGATGGAGAAGAATGCGTTCTAAAGGTCGATTACAGTGAAGGTGGTGGCAGTGGAAGGAATCATAGTCAGAATGGTGGTGATGTCTGAGACTACGGGGTACTGAGGTACAACTACTTTGTTGACCTCTCGTAGGTCTATGATGAAGAGGTAAGCTTTCTCATCTCCCTCACCCTGCTTCTTTACAATGGGCAGGATAGGGCTGTTGCAAACATTGCTGGCTACTTCCTCTACCACTCCTGCGTCTATCAGGGACTGGATAATCTTTACCAATGCCTTCACGCCCTCGGGCGATATCCGGTATTGTGGAAGTTTTGGGAGTATTGCGTCCTGTCGAACAGTTATGTGCACTGGGTCGATCATCATGCGTCCTACGTCCGAGTCAGTTTTGGCCCACAGATATAGAGGTAGAGTGTCGAGCAGGGACAAGTCGGCATCAGCGATGGAAAACATGCGTCGGGTGGGACAAAGTCTGAGTAGAGTCGGGTTGTTGTACAAAAAGACTCAAACTCCGTCTTGCGAACACCTAATAGTAGCTCGGAAATGCTTCAGTAAGTCAAGTCCCATAATGGCATCGGGGGTGTTGGATGAGAGCAAAAACGTCGTGTCAGTGGTGTTATTTTCCAAGTCAAAGGAGATCGGTGTGGACAAGGGATTAGTGGAGGGCGTTCCATCAAAACCTATTGATGTTACATGTGAGCCAGACAAGGGTGCCCTTGGAATCAGTCGTTTGGATAACGCACTACGTGTTGCGCCAGTGTCTACCAAAAATGGAGACTTCGTACCCAGGACCTTAGCGGTGACATAAGGACCTTGTTGGTCAACATAGAGCTCGACTGGATCCCTCCCTTGCCCCTGGCAACCCTATGCGAAGTCGTGGGTGTCGTCGCAGTCAGACTGTTGGTACTGGTTCTGTCGGGGACGGTCACACGTGTTCGGTCTGCCTGGCCTATCGTTGCAGGTGTCGTTCGTGTACCCTCGTCCCTGTCCTCTATTTCTTGGCCCACCCGCTACATCTCTTGTGTCACTGTTTTTGTTCGTTTCTAGCAGGACCGGACACTGGGATTTCCAATGACCAAATCCTTTGCAAAACGCACACTGGTTCTAGTCGATGTCTTTACGACCAGCGTAGGGTGCGGGTGTACGGTCTTTAGGGGGTGGATTTCTAGGAGCACTCGGCTGATAATTTCCTTTGTACTGCTCTCTTCCTATAGTCACCCCTTGTAACTGTGCGATCATCACCCTTTCCTTCAGGTCCTTTTTCTTTTTCTCAGTTGCCCTATCGTTCTCGTTCTTTTGATGCTCATAGTACTGGGCCATCTGAAGGATAGCCGCAAGTTTGGAGGCCGCCCAACTACTCTCGCTAGTCTGTAGTTTCTGCGAGACTTCCTGCGTCAGACCTTTGACATAATTCTGGACAAATAGATGATGTCCGGTTGCAGTGGTCATGTCCTGGCCACTGTAATCGGAGAACACCGTCACAAACCGGGAGAAGTATTCTGATACGTCTTCCTGGGGTTTCTGGCGCCAGGCCGTTACTATCGACCAGTCCACCTTTTTCTCTGGGATCAGGGTTTTCAATTTCTGAACGATCTTGTCTGGGAGGTCTAAAATGGACTTTAAAGGTTTCTGTCCAGGCTCTTGCTGTCTATCTATGCCATCGAGTTGTGACCAGGTATGTCCGAACAGTCCAAGGTGGTCGACTTTCCTGATTTGCTTCCACACATCAGCTGGCAGACATAACCCGAAAAACAAATCGATCTCAGCTAGGGTCATAATCGTCGAACCCAAGGCTGTACCCAGTTCAGTATAAAAGGCAGTGGGGTTCTTTCGTAAATCGGGTAAGGATTTTCGGAAAGTCAGGATGTCTTGTCGATCCCATGGTTGGTAGACCCAGTTATAAACTACCCTCCCTCTTGCATCTTGGTGGTTAATGTCATCATGCGTTCCCTGTCCTCGTGGGGGAACCCAGTAGGGAGCGGCCTCCTTTATAGGCATCATTGTGTCAGTTTTTCCTGTTCGAGGTTCGGTCACGACAGGAGTCGCAGTTTTAGCTTCTAACCTCTGTTCAGTGAGGTGGTGGAAAACTTCAAGCGTACGCGTGAAGAGGTCCGTCACGTCACACTCGCCTTCATCCCCAATGTCAACTTTCCTATACAGAGTCGTTAGGCTCTCAGGACCTTTGTCTTGGTATTGGTCCTCATAGGCATTGAGGGTGTGATAATAAAATCGCACAACAAAGTGCCATCTGTGGCTATTGGCATAGGAATTGTACATATCTGTTACGTATTCCTCACTCTCTTTTCGTTCCACCAGTGTCTTCACTACCTTATCGATCCCTGCTCGTTCGTCTTTGCTTAGTCGGTTCATTCTAGTGGGGTCTTTCTTTCTAGCTTCAGGGTCGTCTAATGTTACTGCTTGCGCTGCGCTGGGTACAAGGGGTTCGGCCGGCGCGAAGCTGTGAGGACCGAGGTCCTGGCACTATTCTCACCTATACTAGGGGGCTGCGGGTGCTGTACTAAGGGTTGGGAAGGGGCGTATGGAGGGGGCATGTAGATGATTGGGGGACCTAGTAATAAATCATCGTTCGCTCGTTGTTTCGAGGGTAACTCAGGGTAGAGCGTAGAGGGTGTTCTAACGGGACACTGGCCCGATGTTTCGGACTCTTGCTTCTGTTTGGCTTCCTCTCTCTCCTTAATCTCTTCCTCTAACTTCTGAGAGAGCGCAATTTGAGCAAAATGTATAAGTGCACCATATGTACAACCTAGCTGCACGAATTCAGTTAAAGCGTTTAGAAGTGTCAAAATATATAACCACATATACTCATGAGTGTTTAAATAATATAGAGAGCATATTTTAGAGTGTGAAACTAATGTAGTAATGTTTAGAAATGTTAGAGTGTTATTAGATTCCATGTTATGTAGCTGCTACAGAGGAAAATGTAATGCTGCAAAACATAGAAATGTGCAGGCCTCATGGCAATGTATGAAGAACGAGAACGTGCCTTTACATCTTTCACATGACATGGATTTACTGTTATTCAGAATATTACTAATCGTATGTTAAAGTAATTTTTATATAGAAGTGTTTCATATAATCAGAGTGTAGTAGGGTAGAATATTGTTTTAGACTAAGAAATAAAGGTTCACAGAATACAGGCCTGTTGCAAGTAAATTAGTAGGCATGGAAAGATAAAGTGGCTTCTTTGATCTGCACGTGTTAGTTAAATTCGAGTCTCGTTAAGCATAAATTGTCAACTATGTTCGAAGTTTTATGGTTCAAATAGATAACTGGAGCTTGGAATTTGGGGCCCTATTCATGGGTGTCTGTTTGCAGGTGTGAGGGGGTTCCAATCAAGAGCGTGATGAATAGAGCGCTGTCTGGGGAGACAGGCACAGGCCTGGAGGAGGTTTCAGGAATGTTCTGGGGGGTACCGGCGAGCCGGAGAAGAAGCCTGGGAAGCAAGGTCAACGCTAACAAGAGGCCCAGAGGAGTGCCAGTATGGAAAAAGCCAGAACCGACACCACGTGAGAGGTGTACGTGAGGGGCGTCTCAGAGGGGCGTTACAATTACAATTGTGATTTTGTATTAGGGACAGCACCCTGGGGCGGAGTCAGAGCAGATGGCCTGAGGACCCTAAGAGAGCGGATGGGTAGGCAGAGAGGGCATGACTGCAATGCATAGATTTTCACCTAAAGACTAAGAGAAAGTGAGTGAACTTCTTTGGAAGTCACCACGGCTGACACCTTTTTAGATTAAGATTCTGCTAAGTAGGGATGTCACCTAGTCTAGTGTAGGGACAGTCTAACCTGATCTTTTCTTTTCTGTAAATGAATTCTAAGTTACATCTTGTGTCCATTTTGGCAAACCTGCTAATCCTTGAATTGGCTTTAGTGGTATTTTTCTGTCGTTTAAGATCATTCAGAGAATTCATGTTCGTTTTGGTGCCAGTGTACCTTTTGAACCTTATATTGAGATGTTTGTACCTTCAGTTAACTTTGGCTTTATAATAAAACTTTCAAACTTATCAGTGGTAAGTGGTTCTTCAGAGTCATGCCAATGATTGGGGCTGCTTGACTTGGTAGTGCATTGCCTTTTACTCTATGACAGGCAACAACCGATCCAGAAGACCTAGGTGGGGATTTAGATCAAGAGTGATCAGATAAGAGATCAAAAATCCCGCCTTCCCAGTTGGTAGCAGAGAAAGATGGTTGCCTTCTTGAGGAAGGTGATCTAGACTAGGTTAAGATTACCCCGAGGCCCCTAGAGATCGATGACCAGAAGAAGAATCACCTGCCGAAGAAGGTGCTGATGGTGCGAGAGAGAAAAGCAGCAGTATCGGTCGAGAGTGAGTATAAAGGGTCATGCGTTGTCAGATTGCAGTGTTTTGTGTTGTACTTGTGTTGTAATGTCATGCGGAGTTGAATGCCTGTAGTGTGACTGAGGCAGGGTTGTGAGCGCGCGCAACCTGGTGGAAATCTTAAGTTCAGAGGAGAGCTTAAGTGGTTCGGGTGTATCGGACATCCAGAGTAATTGTCAACCATTGTGAAGGGGGTCATGAGGTACCATTGATCGCCCGCAGGACCGTGATAGGGGGAACGCAAGAGTGAGTGTGTGAGTAACGGACGCTGGTCAGAAGTTACGGTGTGTAAGTAACCTATCAGTTAAGGCGATCGTCTAGACGTTTACGGAAGACGTTTCGTCAGTTGAGGTGAAAATTACAGTTAGACTGTGGGCGTACAGTCAAGAAAAGTGATCGCTTGGTCGGAAGTAGTCATTTTTCAGTGTATGAATGGGACGCATGCATGACCGGGATACGAGTTGAGAAAGGGGGGGAACTGCTGCGAAGGGGAAGCGAGTGACATCAGAAAGAGCCGCGCTAGGATAGGCTGGTTGACGCGAACCGCGCTGTGATAGGTCGGTCGGTGTAAAGCAGCGCTGTGATAGGCCGGTTAGGGAAAGCCGCGCAGGGATTGGTGGATTGTCATCAGGAAGTAAACGAACGAAGGGAATTAAGGAAAATTGTAGATTTCGAACATGAAGTGTTTTAAATGTCTGAGAGCGATCTTTAAGAGAGAAAGGAGTGAATCCTTTGACGGGGAAGAGGCCCCGCCGGAGGGTACACCGGCTCATTATATGGCTACGAATGTTGGGTTGCATACTATACTGTGGATCTCTAATTGGAGTAAGATTACTGAGGGGAATGAGGAACTGACCTTTCCGAAATACGGAACGTTCAGATTAGAAGTATTACACCAGTTAAAAGCAGTTATGACCTCTATGAGACCTCTGCCTAGACCAACACAGTTTGAAGCCCTTAATGCATGGATTAGGGCGGCGCACAACAGGAACCAGAACAGGCGCCATGAAAGAGTGAAACGATCGGTAAGAGCAGTGCAAGACGCCAAGTGGGATGAGGAAGCTAAGAAATGGAGAGTGCAGAATATTGAAGTAAATAAATTGTACCCAGTAATAGAAGTTATGGGAGAGAAGCGGCCACCAGAGGAGGATGATGAGAGCGAGACAGAGGGCAGTCTGATAAATAGATTGTTGATAGACAGACCGCCTCCGTACAATAGAGAGATGGAAGGTGCCGAGCTCCGAAGAGAAAGGGGGGCTGGCATAGGGGAGTACAGACCACTTCCTGTAGCGGATTGGGAACCCACTAAAGGTGAGGAAACATCTCAACCTAATCCGGTACAGAGAGTAGTCGGAAGGTTCGTGGTACAAAAGGTGCCAGAAACAGAGCGTGCCAAGTCCTATCAATTACCAGACGCTCTCCAAGTACCTGTTACCATAGGTCCTATAGTATCGATTTATGACCCAGAGAAGGCACAAGGGGAGGAACAGGTACGCCTGGACAGAGAGAGAGTAGAAATGGAAAGTAGGAACAATATGATTAATTCTCGAAGGCAGTTGCCAGGACCAAGAGATCGGAGCACCCCATTGAATTCAGCAGTGGATCCCATAACAGATCAAAGGGGTCAAAGAGGACCGATGGATCTGAGAGGACCAAGGCCGAAACCCTTTAAGGAGTTGAGGGCGGATTTAAGGGAATGGGATGGTACCATAGAATTACAGAGTAACGGGTTAGGAGCGGAAGCAGAATGGGGAAGCCGAGGCAATGGGACCTTGTCTCACTGTGGGGCTGGCGAAAGCGGTCAAGAGTGGGACGGGAAGAGTCAGGAGAGTAAAGAAGCTACCCGCCATAACAACGGTGGAAGTAACCAGGAACGAGAAGATAGGAGTACAGGATGTGGAGGGATGCCTCATCCCATTCAAAGTGAAGGGGATCGAAGAACGCAGGAGTACAGGGATAGCTTTAAGTGCACTCACCATGCACCTGGCGATAGCAGGCAACACTGGAATCGTGGGAGCATGGAGAGCCGCGAGGTGTCTCACCATGCGTCCAGCGATCATGGACAGGAGCGGGATCGCGGGAACATGGGGAGCTGCGAAGGGTCCTATCATGTATTAAGTGATACTAGACAACAAGGGAATTGCGACAGCATGGGGAACGGTGGAGGATCCTATCATGTGTCTAGGGAAACCAGGCAAAATAGACAGAATGAGATTGTGGGAAATCGAGCAGTGTTTCACCACACGCCAAGGGAAGATGGAAGAGCATGGGACCTAGAAAGATGAGAACATGGGAGGACTCCCCATAACTCGCCTGAGCCTAGGCGTAGGGCTCGGAGCTGGGATGGGAGAGATGCCAATGAACATTCAAAAAAAGATACACTGAGAGCTGAGATAAAAGCAAGAAGGCTTGATGTAACCAGTTTAAAATCGGATCTAGATGAAATAATAGATGGTACGTTGCCTTTGGAGAGGATTGAAATGTACGAGCAAGACGAGGTACTGTTTCTAGCAAAGGATATTACTCAGAAGGCGAGAGCTGTACACGAGAAATTATCTGAAGTGGCAGATAGGTACATGGTAGACCTGTCGAGGACAAAGGCATTACAGGGTAACCATAGGTTGCATTATACAGATCAGGATCTAGATGAGAGAAGGACAATCGGATTAAAAACGCACATAAGAGAACTGATCACAGGAATAAGGACATGGAGAGAGTTGGACAAGTGGGAGGAAAGGTGGTCCAAGAAAGGGACTGTCAGGCGGAGCACAATTGGGATGTCCCCAGAGGGAGGGCTACAGAGGATGGAAGCATACCCTTTGCGAGAAATTGCGAATGGGAGCTATGTGCATGTGCCCTGGAGTAGGGGGGACTTAGCAGCATTTACCAATTCTTTTCCTAAGCTGAGGGAGAATCCCGTGGAGTGGTATAAGCAGGTAGAGAGGTTCGTAAAAATTTCTAAAGTACTGTGGGTTGACCTGAACACCCTGTTTGACATTGTAGTACCAGGAGACTTGTGGACAGCATGTAAGGTTAGTGTTGAATGGCCCACATCTGAACCAGAGAGGGATACTCAGACTAATGGACCGTCAGAAAAAGTCATGGAAAAATATGAAAGGGTAATGACTTGGCTGAAAGATAAAGTGCCACTGCAGGACATAGATTGGGTCAAAATAGATCGGACTAGGCAAGAACCCAAAGAGACAGTCCATGAGTATTATGAGAGATTACTGAAGGCGTTCAAACAATACAGTGGATTAGATGTAATGGATCCTAAAGACATAGGACAGTTTGTGTCAAAATTTGTTTTGGGTTTGAGACCTGATATTTGTTTGATGATTCAACAACATTTGATTTGTTGGCAAAACAAACAATTAGATGAAATTTTGAGATATGCAAGGTACGGAAGTGATGAGATAGATTCCAAAGCAAAGAAACTTAAGGAGAAGCTGATGATGGTGCAGATGCAGTCGGCTGGAAAGGGTGGACAGCAGCAACAGGGAACAGGGACCATGGGAAGGAGACAAAATAACCAGAACAGGGACAGCGAGGAAAATCCGAGACCTAGAATGGATCTGGCTACCCTGAAAAGGACGACAAAGTGTCACCAGTGTCACCAGGTGGGACATTGGAAACACGAGTGTCCCTATAACTCTGAAAATGGAGAATTAGAAATAGAGGAGGAAGAAGTTCAAGGCAGCCCGGTAAAGGGGACAACGCTACACAAGGGAAAGGTGGTCAAAGGGGGGACCCCGGCTCCTCGAGCCCAGTTCCCTCAACCACCAAGAATTGCGACAGGGGGAAAGACCTATAGACAGATGCCTCTTTTTGTAGGAGGAGAAGAGTGTTACTATGTTGATCCTCTAACTGGACAGCGGGTGGATAAAGAGGAGGACTGTACCCTCGGGGCAGTTCTAGAGGTGGACCAAAGGGGACCATACGTGGAGGACAAAGTGGCAGGGTGTCCTACAACCTTTTTGGTGGACACGGGGGCCACTCGATCCACTCTGAGATCAGCAGTGGTCCCAGGTCTGCCAATGTCGGGGGAAACAATACAAGTGGTAGGAGTCGCAAACAGGAGAATGACTAACCCTCTGACAGAGCCAGTATTAGTGAAAATAGGGAAATACAGCGATGAGCATCAGTTTGTGGTCTGTGATTCTAACCCTGTGTGTCTGTTGGGAAGAGACTTATTGTGCAAACTAAATTGTACGATATACTGCACACCTCAGGGAGTGGAGGTACTGACTAACGATGATGATGCCGACTTTAAAGTTGCAAATTCAAGGGTATGCGTAGAGCTGTATCCTACTTTGGCAGTGGAAGAGCTTCCTTGGGATTTAAGAGATGCGGTGTCATCTGAAGTGTGAGATTTCACTGGGGAAGAGATAGGGCTCGTCAAAGGAGTGGAACCAGTGAAAATCATGGTAAAACCGAATGTTGAATATCCAAGAACACCCCAATACAAGTTGACCCTGGAGACGATTGCAGGAATAAAGCCTGTGATCAAATCCATGATTAAGCAGGGAATACTGAAGGAAATCGTGGGTAGTCCATGTAACTCACCGATTATGGGTTTGCAGAAACCTAGTGGGAAGTTCAGAATAGTGCAGGATCTCCGAAAGATTAATAACATAGTTGTTTCATGTTGTCCAGTGGTACCGAATCCATCAGTGATATTGTTTCAGATACCATTCCAAGCTGAGTGGTTTACAGTGATAGACCTTTGCCAGGCTTTCTTTTCAATCCCATTAGATGAGGAGAGCCAATTTCTTTTCGCTTTTAAGCTGGAAAATCACGTATTAACATGGTGTCGTATCCCACAGGGGTATACAGAGAGTCCATCGATTTTCAACCAGCTACTGAAGAAAAATCTTGAAAGTCTAGTACTGCCACAGAACTCGGTTCTAGTCCAGTACATAGACGACCTACTTGTTGCGTCAGAAACAGAGGAAGCTTGCAAGGTAGACACCATCGCCTTGTTAAATCATTTAGCTGAGAACGGACACAAGGTGTCTCCGAGCAAATTACAGTACTGTCTGACAGAAGTGCAGTACTTGGGTCACAAAATCGAAAAAGGGAAACGGAAGGTGTCACCCGACAGAATAGAAGCGATCATGAAAATGAATTCGCCCACAACCCAGAGAGAAGTCAGGATGTTCCTAGGAATGGTTGGTTATTGCCGACAGTGGATAGCTAACTTTTCCCTGAAAGCAAAACCTTTACAAAAACTGACGCACAAGGAGGTGGGTGATCCGGTACCATGGGACAAGGATTGTTTGATGGCATTCTTACAGCTGAGGGAGGACTTGTGTCGTGCCCCTGCTTTGGGAATGCCGGATTACGAAAAACCATTCTTGCTTTACTGCTGTGAAAGAGAAGGTTGCGCTTTGTCAGTTCTAGCCCAAATTCATGGAAATGCCCGTAGACCAGTTGCATACTTCTCGGCTACTTTAGACCCAGTAGCCGCAGCGTTGCCCGGATGTCTCAAATCCGTTGCTGCAACGGGTGTCAGCATTGAACGGTGTGAGAGTATAGTGATGGGACACCAGTTAGTGGTGTATGTGCCTCATTCTGTGGAATTGTTAATGACCAGGACCAAAACGCAGCATCTGACCAATAACAGGCTCACGCGCTATGAACAAGTTATTCTTGCCACAGAGAACGTGACCCTTAAGAGATGCTCTGTTTTGAATCCTGCTACTTTGATGCCGCTTCCCAATGATATAGAAGATGAGGAATGTGAAGATCACGATTGCCTTGATGTGACTGAACTATGCACCAAACCAAGACCAGATATTGTGGATGAGCCGTTGACTGACCCCGATGAAATTTTCTTTGCTGATGGCTCATATGTAAGAGACGATATTGGTCAGTTGAGAGCAGCTTATGCTGTTTGCACCATTACTGGAGTTGTGGAAGCCGCTTGCCTGGAAGGAGTACACTCCGCTCAGGTAGCTGAAATTATTGCATTGACACATGCCTGTTTAGCAGGTAGCAAAATTCGAGTCACCATTTACACCGATAGCCAATATGGTTTCGGGGTAGTTCATGACTACGGGCAATTGTGGTCTCAAAGAGGTTACATGACCTCTTCAGGTTCATCGATTCGAAATGGGGAATTTGTACGCCTATTGTTGGAAGCATTACAAGGTCCGGCAGCAATTGCCGTTGTCAAATGTACAGCTCATACGAAAAACACTGATTTTGTGTCTCAGGGAAACTGATACGCAGACGAAGTTGCACGTTACTGTGCAGAGCAAGGATACTCTTTCACAGAAGTGGAAGTGGGTGGGATACAGGAAAAGACAGAATTAACTATGATGTTAGAAACTGTAGATACTTGGGATGAGTTAAAAGTCATACAAGAAAATGCAACAGACTTTGAGAAGAAGACATGGGAAACTGCAGGTTGTGTGAAGAGTGAAATGGATTTTTGTGTTTCAGCAGATGGAAGTGCAGTGTTACCAAATGAATTAGTGAGTCCAATGGCAAAACGAATACACGGTCCAGTACATTTAGGCAGAGATGCTATGTTGCGGGTATTCAGGCAAACCTGGTACAACCCCAAGTTTAGAGTAGCAGCAGAGGCAGTGTGGCAACGATGTGTCACCTGTCAACAATTGAACATAGGGAAAAGGACACCAGTTACATTGAGTCACATTGGAAGGTCTGGTGGCCCTTTTAACAGGATGCAGTTATATTTTATTGAAATGCCAAAATGCAATCACCTCAGATATGTTCTGGTGATTGTTTGCATATTTTCCAGATGGGTCGTGGCTTACCCTACACGCAGGTGTGACACACTCACAGTAGCAAAATTGTTACTTAGGGAGTTAGTACCGCGCTTCGGGGTGCCGGCCTCTTTGGAATCAGATAGGGGAACACATTTCAACAGCGAAATTGTGAAAATGCTCTGCTCAGCCCTGAATATAGACCAGAAATTGCACTGTAGCTATCGACCAGAAGCTTCGGGAATTGTGGACGATTCGGCACGATAAAGTCCCGAATTGCCAAAGTTTGTTCATCGACATCCTTGAGTTGGCCTGATGCGCTGCCCTTAGTACTTATGAGCATACGTAGCACACCAGACAGGAGAACAGGACTCTCTCCACATGAAGTTTTAATGGGGAGGGCAATGAGACTGCCATCAGTTCCAACTGCAGCATTGTTGAATATCACAGATGATCTGATCCTGGACTATTGTAAGCGACTCTCTGGCGCCATTCATTCTGTGTCTCTTCAGGTGCAGGCTGCTGAAATTCCATCGTCTCAAGATCTGTGCCACGACCTGTGCCCTGGTGATTGGGTCATGGTGAAGAAACACGTCAGGAAGAACTGCTTAGACATGCGTTGGCGCGGACCCTACCAGATCATACTGGTAACGAATACGGCAGTTAAGTGTGGAGGTCTGCCCAACTGGATTCACGCGTCCCACACTCGAAGAGTTCCAGCACCCTTGGAAGAAACAGCTCCTCTCTCGGATGAAGATCCAGCAGTGGACAGAGAATCAACAGAGGGGACCAGTCAAGCTGTAGGGGTGTCAGAGGAAGCTGGGAGAGTGTCTGACCAGGCGGAAGAAGGTCAGGACGACAGTGAAACTGACGTTGCCACAGAAGGAGAAAGTAGCTGTGAGTACGAATCAGACACTGATCTAGCAGCCAGTGATCAAGAGTCGAGTGTGAGGACAAGAAGCAGGAGAACAAGGTTTGGAGAGGCTAATTGGCCTGAAAGAAGGAGGAGGACGAGCTCAAGGTCTACTCCAGAGAGAACCCTTGCTCCGATATCCGAAGACGTGGACGAGGGTGCGCAGAACTCAGAAGCGGAGGGTCCAAGAAGATCAAGGAGTGTGCGTGTGCCCTGCAGAAGATACGCTACTCCTGAGTGGACCTACCTGTCAGCAGATGTCTTGCGCCCAGAGATCCGGGAGGGTGAGGGAAGTGACAGTGATCAGCACTGACCCCATCATCAGGGTGGAAGTGGCGTTGTTGGTGCCTGGAGTTGAAGCTGAAGGGTTGCTGACACTCACTATTCCAAATCCCCCTTACCTAAGCAGAATCAGAGAACTAGTTCTGAACAGAGTCGAATTTCCAACGTTTGGCACAACAGTATCAACACTCGAGGAGACCATTCTTCGCTTAGAAATATTAGAATACGCTATTAGAGCCGCTGGAACACGCACCATAGTGGATACCTAAAGACTTTTGTGAACAAACAAGATTTGGAGGATAACCTAGCGCCAAGTGGAAGAAGAAGAAAATTAGGGACATTTCATTTAGTGGACAGAGAAGGGCTAGGGTTGTCTATTGTTGAAACTTAAGAGACTGAACTTGCAGAAGGGGTTTATCAGCTTCCAGGTGTGGTTCGAAAAGACTGAGTAAGCAAAGAGAACCTGATTGAAGGAGCAAAGAAAGAGACTTTTGGGTTGGAATCGGAAAAGAAAACTACACTATTTGAGAACATGGAGGCCGGTAACCCGAATCGCAAGGCAAAATGTATAATAGGCACACTTTTAGCAGGAGTGATTTTTCTTATAGTTTTAGTAGTTACTGTATCATATATAGTGGGACATGAGAACGAGACATGAGAACGAGACAAAGGCAACAGAAGCAAAGGTTATGGCAACATCGAAACCTACTACTGATGGTAAAAAGGAGGACAATGCAGTGAGGGACAAGGCTTTACTAGCAGCAGAAGCTCGTAGGTTGCACGTAGATGAGTCACAGGGAAACTTTAGATCCAATGCATATGCCAAATTACTATATGAATACATCGATGTCATGGAGGCCAAGGATTGCTACGTCTGCATGAAATTGCCTGCTTCTGTAGACGAAGGCAATAGGTATCATCATCTTCCATTGACTTATGGAATTTCATGTAGTCTACTGCTTAGCATATTTTATGGACGAGATAGTTTTGAGTACTATTTCTCAAATTTCGATTCAGTGTTACCAGAAGTCCTGAACTACAAGCAAATGAATAAATGGGACTATTACAAGAGTGAAGATAGATTGGTGAAATTCTTCATTCCTTGGAATACCCTAGATACTTCACATGCTCGTAGAAATAATCTGACTTGCAAAGTGTCAGAAATTGAGAAGAAGTTTATAGGGCAAGTGGATGACCGTTACAGAAGGCAAAAGATTTTGAAAATGTCAGGACAATGGAAAACAGATTGGACCGAGGAGGAGAAGGCACACAAAAGGAAGGGTAGTAATGGTCCAATAGCTTTAGATCGAACACAGAAAGGGAAGCTATGTATTCACAGGAGTAAGACCTACTATGAAAATGTGTTTGTGGGTGAAGTCAGTTGTGAACATGCCTTCTAATTAGAATACTACACGAAGGATTTCTTGAAGGGAATGCAAGTGATTCCAAATGTATATTTTGTATGTGGGAGAAATGCCTACGTGAAACTACCTGACAACTGGTATGGATCATATTATTTGGCAATTGTCTTCCCCTAAATATATCATGCAAAGGATTTAGAAATCATAGAGGGAAAAACTCCAGCTAGAAGGAGACGAGATGTAGGAGATGCTGAGATAGTTGGAGACGTATTTGGTGCTATGTTCCCTCTTTTAGGGATAATACTGAACGATGTCAAAATTAGGAGACTGGCAACAGTTGTAGATAGGTTGTCCGCCAGTACTGCGAGATCACTGATGCTGGTGGAAGGAGAGATGCAATCGATAAGGGCAATGGTTCTTCAAAACCGTCTTGCTCTAGACGTCCTGTTAGCCAAAGAGGGCAGAGTCTGTAAGGCTTTGAAGGTCCAGGAATGTTGCACTTACATTCCAGACAATTCAAAACCTCTTGAGAAGGGTATACAGAATATTACTGAAATACACCAAGAGATTGAAGACCTAACAAGGGTGAATGTATGGGAAAAAGTGGGTCACGGAATGGGTAAAGTTGGAGGTTGGTTCGCCAATCTAGGAAAGAGTATCATATGGTATATATTGAAGCCTATCTTCATAATAGTGATCTGCATAATCATATTGTGGGGGTTAGTGAGACTGTACCAATGGTATAGGTCAAATAGGTTGCAAAGATCCATGAGAGAGCAGGAGCAGAGACTAGCTGCCATGCAAGATAACCAATACAGGAGTCTGAGGGCTCTGGAAACGATAAAGAGAGGGAGCCTTGCAACGAGTTCTGTTTAACACAATTCCAAGTTGGTGTTGTGATGGTGATGACCCCTAGAGGTCATCAAAGGGGGGAACTGAGAGAGCGCAATTTGAGCAAAATGTATAAGTGCACCATATGTACAACCTAGCTGCACGAATTCAGTTAAAGCGTTTAGAAGTGTCAAAATATATAACCGCATATATTCATGAGTGTTTAATTAATATAGAGAGCATATTTTAGAGTGTGAAACTAATGTAGTAATGTTTAGAAATGTTAGAGTGTTATTAGATTCCATGTTATGTAGCTGCTACAGAGGAAAATGTAATGCTGCAAACCGTAGAAATGTGCAGGCCTCATGGCAATGTATGAAGAACGAGAACGTGCCTTTACATCTTTCACATGACATGGATTTACTGTTATTCAGAATATTACTAATCGTATGTTAAAGTTATGTTTTATAGAAGTGTTTCATATAATCAGAGTGTAGTAGGGTAGAATATTGTTTTAGACTAAGAAATAAAGGTTCACAGAATACAGGCCTGTTGCAAGTAAATTAGTAGGCCTGGAAAGATAAAGTGGCTTCTTTGATCTGCACGTGTTAGTTAAATTCGAGTCTCGTTAAGCATAAATTGCCAACTATGTTCGAAGTTTTATGGTTCAAATAGATAACTGGAGCTTGGAATTTGGGGCCCTATTCATGGGTGTCTGTTTGCAGGTGTGAGGGGGTTCCAATCAAGAGCGTGATGAATAGAGCGCTGTCTGGGGAGACAGGCACAGGCCTGGAGGAGGTTTCAGGAATGTTCTGGGGGGTACCGGCGAGCCGGAGAAGAAGCCTGGGAAGCAAGGTCAACGCTAACAAGAGGCCCAGAGGAGTGCCAGTATGGAAAAAGCCAGAACCGACACCACGTGAGAGGTGTACGTGAGGGGCGTCTCAGAGGGGCGTTACAATTACAATTGTGATTTTGTATTAGGGACAGCACCCTGGGGAGGAGTCAGAGCAGATGGCCTGAGGACCCTAAGAGAGCGGATGGGTAGGCAGAGAGGGCATGACTGCAATGCATAGATTTTCACCTAAAGACTAAGAGAAAGTGAGTGAACTTTTTTGGAAGTCACCACGGCTGACACCTTTTTAGGTTAAGATTCTGCTAAGTAGGGATGTCACCTAGTCTAGTGTAGGGACAGTCTAACCTGATCTTTTCTTTTCTGTAAATGAATTCTAAGTTACATCTTGTGTCCATTTTGGCAAACCTGCTAATCCTTGAATTGGCTTTAGTGGTATTTTTCTGTCGTTTAAGATCATTCAGAGAATTCATGTTCGTGTTGGTGCCAGTGTACCTTTTGAACCTTATATTGAGATGTTTGTACCTTCAGTTAACTTTGGCTTTATAATAAAACTTTCAAACTTATCAGTGGTAAGTGGTTCTTCAGAGTCGTGCCAATGATTGGGGCTGCTTGACTTGGTAGTGGATTGCCTTTTACTCTATGACAGGCAACAACCGATCCAGAAGACCTAGGTGGGGATTTAGATCAAGAGTGATCAGATAAGAGATCAAAAATCCCGCCTTCCCACTTCTTCGCAGCTAGGTGAGCTGCTTTTCGTAGCTCTTTCTCTAATCTAACTTTGTTTCTCTTTTTCCGTTGCTCTGCTTCTTTGCGCTACATGCCGAGACTATCAAGCATAGTGGGCGTTGTCTTATTGTTACGAAGGGCTGTTTCCAGCACGTTTATTTTATCGTCATCAAAGGATCCTATCAGTGGCCACTGTCTTTCTTGATCCTTTCTTGTATATTTATGCCATAGCTTACTATAAGCTACGGCGACTAATCCATATTTCGTGAACATGTCCTTATTAGGGGTGCCTTCCAGTGGAGCTGGATGGTTCACCTCTAATAAGCGGTCCGGGCTGAACCAACTACCAATCAGTGGGGAGAAGATAGGCATGACAGATTACAAAGGGGGACAAAAGTCCGCACTACCTATCCTTCACTACTTGCAAAGACTAGACAGAATTTTTCTATTCTACGTTATTTGCAAACAGAGAATATCTCAAAGGAACCAACTTCGAACAATCAATGTTCGGACAATCAATCAATCAGTGGGGAGAAAAATAGGCACGACAGATTACAAAGGAGAGCAAAAGTCTGCGTTACCTACCCTCCACTATCTTTAAAGGAAGAGAGAATATTTCTATTCTTCCCCATTTGCAGGCAGAGAATATCTCAAAAACAATCAATGAGCAATACTAGTATTTTCAAACAATCAAACAATCGTTTCGCAATTTGTCGTGTTACACGACCTTACCCCGACCACATGGACAGTTTCTCGTCTTCGGCTTCCAGCGCCCGATCGTCCTCTATTCTCCGTAATTGCCAAGGCACTCCTGATGGTTCCCAGTCAGGACCGTAGATCACTCGAGAGAGGTCTGCTCGGAACCGGTGAAGTTCGGATGATCGGCTGCCAGACGAGGGTCTATCGGGCAGGTGCACTCCCGATCGTTGCAGTCGTTCACTCTGTCGTCAGGACCTCTCCCACTGGATCCAAGTGTCGCTGATGGGCCCCACACTTGGGACGCCAATTGTGAAAGGTAAGGCCGATTTGAACCGATAACCTTTAAGTATTGCCCGGCGTTAGTCGCCTTTCATACCACTCGAAATTATCAAACAAAGAGGCAGGCGCTGGAGACTGGAAGGCAGGAAACAGAAGTTTATTCCGATGGAGCAGAACACGTCAAATCAGACAACAGGGTATCTTCTCGAGGTGCTCTAACCGCATCTCTGAGGCCTGGCCTCTTATACACAGGTTTATGGCTTTATTGCATGAAACACATCTTTGTCAACACTTTGATGTACGGAAAGACATCCTCGGAATCCCCGCTTCAAGCCCGTTCCCACACACATTTACAGTAGAAGTCCCCACCCCGATCTCAGTAGGTGATGACTATCATGCAGCTGGACATTCCGCTGGTTCCCGGAATGTGTGAGGCTGATCGGATCTCATGGGGTGGGGGCTTTGATCAGTCGCAGATCCTTTGAAGAGGGCAGCTTCCTACTGTAGGGGGCAATAAACTGTACCCGCAGGGCCAGGTGGTGGCCTGGGATCGGGCCAGACAAACGGACGCAGAGGAAGGGGATTCATTAAAAGATGTGTGATCATGAAAGGGATGGAGGGAGGTGTTGGCCCGGTACGGGATGCGGCTCTGAGGTAAGGCCGCGCTGAAAGAGTGGTTTATGGCCCAAGCATGTGAGAGCGGGGGCTGTCAGTGCGCGGGGGATGCTTGCGAGGCCAGAGGGAAAGAGAGAGAGACGCGCTGTCTATCGGCAGTGGGCAGAGAGGCCATGGCATTCAAAATGGCTGCTACTTACGCGCACATATGAGACTGAAATGGGACAAGATGGCGCCGATAATGTTTACGCCGCAATCTAGATTTTACCAAGCCCTCCGGGAATGGTTGGTGCTGGCAACAAGTACAATAGTAATCATTGGATCAGACACAGAGATTTAATCATCAAGGGTCCATGAGTTGTGCTGCAATGAGGTAGGGGCATCAGAAGCATTGAGCGTATTGGCAGCCAGCAATAAAGCGTGATCCGAGCGGGTCGCACTAGGAGCAATGTCTCTTGCCTACTGGACTGCGTCATCTGCAATTGCAACTGCATCTTAATTTATGAGCCCTGCTGTCCAGAGTGTAGGTGTATGGAACAAAAGATGAAACATTTTTGAAATACATTGTTGAAATATGTAGGTTTCAGGGATGTAATAGTTCAAATTGTGAGCTCTGCTATCCGCAGTGTAGACTGCCATTCAGTGTTCATTTGGACGTGCAAGATGAATTTGGTCATTGTAATGAAGCTGTAACCGATATAAAACAAGTTTTTGAAGCAAGGATACTAAAAGGATATTGTGCAGATTTGAGGGACGTTATACTTAGTTGCCTACTGCACTCTGCAATTAATTAATGAAGACTCAATTTTAATTGTGAGCCCTAATGAACGCAGTGTAGGCAGTAGGCAGCAATCAGCAAGGGCCCACAGCCACGTGGCGCTGAGTTCTGCTGCACAGTTATTGGCAATTCAGCGTGTGTGCAGCCAGCGATGATAAGTGGTGCACTGAGTTAGTGGCACCCGAAGCAACCAGCGTGTGTGGAGGCTGCGATGATGAGTGGTCCGGGCGGGCCGCACTGGTAGCAATGTCTTTTGCCTACTGAATCCTGCCTTAATAAGGCTACATGGCGATGACTTGTGGTGCAGTGAGTTAGTGGCACCTGAAAGCACTCAGCGTGTGCGCACCCTACAATGATGCGTGGTCCGGCAGGGCCGCACTAGGAGCAATGTCTTTTGCCTAATGAATTCTGCCTTATTAAGTCCACTTGGCGATGACTTATGGTGCACTGAGTTAGTGGTACCTCTGGTGCTCCACGTGTGCGCACCCTGTGATGATGCGTGGTCCGGACGGGCTGCACTGGGACCAATGCCTTTTGCCTACTGAATTCTGCCTTAATAAGTCCACGTGGCGATGACTTATGGTGCAGTGAGTTAGTGGCACCCGAAGCATTCAGTGTGTGCGCACCCTGCGATGATGCGTGGTCTGGGCGGGCTGCACTGGGAGCAATGTCTCTTGCCTACTGAATTCTGCCTTGATAAGGCTATGTGGCGATGACTTAAGGTGCAGTGAGTTAGTGGCACCTGAAGCACTCAGTGTGTGCGCACCCTGAGATGATGTGTGGTCCGGGCAGGCCGCACTGGGAGCAATGTCTTTTGTCTAATTTATTTTGACTTAATAAGGCCACGTGGCGATGACTTATGGTGCAGTGAGTTAGTGGCACTTGAAGTACTCAGCGTGTGTGCAGCCTGCGATGATGCATGGTCCGGGGAGGCGCACTGGGAGCAATGTGTCTTGCCTACTGGACTGTGTCATCTGCAATAGCCACACCATCCGAATTGTGAACCCTGCTGTCCAAAGTGTAGATCGAAGTGTAGATTGAAAGCAGACATAAGTCTGCGGACTGTGCTGCTGGGTTCGCAGGGGGCCTGTGTTGAGGTGGCCCGCGGTCATGGCAGCAGCCACGTGGCAGAGTAAGGACCGCCGCTCTGGCAGACGCTTTGGCCTTCCCACATGTGAACCATGCCCAGACCCCCAGCCTATTAATTCATACTCCTACACTGGAGTGGCGTACGTTGGACCAGCCCACTCCACTTCCGCTTTCAGGGGGGACAACACAGCTACCTGACCGAGCTTTTACCCACTGCCTGAGGTAACATGGTTGCGTCTATTGTCCACAACACTACAAGCAACAGCAGTATATGTACACATGGAGAGGTTTGTGCTCTGCATAGTGAGGTCTGTCCAGCACATCACCGCTACACTTGGTATTGTGTGCATTATTATTGAAGGGTGACTTGCGTCCTTCACACATATTTGGTTGCCACATCTGTCAACATTCAAGTATTGTGTGGTTGAGGGACCATGCCATTTTTTTAAGGTCCGCTGTCCTGTTCTGCTCTGCCTCGGTGGTGGTAGGGAGGGGGATGGTCCGGGGGACCTCCTAAGGCTGGTGGCAGTGGGAGTTGTGGCCTAACTTTGCTGCATAAGTACTCGGGTACTGACTGAATGATTACAGTTCTGCAAGGAGAAGGCCTGGCTGAATTTATAACTGCTTCGCTTTTAGCACAGTGCAAAGAAAAGCACATAATGTTGAATGGCTCACTACAATACTGAAACAGCAGTGGCAGAGTGTTTGGTGAAAGTGTAAGGATACAGACTGGGAAAATAAAGGTATAAAAGACAAGTTTGCAGGTGCATAGAAGAGTGCATGCATAGTGTATAAGGGTTTGAAGCAGTCCATGCCATAAGGCCTACTTTGCTGCATAAGTACTTGGGTACTGACTGAATGATTACACTTCTGCAAGGAGAGTACCTGGCTGAATTTATAACTCCTTCACTTTTAGCACAGTGCATAGATAAGCACATACTGCTGAATGGCCCACTACAATACTGAAACAACAGTGGCAATTCAATTAAATTAAATTCAATAAATTTATATAGCGCGCTACATACCCAGAGGGTCTCAAGGCGCTTGGAGAGGGGTGGGGGATTACTTGTCGAATATCCAGGTTTTAAGTTGCTTCCTGAATGCTAGGTGGTTCTGAGTGAGGCGAAGGTGAATGGGAAGTGAGTTCCAGTGTGTTTGGTGGAAGTGTAAGGATACAGACTGGGCAAGTGAAGGTATAAAAGACAAGTTTGCAGGTGCACACAAGAGTGCATGCATAGTGTATAGGGGTTTGACGCAGTCCATGCCCTAAGGCCTACTTTGCTGCATGAATACTTGGGTACTGACTGAATGATTACAGTTCTGCAAGGAGAGTGCCTGGTTGAATTTATAACTGCTTCACTTTAGCACAATGCATAGATAAGCACATACTACTGAATGGCTCACTACAATACTGAAACAGCAGTGGCAGAGTGTTTGGTGGAAGTTTAAGGATACAGACTGGGTAATTGAAGGTTTAAAAGACAAGTTTGCAGGTGCATAAAAGAGTGCATGCATAGTGGATAGGGGTTTGAATCAGTCCATGCCCTAAGGCCTACTTTGCTGCATGAATACTTGGGTACTGACTAAATGATTACAGTTCTGGAGAGTGTCCGATTGAATCAATCAATCAATCAAAGCATTTATATAGCGCACTACTCACCCAGAGGGTCTCAAGGCGCTGGGGGAGGGGGGACCGCTACTGCTCGAACAGCCAGGTCTTGAGTTGCTTCCTGAAGGCGAGGTGGTCCTGGGTCAGGCGGAGGTGGGTCGGGAGGGAGTTCCATGTCTTGGTGGTGAGGTAGGAGAAGGACCGTCCCCCTGTGGTGGCTCTTCGGATGCGGGGGACGGCGGCGAGGGCGTGGCTGGTCGATCGAAGCTGGCGTTTGGGAGCGTCGTAGAAGTTGAGGCGGCTGTTGAGGTATCCTGGGCCTTGGTTGTGTAGGGCTTTGTGTGCATGGGTGATTCTCTTGTTGACCGGGAGCCAGTGCAGGTCTCTCAGGTGTCCGGAGATGTGGCTGCGACGGGGGATGTCCAGGATGAGTCGTACTGAGGCGTTCTGGATCCGCTGGAGTCTCTCCTGGAGTTTGGCGGTGGTTCCGGCGTAGAGGGAGTTGCCGTAGTCTAGACGGCTGGTGACGAGGGCCTGGGTGACCGTCTTCCTGGTCTCGGTGGGGATCCACCGGAAGATCTTACGTAGCATGCACAGGATGTTGAAGCACGACGAGGAGACGGCGTTGACTTGTCTGGTCATGGAGAGGGAGGAGTCCAGGATGAAGCCCAGGTTGCGTGCGTGGTCTGTTGGTTTGGGTGCGCTGCCTAGGGTGGGGGGCCACCAGGAGTCGTCCCAGGCGGAGGGTGAGGATCCCAGGATGAGGACTTCCATCTTGTCCGAGTTCAGTTTCAGGCGGCTGTTCTTCATCCATTCGGCTACCTCTTTCATCCCTTTGTGAAGGTTGGCTCTGGCGGTGGCGGGGTCGTTGGTGAGGGAGAGAATCAGCTGGGTGTCGTCGGCGTAGGAGATGATGTTGAGGTTGTGCTGGCGTGCGATGTCTGCGAGGGGGCTCATGTAGACGTTGTAGAGGATCGGACTGAGCGAGGAGCCTTGAGGAACGCCGCAGATGACTTCAGTGGCTTCAGATCTGAACGGGGGGAGGCGGACTCTCTGTGTCCTTCCGGCGAGGAAGGAGATGATCCACTCCAGTGCCTTCTCCTGGATTCCGACATTGCTGAGTCGCTGCACTAGTGTACGGTGGCAGACAGTGTCGAAAGCCGCGGAGAGGTCTAGGAGGATGAGGGCTGCTGTTTCTCCGTTGTCAAGCAGTGCTCGGATGTCATCGGTGGCTGCGATCAGGGCGGTCTCAGTGCTGTGGTTGGCCCGGAGAGGTCGAGGGATCCGTTTGTCTCGAGGAAGGCGGCCAGCTGCTTGTTGACGGTCTTCTCGATGACTTTAGCAGGAAACGGGAGCAGCGAGATGGGGCGGTAGTTCTTGAGGTCGGTGGGGTCGGCTGATGGCTTCTTTAGTAGAGCGCTGAGTTCGGCGTGCTTCCAGCTCTCCGGGAAGGTAGCGGTGTCGAAGGAGGTGTTGATGATGTCCCGCAGGTGGGGTGCGATGACAGCGTCGGCCTTGTTGAAGACGTGGTGAGGGCAGGGGTCGGTAGGAGATCCGGAGTGGATGGAGTTCATCGTGCGGACGGTGTCTTCGGTGCTGATCGGGGTCCAGGCGCGGAGGGTGGTGGTGGGGGGCGGTGGTTCGGTCGTGGCGTGCATTGGTTGAGTGCTGAAGCTGTTGTGTATGTCCGCGATCTTGTTGTGGAAGTAGGAGGCGAGGGAGTTGCAGAGGTCTTGCGAAGGGGTGATGTTGTTGTTTATAAGTGCTTCACTTTTAGCACAGTGAATAGATAAGGACATACTGCTGAATGGCTCACTACAATACTGAAACAGCAGTGACAGAGTGTTTAGTGGAAGTGGAAGGATACAGACTGCGGAATCAAAGGTATAAAAGACAAGTGTGCAAGTAGATACAAGACTTCATGCAGAGTGCATAGGGATTACAAGCAGTCCATGCCCTGAGACTAACTTTGCATACTTTGAATCAATAGAATATTGTAAAGAGTGTGTAAGTGAATCTATAAGTGCTTGACTTTTAGTACAGTGAATAAATTAGTACATAGTGCTCAATGCTTTATTATTATTAAACAATAAATGTATTCTTTTGACATCATATTTTAATAGAGCTTCTAAAAGAAGCTCATCTGCTATTTCTTCGACATCAAATTGCTGGCTAGCAATTTCAAAATTTATGTCTTCCAAAAACTCTACATCATCCAGTGCTTGTACAAGATCAGCATCAAAGCTTTCATCTTGAAGATCACAGCTGATATCTGCAGTACTGCTGTTCTGTCCTTTAATCTCGCTGCCTGTTAGAGGTAGATTTTCTTCTTCAATGAAACTGTTGTTCATTTTCAATGTGTCTTCGGTGTTCCGCTCTCTTTCCATAACTAATCTGTTATGTTCTACAAACTTGCACAAAAACATAAACACTTCACTTTAACAGTTTTCCTAATACATAATACAAAACTAGCTTTATCAACTATTTTGGCCCAAAAAAAATATTATGTAAATGCCATTGTCTAATAACATTCCAACAGTAGAGTTTTAGTACTTTATAAGGTTATATAAATATAATTACTTATAAAGATATCCTGTTCTTAAGTTTTTATAAAATTCGAAACCAGTCACTCCTTATGACTATAGAAAATGACTCAGGCTGTTATAGTAAAATGTGGTACTAAAAAATGTAGAATATGTCTATTCACCTTACCCGTTCCAAACTAGTAAATGTGTTTTAGTAAAATGCAAGGGATACTGTTGGTTGTCCAGAATAACACTATGTATCTGTGTGCATTTAGGTACCATTATCACACTAGTTTCTGAATACTTCATGTGTTTTCACACAGATCAATCCTTAAAGACCTATCAAGTACTCACCTTTTAACATAATTAGAAAGTAGTCATTGCTTATATAAGTCGAAAATACTCACAGCAACAGGTATAGAACGCCGCTTCAACACAAAGTATTGTGTATGATGAGGACATATTTACATAGAGAAGAAAAGCTACACACAGTAACTTGTCCTGTCCTTCTAAACATAAAAGAGTATTTGAAAACACTCTCTGTGACATATTTAATGTTGAGCAATTTGGCCTCTTTTAATCCTGAAACTCCCTGGTCTCTACTAGCCAAGCATGTATTTCTATTCAATACCATATTGGTGCGTTGCAGAAAGCTGTTCTGAAGCCATGTTCCATTTTGTACATCTCTGTAATAAAAACTCTGTGGCACTTTTTCAATATATGTTCAAAGATAGTAAGTCCCCAGGGACACTCAGTATGTATATTAACTTTCTCATATATCTTTAAAAGATACAAACCATCTTTGCACAGATATATATTCCGTCCATCTCTTGTTTCTTCAGGCGTGTAGAAGCACAGCACATTCCCCATTTTTTATAGTTACTTACACTTACCTTAAAAATAATAAATAATAATAAAGTATATATTATAAAATTAGCATCTGTGGAAGACAAGAAAAAATATAGTTACAATGTTATGTTATGTTATGTTAATAATGATTTGTTAAGTGCACTGACACCGATTGGCTTCCAGGCGCTGTTGAAGACAGAAGACGTAGCTGGAGGTTTATGCATGCAGGATTAATGGTAGGCTTGTTTGTAGAGCCAGGTCTTTAAGGCTTTCCTAAATGAGATGAGGTCAGGGCAAGTCTGGATCTCAAGGGGGAACGCATTCCACAGGCGAGGAGCCAATGTTGCAAATCTGCAACCGCCAGAACGCTTACGTTTGAAAGAAGGAGTCTGTAAGAGGCCTAGATGGGCTGAGCGCAGATTGCAGAACGGGACATGCTTCGTGATGAGTTGATCAATGAATTTGGGGCTTTTGCAGTCTAAGGATTTAAAGATCGTACACCCTGTTTTGAATGTGCAACGCTGGGCCACAGGAAGCCAGTGAAGTTTCATAAGCAATGGGGTAGCCGGTTGCCATCTAGGTTGGCTCAGAATCAGTCTGGCGGCATAATTCTGTACCATCTGAAGGCGTTTCAGCAGATAGAGGGGTAGGCCTAGGTAAATGGAGTTTGCATAGTCCAGGTGGGACAGCACAGTGGCGATCACCACATGGGTGATAGCCTCCAGGGTAAGGAGGCGCCCAACTTTCAGGATTTTCCTAAGTTGGAAGAAACACTTGGAGACCACCTGGCCCACTTGTGTTTTTAGTGAGAGATCACTATCCAAGGTGACTCCAAGCGTCTTTGCGAGGGGGAGGGAGTTGGGGCTTGTCCCATGTCAGGCGGCCAGTAGTGGGAGCCCCAGTATTTGACACTGTCTCCTGTGAGGACTAGCTCAGTTTTTCCCGGGTTTAATTTCAGGTGGTTTTGATCCATCTAAGCTTGGATGCACCTCATGGTCATTTGAAAATTAGAAATAGAGGTTTCAGTATTGTCGATTGTAAAAAGGAGTTGCAGATCATCTGCGTAGTTGAACACCGTCACTTGTTTATTTCTAAGGGCCTGAATTAGGGGAAGGATATAGAGATTAAACATGTGATGTGACAGGGAGGAGCCCTGTGGCACTCCGCAGGTGATAGTCTGTTTGGTGCCAACTAGGTCACCCAGCCGAACTGCCATGAGAGCGGTTCTCCAGAAAGGACTTCAGTCAGCTGGCCGCTGTGCCCCGGACGCCGGCCTGGGTGACACGGTTGATCAGGATGGTATGGTCGACCGTGTCAAACGCGGCCAACAAGTCCAGGAGCACCAAGGCCTGTGGAGAGCGTTTGTCTGCGCAGTCCCGAAGGGTATCTAGTACTGTAGTTACCACCGTCTCCGTTGAATGGGCGGGCCGGAACCCCGCCTGGTGGGGTTCAAGGCAGTTAGATTCCTCCATGAAGTTGGAGAGGCATTTAGCTACATGAGCCTCCATTACCTTTGCCAGGAAGGGAAGCAAGGAGATTGGACGATAGTTTGCCTTACAAGCAGGATCTGCCCCAGGTTTCTTTAGGTGCGGTATAACCGTTGCTTCCTTGAAAGCCAGGGGCACTAGTCCAGAGGTCAAGGACTCATTCAAGAGAGTGCAGGCAGGAACCGGAAGAGCGGAGAGGCACTCTTTTAGAATGTAAGGTGGACATCTATCCGACGGGGCGCCAGATTTGACTCTTACTAGCAGCTCCTGAAACTGCTCTGGGGTGATGGGAGGGAAGCTGCTAAGTGTACCAAAATTATTAGTGGTGGTCGTACCGATGGTAATAGGGATCAGGGATTGTGAGATACTGGCTTTAATGTCCGCAATTTTCTCGATAAAATAGACATTAAGTGAGTCACAGAGGGACTGAGTTGGGGTTACACTGGGGCGGACACTATCTAAATTCGTTAGCTCGTCGACTATGGAAAAAATGTCCTTTGATCTATTTGTCGAGCTAAGGATGCGGGAGGAGAAATAGGCGGCTTTGGTGGAGGAAATGGATTTCATATAATCTTTCCTGGCCGCGGTAAACCTGGTCTTTAAGTCGGGGCGTAACTGCGACGCCATTGGCTTTCCAGTTGGCGCAAGGCCAGTTTCTTTGCTTTTAGGTCAGGTGAGAACCATCTTTGGGCGTCTGCGCACCGAGTCAATTTGACTTTTTTTATAAGGGGCATGAATGTCACTTGCTGCTTGTAGCCAGCCGGAAAGGTTAGATTCAGATAGATTAATGTCCGGATGGGGGGGTGGGATTGTATTGGCCAGTGTCTGTAAAAATTCTGCTCTATCTAGAGTGTTCCATTTTCTTGCTCGTCCACCCGTTACTGTGGTGGTTGCCTTAGAGGGGAAGTAGACTAGGTTGAATTTAAGAAGGAGATGGTTCGACCAAAGGCAGGGGATAGTTGTCGGAGTTGTGACTAACAAAGTATTGGCCCATACCTGGTCTAAGATGTGGCCCTTACAGTGGGTAGGCGAGAGCACTCATTGTGAGAAATTCAAGTTTGTAAGGAGCTCTGTGAGTTCCCTAGAGTGAAGACCTTCCGTGGGGTCGCTGAACCAATAATTGAAATCGCCTATCAGAAAAACCCTGGCATGATCCATTGCCAGATTGGCGACTTGCTCGCTTAACGTAAGAGGGAAGGATGGCATAGTGTTTGGGGGTCTGTACAAAAGGACACATGCAATAGTTGTGTGAGGGGTTTCGAGCTTGAGCACCTGATTTTCTGTGTCTGGTAGGTTCAAGCAGGTCAGGGTGATGACTTTCAGGTTGGAGCAGATAACTGCAGCAACCCCCCTGCCAGCTTTGCCTGACCCCCGATCGGCATGAATAATATAGTAGTTTGGTGGTAGAGCTGCTATTATATTGGGAGCAGAATCAGGGGTCAGCCAGGTCTCGGTGAGTAGAAGGATATCCGGTTTTTCCGAGTCTAACAGAAGGAAAATATCCATCTGGTGTTTTACCAGGGATGCGCAGGTATTTAGGTAGGGAATGGCCAGGGAGTGAGAATGTAAGCCAGGCATCACCTGGCTGTTGAGGCTCATCATGTTGGTAGATTCTACGGGAGGAGTGCACTCGGTTAGAATTCCTAGTCTCCTTGCCCGGTTAACTGTTTCCCTAGACAAATAGCCCTTACCTCTATTGTATTTCATGAGGTCATTGCGGGAGTATGGAATTGGACAAGCAGCCTGATTGGCCCTGGGTCCCGACTGGTCGCGGACGGGCACAGAAGGGCTTGCCTTTGGCGTGCCTTCGGCACGCCACCGGCGCGCCCGCTTCGCTTCCTAGTCGGGGGAGCACTGGACCACTCGCCTGCTCCTCACCCAAGATAACGGTTCCAAAGCTGGACCCCAGGCAGCCCCTGATCGGCTGCCGTGGGGACGAGCAGGTAAGGACAGGGTGGGCAGTTAGAAGTATTCAGAACGGTGCCCGCAATAAGCACAATTGAGCATAGTTGTACAATTTAAAAACAAAAGAATGGTGCAAAATGCGATCACAAGTGCAAGTTTTAAAATAATGCAAATCAATGCGCGCTCGCACACATACAGTCCCGGCTATCTGCCTCAGGACAACCACAGCCGCATGCACACTGTCAATCGGTGCACGCGGTGGATTTCAGGGTTTTTATGGCTACGAGGGCGGGAGGGGCCGAGCACTGGACCGCTCGCCTGCTCCTCACCCAAGATGGCGGTTCCAAAGCTGGACCCCAGGCAGCACCTGATCGGCTGCGGTGGGGACGAGCAGGTAAGGACAGGGTGGGCAGTTAGAAGTATTCAGAACGGTGCCCGCAATAAGCACAATTGAGCACAGTTGTACAATTTAAAAACAAAAGAATAGTGCAAAATGCGATCACAAGTGCAAGTTTTAAAATAATGCAAATCAATGCGCGCTCGCACACATACAGTCCCGGCTTTCCGCCTCAGGACAACCACAGCCGCAAGCACACGGTCAATATATATTTTACAACACAGAATAATTTGCAAAACATTTAATTTGCCTTTTTTGCTGTTCTCAGAATATATTGAATTTCACAAGAAACAGTGAGTTCAATTGTACTCATCATATAACAGCGGGCAAAAAAAAAAGACAATCAATAAGATTATATTAAAAAAAACATTCAACATTCTCAATAACAATCTAAAAAATAGAAATAAAACACATGTTAAATGTTTTTTTCTAAGAGCAATTTCTTACGTAAATATGAGACATCTCAAACAATCATAAAATAACAAAAATAGTATGTGTCAAATTCTTTGTTTGGAAGTTGTTCAATAGTAATCCTAAGCATCCGCCTCCCAGCCTTCTGATCCGTAACCACTGACATCATTTGCGGCATCTCCCAGGGCTCATCTCTCAGCCAGATGCTATTCAACATCTACATGGCCACCCTCACACAAGAGGCCCGCCATCATGACCTCAACATCATCTCCTACACCGACGACACCCAGCTCATCCTCTCCCTCACAAGGAGCCACAGCCCCCCAAAACCAACCTCCACGAGGGAATGAAGGCCATCGCCGACTGCATAGAGAGCAGCTGTCTAAGGCTGAACTCGGACAAGACAAATGTACTCATCCTCTGACCCACCCCATCAGCGTGAGATGACTCCTGGTGGTCAACTACACTGGGAACAGTACCAACACCCACCGACCATGCACACAACCTAGGATTCATCCTCAACTCCTCCCTCTTCATGTGTAAGCAAGTCAACACCGTCTCCTCCTACTGCTACAACACGCTCCGCATGCTCAGCAGGATTTACAAGTGAATCCCGACCGAAAGAAGAAGAACAGTGACACAGGCCCTCATCAGTAGCAGCAATGGCAACACACTCTTTGCAGGACTCCCAGCCAAACACCTACAACGACTATAACGAATCCAAAACACCTCCGCCCGACTGATCATCAATGTCCCCTGCTGCAGCCACATCACCCACCACCTGAGAGACCTACACTGGCTCCACGTCGACAAGAGTATCACCTTCAAGCTCCTCACCCACGCTCACAAAGCACCCTACAACACCAGACCAGCCTACCTTAAAAGCAGTAATCCTGAAAGGTCACATTTTGTTCCTAAAACTTTGGCTTTTAGAATATTAGGTAAGAATACGGTCATTCTTTAGGCAAATGTTTAAAAACCAATTGACTATCATTACAATGTATCCAACCTTTAGGACATTTCAAATAAACAGTGTAATGTCCACATATTGTAGAAGGACCATCATGAAAAAGCAGCTGCAAAAGTTCTTCATGATATTGATACTTGAGTAGCTACAAAATGTTTCATTAAAGTTTCCAATTTTCTTCCATCAGCTGTACAACGTTGCATCAGTAAAATTACATACTGTCCATATCTTTGTATAAATAATCTTGATGACATTTGTGATTTACATTGCCTACACTCCATGTTTTGACTTGCTCCTCTAACTAGGTTGTTAAAAGACACTGATTCACAGTCTGGTAAAGTCAAATATATAACTCTTTCAGTGTCTATGTAAGTGCTACATGTAAACAAACAATTTTCACAGTCATGTTGCCATTTATAAGAAGGGCCAACAAGATTTTCAATATCTATACCTTCATCCTCCAATACAACAAGCATATACATTAGAAATTCCTGACAATCTTGCAGAATATTCTGCGCAAAATTGAGTAGAACCAGTACATATAGCCAAAACATTTCGAATATGAGAAACACTTTGTATTTTACTTTTATCACTACTACATTTCTCATAAACAGAATACAACAACGAACAAAATCTTTTTTCCCGATTTTCAACAATTTGCTGTTGCATACTTTCAAGAAAAAAACCATTAACAACTACATAAGCATAGCAGTTGACACCAGAACTATTTTCAAACTGATAACCAACAATGTCTTCAACAGTGTCCTTTTTCTTTTTGCTTGCAATCACAACTTCATCTTGCTTCTCTCTTTCTCTACAACTTCACTACAGATATTCTCATATCTTCTTTTTCTACCTACCACACACTTTTCAAATACTGGATATTGACCTAAATTGGGAGCATATTCTCTTCTTAACCTATTATAATCTTTCACACAATTTGTATATGCACTAATCTTTCTCTCATCAAAATCATTCAAGTACAACCCAGATAAAGTTCTGACTCGAGACAAAGCAACATATGCCATACCCTCTTTAAACACAGTACTTCCAATATTCACCAAAGCACCATTTACACTTAAACCTTGAGATTTATGAATGGTCACCGCATACGCCAAAGAAACAGGAAACTGTTTTCTGCGAACATACAAATCATACAAAACATACAAATCTTTTACAAGCAAAAACGGAGCTGAACAATGACTAAATTGTTGTATTTCTTCAATTTGATCAAATTTGATTTTCAAAAATTCAATACCATCTCTATTTAGGTAATTAACAAAATCAACAACTTTACCCATTGCTCCATTTACTAAACCTTTTTCCACATTCAAGTTACGTCGTAAAATTATCAGACAGTTTACACATGCATATAGATTCTTTTCTAAACCAACAGTTTTATTTATTGATTTCTCTAAAGAATCCAATTTCCTCTAACTTTTCTGTCAAAATAATAGTAATTTCTTCATGCTCTATTTTATCAATAGCTTCCAATTTTATAATTTCTTCATTTTCCAACTTTAGTATTTCTTCATTGAATATAGAACATTCACGCAGTGTTGGCATTAGGCAAATTACAGATTTGTTTTCTGCAATTCTCAAATATATTTTTTCAGGAACAATATTTTCATTTGGAAACAAATTGGAAAGTAATCGTCTCTGTAAAGCTTCTTTGCCATGTCCAGTCACTTTTCCAATTCTTATATCTTGAAGAATAGTTCCAGAAACAGCATCATTTGCCTGTCGCATATTTGTAATAAGTTCCTTATACTCAAAATATGACCAAATGTTAACATTTCCAATGCTACCCAAATACTTTCTGGTATCTTCATGCACCAGTGTTTTAAACACTGGTTGTCCTTTTACAGGAGTAAGTTGTAGTAGATCTCCAAAAACTATGACGTGTTTTCCTCCAAATAACATGTCATACTCTGCTTTATGAATTTGCTGCATTCTTAAATGCACAAAGGCAAGCATTAAGTTTGATACCATGCTTACCTCATCAATAATGAGAAGTTTCATTTTCTTCAAAACTCTTGAAACTTTACAACAAGCTTCTCCAGATAGCTTGTGGTATTCCAATTTGTTTTCATGCTCTACTGGTAGCATTAGTAAACAATGTAAAATAATTCCTTTAATATTGTGTGCTGCCAACCCAGTTGGAGCAGTGACAACACAAGACAAATGCGACTCAGTTGTTTTCTGTAGATAAGTTGTCATTACTTTAATTAAAAAACGTTTTCCTGTTCCAGCTTGTCCACTCACGTACAAGATAGGTTGAAATGACAAGCATGAGCACTCTTTAGTTTCATGAAGTAATCCATGGCCAATCTGTTCTCTCACTTGGTCATATATTTGTTTTTGCTCAACATTTAGTTGTTCTTCCAAGTTTCCTAAGTTTGTTACATCTTCTTGAGCTTGATACATTGTTGTTTCCACTTCACCCATGGCAGTTGCTGCTTCATTTTAAACAGTTGGTTCTCCTAGTGGATCATGACTCAACCGAGCAGAAGTTTGACTGTCTTGAGAACTGTCTCTAGCAATCTCAACTGCAAATGTAGCTTCTTGCTCAATTTCATCATTCAACATTTTCACATAATTAGTAAAAACAGGACATTCTATAGAATCTTTAGTCACGTTGAACGAATGTTCGTAGCTCTGAAAATCTCCAAGTAATTCCAATTCCGAACGCCGCGGCTTGAAGAGTTGCAAAATAGCTAAATAGTAAAATTCCCTTTTGTTAGGAGTATCGCAACTCAGTTTACGGTGATTAATCAAATGTCCTTTTCTTTGTTTCACCAAACATCCTTTAGAACCAATCACAGATATATACCATGTGAGAAGTTAGCCTGGTATATGATGTCCACTAGTTCTAGTGGGCACCTTGCACTAGTCTAATCGACCCTTATTGATGGTGGTTGTAAAGTCAACCTTATAGAAAGCTGTCCTAGTGGTAGCATGAACTAGCAGTCTTCAGGCTAAGAGTTCAGTAGGCGAGTTAAGCAAGATGTTTTACCATATATAATCCCTTGAATACCAAATGAAAGGACGCCACACAAGGTATATATCAAATATATATGTATTTAATCTATACACAACCCCTCTGCACTCTTTATGAGGTCAGAGGTAAAAATACAATACAAGTCACACAGTTAATATACTATACGTTGCACAGTATACGTTATGCCCTAGGGGCCTCACAAACCATATACTGAGAAAGTGGTATGAGTACCACGTGAGAGTTAGAAATCAGGCCTGGGGCCTGGGGAATCGCTGGGGTTACACTAAGCAACCAAAGGTTAGGAAGTAGGAGGCCATGGGAGTAGCGTGCAGTATCTAAACACAGGCGTGTGTTCCCATTGACTTTCTAAGGAGTTCGTAAAAGTTACAGTTATACAAGTTAAGGACACTTCCGGATGGACTAGGACGGAACCCTTTCAGACTTAGACACTAGGAGGGCCAATACCCTTGAGACTACCAGAGTACTCGTGTTACCTCGCCCACGGAAGCCGGGTGCATACGTGTCTTTTGATGTCGGGTTTCGTCGTCGTTTCGTATGGAGAGCTGCAAAGTAGTGCTGCAGGCGACCAGGAGAAAAGTGTCCGCGTGGATACAAGGGTGGATCAGAGATGTGAAGAACCTGCAAGCAGAGGGGACAGAGTCTGGGTCACTAGCCAGTGACCAGGAAGGAACCAGGAAGGAAACAGGCGATGTCACGTGCATGAAGGTGAAGAAGGTGAGTTTCTCTCTTCAGCCACGAGGTCCACGAGGCATCGACGATGACCAGGTGCTGGATTCAAACTATCCCACAATGGATCTAGATGACTGCGGTGTTGGTATCCGGATTGGACCCAACAAGCCTTGGTAACCGCAACTCACGCAGGATGTCGAGATTGGCTCTGTTGCAGACCAGCAAGGTCTGGGGCGCTTCTCCTTTTGAGGGAAGCTGGAACAAGCCTGGAGCAACCAGGTCAGCAAAGTAAATTCAATATGGCGTCATCAGGGGGCTCACTAGCCAATGGACTAGGAGCCAGGAAGATGTGTCGAGTGCAAATGCAAAGGCAGGGCCCACGGGACACTTGCGGAGTGTGGGTGCCTGGGCTTTGGTGCAAATGATGCTCGGGCTGGGGCTTCTCGTACCCCAATGGACAACTTACTGAGGCTTCAGAAAGGAGTGCAGTTAGCAAAAGGCAGGATGTCCAAGATGTCCGGTCCCACGTCTCTCGTGTCCGCCATGGGTCTCAACTTTGCTGTGGATGTGGATCGGGATCAGAGAAGTCTGGAAGTCCAGTTCTTGAGTCACAGAGTCTTCGGGTTCTGACAGGAGCCTTGAAACTGCAGACCGGCGAAGTTGCTGTTGATGCCTGTTTGCACAGGGAGGTCACTCCTTGACCACAAGCGAGATGTCTTCCGTCTTCTAGTCAGAATAGAATGTCGAAGGTACAAGAGTTCTGTATCAAAGTTTCATTCCAGGATAATCTAAAGTACTGGGGACACAGCTCCTGTACTTATACTAGAAATTGGGTCTGGATTACCTGGCTAGGTCCCTCCTATGGGTGGACCTGAGAAGGGGGTGGTTACACCCCTTTCCCTTTGTCCAGTTTCGCGCCAGAGCTGGGGCTGGAGTGCCCCAGCAACTGGTTGGAACCGGGCTATGCATGGAGCACCTTGTGTGCCCCAGGCAGTGTCTAGATGCATTCACTGAATGTAGCCCTCCCTGCCCCAATACACTAAACCCCTGTCTGAGGAAGTGCTGGCACCTCCCTGGACAGGGAACCTATTGTCCAGGCCTCCCCTGCCAGAGTTTCGTCCAGCAGCAGGAGGTCAGACTCGTGTCTGTGGCAGCAGCATCCATTTTGTGATGCTGAGGCTCTGTTTAACTTTAACCGGGTAAAACAGTAACTTACATGTCTTTTCTCTGGGTGGAATGCTACCCCCACTGCCAGAATTGGCGGAAGGTAGTATTCCAAAGTGTTTGACACCTTACACAACATGTTTTGATAAAGCCAAACCAAAGTTAGCCTTAACCACGAGGATTATAATGCACTTAAGAGTATATGGTATGGCTATATTATAGAACAGCTATAAGGAGATGGTTCTGAAAGCTGCAGAGGGGCTCAGCTCATGCTAGGGCACCCTCTCACATAAAGCCAAGCACTCTGCCTCCAGGATTGTTTAGGCCTACCATAAGAGTGACTTATAGGTGCATATGTGTCTATATATATATATATGTAGATATAGGTATACTGTATCTAAGTAAGGTGTGATTACACCACCTGCCCAGGCTGTGTGAACAGACCTGTGGTGTCAGTTTGGAAGGCAAACCAGGGGTGGCACAATACATGCTGCAGCCCCTGGTAGGCCCAAGGTGCACCTATGCCCTGGGTACCTATGGTACACTATACAGGGGCTCACAAGGGTGACCCAGTAACCAATCTGGTATGTACCTAATGTACATGGTATCAATTTAGTGAGAGAACAGCCGGGCTGTGGGTCTGATTAGCAGGCCCACAGCCACACTAACGTCGAAAAACCAGAAAATCACAGCAAAAAGTGGGGGGACCATAGGAAGCAGACCCTACTCTCCTACATACCATTATTGATGTTTTCTGTAACATTCTGTTTAAAAGTATAGTTTTGCAGCACTTCATAGAGACAAATATTCTCAAGATGATGACTTCTATTTGGATAATATGTATCCAACATATTTGTTTTCACAATATCTGTACCTTCTGGCTCTTTTTCAGCTAAATATTCAATTTCTTGTACAGATTTAAGTACTCGATTTCGTGTTGCAGCAGTACCTCGACTCACCCAAATGATTCTTCTAGATTTGGAGTATAAACTTGCAGATGATAAGCGATCAGAGCATTCATACTCTCCGATTTCTCGATGAGATAACATCTTCAAACTGTAACTTTAAAATTTCTTACTTAGACTCTACTCGTGGGAAATCTCTTCCCACATTTCCTTCAATTCGGTCTTTTCTGACTTTGTTATGTATGATGTTACATATCGAACAACAGCAATGGAATTGTCTGCAACGTATTGAATATCCATCTTAGCATTCCACATGGACAAAATAACTGGGTTGTAATCATTTATATATTTTGACTCTTCATTTCTTCTTAAGTTGTAGGTATTTTTTGGAGACTTTCTTGTGATAGTGTATTGGAAAGATGACATGAAATTGTTCACTCTTCTTTTCGAAATTACTGGACGTGGAAATCCAAAACGACATTTGGTGTAGCACTTGTCCTTAGATTTGTACTTTCAACGACAGTATTTCCCACAACGATGGTTTTGGAATCGTAAGACTTGTTGTCTTAAGTTCTTTTCTTCTGCGCTTTTCAGTATAGCACATGTAGCATATTCTTCAATAAAAGACAACACAGTATCATCCGAATCTGTTCCGAATTTGGGGGCATCTTTAATCCATATTAGCATATGTATGTGAGGAGCACCTTTTGCTTGATACTCCTTTCTCCAAAGGAAATCCACAACTTCTCCAAGAGAAGGATTTTTTTTATTGGTGATAAAAGACATCATAGCTTCAAATCTATGATTGAAATATCTGCATACATTAACTGGATGCAAAGAGCACAGTTCTCCAGGTGTCTTGTATTCAATATTTACCATATTTGGATTTGCCTCTCGAAGAAATTGAAGTAAATCATTCCAAGCATATTCAGCACAGCTTAGAGTAAGGAACCATGTAGGAGTTCCTAAGTTCCTTAGCATACATTTAAGTTCTCCATGAAGACGGTACCAGTACTCATTAGTACCACGCTGACATGTCATGAGAGTAATCCGCTGACATTCCAAAACATTATCTTTCTGGTGTACTTTATCCATAAATTCCTTTGCCTAAACATTTTGCAGATGTACACCTGTTTTCAATATATGGTTGACTGCATAAGAAAGTCCAGACAAGTCACTCTCAAACAAAAGATGAAACAAATACGGAATACTTTGTCGAAATCTTGGATCTTCTGCACACAATCTTGATGTCCGATATTCAGATGCAGGACTCTGCACAGGTCGTTCATCATATCGTGTTGGAAACAACTGAGGGAAACAACCAGCTTCCAAGCTTTCTTCCCATACACTCATGGGACTTCCCTTTGCTTCTTTCATTTGGAATGACGCAATAGTATTCACCATCACTTCTTTGGAATGAAGTGGATGAACACTGCAATGTTCATACATTTCTTCAGTTCTGGATATGTCCACTTTTTCAATTTGTCCATTTGACGAGTCAGTATCTTCTACGGTTATTTCTTCTTCTCCCACATACACATTTTTATAGTACTGATCATTTTTTACCAGATTCAATGTTGCCTTTTTCACTTTCCTAACATCTACTAATTCTTGCCAGATGTTCTTACTCTTAGTAGGAACGCCATTAACAAGAATAACTAGAGGTTCAACTTCAACATTTTCTACACCAATTGTTTCTTTAAATCTAGAGGCAAATACACAACTCTTCCCTTTAATTCTATCTGTAAATCTGAAGGAGGCAATTTCCCTGTCTTAGGCTCTATAGAAACAATAGCCTGAAATGGATGCACAAATTGAATAAGAATAGACTCATAGGTATTTAAATCCATCTGTTCAGAAGGAATTTTTACCAACTCAAGATTATTATGCACAGCTCTAGCAGGCATTTTGTTCTCATCTAATTTGCTATTACAATATTTACAAATACGTTGATCAGAACCCAAATCAAAACAATTCTCTACCAACAAATGAGTTGCAAATTCCTTCCACTCATAATTATTTTCTTTTTCACTATTTAAACACAGATCAATAGTCCTAATCTGATTTTTATAATGAGTTTGTCGATAACAACTAATACAAGAATAATTTGGCCTTTCACCTGAAATCACCTTAAACTTCGTAATTTCTTGCTCAAAACTTTTTGTTCTACAAATGTGTACATTCTCTACCACATTTCCTTCTATTAATGTAACAGTTTATGCACTGTCTTTCTCAGGACCAAAGTAGCTAACCTCAATTTCTTCACAAATGTTCATTACATCTGATACTGTTCCACGCAAAAGAGCACCGTTCAACTTTTTTAACATTAGTGCTGGACTTTTTGCCTAATACAATGTTCTGACTAATTTCCTCATTTGAGTACGATGTACTGCTAACATCCGGAAATGGTGAAAAACACTTCGACATACTTTTTTAGAAAGACAAGCCAAAGAATTACCTTGCAAACCAGTATTTTCTCTCACTCTGCAAGGGTCTAATCCTTGCAACATCTGAATCTTTTGTTTAACACTTTTCTTAGTGTACTCACGTAAGAAATTGCGTAAAAAATCAATAGATTCCTGCCGTACACTACAAATACTACTGCAATTCCAAGTGTACACTGGAGCTTTAGGAAGTCTCCCAAAAACTTCATCAGCTAACAACTCTTCTGCATTTCTGAGAACAATTTTCTCTTTCTCAATAGTACAACCATTTTTAACCTCATAAGCTCGACCACTAGTGTCAACTGCATGCAACAAATCATTACTCTGAAAATAACTCTCTTCATTAAAAAAAGGCTCAGAACTCGAACTATGTTTCCATTCACCCCAAAAAAATCAGAAAAATTAGTTCTATTAATTAGTCTTCTCCACTTACTTTTGGCCTTCATTAAATTGATTTATTTATCTAGTGATCGAATTCTATTGATTAGTAAAATAAACAACTTCTTTTTCAATTCAAAAGCCTTCTCAACAATATTTTCAATACGTTTCTTCTTCTTATAAAATGCTGAATTTATTTTACATTTCTTCAATTCCTTCATTAAGTTTAAAACAACTCTATTAGGAAACATTCTTTTTCTAATTTACTGAAATTGATTCTTCCTCCTTTTGCTATACAGTGTTTCTTTAGAACATAATTTTCCATCATTTTTGTTGTTTGTCTTATTTTTCTTTTTTGTTGCAAATATACAGTGTTTTTATTTTTCACATTCTGCACACTATTCCTAGTGTTTGATAATTTTCTTTAAAAATCCTTCGTTGTCTTACCAGGAGTTTTTTTCTTTTTGTCCACACATTGTTCTTTAGGTAAATCTTGTGGATGACTTTTCTTGAAAAGATAAGCTTTTTTATATTGTTTCCTCTTTTCACTTTTTGAAGGCATGATGAATTTCTTTTAGTGTTGATAAATAGAATCTGTTATAAAAAATGTATATAACATTATAACAATCCCCCGTGGCTCATATAAAACGTTGGGGACCGTGGGGGGAGCCCCAATGCCCCCACGGTCCCAGCCGGCTCCGTGCATCCTTCGGAAGCCGGCATTGCTTTTCTGCATAGGGAGCAGCTAACATGCTGCTCCCAATGCAGAAAAGCAATCGGCTTTGTTTTTTTGGAAGAGAGAGCGGATTAACCTGCTCTCGCTTCCAAAAAACAAAGCAGTTTGCTGTGGTAGGGCGGGAGCAGCGAGGCTACCGCCCTATCATACCAAACTACAGTGTCCTGGGGGTAGGCACCCCGGTACACTGCAGGAGCCAGCCCTGGGGGGTGGCGGTCCCCAGGGCCATTACAAGGCTCCAGGGGGGGGTGGCCCCCCTCCCAACATTTAAAAGCCCTGGGGTGGTGGTCCCCGGGGCTGGGGGGTCTGTCACACTTGAGCCCCCCACACAACTTTTTTATTTTTATTTTTTTTAAAAGAAGCCCGGGGGTTTGCGGTCCCCGGGGCCCCCACAATCATAACATGAAAGCCCCGGGGGTGGTGGTCCCCGGGCCAATAAACACTTTGCCCAGGGACTTGGCCCCGACCAGGGGCTAATTCCAACAAAAGTGACCTTCGGAATTTTTTTCTTTTTCGTGGTATACGCGTACCGTACGCGTACCACGCAATTTTTCTTTTTTAAATAATATTTTTTAGGCCTTGAGGGTCCTTGTAGGACACCCAGAGCAGGCCTACGGGGTCGATAAGTCCTATGGCAAATAACAACGTTTTCCTCTCAATCTGCACACTCAATCAAAACACATATATAAATAAATACCAAATCACATTTATTCCCACATTAAATCAAGAGGAAACACACATTTCTACTGCTTGAACTTTTGAAGCCTTTCCAACTGACAAAACTTTCAAACCTACCCCTATTCTGCCTTCTGCCTGTTACCATAGAAACACTTCAGGGAACACTTAACTGAGCACACAGGTAAAAAGGTCATCAAACAATGTTGCAAATCAAAACAGCAAGTGTGCTTGACTTTTCAATATACCAGCTTATCTTAAGTAACATTCTTTTCTATCAATTTTTTGTTAACCAATAAATATCAGGGGGGCGTGGCCACGGCGGCGATCGTAATGGCTGCCTTTCCGTCAAGCTCCTCCACGCGGGCTCCTGACGGCTGCGGCCGAGATGTAAGCCAGCATTCCAGCTCCCCACATCCGTACGAATCCGAACACTGATGTCGCCCTGACCATATGGGTGACTTTGGGGAATGCGGGGACGGCCTGAGGAGAGTGTACGGCGGAGGAGAATCGGGGCCTTCGGACCTCGGCGCCATCTTCTCTTTCTGCGCCAGATTGCTGGTGAATGCCGCGCGGGGCCTGGTCGCTGGGCCTTCGCCCCCTCAGTTGTCTGCTGCGGTGTTTCTCGCGCGCCGCCTGTCCGTCTCGGGCTCCCGGGTGGGGGCTGCTGGTCCCCGATACGGTCGCAGCCTTTTGGACCGGGGCCTCAATTTTCGGGCCTGGGCCGGATGCTAAGCGGCGGTCGGGGACGCTCGCGGTGAGGCAGCGGGGGTGTGCATGCTCGGGGGTCGGGCGACCGTGGGTCGCCGCTGTGCGATTTGTCGGCGGCCCAGCCTTGTAAACACTCGTGGTACCATCGGACCCCTCCATTCCTCCTGCTCAAGATAGACGGGAGAGGGCCGCTCCCCACCCCACTATATTCTGAGGGTGCATTCTACACGTTGAGCCGTGCATCGGACCCTGGGACTGTGGTTACTGCCCCGGCCCTCATCATTCTAGGCCGGCGCTGCCCGATCGCTGCACCTTTACTGTTGGTGGACTACACCGGCGTTTTCTGGCGCTTGATTCTGCTCGGCCGCTCTCCCATTTTGCCGAACCACCCACACCGCCACGCCCGGCACTGCTTCGCCACACGAGCGACCGTGAAGATGGGGAAGAGAGATCCCAACCAGAGGAAGCTCAGCTTCAACAAGACTCCCCTTCTCTCCACGGACCCTCTGCCTGGTTCGGCGGCCGGGCTTCCAGCGCTACGGACTTGTCTGATACGGCGGCCATGGTCGCCACCATGATGGGTGATATGCGCGCAGGCTTTAAGGTGCTCGACACCCGCTTCGACAGCCTGGAACAGAAACTGGCAGACATGGGCACAAAGGTACAGGCCCATGACAGAAGGCTTGATGTGGCTGAATCGTGAATATCAGACATTGAGAATGGTGCTTCGAAATCACTTAAGAGACTGGAGCGGGTTGAAAAAATACTGAAAGACGTGGCCATTAAAAAGGAAGATTTGGAAGCGCGCAGTAGGCGCAATAACATTAGTTTCCTTGGGGTGGCAGAAACAACAGCCACGGGTCAATTCGACGTGTTTGTCGAAACTTTATTGATCGAACTATTTGGCAGAGACACATTTACAACTGGCTTTGTGGTTGAGCGCGCACATAGGTCTTTGGGGCCTAAACCCAAACCTGTCCAACTACCAAGACCCATTATCGCCAGGATCATGAACTTCCGTGACCGTGACGGTGTACTGCGCCCGGCGCGAGAGACTGGAGAAATACAGTGGCAGGGCAGCAAGTTGTCCTTCTTTCCAGACTTTACATTAATGGTACAGGAGGCACGTCGCAAATATAACGGTGTCAAGTCTGCCCTCCGGAACTTAGGCCTGAAGTACGGAATGCTGTACCCAGCTAGGCTGAAGGTGGATGTGAATGGTCGATTCCGCATTTTTGATTCTCCAGCGGACACCCAAGAGTTCTGCCACACCTACAAAAAACAGGGATCGGCTGCAGCTGCCGGCACTCCGCCCCACTCTCCACCTAGAAACGACACACAGTCCAGTGCCGACCTTTTTGCCGAAACTGGCCAGGGCTGACTGCACTACACTGACTCTATCTGCACCCTCGTTGAAAACACTGTAGTCTAGATGTGGATTTACCAATGTTCATTGACTAGGTCTCCGGTTCGGTGGCCGCCTCTGTTCGGTTGCCCGTCTGGAGTGGCGTTGCCACCCCCAATGGCGCGGGCCATGTTGTTGCTCTTTGCTGGGGTTATTTCATTGCTTTATTTTCAGTTTTATTGTTTCTTTGAATCGTTATTGCATTTGTTATTTTGCACTATTGTTCAGCGATGGTCCAGGGATTGCCTCTCGTGGGGTTCTGGGAGGCTGGGAGGCGGGTGGGGAATGGGGTTTGTTTTATATTACTGGTCATGTGGATTAACACCTAGCTGCGAGTATCGTTTGAGCATTCAGTCACACGCACAATTGATACAGACTATATTGACAATGGAGATATGGCCAGGATGGTTTGCAGCCATTATCCCGCATTTTTAATCCCGCAGACTTTCAGGCCGCATACTATGATACCGCAAGGTCATTGACCCCGCATACCATTATCCCGCATTTTTTTACAACGCATGTGCTTTTATCACGCATGCCTTTACAACGAAATATGTTGTAAAGGCATGTATGGTAAATGCATTTGCGTTGTAAACCACGACGATGAGAGAGGTAAGTGAGTTTGGGTTAATTTTATAGGGGTGGGGGTCGTGCTGTGATCGTGTAGTGTTGAGTTAGTGTAGTGTAGAGCTGTGGTGGTTGTTTAGTGTAGGGTCGTGCTGGGGGAAGTGTTATAGGGGTTAGGGTAGTGTTGTAGTGTTTGTGTAGTGTAGGGTCATGCTGGGGTGTAGTGTTTTAGGGTTTAGGGTAGTGTTGTAATGTTTGTGTAGTGTAAGGTTATGCTGGGGGTAGTGTTTTAGGGTTTAGGGTAGTGTTGTAGTGTTTGTGTAGTGTAGGGTCATGCTGGGGTGTAGTGTTTTAGGGTTTAGGGTAGTGTTGTAGTGTTTGCATAGTGTAGGGTCATTCAGGGGGTAGTGTTTTAGGGTTTAGGGTAGTGTTGTAGTGTTTGTGTAGTGTAGGGTCATGCTGGGGTGTAGTGGTTTAGGGTAGTGTTGTAGTGTTTGCGTAGTGTAGGGTCATGCTGGGTGTAGTGTTTTAGTGTTTAGGGTAGTGTTGTAGTGTTTGCGTAGTGTAGGGTCATGCTGGGGTGTAGTGTTTTAGGGTTTAGGGTAGTGTTGTAGTGTTTGTGTAGTGTAGGGTCATGCTGGCATGTAGTGTTTTAGGGTTTAGGGTAGTGTTGTAGTGTTTGTGTAGTGTAGGGTTATGCTGGGGGTAGTGTTTTAGGGTTTAGGGTAGTGTTGTAGTGTTTGCGTAGTGTAGGGTCATGCAGGCGGTAGTGTTTTAGGGTTTAGGGTAGTGATGTAGTGTTTCTGTAGTGTAGGGTCATGCTGGGGTGTACTGGTTTAGGGTAGTGTTGTAGTGTTTGCGTAGTATCGGGTCATGCTGGGGTGTAGTGTTTTAGGGTTTAGGGTAGTGTTGTAGTGTTTGTGTAGTGTAGGGTTATCTTGGGGGTAGTGTTTTAGGGTTTAGGGTAGTGTTTTAGTGTTTGTGTAGTGTAGGGTCATGCTGGGGTGTAGTGTTTTAGGGTGTTGGGTAGTGTTGTAGTGTTTGTGTAGTGTAGGGTCATGCTGGGGTGTAGTGGTTTAGGGTAGTATTGTAGTGTTTGTGTAGGGTAGTAAAGGGCTTTATGGTAGTGTTGGGGGGTCGTGCTGGGTAGTGTAAATGTAGGTCATGGACTGTGTGTCAAGGGTGGGTGGTGCAGGGGTACTACATTAGAGTATAGTGTAAGGTAGGGTAGGGTAGGGTACTGTTACTTACTTTTACTACTTTTACAACAAGTATACCTTTAACATGCATGCCTTTTCGTTTTAAAGGCATGCGTGCTAAAGGTATATTCGTTTTAAAATTTTGCTATCTCTTAGTTTGCGGACTAATGTTACTTGCGGGATGATTTTTGCGGGATGATGGTATGCGGGATATTTTTATGCGGGCTGACGTCATATATTCGGCCAGGATAGGTCTACAGTCTGGCCCTTCCAAATTGACCTTGATGTCTTGGAATGTCCGGGGCCTGAATACCACAAGGAAGCGCAAACAGGTGCTGGCTTATGCGGCGCGACATGGGGTGGACGTCCTCTTTCTGCAAGAAACTCATTTGGTACAGCAGGGCGTGGAATCGGAGGCTAGGGGGTGGGGGGTCACACAGAGTATTTTCCTGCTATAGTAGGTTTGCTAGAGGCTCAGCGATTCTTGTACACAAACGAGTCCCGTTTGTAATGACTGGCAGCAAGGTGGATGGGGAGGGCAGATTTGCATTTGTTATGGGAGTACTGTTCGGGTACAGGATTGCTCTGGTGGGTGTGTACTGTCCGAATATGGATAACCCGGTTTTTTTCAGGATCTACAGTTAACACTGCTTCACTCCGACATTAGTTCTGGGAGGGGATGTTAACATATTGATGAATCCCGACAGGGACAGCACTTCCCCCTCTCCTGACTGCAAGCCAAAATCACGTGCTGTATTGGCGGAAATTTGTTCCCACTTCTCCCTAGTGGACATTGAGGCTAGATTGCACCACATCACTCCAGCCTACACGCATCACTCGGGCTTCCACAACACCAGCACTCAAATTGACTATTGGCTCCTGACCCCGGGTGTTGCGGGTTGGGTTGTAGGCCTCTTCACGCTGCCTCGCACTCTTTCAGACCACTCTCCCATTGTTTTGACCCTAGAGATTCCCAGATTGGGAGGTTACGAACGGCAGTGGCGATTCCCTGGCAGGGCTCTACTAGACCCGACTTTCAAAGAAGACATACACACTGCTATAGATGACTACTTTGACATTAACACCGGCTCTGTCACCTCCTGGTCCACGCTATGGGAAGGCTTCAAGGCCACATTACGTGGGGTTTGCATCCCTAAGAGCGTGGGTTCCTTGTGAGAGATTCGCTCCACCCTGGCTCGAATTGAGGCAGATATCCTTAAGTTGGAGGAGGAGATTCTTGAGAATCCTTCGGCGGGTCGTGAGGCTAAACGCCTGGAATTGCTTTTGGAGTTTCGGGACACAGCGGACAGAGAGGTGAAGTTCATGGGCAAATACTACACAGCGCGACAATACGGTGAGGGAGATAGGTCAGGCAAACTGATAGCGCAAATGCTTCGCCCACCACGCCAAGCTGCTTACATTACGGTGATACTTGATGCTCAGGGAACACAACAAGACTCCACCCCCGAGATATCCAACAATTTCCTGTCATATTACAAGACCCTCTACACCTCCACGCTCACAGGGGAGCACTGCCACCCGGGTTCTTATTTGAATGAAATCGCCATGGTGTACCTGGAAAAAAACATGCAGGAGTTTTTGGCCATGCCCATTACTCTGGATTTTATTAATGAGGCGATCGATTCTTTGCGTAGCTCTTCTGCTCCCGGCCTTGACGGCTACTCTGCTGACTTCTGCAAAGAGTACAAAGAAGAACTTGTACCTAAACTGATCGAGGTGTACGCAGAGGCATTGGAGACGGGCATTCTTCCACCCACACTCAGGGAAGCGGTCATTGTTTTCCTTCCCAAGCAGGGCCGCGACCCTTCGTTATACAGCTCATACAGACCCCTGTCCCTCTTAAACCTCGACTAGAAAATTTTAGCCAAAGTCCTGGCAATTCGATTGGCGCTCCTAGGGGAAACTATAATTTCGCCGGCACAGTCCGGATTTGTACCACACCGCTCCACTTCTCTGAACCTTCGGACACTATTTTCGGTCTTACACAGAATAGAGCCCTCCACACCAGCTGCAGCAGTGTTCCTGGACGCGGAGAAAGCGTTCGACACCCTGGAGTGGCCCTTTTTTCTGTCTATTAGGAGGAGAATGGGGATGCCTGCTATGTTTGTGGCTACGGTCGAGTTGCTGTACTCAGCTCCCACCGCCCGTATACGGCTAAATGGCACTATCACTGAAAATGTCACACTGTCGCGTGGCACCCGGCAGGGCTGTCCCCTATCCCCGCTACTGTTCATTATTGCGATGGACCCCCTGGTGCGACATTTCCAGGAGAAACATCTACACCGTGGTCTCCAGTTTCGCACCGCCCCCCTGCTGATCTCGTTAAATGCCGATGACACAGTTCTGTATGTTCGCACTCCCCAATCCAACCTTGAGCCACTGTTGACGGAGCTTTCCCGTTTTGGCAACTACTCAGGTCTAAAAATAAATTGGCACAAGGCAGTGATTTTCCAGCTCACCCCCTCCACCGTACAGTGGACCTGCTCGTTCCCTTTGGAATGGTGCACGGATTCTGTGAAATATTTGGGAATACATGTTCACCTTGACACGGTTTCCATTGTCCGACTGAATTACGGGCGCGCCCTAGATTTTTTAGAGGACAATACGGAGCGCTGGATTCGCCTCCCGCTATCTATGGCTGGACGGATTGCCATCATCAAAATGATTGTTCTCCCCAGATTTTTGTATCTGTTTAACAATCTACCGATTCCCCTCACCAAGATCTTTTTCACCCAACTCCGCTCCTCCCTTCTGCGCTTGATATGGGGAGGTAGGAACCCATCCGTGTCCTGGCGAACACTAACACTCCCTTAGGAACGAGGTGGCTTTGGGGTGCCAGATTTCTTTTTGTATTATTTGGTGGCGCAGTGCGCTTACGCGTACCCTTGGTTTCACCCTGATGCCAGGATACCCCATCTGCGACCAGAGGCTGACTTGGCGCTCCCTGTGGCCCTCTCCTCCGTCCTTCCTAAGGGTCTTCCCGGGACCCTCAGGACATACAGCCTTTGTCCACTACTTGCTGGGCCTGGGACAAACTTCGACGCCTCTTGCTGCTTGAGAAGCTATACTCACCGGCATTGCCATTGCCCAATCCCCACTGGCTCCTCATCACAGGAGACTCGGTGGTACGTCGCACCCTCTCCAAATTCCAACTACACACTGTAGGTGACCTTTTCCCGGACGGGCATGCCTTTTCACTCACTGAAGATCCCCACTTCACTGACAGGACCTTCATGGACTCATTCACACTGACTCGACTTCGTTCGATGCTTAGAGCCGAGTGCCCCACATTCCCGCTTCCTCCTGATGACACCCCCGCGCTCACATTCATAATACCACCCCTTTTGTACTACCACATTCATTATACAACACCAGACTGGGGCGCATGTAGTGTCTAAGCTGTGTCTGACCTTAATTCCCTCGCTCGACTCTAAGCTGCGCGCTGACTGGGAGGGCGACCTGGGCATTCCAATCACGGACGACCAGTGGGCAGCATGCTGTGCCACCACTAGGGATGTGTCCATTAACGCCAGACACAAACTTATACATTTTAAATTCCTCAGGAGGGCATACCACACATTTCGGCACTCGATCACAGAATTGACCCGAGCAGACCGCACACTTGCCCTAAATGCCACGGCCCGCAGGCCGACTTTTCCCATCTTTCCTTGACTTGTCCGAAACTACACACATACTGGCTACAGGTGCATCGGGTTTTAGGGGAGATGCTTGAAATGGTTCTACAACCTACCTCTGAAATTGCCCTACTTGGCTATGTCGACGAATTCCCGCGCCCACTACGGAAGTTGGCATCCATTGGCTTCCTTTTAGCTAAGCGTGAAGTGGCGCTGCTTTGGTGTGCTAGGCGTGCTCCCACTTTTCGCACTTGGCTTCGTAGCCTGGCATTCTGCAACATGAACAGAGTTGAATATTCTGAGATGGTTCCAACTGCCTCTAGGCCGCTAGATATCTGGGGACCATACCAGAAATACATTGCGAAGCTAGCCCAGGAGACGCAATCCCAATCTGTCAATTCCTTTGACCCTGCAGGGGTGGGATGAGCAGTGTCACTACAACGCTGGACAAATACTTCTGGCACTGTTTGGTACTGTGGCATGCCTGACTGAATTCACTGGGCCATGTGGCTGTTAACATTGGTTATATTATGTGTGCTCTCCGTGGCCGCTCTGTGTGTTGCCTTTCTCACCATGAGGTACTGACCTCATCTATGTGCCAATTGATAAGTGATGAATCTGGGACTGACAGACATGATGCTCCATTTGATATGTGCCTTGCTATATTCAGGTCAAGATTTTGTGCTGACTAGTCTGCTCGATATTGCTCGCAACTTTACTGTCCTCCATTATTATGCATACCTATATGACCGCTTTTTCTTTATTTCCATTATGGTTTATCTTATACTTTCTCGTTTTCTGAAAAAGCAAAAATGTATTATCGCTATGTGTACATCAGACAGTTTGCAATCCCACTAGGCTGCACCACACTATCGGCTTTATTATCGAACGCTTTCCGTTTATGTAATGAATAACTCAATGTATGTACTGATTGGATTGCTACTCTGTGTAATAAACAGATTTAAAAAAAAAATATATCAGGCTTTTAAAAAACAGAAAATTGCACCCTAGTTTTCTGTGTAAAATGTTTTCAAGCAACCAATCATTTCTTTTCAAAACTGCATCTTATCCACCATTTTAGAAAAATCTTACTTTTCAAACTGCCATTTCATTTACAGAGACCATCTGAGTGCATCCAGACCGCTCTTCAAGATGCTTAGAGTGTGGATTGTGGGACGCAGCTATATTTTCTGGAGCCAAAGGTTTGGCAGAACAGAAAGGAATTCACAAAGATCTAGGTTTACCAAATGGGCTCTTTTGCCTCTGGTGGCCATCTTGGGAGACTGCATATCATAATTTTTTTAATGAAATATAAGAGGATTTGAGAAGTCACTCAAAATGTGCCCTAATTTTTCTTTCTTCAGCACTAATCATAATTTCTATGGCAAAATGAACCCCCTCATTTTGTTCCTTTGCAAATTAAATGTTTTAATAGTGTTAACACTTTATTCCAATCAAGATGACTTCAGGTGTGCCATACTTTTGTCATAAGTAAGACTGTTAGCGCTCTCGTTGTTCTTTAGAACACTCTGGGACATTCTGTCATTGGGCTATAGTTGGGCTACATCTGGCTGATATTTGGGCTACATTTGTTTTTTTGTCTCTGGTGGCCATCATTGGGCTACATTGTAGCCCAATATATATTTTTTCAAAGTTAATTTTCGTAAAAACCACTGGAGCATATATCTTGAGACATAGCAAAGGCACATCGGGCTACCAGTCCCTACAATTTTGCCAAGTTTGGTGGAAATCCATTCAGCCGTTCCGGCTAAAAATGAGGTTGACCGCCCTATGGAAATTAACATGGGAAAAACACGTTTTGGGACCCCCCTTTTATCTTGGCCCCCGCTTGACGAATCCCCCCCCCAAACTTTCAGGGAAGGACCGAAGCGCCGCCAGGCAAATTTGAGGAAATTTTCAAGCAGATTCCTCAACCGGCGCCAAAGTTATTCCCAATAGAATGTTGAGATTTTGCATTGAAAAAAATCCTAACTATAACTACCTACTGGCGACCGCCAGTAGGTTATATATCTATATATATCTATATATATATAGATATATATATATATATATAGCGTAGCGTAGGCGTGTCGGGTCATGTGACCTGAAAAAAACACTTTTCATTGGTTCAGGACAGTTTTTTTTCTCCAAATGATGAAATTCCCCACCTTTTTTCCTTATTCTGACTTTGTCCTTAGACTGAGGAAGACCTGTTTGGAGGTCTGAGAATAATATTTTGTACTTTAAAATGGCTACAGTAGCAGCAGCCGCTGGAGCATCTGCACCACAACCACCACCACCAAGAGGACCACCACAACACCACAGTGGTGGAGATGAAGAAGAGGAGGAGGAGGAGGAGAAGGAGGAGGGGAGGAGGATCTGGCTGTCAGAAGATAACACCCCATATAGGCCAAAGCAGCAAATTGTATGGGAGTTTTTTTCCATCCCAGAGGGCAAGAAGAAAGTGAATGCGCCAAAGGTGACTTGCCAAATCTGGGGCATTGAACTTTCAAGGGGGAACCCTAATAAGAAATATTCATTTGGTAATAACACCATGATTCGGCACATGCAGCGCAAGCATCCCAACAACTATGCTGCGGAAGAGGTGAGAGAACTGGCCAGCAACCTTCCCCAATCTTCACACAGCACCTCCAAACGAAAGCAACCCACTCCATTGGGACCAGAGACAAGGGAGATGGTCCCAAACATTCAACCAAAGTTTGGGCAATACAAGATCACTTGTATTTTTTATGGTAAGACCATCACCTATGGTGAGCAAAGCATAACCGTGCTGGTGATAACCACAAATGCACCAAAAATCCATAATTTTTTCATGATTGTTTTTTGCTCCAGTTGAGCTGTTTTCAATTCCCTGTTTTTTGTTTCTCCCCATAAAAATAACAAAAAAAATATAAAATAGTTCATAAAAGCCAAAAAAGTACAAAATGTTCAAAAAAACATAAAAAAATATAAAACAACAAAAAGAGGAAAAAAAACTGTTCTTTTTAGAACTACCTCCAATTTATAAAAAAAGGCTACATTTTTTTAAAACTCTGTCATTCTTTTTTTCCCCATGGTACGCTCCCCGGTGCGCGTACCGGGCGCTCCCCCCGCGCCCTTTTATAGCCCCCACATCAAACCTAGGGGGTCAGGGAGGGTCTACTCTGCCCCCTTATGGTAATTTCCCCCTTTGTTTTTGCCACCTCTTGTGTCTCGATCCTACCGAGACACAAGATGGCGGCCGCTCCGGACTGTTTGGAATGTTGAAAGACACCTCATTGCTGCTTGCTGAGAGGTCGCTCCCCAGTCTCCCTGGAGAGACCTGGTATCGTTGTGCTGCATTTAATTTGGCATTCCAGCTAAAGTCTGTGTGGATTGTAGTGCACTGGGCGTTGCTTCGCCTCGCTTCCGCTGCTATTGTATTGTATAAGTTTGTTTGTATTGTAGTGCACTGGGCGCTGCTTCGCCTCGCTTCCGCTGCAATTAATTTAACTTTAGTGCGCGTTTACCCCCGGCGCTGTGCTCTGCCCTCCCCTCCGCTGCCATTTTGTTTATTTCATTTTGTTGTTGTCCTCGGTCTGCGTCCTCGAGAGCCCGCCCCGCCTCCCAGCTGAGCCGCCCTCCCACTGAGTATATACAGCGCTCCCGTACCTGGAAGCGCTGTGATCCCCTCATTGCTGCTTGCTGAGAGGTCGCTCCCCAGTCTCCCTGGAGAGACCTGGTATTGTTGTGCTGCATTTAATTTGGCATTCCAGCTAAAGTCTGTGTGGATTGTAGTGCACTGGGCGCTGCTTCGCCTCGCTTTCGCTGCTATTGTATTGTATAAGTTTGTTTGTATTGTAGTGCACTGGGCGCTGCTTCGCCTCGCTTCCGCTGCAATTAATTTATCTTTAGTGCGCGTTTACCCCCGGCGCTGTGCTCTGCGACTCCCCTCCGCTGCCATTTTGTTTATTTTATTTTGTTGTTGTCCTCGGTCTGCGTCCTCGTGAGCCCGCCCCGCCTCCCAGCTGAGCCGCCCTCCCAATGAGTATATACAGCGCTCCCGTACCTGGAAACGCTGTGATCCCCTCATTGCTGCTTGCTGAGAGGTCGCTCCCCAGTCTCCCTGGAGAGACCTGGTATCGTTGTGCTGCATTTAATTTGGCATTCCAGCTAAAGTCTGTGTGGATTGTAGTGCACTGGGCGCTGCTTCGCCTCGCTTCCGCTGCTATTGTATTGTATAAGTTTGTTTGTATTGTAGTGCACTGGGCGCTGCTTCGCCTCGCTTCCGCTGCAATTAATTTAACTTTAGTGCGCATTTACCCCCGGCGCTGTGCTCTGCCCTCCCCTCCGCTGCCATTTTGTTTATTTTATTTTGTTGTCCTCGGTCTGCGTCCTCGTGAGCCCGCCCCGCCTCCCAGCTGAGCCGCCCTCGCCCCTCCCTCTTTCCACTTTCCATATATGACAGATGAGCTTCCGCGCAGCGTTCACGCGCAGCATTCACACGCAGCGTTCGTGCCCCAGTTGCGCCGAAGGTGCGCCAAAGGTAAGCCCGTCTAAGCCCGTCCTCCCTGGACCGCGCCCAGCGCCAGACCCCCTGGCCCTCGCAATGCCCAGCCCTCCCGCATTACTTACGACGCCACCACCCTCTTAGCCCTAAACCCCGGCCGTCCCCCCAACTGCGTCCAAGCCGCTCCTGGACACACCCATGGACCCTTCTTTTGCAACTCCTGCAAGTTTGACGGCACCAAGAACAACTCCTCATCTACGAACACACAACAGATATCCAACCCCAACCACCTACAATGCATCCTGCTCAACACCCGCTCGGTCCACAGGCACGCCATCGACCTCTGGAATCTACTAGACACCATCTCTCCGGACGTCGCCTTCCCAACAGAAACATGGATGAACGCCACATCAGCCCCAGACATCACCATTGCCATCCCGGAAGGCTATAAGATCATTCGCAAGGACCGTACCGGCCAAACAGGAGGAGGCATCGCTATCGTCCATAAGAAATCCATCCGCATCTCAACCAGCTCAGACGTCAATCTCGCCAACACTGAACACCTTCACTTCCAGATCCACATCGACCCCAAGACCACACTCAGAGGCACCCTCCTCTACAGACCACCAGGACCCCGCGCACAATTCAGTGAAGACATCACGGACTTCATCACTCCACACGCGCTCCCCTCCGAGGATTACATCCTTTTGGGAGACCTCAACTTTCACCTTGAAAAGAACAACGACCGCAACACCACCACCCTTTTGGACAACCTCGCCAACCTCGGACTTAAGCAACTTGTCACTACCCCCACCCACATCGCAGGTCACACACTCGACCCTATCTTCACCTCCAGCAAACATGTCTCCTTCAGCCACACCACAGCTCTCCTTTGGACTGACCACAGCTGCGTTCACTTTACCTACAACAAGTCCACATCCAACAACCACCCCCAACCCACTCTGCGAAGAAACTGGAACAAAATCACCATCGACCAGATCTCCTCATCGCTTCTTCAAAACCCCCTCGCCCACTCCTCAAACCCCGACCAAGCAGCCACTAACCTCACCCAATGGTTATCCAACAGCGCCGACATCCTAGCACCACTGAAAAAACGACATTTCAAACTAGGCAGCAAGAAGGCCTCCTGGTTCAACGATGATCTTAAGAAATCCAAGAAACTCTGTCGCGCCCTTGAGAAGGCCTGGAAAAAAGACCCTAACACCAGCACCAAGGACGCCTTCAAAAACGCCACCCGCATTCACCACCAACTGATCCGGAATGCCAAGAAAGCCGCTTTCAAGGACCGACTACATAGCAACGCCCACAACAGCAAGGAATTATTCAACATCGTCAAGGAATTTACCAACCCCTCAGCCAACTCCAACGACATCACCCCCTCTCAAGCCCTCTGCGACTCCCTAGCCTCATTCTTCCACAACAAAATTGCAGACATCCACAACAGCTTCGACAACCGACCCGAAGACCAATCCACCCAACCCTCTGCAGGACCCCCACCCCCCTTGAACGTCCTCAATGACTGGAATCCAATCTCCACTGAGGACACCATCCGTCTGATGAACTCTATCCACTCAGGATCCCCCACAGACCCATGCCCTCACCACATCTTTAACAAAGCAGACTCCATTATAGCACCACACCTCCGAGACGTCATCAACTGTTCCCTCAACTCCGCAACCTTCCCGGAAAGTTGTAAACATGCCGAACTCAGCGCCCTCCTGAAGAAACCCACAGCTGACCCCACCGAACTCAAAAATTACCGCCCTATCTCGCTCCTTCCATTCCCGGCCAAAGTCATCGAGAAAGCGGTCAACAACCAGCTCGCCGCCTTCCTCGAAACCAACAAATCCCTCGACTCCTCACAGTCCGGCTTCCGTGCCAAACACAGCACTGAAACCGCCCTCATCGCAGCAATAGACGACATTCGAACTCTACTGGACAATGGAGACACAGTCGCCCTCATCCTCCTCAACCTCTCCGCAGCCTTCGACACAGTCTGTCATAGCACCCTTTTACTGTGCCTCAGAAACGTCGGAATCCAAGGAAAAGCACTGGAATGGATCACCTCGTTCCTCACCGGAAGAACCCAGAGAGTTCGCCTTCCACCATTCAAGTCAGAGGCCACTGAAGTCATCTGCGGCGTACCACAAGGATCTTCACTCAGCCCCACCCTCTTCAACGTATACATGAGCCCCCTCGCGATCATCGCACGCCAACACAACCTCAACATCATCTCCTACGCCGATGACACTCAACTGATCCTATCACTCACCAGAGACCCTAACACTGCCAAAACCAACCTGCATGAAGGAATGAAAGAAGTAGCCGAATGGATGAAGCACAGCTGTCTGAAGCTGAACTCAGACAAAACAGAAGTCCTCATCCTAGGCACCTCCCCCTCCGCCTGGGATGACTCTTGGTGGCCAGAGGCCCTTGGAAAAGCACCCATCCCGACGGACCACGCACGGAACCTGGGCGTCATCCTGGATTCCTCACTCTCGATGAACAAACAAGTCAACGCCGTTTCTTCATCTTGCTTCAACATTATTCGCATGCTCAAAAAAACATTTCGCTGGATCCCCACCGAAACTAGAAAAGCGGTCACCCACGCACTGGTCACGAGCCGCCTGGACTACGGAAACACCCTATACGCCGGTGCCACCGCAAAACTCCAGAAAAAACTCCAACGCATCCAGAACGCTTCAGCCAGGCTCATATTAGACATCCCGCGTAAAGAACACATCTCTGGTCACCTGAAAAACCTCCACTGGCTCCCCATCAATAAGAGGATTACTTTCCGCCTCCTAACCCACGCACACAAAGCACTTTACGAACTTGGACCCGAATGCATCAACACACGACTGTCCTTCTACACCCCCTCCCGCCAGCTACGATCCTCCAAACAAGCCCTTGCTACTGTACCTCGCATCAACAAAACCACCATGGGAGGTAGATCCTTCTCCTACCTGGCAGCTAAAACCTGGAACTCACTTCCCACTCACCTTCGCCTCACTCAGAACCACCTAGCATTCAGAAAGCAACTTAAAACGTGGATATTCGACAAGTAATTCCCACCCTTCTTCAAGCGCCTTGAGACCCTCTGGGTATGTAGCGCGCTATATAAATCTCTTGACTTGACCCAAGAGCCAATCAGCTTTCAGCGCGCGAACTCACTCAGCGCGCTGGTTAGCGCCCCGGTGCGCGTACCGGGGCGCGCTTATAGATATATATATTTTTTTGTACCTAAATTACTCAAAATCCACAGGAGCACATATCTTGAGACATAGCAAAGGCACATCGGGCTACCAGTCCCTACAATTTTGCCAAGTTTGGTGGAAATCCATTCAGCCGTTCGGGCTAAAAGTGAGGTTGACCGCCCTATGGAAATTAACATGGGGAAAACACGTTTTGGGACCCCCCTTTTATCTTGGCCCCCACTTGACGAATCCCCCCCAAACTTTCAGGGAAGGACCGGAGCGCCGCGAGGCAAATTTGAGGAAATGTTCAGGCAGATTCCTCAACCAGCGCCAAAGTTATTCCCAATAGAATGTTGCGATTTCCTATTGAAAATAATCCTAACTATAACTACCTACTGGCGACCGCCAGTAGGTAATATATATACACATATATATAAAAGCTCCAAAGTATATCTCAACCACAACAGTTGCAAGCCTCTCTGCCTCTTTGTGGCACCGGGCTTGAGTGAGCAGAATTGAATGTAAAGATCAATTGTTGGTGTGTTGGTGAATGACAATAGATATGTGTATTGAAATAGCACCACTATTATGTAGTCTCCTTCGCAATCACCCATAGCGAAAACACAGAATAAGGTCCCACTAGGCCGAGAAACAGTCTCCGTATAATGACCAGTCAGTACTTCCGTGATAAGAAGCTGACGGGCATTGTAGCGCGAATCTCCATCGATGATGCTTTACCTTGGTCTGCTGCTGTGTTCTTACGCTGTCCATCCAAAGGGATTGACTAAGGATGAGGAAATGTGGGTTCATTTGGGTTGATTGGTTTTCAGAATGTTACAGCAGGTCTGTTCCGTTGTGTATATATATTGTTGATATGTCGAAGCCATGTTTGGGTTTTTAATTCACATTTTAATATATTGATGGCACTATTTTCAATTTTTTTGTAGGAGACAGAATTGTCAGCAGTTCAGATTGAAGACAACTAGATCAATTGTGACAGCACTGCGTGAGATTAAAGCTAATTGAAAGAAAAAATATTTCTTGGTTATTAGAACTGTGATAGATGTCATAATGTGATATAAATATAAATGAAATTGGATTTCATATGAATTAGGCCCACTGGGGCAGAATTGAATGTAATTATCATTACCGGTGCCATTTGCCCATTGAGGTTCAGTATTATGGCGGTTGAAAAAATCGCCTATAGAGGCAGGACAGGATTGGATGAGTGTTATTAATGCCATCAGCCCACTGGGGCATAATATTAAGGCAATTGTATATTCGCCAATTCTTGAACATTTGGTATTTTTATGTAAACCAAGCATTGGGTGGTATTTGCACATTCTGGCCAAGTCTATTTTTACCACGTTTATTTACGGTGGTAATTTATATAATAATATTGGAAATAACGTGTATTTAAAGTTAGTACACTAGTATGCAGTTCTTGTTTATATATTCAGAAAAACGCTTCAATCATGTAACTTTGCTAACACTGAAATGGTGCTTGTCGCAATGGAAGAAAAACCGTTACAAAATGGATGCCAAACTGAATGTAGAGATAAGTAATCCTACTTCTATGTTTATTATTTGTGCACTATATGTATTCTAAGTTTACAAACAGTTCCTCGACCCGTGACCAAGGTGCGGCTAGCCCGAAACCGGGCGTTGTACTTGCTGCATGTTTTGAGTACATTTGCACGCTACAAGGATCTGGGCTCGAGTTGATTCTTCAATGGAAGATTAAGAATCATGGTACGTGTTTTGAGGGTCGCGACCTCACTCGAGCTCGCCGCCGCAAAGAGGCAGAGAGACTCGCGACTGTTGTGTTTGACTTGTTCTTTTGAAAATCTCTCTGCCCTCATCCATTTCCACGGCACCGGAACACGGGGAGTAGGAGAGCTCTCGGCGTCTCTCAGGAATCTGCGATTGTCGGCAGTCGGAGGACGAGCCGTGTATCGGTGGAAGACGGGGGAGGAGGTGAGCGTCTCTTTACCCAAGAAACTGTATATCGGGCACTGGATAGCAGGCGGAACCAGCACGGCTGCTTAGCAGGGCTGCAGCTGAGTTAAAGGCGTGTGTGGTGGATACCAATCAGGAAACGGGCGGACACGCGTTTCCCCAATGATTAAATCAACATGATTTCAGCACGTAGGGAGGCTTCGAGGAGGGGGCAGCACAATTGCTGTTTGTCCCTATAAATACTACTATGGATATAAACAGACCGACTAATATTCTGGCTAAGGATACTTTGGGAAAAAAAGAACTATGGGACAAAATATGGAAATGCGCTAAACTTGAACAGGCTAAAAGGTGGGAAGCCACTGCCCTTCAAAAGTACGTTGACTGCGGGAGGGTACCTCGTAGTTTGCGCATTTGTTTACTCCAACGTTCAGTGAGCCAGATCCTGAACTGATTGAGGAATAGGTTTTAAACAATCACCAATGCTCTACAGTGATGTTGAAATTAATAATCAAATATGCAACAAAATATATGGCTAGATTAGCTGAAGAAATTGATGGCTTGACTACTCAATTCAAATTGTTGCATTCGGAGATGGAGTTTGAAGTAGAAATGAAGAAAGTGACAATTAGATTGGAGAAAGCAGAACAAGAAATTAAGTTGAAAAAGCAAATCAAGTTCCACCAAGATTAACTTGATTACGAGCTCGGTCAAATTTTCACTTTCAGTCGAAATTCGACCATTTGAGGGAAATTAATCAGACCACCAGGGGAAATCTACAACAAGTGCCAAGTATAGCCACACATAATTTACCAGAACAATTGGAGTCAGAGGATAATTTAGAATCTGATTATGAACATCAAGGTGACACAGGATCTGCTCCTGATCAGCAAGACAGCAGTGGAGTAAAATCCAAAATTTTAAAAGAATTCCCACTGATGGCCCAAGGTTGACAAGGCACATCAAGTCCTGGACCACAAGACACACCCAATTGAGGTCAAGGCGCAAGAAGAGGCAACAAAAGAAGCACAAAGAAACAAGGATCGCTAGACACCTACATGGGAATGACCACAAGGGGAAAGACAACATCAAAATGAAGGACACTCTTACGGTAGGTAATCTTTCCAATATTCAGTTGACTGTTGATCAGATTGATGTTTTATCACTTGGATTGACATTTTGACCAACCAGTAAGTTTAATTATACAGATGGGAGAATAGACCTGTTCCGTTTTACCAGAAAATTGAAACTGAAAAAAATGGTTTGAAACTAGAAATAAGGGAATAAGGCCCCCGATTGTTAACAGTAATATCAATCCTAACATTGTAGACATGGATGTGTTGCAATCTATGAGGGCATTAGAAAGTGGTATTGAAAATGTTGAATCTGTTTCAGAGATTATACTGGAGGAATCATTAAATGTGGGTTGTGCCAGTGGGAGTCATTTTAAACCGAAATCAAGATTTTTATCCCAAATACATAATGATGCTATCAAAATATATTCGAGAAAGGAGTAATCTCGGAATGTAAGAAATTAGACAAGCATCCAAAACCTGCAGGCGGCAATCTTACTAGCAAACAATTTAAACCAGTCAAAGAACTTCAAGAAAATAAGTCCATAATCATAAAGAAGTCTGATAAAGGTGGTAACGTGGTGGTTTGGCCAAGGCAAATGTATCTGGATGAGGGTAGGTGACAGTTGGGAGATGTCGAAAGTTATCAGATTAGCAACAGATTAAGGTACGAGAATAGCAATGAGGTTTTTAAATCTCAATTACTAACCTGGAAACATGAAAAGTTGCTATCTGATGATGAATATAAACATCTGTGTTATGAACACCCTAAACTACCAGCAATGTATCTATTACTTAAAATACAAAAAAACAATCAAATTCCTCCAGGGCGCCCCATTGTTTCCGCAATTGGGAGTACGTATGAAAATACGTCGAAGTACATTGATTATTTTCTACGACTTTTGTGCAGACTCTCCCGTCTTATATCCAAGACATTAGGGATTTTTTGAATGTAATTGTAAAGGTGCTTTAGAGAAATGACATGTTACTCATGACGTTAGACGTCAATAGTTTATACACTTGCATACCGCATAAACTGGGAATTGAAGCATCTAGTCATTTTTTGAAAGAACGTGATTTTTCGTACTTGAAACATACAGAAATGTTGCTGACAATGATGGAAACATGTCTGTCAAATAATTATTTTTGGTTCAATCATGTCATCTATTGCCAAACCCAGGGAACGGCGATGGGAACTTGCTTCGCCCCCAGCTATGCGGGTTTGTGCCTAGGCTGGTGGGAGAAGCAGGTGGCTGGTAACATCAGGGCCTTTACCCAGAACGTTGTCCTCTAGGTGAGGTATATAGATGACGTGTTTTGTATTTGGAAAGTATCAGAAGAGAAAGCTAATGAATTGGTGGTGGAGTTAAACACGAATCAACACATTTTGAAATTTACTAACACTGTACATCTAGAAAAGATTGAATTCCTGGATATAAAAGTTAAGGTCCAGGATAATCGGTTGTCCTGCAGATTATTTAGAAAACCAATGTAAATTACAGATCATGAGGGAAAGATTTTTAGACAGAGGACACTCCTTAAAAATAGTAAACCAGGCGTGTTTAAAAGTTTCAACTATTGAAAGAGCATCAACATTAGTAAGCAAGATGTCGCTATCCTACATACTAAGAAGGCAAGGCAGGTGTACACACATCATAGACTTCTTACCTGTATGCATGGTCAGCGGTGTAAATGGTATGGGAGCCCGCTGCACTACATTACCCAGAAAACAGCTGGGCCTCTCGGGCCAAAATGGAACTGCCGCCCGTAAGTAACGCCTCCCTTATAAGCACTTCCTTTACAGTGGGATAGTGGTTGACAATTTCGCCCGGAGCCTTGAAGAGAGCGGACGTTTCCTCCACGCTGGAGGAATTAGTTGCTGCAGTTCAGTTGGGGTGCGGTCAAAGGAATATGTGAGACCCGAGAAGCACTTGCGCGCTTCTTTCGAACTTTGCCTGACTGATGGACTCGTCACCCCGCGGGGGAACATTTTGGGTACCGTTTTTTTTCCGAGAAGGAGAAGCGCTGGAGAACTTCTCTCGTTTCCCTTTCTACATTTGTTTTTGATTTTGGTTGAGTGCGCTGTACGTACACAGAGCATTCTCTCTACAGACCCTCCGGTGGCTCCCAGAACTGTGTGGGCCCTGTTACTGAAAATACGCTGTGCTTAAATATACTTTGACACAAAAAATTGCCACCCCACTTATTCCATTGGCCCTTAGTTATAGGCAACACATCAACTTTAGTTGGATATGTTAGGTATATTTATTTACCTTTGTTTTCAAGTCTTTTTATGAAAATCATGAATTCACATGACAGAGAGGGAACACTGCACGTATAACATATATATACATCAACTGAAATACAACATTTATCAAATGAAAAAAATCACAAAGTGAAACATACATTGGCTATACACAACAAAACATCTATACCAGTTTCAGACTGTTCAAAAAAGGCAAGTCAGGTTTTCAAGCCTCAGTAACCATCAATGAATGAATTCTTAAGAACAGTATTGGACAAAGTCACATTTACAAGGAGATATCACAATGCCTCAGTAACCATCAATGAATGAATTCTTAAGAACAGTATTGGACAAAGTCACATTTACAAGGAGATATCACAATGCATTTGTGCATTGTGATATCTCCTTGTAAATGTGACTTTGTCCAATACTGTTCTTAAGATTTCATTCATTGATGGTTACTGAGGCTTGAGAACCTGACTTGCCTTTTTTGAACAGTCTGAAACTGGTATAGATGTTATGTTGTGTATAGCCAATGTATGTTTCACTTTGTGATTTTTTTCATTTGATAAATGTTGTATTTCAGTTGATGTATATATATGTTATACGTGCAGTGTTCCCTCTCTGTCATGTGAATTCATGATTTTCATTAAAAGACTTGAAAACAAAGGTAAATAAATATACCTAACATATCCAACTAAAGTTGATGTGTTGCCTATAACTAAGGGCCAACGGAATAAGTGGGGTGGCAATTTTTTGTGTCAAAATATTTACAAGGTCCAGCCTTCCCCATTACCTGAGTACCTAACTCCTTTCACCCTAAAAAGTGCCTAAATATACAGCGTTCGGAACCTTTCCATTGAGTACACTATTACCAGCTGTGAATTGAACAGCGTTTTAGTGCCTTTTTATTTTACTTTGGTTCACGTTTAAGTTTGCTATAGTCCATTCAGTGACAGGAAGCTTATTATCCTGTCATTACAGAGAGATCCTATAAATCACTGCCAGGCTCCTTGTGAGTTGAGAGAATGAAAACATATTGACTACTCCAGAAAGTGGATATTTGTGTTTACATTTCATGCTTGTCTCTTGTTTTTCTTTTGTTTTCTATGCAGTGCATTACTATAAAAGGAAGATAATTCAATACACCTAGACCAGACCTAGGAAGCAAGAATTCACTTTTATTAGTTTGTCCCCTTCCCTTTTCCACAGGGTGCTATTTTCCATGGCTGTGTTCACCATACTGTGGGGAGTAGCGCTCAGGTGAGGGCGGAGGCTTCTCTACACAACATCGTCCCCGCAGACTGCTAGGAAGAGGTTAGTGGTGGTGTTTAATCTTTCTTGTGCTACTGACAACCTGACCCAAGACCATAGTGGAGAATGATGAGGAGCCTTCGAGGTTCATCACCTCGTATAACAAACAGTCATGGGAAATGAGAAATTGCCTGAAGAAGTATTGGCATGTTTTAAACACTGACTCTACACTCAACAAATTTGTGGGTGGACAGCCCAAAATTACTTCCAGAAAATGTGATGCATTGTCCGACATACTGTGTAGTAATATGATACCAGAAGAAAAAGTTCTTAACCCGATACAAGGCTTTTTTCCATGTAATTCATGTAAAGCCTGCAAAACCAGTCTCAATCTCAGTTTCCGCCGTTTAAAAAAATGTTTTTAGATATAGGAAATCGATTGTGATGTGACAATTATGAACATGAAATTGTTGCTGTGTATTAAGAATGGTCTTAATTGGTGTAAATATTGATATCTGCCCTGTATATTTTTAATATGTTTTTATTGTGTGCTTTTATTGTTATTTATATGTAACCGAATAAAGCTTTTTTGATTTGATTTGCCTCCAAGACCAGTCCTAAATGTAAAAACATGGTCCTGTCTATCGATCATAATACTTTCACTATAACTAAACATCTTACATGTAAATCTGACTTTTATGTGTATGCTTTGATTTGCCCTTGTCCGCTAGTTTATATAGGAAGCACTAAACATCCGGTTAAGAAGCGGATACTTGAACATACTCGGGCAATTGTAAATGAGGATAAACAATATCCGGTTGCCAGGCATTTTAAAGAAGCCCATGACAAAAAGACAGGTCTTTTACGGTTCTTTGCATTGGACAGAATCCCCAAATCAGAAAGAGGGGGGAATAGAGTGAAAGAACTCAGATGTCTGGAGTCTAAGCTAATTATCAAGTATGACACAGTACATCCAAAGGGATTGAAAACAAAAGGAAGGTGCACTACATAAACAATCAAGAGGAAGTAAATTCTTTGAAGGTTCTTCTTTTTATTACATTTCTTTGGATAACAACAGCGGCACACAGCCAACGCGTTTCGTTCCCCCGTGCCACTGGAACTTCGTCAGGGCTGATAGGATGAAAAGAGGACTTCCTATAATCAAGCCGAAGCACAGTGTATGTCCGTATGTTGTTGCTGAATGGGAGTCATGCAGGATGAGCGTTCGTCGACCTAGTAGGTGTAAGGAAGTCTTTGTCAGTACAAATGAGTAAACTCGGAAATTACAAGAATTTTGGATAAATGCTACATAGGGCCGTTCTTCAAAGATCCCAATTGTTGGTGGATGACAATAGATATGTGTATTGATATAGCACCACTATTATGTAGTCTCCTTCGCAATCACACAGTGGTCGATAGCGAAAACACAGAATAAGGTCCCACTAGGCCGAGAAATAGTCTCCGTATAATGACCAGTCAGTACTTCCGTGATAAGACGCTGACGGGCATTGTAGCGCGAATCTCCATCGACAATGATTTTTCCTTGGTGTGCTGCTGTGTTCTTACCCTGTCCATCCAAAGGGATTGACTAAGGATCAGGAAATGTGGGTTCATTTGGGTTGATTGGTTTTCAGAATGTTACAGCAGGTCTGTTCCGTTGTGTATATATATTGTTGATATGTTGAAGCCATGTTTGTGTTTTTAATTCACATTTTAATATATTGATGGCACTATTTTCAATTTTTTGTAGGAGACAGGATTGTAAGCAGTTCAGTTTGAAGACAACTAGATCAATTGTGACAGCACTGCGTGAGATTAAAGCTAATTGAGAGAAGAAATATTTCTTGGTTATTAGAACTGTGATAGATGTGATAATGTGAAATAAACATAAATGAAATTGGATTTCATATAAATTAGGCCCACTGGGGCAGAATTGAATGTAATGATCATTACCGGTGCCATTTGCCCATTGAGGTTTAGTATTATGGCGGTTGCAAGAATCACTTATAGAGACAGGACCGAATTAAATTCAGTGTTATTAATGCCATCAGCCCACTGGGGCATAATATTAAGGCAATTGTATATTCGCCAATTTTGAATTCTTACATTTTTATGTAAACCAAACATTGGCTGGTATTTGCACATTGTGGCCAAGTCTATTTTTATCACCTTTATCTACGGTGGTAATTTACATAATAATATTGGAAATAAGGCGTATTTAAAGTTAGTACACTATTATGCAGTTCTTCTTTATATATTCATAAAAACGCTTCAATCATGTAACTTTGTATATACTGAAATGCTGCTAGTCGCAATGTAAGAAACACCATTACAAAATGAATGCCAAACTGAATGGAGAGATACGTAGTCCTACTTGTATGTTTATTATTTGTGCACTATATGTATTCTACGTTTACAAACAGTTCCTCGACCCGTGACCAAGGTGCGGCTGCACCGAAATGCGTCAGGCGTTGTACTTGCTGCATGTTTTGAATAAATTCACACGCTACAAGGATCTGGACTCGAGTTAATTCTTCAATGGAAGATTAAAAATCGTGTTACATATATATATATATATATATTCACTGAAAAAACCATAGGTTATAGACCATATATAGTTAGGAATTAGCATTTACAAAACCTTGAAAATTCACTGAAAAAACCATAGGTTAAAGACCATATATAGTTAGGAATTAGCATTTACAAAACCTTATTTTACTCACACAAAACCATTGAAATTTGCATATATAGTTAGTTGCACTAACTATATATCGCGCACCCGCAATCCACTGCTGATGATGTCACATATTACATCATTCATGACATGGTCAGTGACATCACTGATGACATCACTGATGACATCACTGATGACATCACTGATGACAACATCCAGTGACTGTATGTTTCTGTAAAGTTAAAATATGTATTACATATTGAAGAATGAGTGGATGTATAAGTGTCTGGATGAAGGATTTAGTAGGTGCATGACTGACTGTATGAGTGAGTGATTAAATGTGTCTCACTGAGTGCATGGGTTAGTGACTAAACTGTCTTAATTTGTGCATCATTATGTCTGTTGTTCTGTAAACTGCTGCATGTGTTGATCAGTAGCTATATGAGTAACTATATGGGTTATTGATTGGTTGCCCATGTATTTGTATGGGAGACTGAGTGTGTGTGTGGGTGGCTGGGAGGTGTGTGACTCTGTGCATAGATGTGTGAGCAGTTGATTCACTAGATGTATGGGTTCAAAAGTGCATGTGGAAACAGCTGTATGGGCGGTTGACTGTGTGCATGAGTGTATTGGTGAGTGAATGGATATCTCAGTGCTACATGTCAAAGTAAGTACATATGTAAAACACAGTACATGTGAGAGTTGACATATATAAATAACTGTGCATAAGAGCCAGTGAATGTGTGAGTGGCAGTATGGATCATTGTGAACTTGTATCAGGGATTGTATAAGGGAGTAAATATGTGTTAGTATATGTTTGAATAAGTAAGGTGTGTATAACTGTATAGTTGAGGAAATGGAGGTGTGATTGATTCTTTGCATGACTGACTAGGTGTGTGAGTAACTCCATGGATGAGTGACAGTCTGTGAGTGTCTGTTTACACTGAGTGTATCTAAGGTTATATTAGAGTCTGAAGAGGTTCATCGTATAATCACATGAATGATGTCATCAGTGATGTGATCAGTAATGTCAAATGAGATGTCATCAGTGATGTCATCAGTGATGTCATTTAAGATGTCATCATTGATGTCATCAGTGATGTCATTTGAGATGTCATCAGTGATGTCATCAGTGATGTCGTTTGAGATGTCATCAGTGATGTCATCAGTGATGTCACCGACCATGTCATGAATGATGTAATATGTGACATCATCAGCAGTGGATTGCGGGTTGCGCGATATATAGTTAGCGCAACTAACTATATATGCGAATTTCAATGGTTTTATGCGAGTAAAATAAGGTTTTGTAAATGCTAATCCCTAACTATATATGGTCTATAACCTATGGTTTTTTCAGTGAATTTCAATGGTTTTTTAATAGCAAATATCAAATGCTGTCAAATGTCAAGTACATGATAGGTAAAAACATTTTCGTGTTTATGCACGCTGATGTGCTTTGAACGCTGCCCCCCCCCCCCCTTTTCTCTTAGGAGTACTGTCTCTTTGCAGATAGTGAAGGGTAGTTAACGCAGGCCTTTGCCCCCGTTGTAATCCGTCGTGCCTGCTTCTCTCTCTATTTGATTGATTGCTATCCAAGCATTTACTGTTTTAGAATTGGTTCTCTTTGGTTCATTCTGTATTTACAAACAAGCACAGAGTCGCAATACTCTGTTTAGTCTTTGCAGATAGTGAAAAATCATTTAAAAAAACAAAAGGAATCGAGCAAAATCAGTAGGCCACTAATGGGATCTGTTTTTGACCTCGCTAAAATAGAAACATTAAGAACAACCCCTCATGAGAAATACGAAACTAGTGAGATGAACTTAGCTCCACACCATGATGGCTGCAAGACAGCTCGACTCCGCCGCCCACCCCACCCCACCCAAAATAACGACAAACCCTATGCAAATATTATAAATATATACAACACACCAGCAAAGTAACAGGGTAAAACTTTTTATTAAATAACTATATACATGGCAGCCTGCTACAACATCGATCCAAATGCCTTTTGGTGACTCTTCCATTGTGAACATTGTCCCACAATCCGTTTGACCTGAAACGATTACACAAATAAAACATTTGTGAGTTTTAAATTTCCGGAGAAGTATAATTCACCAATAGTTTTCTCTGTAGATCTTTTTCCATTAACAATCCCAGTTCCATCACCCACCCACGATATCACTACTGTTAGTTGTCATTGTTGCTTCTGTTTTAATAAAAAATGTTTTAAGGTGTTACTGTTTTTGTTGCGATGTATATATTTATAAGTTATTAAAGTGTTATAATCCTACTAATTTTTTATCGATTATTGCTGTTTGAGATATTCCCTGTCTACAAACAGAAGAATAGGAATATTCTGTCTCCCTTTGCAGATAGTGAAGGATAGGTAATGCGGACTTTTGTCCCCCGTTGTAATCCGTCATGCCTTGTTTCTCTCCACTGATTGATTGATTGGCTGGACATTTATTGTTCAAGGAATAGTTCTTTCGAGGTACTCTCTGTTTGCAAATAACGTGGAATAGAAATATTCTGTCTAGTCTTTGCAAGTAGTGAAGGGTGGGTAATGCGGACGTTTGTCCCCCGTTGTAATCTGTCATGCCCAACTAACTCCCCACTGATTGAGAAACTAGTTCCACCCGGACCATTTATTAGAGGTACAACATCTGACTCAACCGGAGAGAACCCCTAATAAAGAAGACATATGTAAAATACGAAGTAATCCCTGTATCCTGTTAAACAGAAACTTTAGCATGAAACACATTTGAAAAGGAAGGGAAAGAAATCGAACAAAATCAGTAGGCCTCTGATGAGTTTTTGACTTCGCTAGAAATAGGAAACATGAAAGTGGTGAAAGAAGCCAAGCTTGACGTTACGGCAGCCACGAGGTAGCTAGGCTCCGCCACCCCCCCCACTGCTCCAAGCATGTCTGTCCCACCGCCCGCCACGCCCAATAACGGTAACATGAAATAGATACAAATCAGCAGATACCTACCCCCATTCCGGATACTCCCGAAGTGCAACAGGTTCGCGGCTACGCCCATCCGGAAGACGAGGCCTTCGGCACGTGTAGGGCGAGTCCTGCTGGCAGCCGTCGGCCGGGGAGGTCATCCCGTAAGGTGGGCCAGGAGAGGAGCCGAGGCCGACTGGATTTTTCTTCTTTCTTCAATAATGGCTGTGACAACACGCGGGGGGGGATGTCTTGCACATGCCACCGACCCCCCCCCCCCTCGTATCTCCGGGCCAAGAAAGAAGCCGAGGCCGAGGGATTCTTCTTTCTTAGATAATGGCTGCGACAACGGGGGGGATGTCTTGCACATGCCACCGACCCCCCCCCCCCGTATCTCCTGGTCTGGCCCCGGCTTGATATGAGCTCCCCGTTCGGACCTGAAGCGGCGCCCTGCAGGCCACGGGGGGGAGGATGTCTTGCCTCTGCCTCCGACCCCCCCCCTCTTATCGCCTGGTCCGGACATCACGGATATCAACGCCAGGTGTCTGCGTGGGGTGGGCTGGGAGGGAGAGGCGGTTGATGTTCGAGGCAATGATGCTCCGCTCACCCAGCGGGGGTCTCGTCCACTGTTGCGGTGCAACAGCGCTTCTGAGTTCAACTAGAAAATGAGTCCTGCATCCAGAAACGTTCTCCTCAACTTTGAAGATTCTATAAGAGCCACGGGGGCCCCCGACCCCCGATGGGGAATGACTGCCATGATCACCCATGGAACGACCACGACGTAGCCGCGGGACGACGGCGCGCACATACCGGCGCCGGCCTCAGTCTTGAAATGACCAAAATCCTGCAAGACTACCAACTTGATCAATTCCGGTGGGACACCAGTATGACCCGGTAGGAGAGATTTTTGCCTCCCACCCCTCTTTGACTGATGGTTCATGTCGCCAGTCCCCTCTACTACCCTTCAACGAAAACTTTTGGACTGCCGAAAGAGGTCCCGGTCCAACCACGAGTTGGTGGAGACATTTTGACTATACTTGGACCTTCCTGACCTCACCCAAAATGGCGCCGGTACAAATGAAACTATTGTGCCCCGATTGCTCAGCCTTGATATCATGAGATATGTATGCAGTTTTTAGCACATGAATTGATATGGGATAAGACTGATTATATGTTCGGACAATGAATTGATCCGGGATGGGTATTGATTATACGTTCGAACAATAAATTGACATGGGACTTGTACTGATTACACATTCGGACAATGAATTGATATTAAGTTCTAATGCATCATTGATTACTGTATTTATTGAAGTAATACTCATCTCTCCGCATGAAATTAATTTTCCACATGCTACACAAGTCAATCTCATCTGCCCAAAGTTCTTTTGCAGATTTGGGACCGTTTCCCTTGCCTCTGACTCACTTATTGCTAAGTCATTGGTGGATGTTTTTGCCGGTCGGAGGTTATCCACCAAATCTCGAAGTTGTGCTTTAGAATAATTAAGAGGGTGCCACCTCTCCAAGTGCTGATGCATGGTATGATTACCATAGGCTGGCAGAAACGACAGCACCAACTTGTCCTTTCAGTGAGAGATCGGCGCTAAGAGTAACGGCCAGACTCTTGACAGAAGTGGATTTCGTTGGTGGGTTTCCCAGATCAGGTGGCCAGAAGTGTGGACCCCAACTCAGCTCGCTTTTCCCAGGCAAGATCAGTTCTGTCTTGCCTGGGTTAAGTTTGAGATGGTTAAGACTCATCCACCTCTGAATGTGTTGCATGGTGTTCTGAAATTGTGCAACAGAGTCTAAGGTGTTAAGCGTAAACACGAGTTGAAGGTCGTCTGCATAATTGTAAATGATAACATTAAATTGTTTTAAGGAGTGTAGGAGAGGGCAGAGATAAAGATTAAATAATAAAGGTGATAGTGAGGATCCCTGTGGGACCCCACAAGTGGATGAAGTTTTAGGTGCTGTAAAGGAGCCAAGCCTAACTGCTTGTGTGCGTCCAGAGATAAAGGAAGCAATCCAACTTAGTGCGGGGCCTCTTAGAACGGCCTGTTCGACATGGTTGATCAGAATAGAATAGTCAACCGTGTCGAACGCTGCCGATATATCAAGAAGCACCAACGCCTGATGTGTACCTTTGTCCGCGTTGGGTTGCATAGTATTTTGGACGGCCAAAATCACGGATTCCGTCGAGTGACAGGGACGGAAACCGGCTTGGTTAGGCTCTAAGTAATCGGAGTCTTCGATAAACTTAGACATGCAGTTGGCAACATGGGCTTCTAGTAATTTGGAAAGATAGGGGAGTAAGGAGATGGGTCTGTAATTGACCGGGTTATGAGGGTCTGCTCCTTGTTTTTTTATTAACGGGATGAGTAGTGCATTCTTGAAGTTGCCAGGCACCTTGCCCTTAGAAAGTGATTCGTTTAGCAAGGAAAGAATGCCCTGTGGGATAGCTTGGATCACTTCCCTAATGATGTAAGGGGGGCAGACATCATAGGGTGACCCAGATTTAACACAGCTCGAAAGATTGGTAAGGGTTTTAGTGTCAATAGGGGAAAAGGTGTCAAGTGTAATAGGGTTGAAATAGATATCATCCATAGGAACAGATGACGGGGAGTTCAGAATACTCTGTTTTATAATATTGATTTTGTCCGTGAAAAACAAGTTAAGAGAGTTACAGAGTTCCTGGGTAGGAGTCACAGAGGGGGCGGTCCTTTCACTATTACTAAGGTCATTTACAATTTTAAATACGTCCCTAGATTTGTTTGTGGAGCTCGTGATAATATCCGAGAAGTATTCAGTTTTATGTATCAAAATGGTTTTCTGATAATTTTTACGGGCTATACAATAGTTCTCTTTGTCTAAGGGTAGGTAGTTAGCCCTCCATTTTCTTTCCTTTCGGCGTACCTCCAATTTCAAGGTTCTTAATTGTGGGGTAAACCATCTGTGAGCGTCATTGGGACGAGAGCGAGAAAATTTCACCCAGGGTGCGTGCATGTCAGCTGCTTCTAAAAGCCAGTGCGAGATGGTTTCCTCCATGATGTTAATGTCTGTGTCTGTAGACAACAGTGGTAGAGTGGAGGCCAGAGTCTCGAGAAATGTAGATGTATTGATGCCTTTCCATTTCCTGACGTTCCCACCAGCCCCAAGGGTGTGTTTATGGTTCCCGTCCACTGTACAGGAGAAGTGAATGAGAAAATTGTCAGACCAGATGCAGGGTTCTATAATGGGAGTAGATAGTGACATATTGTGGGACCAAATTTGGTCGAGGCTGTGACCTTTCTCATGAGTGGCAGAATGGATGTGTTGCATTAGGTTTAAGTCAAGGAATATGTCCTTGAGTTCAGCTGCTTGCTGGTCTGCCTCTAACTTGTTAAACCAAAAATTAAGGTCACCAACGAGAATACATTTTGGGTAGTTTGTGACGAGGGGGGCCAGTTGTTCTGCCAGTAATGTAGGAAATGAGGGCATAGAAAGTGAAGAGACCATCTTGCTCCCTATCCTCGAACCACTCCATGACTATAGATTGGAGGGGTCGATGGATTCTGTGTTGGGGGAAGCTGTAGAGAACCCCTTGCTGACTACCCTAGGACCCCGCCATGAGTATTGGTTGGCGGGGCCCTTGGATGTTGAGATGGGTCAAGACGTCATGGTCCCCAGGCATGAGCAACAACTGGATGGGCCTGAGCACATTACCCTTATGGAGGTGGAGTCCGCAATAGCTAAATTACTACCCAATAAGGCCCCTGGACTTGATAAGATGCCTGGGGATCTATATCGGTGTCAACCATAAATTTGGGCACCATACCTTGCTGTTCTATTTAATGCAAACCTTAAGGGGAATGACCCTCCAGATACCTGGCTTGGAGCGGAGATTGTCCCTATCCACAGAAAAGGTTGTCCGTTAACCCCATCTAACTATAGGCCCATCAGTCTGATAGACACCACACAAAAACTGATGGGCAGGATAATTGTAGATAGAATCCAGGGGTGGATAGAGGAAAATGAGATTCTGACCATATTCCAGGCCGGATTTAGGATGGCATTTCCACTCTAGACCAAATATTTAGGCTCCAGGTTCTATTCTGGAAAACGGTGAGACTGGAGGGTGGCAGCCTCTACCTCATCTTTGTCGACCTGCGGGCAGCTTTTGATCTAGTGCTGAGGGACAAGCTGTGGAGAGTTTTGGCAGAGCTGGGTCTGCTGACCTACCTATTGAATATCCTGATCAGACTCCATATGAACAACTATGTCCAAGTTAGGTGTGGGAGACATGGTGATCTATCTGCTCGCTTTTCTGTGATGAAGGGGGTATGCCAGGGTTGCGTCCTGGCCCCAACGCTATTTTGTCTTTACATCAATGGCTTAGTAGATCACCTACTTGGTGTAAAAGATAATGATGCTCCAAGGTTGGCTACTGGGCGGGTGCCCGCTCTGATGTTTACAGACAACACTTTGCTGTTGTCCAAAATGTCTATGGGCATCCAGCGCACCCTGGATGGCTTTGCAGCCTTCTGTGCTTCGCGCGGATTAGAGATAAACTTGGATAAAACTAAGTTTAAAATTTTTAATCCCCCAAAGCAGACCCGTCCTAACCCTCTCTTGAACGGTACTCCTCTAGAAAGAGTCAAGACATTCGATTACCTCTGCATCACTCTGACGGAAAACTTTGACTGGGGTTCTCAGACCGCAAAGGCAGCCCTTAGACTAACCCAAGTAGCAGGGGGTATTAGTAAAGTCCAAAGAAGTTTGGTTTTTAAACCTGCAGCTCTGGTCGTTGAAATCTGTAGACTGCAGGCCAGAACGGCTTCAATGTATGGAGCTGAATTATGGGGCCATCAAAGCACATCTAACCTCATGAGGGTAGAACATGACTTCATGAGGAATTCTCTGGGCTTACCAGCAAGTACTCCGCTCATCCCCTTGCGATTGGATTTGGGGCTAGAATCGATAGGGGAGCTAGTAGCAGCACGGCCTATTCTTTATTGGAAGAGGCTTTGGTCAGTGCCTGAATTGGTTTCCTACAGAGAGGAATTTACAGAGGTTTGGGCTGTTTTAAAAAGTAAGAACATTCCGTGGCTTCTACATATTAGGGCACTCAGTAATCGGATTGGCTTATCTGAGTTGTGGGAGAACCCTGAAGTAAGTTGTTCAGGGATAACCAAATTAGAGCTCTTGCGCCACTTGAGGTATCAGAATCTAGTTGCTCTACAAAGACCCACTACTGCGGGAAGACTGACGGTGGAGTTTCTCCAAGTAAAAATCGAATCAAGAATGGAGGAATTCTTAGATGTAATTTCTCCTCCACTTGCGAGGAGACTCTATATCCAGCTTAGGCACGGTTGCCTCCCACTAAGGGTATTTATCTCTAAATGGGCTAACACAGAAAATATTGCGTACCCTGCATGCAATTACAAGCAAGAAGATGTACGCCACGTTCTGTTTTTTTGCCCTGCCTACCAAGCAATAAGGAAATGCTGGTTGATTCCACTATGTAGGAATCTAGGATTTAGACACTGTGTTCAAGCGTGTAGGGTCTTAAGGTTTGATACCCACCCCCCTATTGTTTTCGCTGTATCACAGTTCCTATTTGCTATGTGGTGCAGACGGAAAAGTTTTGTATAATAACTGTGTCTATTCATGTATTTTATACCATTTGTTTTGATAACCATCTAGTTTAATCAGCTTTTAGGTCTAATATATGACTGGATCGTTATTTATTGTTTTATTTTTCTGTGCTACTGTGTATGTATTTTATCTGCACTTTAGGGTTTGTTAACCGAAATAAAGTTATCAAATGAATGATATGGGGTTGGTGGTAGACTTATTGTGGCCTCATTGATGTTGCCTCCTTGGGATGAGCGGATGACCCTCATTCGGTGTTGTTCAACTCTGGGATTGGGCATAGGATGGGGGGGAAGGGCACATACTTGCATTTCTGTTCTTGTAAAACAATAACATTTGGTTATAAAAAATGTTTTTATGGGACAAAATATATTTAAATGTTTTAATGTGTAATTTCAACAGAATAAGGTGATATATAGACTTTATTACACACCTGACAAGCTATTTAAATGTAATATATTATCCTATTCTAGATGCCCTGGTTGTGATTTGGAATTTGCAGATGATGTATACATGTTTATAAATTGCCTGTGACTAGTGGATTCTGGACATAAATTGAGAGAACCTTGTCTAGGATGCTGGTATGTTGTGCACTGCTTACAAGTCAATGTGTAATACTATCCTAAGTCAATAGAGACGTTACCTATCTTGTAATCATAATATCCAGACTATGGGCCTGATTTGGATCTTGGCAGATGGGATATTCCGTCACAAATGTGACGGATATTCTGTCCGGCGTATTACAAGTTCCGTAGAATATAATGGAATTTTAATTTGGCGGACGGGATATCCGTCACGTTCGTGATGGAGTAACTCTGTCCACCAAACTCGTAATCAGGCGCTACGTATTGTGCATTATTGGCAGGAAGGAAAGGTCTTTTAGTAAAATCCAAAAGGCATCAGTAGTTGCACTTTTATTGTAATTTAGATCTACATTTGCCTTCTTATTTTAGTAAAATGTGTTATTCGTGTTATGTTTGTTAGACATATCCAATATGCCATTGTGTAAGGCCTATGCTGATAAACATTTAGCAATGTGACACAGTGCGAATTAAAGAAAATGTATCTATCATTTTGTTACATTCTTAAAATTCTAATGACTAAAGAATGTAATATGAGTAACAGAACATTACATGCTATATCCATACAACGTTTTCACCTATAGTGAGTATTAGACATATTTACATTACAGGGTGGCATTTGAACAAATGACACAGACCCTTCTTTAAATAAATAAGCGGGCCGTAAACCCCAGCGGTAGGCAGAGCTAGGACCAGGTTGTAAAGCGAACATATTGAAGATTGTCTAGTGGTGACTAGTGACATCTCTCACTGGTAAGACTCCATCACCAGTTAAAACTACTACGTTACACCTCCCATGACCACCAGTGTTAGAACTGGCATCTCTTGGTGTGTTTCCTCTGTCTTTCTCCCTTCTGACCTCCTGTTTTGATGGTATGCTGGACTTCGTTTTTACTGATTTAGTGTCTCTGCACACTTTTGTACTGCTATTCAGTGCTAAAGTGCAAATACTCCTACTGTAAATTGTGTATCATTGGCTTTTCATGATTGGGATATTTGATTTACTAGTAAGCCCCTAGTACAATGCCTGTAAATCAAATGCTGCTGGGGAGCTTACCGCACTGGTTATGCCACCCACACAAGTAACCTTTCATATGTGTGTAAGACCTGCCACTGCAGTGTTTACGTGCAGTTTTCACTGCCATATGAAACTTGGCAAGTGCACCCACTTGAGTACAAAAGCGATGCAGTGCACACCAATTTAATCTTTTTTGCAAAGGTCATCGAATCAGTAGATTTAAACTTCTTGCGTGCAGCCTGGACGACGTGATACACACCGGTGTCAGGCATTCGTAGATACAAAGATAAATGAGGCGAAGTTACACTCCTTTTCCAGGTGCACAGCGCATTACATACTTCTCGCACGTGTATGTTTTCCATTTTTAAAATTTCAAAAATGGTTATTCCAACTGCTCCAATATGTTTCATTCACTTATGCAGGGCCAGATGTAAACACGGAATGGGTTCTTGTATTGTTTTTTTATATTGCTTGCGAAGACTTGGAGATTTTTTAATCACAAAATCTAATGCCATTGTTCTTTTATTTGTAGTAAACCCCTGACGAACGGCCGTTATTGGCTTGATATGCATGGGGTATAACACCATTTATGACTGAGGATGTTTGGTGTATTCTAGCGTGCCCAGAAAAAGGCCCAGATGGGCATATCTGTTGCATGAGATAAATTGTCGAAAACATCAGAATCTTATGTGTGTTATGACAAGAACAATAAATAAGTGAATGAAACATATTGGAGCAGTTGGAATAATCATTTTTGAAATTTGAACAATTTCAAACATACACGTGAGAGAAGTTCGTAATACGCTGTGCACCTGGCTAGGGTGCAGTGTATGTGAAAGGTAGGACATTTACTGATGTGTTTTACCTGTCTTGATAGTGAAATACTGTGTATTTTTCTTTTCCATATCAAAAGGCTGCCTGTCCCATAGGATATATTGGGAGCTGCCTTGTAACATCTTGCAAGAGTACCTTTCGATTGGGACAAGATAGAGAAATTGAATTTAGGCTTCCCAAACTCAGAATTTAAAAATTATTATTTTAGTGAAGATGATTTTTATATTATGTGTTTGAAAACGCCACTTTTGGAAAGTGGGCATTTTATTGCTTAACCATCCTGTGTGCCTTTGCCTGGTTGTGTATCCCCCATCTGGGTTGAGAGTGACAGGAGCTGGGGATGTGCATTCACACTAGAAAGACACAAAGGGGTGGTTGAGGTGTGACCTGACTTTCCTGGGTGAATCATAGCCAGGCTGAATAGACTTGGAACTGGCTGCATTTAGCTTTTTGTGGGGCAAGGTGTCGCTTGCAGCTGAACGGACTGTGGCTGCCTCTGACAAAGCTGTTGCCCCCCTCCTGGAGTGAACCTGGCCTGAGCCAGACAGAGCTAGTTCATGTATACCAGAGGAACTTTGTTGGTACCAACTTCAAAGGGAAATGTGGTATAATTATTGGAGCCCTTACCCCAGGATTTTGGAACTATTTGGGACGAAGGTACCTGCCAAGAAGAAGAGATGGAGAAGCTATGAGGAAAGACTATTAATTTGCTGTGTTGGCCTACAGTGGCTATTTCTGTCTTGGGCAGTGAAAGAACTGGACTGGACGTTCTACAATTTCTTTTTCTGAGTATCTCCAAAGGTGGGAGTTAGAGCTTGCCCCCTGTTCAACAAGTCTCAGGAACAGCAAAGACTTTGCCTTCCTCTGGGTACATGCATCTGGAACTGTGTGTTTCAGCTGACAGAGGAAAAAAGCAACCCAAACCATCAACGCTGCCACTGCTGGCTTCGTGACCTTTGTGGCACTACAGAGTGCACTGCCGCACTTTGCACAGCAATCCTGGTCTCACTGACGCAGCCACCGAGCCACTGCTTGCACCGTGACCTGTGGGCTCTGCACTCGGCACCGCCTCACTTCACACGCCACTATGGTCTTACCGAGGACGTCTCTGCAAGCTGACATCAACGCCACTGCCTGCACCGTGGTTTGGGAGCACAGCTCACAAGATGCACCGCCCCACCCCACACCGCATTCTTGGCCCACCGACGCCAGCACCATCGACCCCAGATAGTTAACCAACACCACTGCTTGCACTGCGACCTTTGGGCCCAGCACACAGCATTGCCCCATCTCGCAGCACAGCCTTGGGTCTACCTACAAAAGCACTGCAGCAACAACAAAGCAGCTGCCTGCACTGTGACCTGCTAACACCGAGAAGAGCACTGTTTCACTTCGCATCACAGTCCTGGTCTCACCGTGCCGCCACCGAGCAACTGCTTGCAACGTCTCCTGTGGGCACTGCACTCAACACTCCTCACTTCACACCCACACAACGGTCTTACCGAGGACGTCGCTGCAAGCTGACATCAACGCCGCTGTTTGCACCGTGGTTTTGGAGGCACCGTTAATAAGTTACACAATGCACCATCCCACACCACAGTCTTGGCCCACCGACGCCAGCACCATCGACTCCAGATCGTCCACCAACATTGCTGCTTGCACAGCGACCTTTGGGCCCAGCACACAGCACTGCCCCTTCTCGCAGCACAGCCTTGGGTCTACCTACAACAGCACTTCAGCAACAACAACGCCGCTGCCTGCACTGTGACCTGCCGCTTCACTTCGCACCGCAGTCCTGATCTCACCGAGGCATCACCCAGCTTCTGCCTGCATCGCGCCCTGAGGGCACCACACGCTGCACCGCTCCACTTCACACCACAGCTTCGACGACACTGCTCCTGACTTCAATCTCCTGATCTTTGACCTGCAACACGTGTGACCGACGACTCCTGCATTAACCTCCGGAACCGACTGGCCCTCTGAATCTCATCCCGAGGTTCCTGATGCCCTGCATACAGGTACTGTTTTGTGGGTCTTCCCGACACCGTAGCAGGTCAGCAACGCTGTGGCCGGCCTGAACCATTGGATTAGTTAGTTCATGACGCCTTGATAGCCCCAGGGCGGAGCTATCGACTTCAAGGAACTGTATATAAAATCTGTTTTTGCATTATCTGTATCTTGATAACTGTATGTTGGATTTGTATCATTCTAGTCTTGTTTTACACAGATAAATATTGGCCATTTTTTTAAAAACTGGTGTGGTGTCCTTTGGTAGTGTTTTCACTGTATTATTGTGTGATATGTGCAAATGCTTTACACATTGCATCTGAAATAAGCCTGACTTCCTGTGCCAAGCTACCAGGAGGTGAGCAGCGTTTAATTTAGAAGTGTGACTCCCTTATTCTGACTAGGAAGAATGGTCCCCACGTGGACAGGGTGACAACCTGCCAGCTACAGACCCCAATGTCTAACATTGCTTTTCAGCGGTAAGGATAGGACTAGCGTTTGCACATGACCTACATTGATTGGTGTACACTACTACTATAGCGCAGACAACTATGTACCACATACTGTTTTCTTCTTGGTCCATTTTTGTATTTCCATCTTTTTGAACTTGAACTTCCTGCTGCATCATGTCTGAATCAACAGCATCATCAGCATCCATAGAAGTGGTTTTTGAGGAGGAGAGGTTGGAAGCCTACAATGTGAGGGAGTTGAAAGCTGTGCACAAATAACCTGAAAGTCCAAATCAGAGGCCTCACCAAGAAGGAGCTACAAACGTTGCTGAGGACCTGGGCAGCCGGAAAGGCCAGTGGGCAATCTGAAGTTCCTAGTAGGGAGGCTGAAGAGCCAATTCAAAGGGTGAATCTGCTTTTGTGAGGGGAGGGACCCTCCGAACCAGGCAGCAGTGGTTTCTCCCCAGAAGGGCTGGAGGACAGGCGAGAGGCAAGGAAGTTTGAACTGGAAAAACTCCGGCTGGAGAATGACAGGTAAACAAAGGAAGAGAGGAAGATGATCTTAGATCATGAACGTGGTATAAAGGAGCTGGAGCTAAAGAGTAGGTCCAGCACAGATGGTGGCAGCAATACCTCTATGTGCTCAGATAGAGTAGTAACCATTCCCAAGAATGTAGGAAAGGAGTACAATAAAGGAAATGATATACAGAGGTGGTTTCAGGGCTACGAGGCATCTATCCACATGAATGGGGTCCCTGAAAAGAATTGGGGGAAAGGATTGTGTCCTCATTTCTCAGAAGAGGGAAGGGACACCTTGTTGGCTTTCGTTAAGCGGTGCTGGCTCACCTACACTGACATGAAGGAGGCCCTTCTCGCCAAGTATGGTCTCACTCCTAATAAGTACATGGATCAGTGTAGGTCCAGTAGGAAACTGATGCATACACTTGATTGGAATGCGTAGATTATTTTTGCAGGTCATTGGATGGTTGGGTGAAGGGCAGTAATGTGACTGATTTTCAGGGCCTCTACAATCTGATTGTGTGGGAGCACATTTCTAGTCTACGTTTTGCAGAGCTGCGCCAGCACTTGACTGATAGTAAGCTGACTGACCCTAGGAAGCTTGCTATGGAGGCAATCGCTGGATGAGTACTAGGGTCCACAAGTAGAAGTATGGGATAGACCACCAAAGGTGGGCAGGGTCCCCAGCAGAAGAGTGGTGGGACAAGGGTAAAAAAAGGAGTTCTCTAAAGGGCCCCAAACTAGTCCCCGGGGTAAAGATTCCCACCCCACAGGAGAAAGAAAACCATAGGGCCCTTCAGGAAAGCCTGCAGAGACAAGAACCCGCAGGTGCTTTACATTTGACCAAGTGGGTCACCTGAAGGGGGATCCCAAATGCCCCAAAGGGGCACAGCCACCCACTGGTGAGCAGTCCAAGGTGATGGCTAGTGTAGCACGTGGGGAGAAGGGGTTCACAGAGGAGGGTGAGGATCCTTCAGAAATGCCCCTTGTCTCACTAGGGGACAGTTTAAAGGTCCAGGGAAGCTAGGTGCCTGCAAACACTAAGAAGTTCAACACCTGGGTGACCATCAATGGGCAAAGAGTAGAAGCTCTCAGAGATACTGGAGCCAGGGTGACCTCTGTCCAGTGTCACCTGGAATCTGAGGAGCAAGTAGTCCCTGATGCATTCCGCCAAGTAGTTGCTGTAGACAACTCAGAGTGCCAATTTAAGGGCGCGAAGGTTCCCTTTGAGTGGGGGTGTCAGGTACCGTGAGGATGGTTGTGAACCCTACCATGCCTGTAGATTGTCTGCTAGGTAACGACCCAGAGCAGTCCTTGTGGAAGGATGTGGAGCTCAGGTCCCAGTTGGAGATGCTTGGGTTTCTAGAGTGGGAATGCGTGCCCACTTGGTCCACAGCAGCAAGCAAGGGTGATCAGAAGGACCTGGAGCCTGAAACAGTGACCGGGTGCCTGCCTGGAAACTGGAGTAAGGAGCACGGGAAACCCGCTCCTGAAGCTCCCACGATCCGGGAGGAGGCCTTCTGCAGGAAGTAGTCTTCCAGGTAGACACATTTGGGAGGGTTCCAACCAGGGGAACTGTCTGCCGCATATAACTTGTGGTGTGAGCACACAGTGGTTTGCCTATGGAAGGGCGTGAATGTGGTGCTGCACCGTTACCCGTCCCTTCCTTCAATGGAGGAGGAACCTTGTATCCTCGGGGTCAGCAGCAGTGACAGTGGCAATGGAGCTGAGGAAGTGAAAGCAGCTGCCGCACCAGGGGCGTTGCAGGTCGAAGCCCGGCTGGGGAAGGCGTAGCCGGACCCGATGGGGGCCCTAGGCAATCGCCGCCCGGAGGCGGAAAGCCCTCCCTACCCCGTCGGAAGCCTGCGAAAAAGGGGCGACGTGATTGGTCCCCCATGAAGGCCTATCGCCCCCCCCCCAATCAGTGGGCAAATGGGCAAGCGGCACGGGGGATACATAGGGGGCACAAAGCTCCCAGAGGACACAGAGTCCCCCCCTCTTGAAAATAGAGGAGTGAATTCCCACCCACCCACACCAAAGGAAGCGGGCATCGCAGATGCAAAGTGGAGGGGAGGCGGAAGAAACCCAAGATAGATAGACAACAGAGAAAAGTTGACTAGAGGTAGATGAAAGGCTCACACAGTGTCCTTGGGATGCCTCACAGCAGGGGCACTGAGGGAGCTAAGGACAGGGTACAGCCGCAGAGTAGAGGTAACGCTCCAACAGGGTCCTTGGGATGTCTCACTGCAGGGGTACTGAGGTAGCGAAATAACAGAACGCAGCCACAGGTAGATTGCACAAGACGCTCACACAGGACCCTTGGGATGCCACACGGCAGGGGCCCCGAGGAGCAGCCGAGGGGCCGACAAAGTGTACAGGGCAAGCGGAGCGGTACTTGCAGCCCGGGCAGGTCCTGATGGACACCAACCAGATTTGGTAGCAAGTTGAAGCCTGGAACTGTGAACACGAAGGGGAGTGAAAAGGGGCAACCCTGCAAAAGACAATGCCTGGAGAGCGCACAACCAAAGGGAAGGTACAAGACGTTAACAAGGACAATGGGATAGGCATTACCATGGATATTATGAATGACCAATAAAATACGAAAATGTACACAACCATGTTGTATGTGAATAAACTGCGACCTTTTAAGGCACCAAATCAAGTTGTCTGTGGTGTAAATTTAAGGTAAAAGGGACGCAGCTAAATGAGCAAGGAGGGGGGGGGGGAAGTAGCCCCTGGGAGGTGTTTTCGTTGAGCACATCCACTTTAGGTAGGGAGCATAGGCTTCCCCCCACCCATGCATAAATAATCTCATATTATGCATGAGCAGTCTGCTTAGCTCTCTATATGGGGGGTAGCTTGTTATGGCGCCTTTCCTTAACACAACCTACAAGAGAAGATTAAAAAATCACTCACTCTCAAATAATGCCATTAGTCAAAGATCAAACAGTACATCAGTTGGAAAACCCGGGATTAGAGCTCAAGAAGCAAATGATGAAACCACAGGACTAGCAGGCGGTTCCTTAGGTATTTTGTATGATTTATTAATGTCGATAATAGTTCACCATAGCAGCAGGCTGGCAACCGCACCCTGTCTTTACAAGAGAAAATAAAGGAAAGTGAATCCAGGCATGTGGGCGCACTTTATAAACCACCCCTGCGCGCGCTGCGTGCGTCAGCACGGGCACTGCACGCGCTGCGCACACGCAGCACCTGCACGACGGCGCCCGTGCGCACTGAGAGGGGCAACCTGTGACCAGGAGGGGCACGGCTCGCGCTAGTGCTCGGCTTTATTTGTGCCCCGGAGGCAGCGGGCACGGCTTCCTGTGTGCGCGTGTGCGCCCGAGTCGCCTCCTGCCTCTACCTCAGCGCCTGTGGTAAGTGTGAGTGTTCAGAAAAGGCAGCAGCATTTTGAGGAAGTGTGCGGTGCGCGCCGAGGGTGGGGTTACAACGGCCAGCCCTCCCCTTCGCCTCCTCAGTGGGAGGAGGCGGGAGAGGCAGGCGGCAGTGTGCAGTTTCTTCACCTGCCTGCATTGCACATACCAAGGGAGAGAGAGAAGGAAAGGGCACGGAGCGCACCGGGCGGGGGCAGGCGGACACCCCTTTTCCAGGTACGTGCCTGCTCCCTTCTTTTAAACTGATGTGTGTTGTGTTTTTCTGCTGTTTGTGAACGTTGCTCGTGTTACTGTAAGCAGAGAGCGCCCCCTGACCCCTGGACAAACTCGCAGATTACTTGTCAACATCTGAGAAGTCCGAGCTGCAGAGACATGTGGGTGCGCCTGGCGCAATCCGCAGCCGGGCAGACCTGTCTCAACCAGGGGCATGCTGCTGGAAGAGGCATGCAGTTCCGACAGGAGGCTGGGCATCGGGCCCCTTCGCAGCGGCAGGTTGGCACACCTGGGCAGCCTTGCTGTGGAGGGCAGCCTGGCGCATGCAGCCCTGGAGGGCACACACTCTGAATCCGGAAGTGAGCGCCAGGGAGGCTGCCGTGCACACCCGGGTTGTGCAGCCGCGCGGCCTCTCAGCACAGATCACATCGCGTAGAAGCACGAAAGGCTGTTTACTTTTTGAGTGTGCTCACTTCTCTCACCGCCTCTGTTTTCATAGCCCAGGGGGCTGGAACGAGGAGGCTGGAATCTGGTGGCAAGTGCAAAGAAAGACAGAGGAATTCTTCTTAAGCAATCAATCGGAATGCAGTGGTATTTTTCTAGTGAGGGTGCAAAAAGTCCTACCTTGGGGCTATGAGCAAATTTCCACTTTGCACTGCTCTTTTTAAAATGTCCTGGGAAGCTCCAGAAATTCTAATGCTGAGCTGTCCCCCATGGAACTGTCTCAACAAGGGACATATATGGTCTTGAAAGCTAGCTAACAAAACTATTGCATGGCCTAATAAAAGAAAAATATCAGCAGAATTCTTCTGTGTGCTTAGAAACCACTTTTCTTCTATCGGGTGTCTGTGGGATAATTGTATAGGACAGATTATGTTAATATCCAGATTTGCTGTACAATTTCACGGATCACACATGTGGGCACGGGCGATACTGTGAGTCCCAAATGCTTCCCTTCTCTGCCAACAAAACCGTGCAACTTGTTCAACTGTGATGGTTCTGTAGGAACTGCAATACATACTATGTTTATACCCGCACAATGCAGTAACTGCTACATGATTTTCCAAATGAAATCCTACACATTTTCCATAGAAAGCTAGCAATTTATTGAATAACTTGGGCAGTTCTTACAAGGTGCTATAAGGTGCTGCTTCCAGGCACTAGGGATTATCTCAAGGTTGAATTGGAGAGGCAGTGCTTCAGATCTCGAGTTTTTAGGAAGATGGCTTCCACCTGTAATATTATGTTTTGGAATATTTCCTCGATTGTGCAGTCTCTCCTGCTGGTATTGAGTGCATTTGGTGATTTCACAATGGGCTGCCAAGCAGTGAACAATAATTCAATGTCTGTATTAGAAACACAAATGGCTGCGGTGGTATCTGCACGACCATTGGTTATAAATCACAAACACGCTGCAAACAGGATATTTTCCAGGTTTCTGAATAATAGGCATTAATGCTTCCCAGTTCACTGGTACTCCTTTTATCAAGGATAGAAGCCTGGGATGCTTTGCTGTAATTTTCATCCTTGACTTGCAGGTTTACATCTGGCGATCTAATGATATAATTTTAGACCCCCTGTAGCTCAAGGGGTTATACATGACGTATATTGCATATGTTTTTTTAATCAACTGATATAGTACATTTATTTATTTATTTGACATTTATAAAGCGCAGCGAATCATCCCCAGGGGGATCTCTCGGCGCACGCAGCACACTGGCAGAGCCCTCACCCCGGCGAGCACCCCAGAACAACCAGGTTTTTGAACTTTTCTTAAATTGTCCCAGAGAGGAACAGCAGCGTAGTCTGTTCCAATGGAAGGGGGCAAGATACGAGAAGGCACGCCCTCCCATTCATTAATACTATATATCAAATTCCGACATGTCATTTAGATTTTGTCTTTTAATATGGACATACATGCGGGAATTCCTTAGAGCTACTTGTCCACAGCGATAAAAAACAAAACTTTGGAAGTGAACCAAACTACGAAGGGGAAGGAATGACAAACACACTGACCTGCTGCCTGCTGATGTAACTGCCGACATTTCACAAGTGTTTCCCTAGACAAAAAGCAGAATGGATTGGCAAGGAACATTATACTGTTTAATGTACTTATTTTTCAGGATAAGACAGAAATGTTGTAGAAGAGATGTGATGTAGTGGGTAAATGCTAGGCTTTGAAGGTGAAGACATAGTTTCGAATCCTTGCTTCGTCCCTTGACCAAATGCACCCTGTGAACCTGGGCACATCACTACCACTACACTCCGGTCTGCCTGATATTGTGAATATGAGTAATGTTAAAGTGATACATCCGCAACCCCATGCTCCCAGCACGTCCTAGTTCATGTGATACGTTCTCTGCTGGACCCCACACCCATGATGATGCTCTCTGGCCTGTCCTCCAATCTGAGGCTAGACACTTAGTGGGAATATGTTCTCTAACGCGCACTTTTTGGGCCATCACTCCATCCACACAGCTGCTTTCACTCCTTCCACCTTGCCCCTCCCCCTTTCTCCCTATATATATTCTAGGCAGGTCATTTCCATCAAGACAGTGTGCCAAGGCACTTTGCCCAAAAGGCAGCACTGGGATAAGGGGCAACAAAGTGCGGGTTTGGAGAATCTGTGCCATAATGCTTGTGTGTTTGTGCGCGAGACGGATACTTATGTTTCTAAAGAATTCCACCCCCCCGGGTTTCTTTTATTCTAATTCCTGAAAAAATGCCATTGCTACGCAGATGATAACCATCCTTGGTATGTAGTAGCAGTCACTACCACGCGGTGCCGCTCTTTTGTTTACTCTGCCATCCCTTGCGTAAAGAAGGCCACCCCGGCATCTGATGGGCATTTCTGGCATATAGCGCCTACGCCTTGCATGCAGGTGCCCTGAGACCCTCCTTGCACGCGAAAAGTCTCACTGAGTTCTGAGGGCCATTACGGCCCCACCATTGGCATCAAATATTTGATCTGGTGGCCATCTCTTTTATCTGATGTGCCTCCATGGGGAACGAAAAGGCATCTCTGGCAGTGATCTGGGAGGAGTAGTCAGCCCTGGTACCTGGTGGCCATTCCTGGCACACATTGATAACATATGATGCTGCCGTCAATGATGACCTACAGAGCCCGTCCCTGGCATATGATCTGGAGAAAGTTCATATGCAAAAGCTTCTGTTTGAGGAAAACATTATTTTTTTTGGTCTTCGCTTAGTCCCACCCTGTTTAATGTTTACATGGCCCCCCTGGAAGATGTTGTGACCCCTTATGCGCAACTTGTCGTTTCTCTTTCTCACCTGGACAAACACCCAGAAAACCTGCTGAATTGTCTGCAGGATATTCACACCTGGATGTGCGAATCTTCCCTGAAGCTGAACGGTGCAAAAACCGAAATCATGCTTCTAGGCAATAAATGGTCCTCCATCCCTCCATCAGTTTGGCCGGACGCCTTTGGTGATATCCCCACGCCTAATAAAGAAATCAAAACACTGGGATTCTGGCTGGAGCAGGACCTCTCCATGAAGACCCAGGCAGCCAAGACCGCTGGAACATGCTTTGGCCTCCTGCGGTCAATTCGCAAGATTCTTCCTCTCCTTCCCCCCCTATCCAGGAAACTACTGGTTCAAGGGCTCATATTGGCTCGGCTTGACTATGGTAACGCCGCGTACCTCGGCGCACCTGAATTCACCCTGGCCAAGCTCCAACGTGCACAAAACGCTGCGGCGAGGCTCATTTTGAATCTCCCTCCCAGAGCCTCTACCAAACCGGCCCTCAAAGCTCTGCACTGGCTCCCTGTGCGCCAGCGAGTAGAGTTTAAGGCCCTGTGCACTGCCCATAAACTTATCAACGGGGCTGGCCCTGCCGCCCTTAAAGACATGGTCACCCCCTACAAAGCCCCCAGAAACCTTCGCTCTGACAGTGAACATCTGGCCATAGTTCCAAAATGTAAGAAGTCTCGCACCGGTGGCCGCCGCTTCTCGGTCAATGCCTCCTCAAAATGGAACGCACTTCCTCGCAAACTGCGTCTTGAACCCTGCCACGCCCTCTTCCGTAAGAAACTTAAAACCTTCCTCTTCCCCAAATAGTTCCCCCTGTTCCCCCTCTTCTGGATCTCACTACTCTACAGGGCGGGGATGCCTTCGGGTCACCAGGCGCTCTATAAATCATAAAATAAATAAATAAATAAATAATACATAAAAACAACAATCCGATGTTTAGGAGAATTGGTCAATGGTCTTAGTCAACATTAAACAGTGTGGGGGGGGGGGGGGCTTGGGGGGGACAATGCCTTTTCAGAGAATTACATGTTTTATTTGGTGAAAATGTGTTTTTCGAGCCAAGTTGTATTTACAGCCCAAAATAAGTGTTTTTTCCCAGCACTTGGGCAGTTTATGTTTATCAACAAAAAATTGAATGTATATAAGGATATTCAGAGCTGATGTGTGAGTACTAATGTATTCTGACATTAGAAGGAAAGTGCTTGTTGTGGTATAATTTCTTTTTTTAATGTTAGGGTCTACTTTCCTTTGTGTCACTGTGCCAGGAGGCACTCACTTGCTGCCTTTGTGATTCCTTCATGACTCTTCTGGAGGCATTTTATGATCTATAATGATATATGTTTATTGAATGATTATCGATGCACGCCTGACACTGTAACATTAGTGTAACCTATGTCTGCTGTCCGAACCTACCAGGTGTCTGCAGTCGGCGCCTGGAATACCTGTGGGTTACAGAAATATTGCTCTGTTTTGGGCTGTAAAGTCTATGTAACCTTTGGGCAACTTTACAGGATAAAGGCGCAGATTGTGAGATCTGTGTGACTTTTTATTTTACATCCTGTATCTCGCAAGGACATTTTCAGCTGTAAGACTGGGACGGGTGGGAGGGAAAGTCAGGTAAAGTGTAAGGTAGAAGCTAGAGAGATGCTTTGTACATTCTGAAAAATGATGGGCCACGTCAAATGCCACACATATATTTGTACGGTCTGCAAATCTATAGGTTTTTCGCCAGTTTCTTAGGACTATTGTGTTATAAAATGTACTATTCGGCCCCATTTCTTAAACAAGTATTTGCAATGCAATAGGTCTCGCATTTGCGAGAGTTTAAGCTATTGGCATTGTAAATGACAATACCTTTTATTCATATGTTTTGATAATTCACATAAATAAAAGGCATTGCCATTTACAATGCCAATAGCTCAAACTCCCGTCAATGCGAGACCTATTTCATTTCAAAGAAGCGACGGCCAGTGTCCCGGGCTGCTTGGAAAGTGAAAGCATGCATGGAGCGCTGAATGTTGCAGGAAAGCATGCCGTTCCTGTAGTAGGAGAAACTCATTAAAGAAAATAGTGCTTACAGACTAAATAAGACATACCGTGTAACAACAGAAGTACAAGGGCCCGTCCTTATGGGAGGTAACAAATGATGACAAGGTGGTACTGAGAAGGGACTAACAAGCCTTCTAATGAATCATAAGCCAGCATTCACAAAGGACAACGAAACAAGCCAATGAAAAATATGGGCGGAGTTTCAAATCCATACGAGCAGTGCAAGCGCTGACCAGCGTGGACCTAATAAAAAAGCCTATAAACGCAGTTCGCCACGGGGTGAGGACTGCATCTAGGGGCAGAGTCTCACAATGTGGCCAAAGGCCACAAAAGCATTATAGGTGTCACCAAGGTCAGGAGGGAGGCCTCGCCTGCTTGAGGGATTGAGGCAATGTTTAAAGGCCCTTGAATTTTCCCAATATAAATGCTGCTCTTTCTAATTTGTTTTAAATTATTTTAATTGTGGTAAGCACAGCTGTTACCTCTTTCGGTTTGAGTGTTTCCTTGCCCATTTCTGTAATAGAATGTTTCTAAATTGTGTTTACAGTTTGCTGCATCTTCTGATTTTTGCGAGAAGGCCTCAGGATAAAGCCATTTGGAAATTCTTTGCCAGACAAGTCCCTGTTTAAATAAAATATTGATAAAACAGGGAAAACTATTTTTTTTAAGTCGGTATGCCCTTAGCTTCTGCTTTTTTAAATGGCTGTTTATAATTTAAAGCCGTTTAATAGATATGCTTCACTGTTAATGATCATTTAATACAAGACCATCATCGGGGTAGAAGGGAAGCGGGTCATCGGTTCTGAGTGTGTCATAATTGGTAAAGTGGGCGTGGTCGAAGATGTTACCGCTACAACCCTTAGGATTGTGGTGAAATTACATCACCAAACAACCTTTCATCCATTCATGGCCGACACAATGAATATTTCTACGACTGTGTGGAAGTTTGTAGCGCATAATTACAGATGTAACCTCCTTGAAGCTCTTATAATAGCAATGCTTCTTTTCATTCCTCAGGATTGGTGGCTGGGATTGCTATCTAAAAATTGTTAATTTTTTTTTTTTTAACCCGTTTACCGCGGCGGTAATTCCCGCCGCGGTGCAGCCGTTTTCGATCGCGGGTGGAATGCCGTTGGCCGATGGCCGACGGCAGCACTGGGGAGGTAGCACTGCCGTCGGCCATTGGCCGACGTCAGCGCTTAAGGGGTTAAATTAAAAGGTCACTGTAAAAAATCCCACTCAGATCTACAGCAACTTAAGTCAGTCGTAGGAAATGTCAAATCTTCTTCTCTAAAAACCATCTGAAACCCACCTACTCATGAAATAGTTGCATCTACCTTTCCCCTCTCCCTCCTGACACCCCATTCCTCCTCCTGACCCTTTGAACACGTCCATCCTCGCCTCTTCTGCTTAAACCACTGGTCCTCAGTTATTTTCTTGACTTTGTTTCTTCCTCATCTCCTCACACCACTTTCTAATTCTTAGCATTTATACTTGCTAATAATCAAAGTATGTGTTTTTGTCTGCTGTCACCATTATTCATGCATACAATGTTAAAAGTAACTCAGACTGAACAACTTTTATTTTCCCGGTTCAAACCTACGTGTAAACTCGCGTAAAACTGAAAGCCTTGCAGCTAATGCCAGACCTACTGGCTTTGCCTATGCTTGTTTGAATTTTGGCTTTTTTCAAGTCTTTCCTGTTTCTATGCAGAAAACTTTTGAACTTCATTTCCCCAATCACACTTGTCTATTGATTCATCCACTCTGAACACCTGCTAACTACTCTTCCCTGACCATTTTTCCAGATTTCTTCTTCCCCCTGCTCCTTTCCTTGCATTTTTGAAAATTACCCCACCTCACTCTCTACTGACATCCAATTTATCTCCTTTCTCCTTCTGTTTCTTTCCCTGTTCCTTCCAATCTGTTAAACTTTTCACTATTGCCCCTCTCTCTGGTCCAGGCTCGTTCTTTGTTTTTTTTTCTTTTTTGGACACGTTTTAATACACACACAAGACTAAATAATGTATTTAAGTTTTTTCGTTTCGTTTTAAAAGCTTTATTTCGGTACATTGACCATAAAAGCGTCACAAGAATGAATAAAACATATATCATTACCACAGGAATTAACAAAAATTGGTACAGTTTTACATCCAGTCGCCATAGAATAAACAATTAGAATAAAGTGCAGGTGCATATGGTCAGTACTTTTACACATGGAAAAAGATTAAAACCATACTAAAAGCCACTAAGGGTAATAAAATAATTTATAAAACAGGAGCAGAGGCTCTTTTTAAAATAGACACAGTTAAAAGTTATATACCATAGGTCAAAAGAGTGTTAACAGGCCTGAGCAGACCGTATACTACATTCGGCCACTAAGGGGAAGGCTCCAGAAACTCCCTCCTCATACACCACATTGAGAACAAAAAACGGGAAACAGTGTAAACTATTGGGAGGTGCAGGTCAGTTTTCAATATTCTATAGGCCTCTCTAAAGTGTCTTGTGCCCAAGGTCTTACAGATTTGTACAAGCCAGTGTCTTCTTGGCGACCTATAGGAATCACATTGGAAAAAAATGTGCACCTCAGTTTCATCCACTAAACCACAAGCAGGGCATTCAATCGTAACCTGTCCCGCCCATTTTTTAACATACGATCGTAGGGGGAGGCACCCATGCCTGAACTGAAGAAACAATTTTCTTGCCAGCACTGGTTGGATGCTATCCAGGATGGACTCTGCCTGATAAGTATTTTTAATTGTAAGGAATTCACTTGTCAGCCGTCCCGATGAAGAACTACGCATTATTTTGGAGAGCCGGTATTCCCTATAGGCAGTCACCAGTGTGTTCCTACTTAATGATTGGGACACAGTTTGGAGCTCATCCCACAGGTCAACGCATCCCAATTCCACACATGGCGCCTTAAGGTGTCTCAACCAGGGTATCTTGCCCACCCCCTTCAGCCCCAGTATCTCAGTTAATTCCTCGCTATATGGGGCTAGCTCGGGAGTGCTCCACAAGCGTCTCCAGAAGGTTAATGGTCTAAGTGCAGCATCCTCGGCAATGGATCTGATTCCTAGGTCCATTCTCAACGGGATCAGTGGTGTACTTTTGGGGAGGCTAAGAAGCTGCCTAATGAACACATTCTCAGTGCGTTCAAGGGATGAGAGTGCACAATGGCCCCAAATTTCTGCACCATATAACGCAGCACTTCTTGCCTGTGCCCTGTAGGCTTCCATGGGTGCATGGACCTGCTTGTGTGATGCTCCCTTGAAGAATTTGTGGATGCCTCCTGACACCTGGGTGAGCTTCAAGTTGCACTTATTAATCTGCGCTCCCCAGTCCATACTCTCTGTCAAGGTGATGCCAAGGTAGTCAAACACCACCACTCTTTCGAGCAGTTGGGCCTCCAGGGTCGGGTTGCTGCATGTACTTTTGCCACCGTTAAAGACCATATATTTGGTCTTCGGGAGATTTAACTCCAGGCCCCGATGTTTGCAGAAGACAACAAAGTTGTCGAGCATCCTCTGGATACCCATCGGGGACTTAGCCAGCAACAACGTGTCGTCTGCAGACGTCAGGGCTGGCACACTACGCCCTGCCAGTTTAGGGGCATCAATGTTAGGGCCTTTATTGAGATGGTCAATGAGCCCATTAACGAATAGGGCAAAGAGTGTTGGGGCCAGGACACATCCCTAGCGGACTACTCGCTTGACTGGGATTGAGCATGTTAGATTGCCATATTTGCCGTACCTGATTTGAGCATAATTTCCCTCATGCAGGCGAGCAAACATTTGGCAAAGGTAAACCGGGACCCCCATCTCCAAGAGGATCGACCACAGCTTCTCTCTGGGGACCAGGCCGAACGCAGATTTCAGATCTACAAGTATTAAGTATAGAGTGCCACTCTTTATACTCACGGTCTTCCAGTGAATCATTTGTAATCTGAAAATCTGGTCGACCGTGGATGTCCGTGCTCTAAACCCAGCTTGTAGTGGTGTTAGAATGCGAAGTTCCTCCATCCATCCTTGTAGGCGCTCAAGGAGAACACAAGCGAAGATTTTTTGGGTTACATCCAGAAGGCTTATGGGCCGGTAATTCGATGGCAGGAGTGGGGACCCTTTTTTAAAAATGGGTATTAATTCGGCACCCGCCCACGTAGGGGGCATGTGGATGCCCTCCAATAAAGCATTAAAATACAAGGTAAGATAGGGACCCCAGACTGAGACTTCACTGCGGAAAAGATCTCCAGGTATTCTGTCCAGCCCTGGTGCTTTATTCGGGGCTATTTTCTCCAGTGCAAACTTAACTTCACTTAGTTGAATACGTGGCCCAGTGACCCCTCTTGGTTCTTCTTGGCCTCCCTCCCTTATGTTATAGGAGCCATTAACTGGGGAAGCGTAAAGGGGTTCGAAATGAGCAACCCAAACATCCTCACTAATATTTGGCTCAATGGCAGATTTGTGGTTCCTAGTGCCCTCACTGACCAAATTCCAGAAGGCTCTAAGAACCCGTACCAGCAGGGCTGCCTGATGTCTTTCCACTTCTGGTTTTCCCAGCATGTCTCAGTTCCCAAGTGTAAGCGGCCCGTGCTTCCGATAGGTCTATCCTTGTATTACTCTTAATTGCATTCAGTAAGTTTTGCTTAGCGGCTCTGCAATTTCTATTAAACCATTGATGACTGGGTTTGGGCTTATCCCTTGGTTTACTATAGTTAACAAAGAAGGGAGCCAAAGTATACATTAATTCTTTATGGTTTTCACAGATAGTTAGCCTAGAATCCAGAGAACATGTTTCAATCGCTAAGGAGTCTGCATTTGCAAAAAAAGGGAGTGCAGTCTGATACAGCCTGGCCAGCTTTTCTTGGGAGAGGGTGAGGTCCCCCCAACGTACTCTTCTCCCTCTGTTTACTTGGACCAGGTCGGGGACTACATTCCCAGGTGTTAAAACATGATTTTTGCCAGTTGATAAACAGATGTTTATATGCAGGGCATTATGGTCACTATCACTGCGGGGACTGATGTTGAATTCAAGAACTCTATCCGAACTACCAGTATCAACAAGAATATAATCGATAATTGATGTAGATCCTAGTCTGTTAAATGTGATGTTGGATGCAGTACCTGCCGGGAACCGGCCGTTGCAAGCCCGGAGTGAGAATTTTAAACAAAAGGCATTTGTTTGCAATGCTAGTGGAGTCCAGGCAATAACAGGCGGAAGACTACATTCTGGAATTGACCAATATTGGTCTTCATCATATATAGTGTCAGGTGCCAAACCCTTAAGGGGTTCGAATTGGGTATTAAAATCGGTACCAATGATCATCCTGGTGTTAGGGAGAATTGTTTCTAAAAAGGCAGACAATGCGTCCAAAGTTAAAGAGGTTGCACCTCTTGCAACAGGTCGGGAATAGACATTAATCAGGGCAACAGGTAGTTCGTTGGGCAAAGTAAGAACCACACACAAAATGTCCATGGAATGGGTATCTAATTCTTTAGCCTCGCACCCTAAATGCGTGTCAACCCAGGTAGACAAACCTCCTGACGGTCGTCCCTTGCCCAGGTGGGTAGCTGATTTGTCAAATATGGCGAAGCCCATACTGGCAGGCTTGGATCTAGCCCAAGTCTCTTGGAACATGCATACATCATACTGTTCAATAAATAGAGACCACTCGGGATTATTCAATTTAGATGGGAGGCCCGCCACATTCCATGACAACACGCTAATGGCAGAGTTAGCTATGGGTCCCCCCTCTATCCACAAACTTGAAGGTTGAGTTGCTAGGGCAACTGGTGGACAGATCCCATGACTGGCAACAGGGGAAGTTTCCTTTACTGGTGACTGTAAGCCAGTCAGTCAGTCGTTTTGGTCTAGGGAACATAATAACTAATACCTGTTACTTAGAGAAATGTGGCCAATGGGTTCGCTTAGGGAAGGGCGTTCAAGGTTTGAAGTGGTGCTAATATTAGGAGGGGGGTAGAAGTACCCCAGTGGAAGGACATTGACGTGATTGTGATTAATTAGAACTGAACCAGTTTGCCTTAGTATGTGATTCTCTAGTTTGGGGGAGCCAAAGTTAACCACCACACAATCACCAATCAACGTTTTCTTGGTTTTCCCTACCCGGGGAAACCTTCTCACCATTTTAAAATTATCAAACAGACGCTCACCCACAACGGTTTTGTTGCTTAAAAAATGGAGCACCTTATTTTTCAGGGCAGACCAGTGTTCAGCTTTTCCATCTTCTAATTTTGGAACATTTGCCAAGATGACGGTGTAAGGGCATGACTCTGGAGGAAGATGTAATGGAGAATCTGAGGGAGATGCCTGATCCGGGGGATATAATCTACCCGCTGGGCCAACAGGGCCCGAGTTGGCTACTCGCTTAGATCTCATTGTGTTTTGAGCTATGGACGGGGCATTAATAGCTTTAGCCTGGGTGACAGTGGTTAAAGTGGTGGTTACCCGATCAGTTAAATTTGGCGGAATAGTGTTCGGACAAGGTACTTCGGGTGGTTTGGGGGTAGGTAATGATACTACCTGCTGCTGTAATTTGGTTTCGATAGTAGTAAGTCTATTACCTATTTCTTCAAGTTTAGTTAAAACAGGGGAAATAAGTGCCTTAAGCCTACCCTCAATATAATCCATAAGGTCAGGCTTATTCCCCCCTGGGTTAGGTGTATTGGGCACTATCCCTCTTGCATTGCTTGAAGTTGTACTAACCTCGAGATCCAGATTTACAACATTGCCCGAATTACCCAGATGGTGCTCCAGCCCAGGTGCAGATTTTTTATTCCTAGGCTGTTTGGCTTGATGTCTACTACCCTTAGGTATGCCAGTAGCTTTTCTTTTCCCCCCTAAGATGTGGTTAATGGCAGACGCTAATGCCCGCGAATGCCTAGTGCGGGCTGCTAAGCGAGAGGAAGATAAGCTAGGACGGGCGCATGTGACCCCACCGGATGGTGGGTTTACAGGCAGGGTTCCCCCCTGGATGGGGTCAATGGGATATGGCACACCCATTGGTCAAATCAGATGGGGTAGCAGTGGGGCTTAACTGCTCTGCGTTAGCTAAATGTATTCAAGTTTTTATTTTTGCCGTAAATAATATTTTTTTCCAGTTTCTAATGTTTTTATAGTTTGTAATAATCTTTTGAAGGCCTTTTAGTTTTTAATAGCGGACACAGGATTTGATGTCTAGTTTGGAAGTATTTTTGAACGTTTTTGTGAATATAATGATTTTTATTCACATAAATCAGTCACCAAAATGTAAATTGATGCTTGTATAGCGCACTACTCACCTGCAAGGGTCTCAAGGCGCTTGTACGAATACCGCTGTGGAACCCATCCTGGCTTTCCCTGTGAGGCGTCCACTCCTGGGCACCCCCAAGGTGGAGGCCAGGCATCCTTAGCGTTGTGGAGATTAAGCAAGCTATTGCCCAGAGTTGTAGAGTGGGACTCCATGATTGGAATAGGCACCGAGGCGAGAATTATCAGGTCCATGGAATTTTGAGCCCAAGACTCACCAAGGCGGGGAATTGAACCCTGGTCCCGGGCCAGATCTCTGCTTCAGGGTCTGTCGCTCTAATCATTGAGCCACACTTCTCCATGGATATTCCTGGGGAAAAAAAATGTGTAATCAGGATTCGTTAGGCTGTGTTTTTAAAATCATTTTTTCGCCAGTATAACACATCGCCCATAATTAGTACATTGCTTTCATAAAGTGATATAATATCCCAGATGAACACATTGAATTATTTTGTACAGGAGGGCTCTCCCTCCACTCACATGCATCACTCTCGAGCAGTTCTGCACAGCTCCTGACCCAAAATAAACAGAAGCACAGCTGGAAAGGACACCTATTTTTAGCCAAAATCACGCCTGAGCCTGGCCTCACCAAGCATGCTGCACTGTTTCTTCCTCAGTGACTTCTTTAGCTCAGGTAGTTGAGAAGCACATGCAGGGTGCTTGCTTTAGGTAAATCCTGTAAGGATTCATCACTAGAAGTCTGGGCCAAACTCGGGTATTTTTTGAGCCCTCCATTTTCTCTACAGTGTTTCACAGGCTTCACCCATGTGCAGCGCTGAGGTCAGGGCCCTGTTAGCCGAGGGGTTTCGGGAAAAGTCACATTCCTGGACATCACATCCAGCAAGGTTATTGTGAGGGGGGATTATCTTGTTATTCCAGGAGAGTGTGTTCCAGCTATGGAGAAAGCGGCTAATTCCCACAGACTCCAACCAGTTAGGAGAAGTAACCATGCCACCCTGACACGTGAAGCAGCATATCAAACATTTTTATACATAACTAATATTGCCACATATTTCTCATGCGTCAAACCTGGGTATGATGAAAGGCTGAGTCAGTCCTACCCAGCTCTATACCTGTGCCCTGCCGGTAACTTGTGTATGTGTTTCTCTATTTCCACATGCACATGCATATATATTTTTTCCATTGTCTCAGTGGGCTGCTGATATGAAAAAGTTGGTGATATCTGGTACGTTGGTGTCCATATGCTCTGATTAGCCATTTTTATAATTGATTTGGTATTCCTGATTAGCTGGCATCAACATGGACAATATATTGTTGCAGCCATTACAGGACTCCGGGATATGGCCCCTGTGTCCTGAAAATGGTTACGTTTGAGTGCGTGGCATGGCCAGCGTGTTTGAAAGTGCTGATGGTGTGGAGCTTCTGGCACAGAAGGTGGGCCTCGCAGCGCTCGTAACCGACACGTAAACCACAAGCCCGCTGATGGAAAACGCCGGTTTGGCGCTTGTGGGTGTGCAGTGCCGATCACTGCCGTACCCCGTCCGGAGACATTGCACGGTCCTCCAAGGAGAGCATGAGGCTCCCATATCCAATGTCACTGGCCATGTACTACGCCCTCAACTCCACAACATTTAAGCCAAGAAGCTCGCCTACGAGAGAACCACGCAGCGCTGGTTTAGGGGTAGCCTCCGGTAAAGTGTGAGGTTGGATTGTGGGTTATCACAAGTTAAAGCCAGTAAAGCAAGCACAATGCAAGTGCTGTGCTGGTAAAAATCTTTTTTTAAAAAAGTTCCAGAAAAGTGGATGGAAGCAGTACTTTGGCTCCGGAAAACTGATAAGGCAAGCACAGGAGGAACAGCAGGCTATAGAAACAGAGGAAAGGTAAGTGGCAAGTACACGAACCAATAAAAAGGGGGCAGGATGTAAGCCCCTTTTAAGTTTTTAATGAACACAATAGATTTCCCAAGCACTGCACAAGCTCTGTACAGGCGAAACCTAAAAAGAGCAACTCACATTGCTTAATTTTTAAAAAGCGTGACAGGGCCCAGTGTTTTTCTCAAAAGACTGATGCCTGTGTATCCAAAGTGTGGGGTTGCCAAACACCAAGGCTGTCTAATGTTTAATTCCTCCTTCTGCCTCTTTAATCTATTTCCACACACTTCCTGTTCCATTATCTCACTCTTGGAGGTTAGTTTTCATCTCTGCTTTCTTGCATTGCCACAGGTTTCGGTTCCTTCTTCTCCCCCACCGTCTCCTTTTCTCGGTCTAGGCTATAGGGTCTGCAGCTGAAAATACGCCCCAGTCCCCAAAAATGAGATCTTGTGGGCCCCTGCTTGCAAGCCCCGGCTCAAATTTATATTATGACTAGGGAACTACAACAAAGCAAAAAGGTATAATGGTGAACACCACACGTAGGTTCAATGCTAATGAATCAATGAGCACAGAAGAAGAGCTCCAGTGTAAGCACTTATGTTGGGGTCGTATGTAACTTAGAGGCAACTACTGTTTTGTGGGGTGTTCAGAAAAGACTATGATTAAATAAATCTGATATGTATTCACCACCCATACAAGAACACATTCAGGCGCTATTTGCGCAAGTTTAGACAGCATTTTAAGGTCGTAGTACTCCGCATTCGAGGCTGTACATAAAATGCAAAAATTGAAGATGCAAGTTCCAGAGTGCAAAGTGCTGCTGGCTAAAAGTGCTATGTTTACGTATGTTTGTATGTATTGGTATTTATACAGCGGGAACCTATCCAGGAAGCAATGAAGCGCTGTGTATCCCATTGGGGAGGATGAATGGGGGTTGGGAGACAATCTTAGATTGTTTAGATCAAGTGGGTAGTATTGAAGTATATTTCATACGTTACTTTCTTCCGGCTTAGGAAGATAAAGTGATTTTCCCAGAAAGAAACAATTCTGAACCTCGAACTGTGCTGGGGTCCTCAGGTTCCAAATACACTATCTCTAACCAGTAGGTCACATCTCTTGCCACGAGTGTTTAGGTGAAGGTGTCATGCATAACATAAAAACATAAGATCCCTCGTATGTCTGGCGCTAGGATCCTCTTATGGGTAATAGTTTCATGTTTGCAAGAACTCCATTCATTGATATTTGTAAAGTGCACACTATCCTGTAGCTAGTAACAGATCTTTATTCTAATCCACCCATGTGTTCTCCAACTCAGTGGTTCTCATTTTATCAACATCAGGAGAATTAAAGGCAGAGTGGGCATTCTAGGATCTCAATCTCTGACCTTGAAATAAAAAACACACTTCTCTGCAGCCGATGAATTAGCCCACCGAGCCATCAGACCTGAAAAGGTACAGGACAAGGGAAAAGGAAACATGCAATGATGGTGATATGTTGACAGTAGGACTCCAGATGATTGTGCTGAAGAGCATGCTATACTGTTCCTCCTGCGCAGATTTGCTACCTTACATCCTATTGGCCGTAGGCCAGGTTTACAGCACAGGGTTTTCATATGCCTACTTGGTGCTTTCTGGGACATCTAGTCTTTGACTTTCTCGCCGGTTAATGAAATAGTAATAGAAAAGCCCAAAGCTGACTAGTGTGTTGCCTAGTGTAGTTCCAATTTTCCTATTGCAAGTAGAGACTCACAGGTACCAGAATGCTTAGTGCTGTTGAATGAGCTAAGAAGCTCATACTGTCAGACTAAATTTATCGAATCACTGTGTTCGAAATCTCCCGATATGACCTCTCCATCAACCCCAAATAGGCCGGAGGCAGCTGATTGACAGATCATGTGTGGGGTGGCACGTAAACAGCAGGAAAAACCCAGATTAGTTCCACAGATAGACAGTGACATCACAATGGTCTGGGGAGCTTGGTCCCAATAAACACACATGGCTGGAGGGTCGCGCATTCCCAAAACACGATAAAGTTAGATGGCACATGAAGTTAGGAACACTCAGCCAATCAGAACACAGCACACGCAGTGATCACGGCTCCCCATTCTGTATAACTAGACATGTTACCCACTGACCCTCATTGTATACACACAAGGTCGAGACCCCCTTGCATTCATCATCAAGTGGAAGTAATTTATGGCTCCATTACTAGGTATATTCCTCTCACAGAACGGAATCTATAAATTGTTTCACGATGCTCCAAGAAATGTATATAAAGACGCTCAAAACGATTGTACTTTGAGTCAGTCCTCAGACCTGTTTCTGTATGCTGTACTCCCGGCCGCAGTGTTCAATTAAACCAACTGCCCTGTTTGGCCAAACACCCCTTGTCTTTGTTTTTTTAAGGTAAATTCATATTTGAGCAACACTTATTGACCCAAGGGATTGGTCCCTCAAGCTGTGGAGGCTAACCCCTACAATCGGTCTGCTGGGTCTCAAAATTCCAATTCAACAGCCAATAATTTATTCTAAACTATGGTTAATGTTTAATGGCTGCAGTTTCATTAACACATTCAGCCACGCAATCCACTCTGTGGTGAATGCAATTTTGTTTACGTCATGTTCATTAATGCATTTTTTACGGAATCATTCCCAGTCATTGAGGTGGCTGTGAGTCTTTTGGCATTTTTATCCTTTTTGGTTAAAGATTGTAGTCATAAATCACTAACCAATTTGATTATTCAACCTACCTTGCCTCTTGCCAAGCAGTGGGTTACGGGACTTGGGTGTGCCTGGAGGGACGTTTTTGGGGTGGGGGTGGGTTTGACCCCTTTGTTTCTTTTCCAGCAGGCCCTTTCGTTTACAAGCCTAAAACCTACTACTTGAAATGCCACCCCTCTCTGGCTGTCTGGCTGGGGTTTTAACCCCTACACTGCGGTGGCTATTCCGCCGCAGTGCTAAGGGGGAAGGGCGGCCGAGCGGCGGGCGCATGCTGGTGACGGAACCGCTCCGTCACCAGCGTCGGTTGCGCTGTGCTTATGACGGAGCGGCTCCGTCACGGCCCCGCCCACTCAATAGGACGCACCGCGCAGGCGCGAAATCAGCGCCACGCAGGTGCGGCGGCAGGGCCATGACGGAACCACTCCGTCATCAGCACAGCGCCACCGCAGCTGATGACGGAGCGGTTCCGTCATCAGCAGGGGAGGGGTTAATGCCATAATTCTTATTATTTATTGTTGAGTCAACCGAGAATCCTCCCCTTTCTTTACAGGATATTGAAAATTCAATCTAAACTGCCACTGGGTTGGCGAGTCTTTCTGCTCTGTGCCAAATGGACCCACTTTCTAAGGTACCTTAAACTGGCCCATTTGAAAGTAGCCTGCCAATACTGTCTGTTGGGAGATTTGCACACTTTTCATTGGCACCGCTACCACACACCCCAGCCCCCTCTGCCCCCCACCTCCCCTCCAAGGTGAACCTCATGGTGCTCTGTGCCTCCCAATTCCCAACATGCATTTTTCCTCCCATCTTGGGTGGTGTATGGGGCTTCATTTTATTCACTTTTATGTGCTCGTAGCGAAACCTGGGCCAGGTTACCTCCTCCATCTAATGCCCCTCATAATTCCTCTGCTGATGATGTCTCCCAGTGGTCCTGCAAGCCCACTCTGACCTCTGTTGATATGTTCTTGGGGGGGCAGGCTTGGAAGTGGCTGATGAGTCGGGTGAGCTTGGGGCTTGGAAGGCACTGAAGGCCCTGGAACGCAACACTGCCAAAGGCGGAATGCACCACACATTTCACTCAGCCCTCCGGAAGGGTCAAAAAGACCCCTGTTAGGTTACCCAGGCCCTAGAGACCACACATGCATGTGCAGCTGCCCTAGCCGAAACAATAGAGCAGGATAAGCCTCCTTTCACTATACTGTCTCTTTCTTTTTTACCCTGAAATGCCACTCACTTTCAATGATAAAAGCAGTCGTTGCCTGCAAGAAATTCTAGAAGGAAGTGAGGATGCCCCCTTATGTAAACTAGAAAGAGCAAGGGTCTCTGGGATTTAAGAAGAGTTTTGAGCTTGCATGGAGGGGTAAGGACAGAAGAGTTACAGAAGGCAGGCTGTTTTGCTTTTGCTCTGTCAAGGCAGCCACCAACCAAGCACTTCATCGCTCCTCTTTGCATGTATTGTATTGTATTGTAATTGCATTTATATAGCGCTTACTACCCCTGACGAAATGTAAGGAAATGTAAAATTAGTGTACTCAAATAGTTCAAATTTTATATCGGATGCGACAAAGTAATTAAGAGTATGGCGGAGTTGTATATAGCAGGATAAGCGACAACATTTTGAAGGTTAGTATGTATGTGACATAAAATTTTAACAGTTTGAGTACACTAATTGAGCATGGATCTAAAACATTACATCTATTTTGACAGAGCTTTTATCTTTATGTATCCATTGATTCTCAATTGTATTGAGCAGCTCTGATATCCCTCAAGTATTATTCTGATCTATACTTCACTCAAAGGTAGTATTTCTTTTATGTTATACCTGAGCTCAGTTGAGTTGAGGCCAGTATTAAATATCATCTATATATTATAGCCCTTCTCTTTTTTTACATTTCCTTTGGTAGCTTTTTAGCAAAGACTGGTGATTTCCTTTTTTTATACATGCTAATTATAAGTAGTGAAGACAAAGGTCTAATCAAAGTACGAGCAGTCCTGATACTTTATATTACCTATATGGTAGAGGTGTCCTGATTTAAAAATAGAAACCTATACCTACACCTAGGCTGGAGTTGTGAACTACCTGTGTAGTAAAGCAAAAAGAACAATTGATGGACAGAATACTGAACAATGTCATACATTCACCCCAGTACAGAGTTCTGGTCCTAAATCCATCGATTTTTTGCTTCCCATGCCATTCCAGTTTAGACCCAGCCATATGATAGCATGCACGTTGTAATGTTCCAGATATGTTTATTTCAACAGTTCTATGCACCACATCTGGTTAACTCAGCACCCCGGGTGGGAATGCCCCTCACACCCTTATACCCGCCACCCGTGGTCACACTGTTATAACCCTGACCTTTCGAACCTCATAAGAGAACAGACATATGGCCAATTAACAGGAGAGAACCTGCGTGCATCACAATGCCTCAATTCCAGGCTTGTGATGCAAACGACATTACAGCATTACAACAAGTTGTAAGTTGTAGTTCTTATTACAAGTATTATTTGTACTTCTAGCTTTCACATCCCCAGACCTGGCTGGTAATCCACTCCCGAATCTAATGCATTCTGGGATGTGGAGTCCTGTCTTCACCTGAGCTGTTGCAGTTGAAAACAAGCAGTCGTCCTTTGTTACTTGGAGACAACGAGTAAGCTTGCTTTCAAGGGTGCCTTTGCACGTTTCCCACTGAACATTGCTCGCCTTCTGTGTGTTTACTCTCTGCAGGAATTTAGACGCAGAGGCTCGGCCAACAATGCCTTCCAAACGACAAGAGCTCTTCCCGTTCCCCGGATGCAGGCTTAAGAGCTCGGGGAGTGTACAGAAGAAACACTGCGGCCTTCAAGTGTGGGGGCGTCTCCTCTGCACCCGACCAACGCTTTTCTAAAACCTCCCCCAGGCCAGAGAGTCAGGCAGTTACCTGACAGCCTTCCAGCCGCCCCTCCCAGCCCTGCAGAGACGTGTTCAGTCAGTACCCGCTGTCTCTCGGCATCTCTCGCCGGGCGGTGGAAATTCCGCTCAGGTGTCCCAGGATTCCACTGGGGGGGCCGGGGGTGGGGGGAATGTAGTGACGGGTCTTTTGTCACACGGAGACAGAACACCCTTCATTGCTGATCTCTGTTTTTAGGTGTCACGCGGATCTTAATGAGGTGAAACCTCTGCCCATGTAGTGGTAACATGAGTAGGAAGCATTGGCAAAGCCAATAGATTTCTCCTTTGGGACCTGTTAGCTTTTCTCACGGTTTTATACCCAAGCTATGCGGCATCCCCGAAACTGTGCAGCATGGATAAAGAAGAAAGAAACACATACGGTGGAGGTATTATTTGTTTTTATTGATCAATACAAGTTAGATCGATTAAATACAAAGAAAAAAAAGTACAATAAAAGAGATTTAAAGTAGGTGAAGGATGGAAGAACCAACAAGGAGGGGGGAGTTAACTCAACGGGCTGAAGGAGGTGGGAGCAACACAGAGGATTCAGGTAGGGGTAGCAACAGAGCATGGAGAGAGAGCAATGCAGGAGCGAGAAGAGGTGCACACCTGGGGGGAGAGGGGAAGCAACATGGAGCTGGTGAGAACCTCACCGGTGGGAGAGCAATGTGCGGGGTGCGGGGACACTTGGGCAGACGTATCATGGAGGAGTGTGGGGAGAAGCACACAGGTGAGGGAGAGAGCAACACGTAGCTAAAGAGGAGGCGAGAGAAGTACACGTGGGACGCAGCTGAAAAACACATATACTTTTATGGAGTGTGCAAGCAAAAACAAAAAAGTAGTGCCTGAAAATGAGTAGTGGCAGGACACAAGTAATGAGGTCCTGCTTCAGAGGAGGGACACACACAAGAAGAGGATGGAAAGCCCACACAAGGCAACACATATAAGCCAAGCAGGGAGACTGACACTAAACCAACCAATGATAACTAATGGGCGGGTTTTAATCTCACTGTAAACTGGCAATAGGTCTTTTCACCAACAGTCTAGTGGGTGAGACCTAAAATGACAAAATGTGGATTAGAACTGCTCCAAAATGCGTCTTATTGCGCTGCTTAATTTGCCTTTTCTTGCTGCATAATTTAGTCGACCCTGTCAGATATGTTGGTTTCTTCCTGGAGGCTCTGCTTGTAATTGGAGTCCTATTGAGTAGGGAGGTAGTAAAACTTGGTATCCATAGCACTATGAAATGGCACAGCCCACGGCGTATCAAAGCAAATGATTAATATTATTCTGCACTTTACATGCATGACACGAGGCTGCTTGTATAGTAGCCAAGTGGGTTATATGCCTGCTGCAGGAATCCGTGTGCAGTTGCAAGTAACAGATTTTAATTCTGTTGGAAGTCCATGTGCTTGTCATCGTTAAAAGATTGCCAAGATCAGTGCCGCTGAATAAGAACAACAACACCTGTTACTCGCGTCACTTTGAAAACGCTTGACAACAAGGGGAATACATATACATATATTCCTATTAATGAGCTTTATCAAAATTTGAGAGCAAACCTGAGGACTCCAGCAGTGAAGTCTAATTAGTTGTTGAATTATTTTAGTGATCTTAATAATACCAGTAGTAATGATGCCAGTGACTTGCTGATCTTGGCATCTCACATCTTTACATATAAATCCAGATTTTCAAACTTTCCTTTTGCCTTGTCTCCCCTTCCCACCTCAATGCCCCCGTTTCCCTTCAGTATCCAGCTCTGTTCATTTTAAAGCCTGGCCCAGCAATAGCTTTAGTTGTCTCATTAGCTCCATGCCCCCCCCCCAAAAAAAAATCATAATAAAAATACATACATACATACATACAAACAGGCTCCTATGGTCTGCCCTCTATCTATTGGTCTGTTGAAGTGTCACTGACATCTTATTTCCACTCAACAAAGAATACAGTATGGAACAGTGGGTCAGCCTGCTTCATCCATGGGCTGTCTGGAACTGTGAGTGACATCATTCTACCTGTTCACATGTGCACAGCTGTCTGAAAAGAATTACATTTCAGTGGTAGCAGTGGTGAGTCCAGGCTTCCAAACCTCTCCTTTATTTGTATATTTTGGCAAATTTTTATATATATTGAATTGGATGACTAGTAAAGATAACACACTTGCCTGACGTTTTGCTTGTGCTAATGCTTGTCTCTTTTTTTTATATCCGCTACGTTGAAGTGCTTACTAGCACTGTTCAATGTTTTTCAATGATTATCCTTCTAAAGTTCTCTTTTATAGTGAGATAAGTCCAAATATCCAAATGCTTGAATTAAGTAAACCGAAGGCAGTGCTGCTGACATGTTTCAACCGCTTTCGGTGTTACCGCGGAGGGGTAGGTACTAGTTTCTCTGAGAATTAGGCACTGGATCCTGCCTGGAACTCGCATGAGGCAGGAGAGCTAGGAAAGTGTGAGTCCTGGTCTTACAGGTCTTCTGATGTCAACAAGAGCCTGTGTCCAGGTGCTTCCCTTCCCAGCCTGGAGACTATAGGCCTTGTTCTCAAGAGGGGGGATTCTGACCCTGTACAGAATAATGAAACACTGCCTACCAATTAGATACATTCTGTCAGGTTACCATCAGTGGCAAAAGCACCCACAGGTAGAGCATTACCATCTGAAGCAGTTGCATTACAGCTAGAATTTTCCGTCATAGGAAATAACACCACCAAAAATTATAAAAAAAAATATATATATATCTCTTTATTGATTTCAGTCACAATCCAGCAGCTGTGTCAGCACAGTAGTCAGACATATCAGCACGTAAAGGCAATTTGTGAGACGAAACGAGCATGCAGGCCTCAGACCCCCTCATTCTCCTGCTAGACAGAAAAGGATTGGCAAAATCTCATAAAATTCTTCAACAAGCCGTTGCAAAAGTATATGAAACATTAGCCACTATCATCAGTACTTCCCACCAGTAATCGCCACTATGTCTGCTGCTCATAAGGATCTCAAGACTAGAGGGTTTGGGCGCAGTCAACACATGGTCAGTTGGGGCCTCGCCAGCTGATATGCACCCAGATATGCACCCACTCCGGTGGCTGAAGGGCCCAGTCGCTCCCTCCTGCGTACCACACCACTCAGTCCACTTGTTGGACGTGTTGCTGCCTCTAGCATATAGAAGTATTCTGAGCCTGTTGTCCCACCTGGGGTTGAGGTTACTGGCCCAGCTCCAGCTGCAGAAAGCTGGTGTCCACCTCCCTCTACAGATCCGCAAACAGTCAGCTGCGTATCTCTCTATACTCGTCGGCACGCAGCGGTTCCTTTTTCAGCCGTCGCCCATTATTGCATTTCTGCCCACCATCTACTGTGATGTGGGCCATGGGGGACTTCCAGTGGCGAGCAATGCCCATGTGCGCCACCCCCAAGGCCAGGTCCAAGAATTGGTAACCCACTTTCCTTTCAGGGCATCCTCTAAACGGTATTCACCTGTTACAACGCATTTTTTACAACGCACTACCACTACAACGCAGGCATTACAACGCATACCATTACAACGCATAGCGCTGGGGGGCGCTCTAGGATAAGAGGTAAGTTTAATTTACTATCCAACACCTTCCCTAGGGTCCACGGGGACTGGAGTTAGAATAGTAAATTATACTTACTGTAGGAGAGTAGGGTCTGCTATCCTATGGTCACCCCAAATTTTTGCTTTTTGCTTCACTGGTTTCTGACTTAATGTGGCTGTGGGCCTGCTAATCAGACCCACAGCCTGCTGTTCTCTCTCTAAATTGATGCCAATGCACTTTAGGTGCATTACGAATTGGAACTGGTTCACCTTATGAGCCCCTGTATTAGTGCACCCTAGGTGCCCAGGGCATAGGTGTATCCAAGGCCTACCAGGGGCTGCAGCATGTATTATGCCACCCCTGGCCTGGCCTCCATATTTGACACAACTGGCTGATCACTCAGCTGGGGTAAGTCGGTGTAACCACCTCTTACTTAGGTACAGTATGTCTGTGCCTAACCCTAAACTGGACACATATGTTCCTATCAGCCACTCCTATGGAAGGCCTCCTCAATCCTGGAGGCAGAGTGCTTGGAAATATGTGAGATGGTGCTCTAGCATGAGCTGAGCCTGTCTGCAGCTGTTGGGAACAACTCCCTAAGCTGTTCCGGGATATTGCCATACCATATACTCTTAAGTGCATTATAATCCTCGCGGTTAAATGCTATCTTTGGTTTGGCTTTATCAAAACATGTCGAGTAAGGTGTCATACGAATTGGAATACTATCCCCTCGCCAATTCTGGCGACGGGGATAGCATTCCACCCTCCTAGAGGGACACGACATGTGCGTAGCCTTAACCCCGGTTAAAGTTAAACAGAGCCTCAGCTTCACAAAATGGACGCTGCCACCACAGACACAAGTCTGGCCTCCTGCTGCTGACCGAAACTATTTAACGACAAGGGGTGGTTAGGGACAGAGTCTCTGAATTAAACAGAATACTCTCACCCAGTCAAGAGATCAGGGCTAGATCCAACACCGTTTTTTAGCTCACTGCACCATCCCAGTTTCAGAACCTGGCTGTATGCAAATTAGTCTGTTCCTGTCCCAGTTCATGATGGGAACAGGGCAAACCAAACTACAAAAGCCAATTCTTACACTGGGAAGGAAACAAGCTACCGGGGACCGGTTTCTGGCATTTCAGCCGTCTTCGGCCCGGCTTGCTTGAATCCTGATGGTGCAATGAGCAAGGGACTCACATCTGAGTATACCCTTCCACGCTTAGGGTGGACAAAAATATTTAACGACAAGGGGTGGTTAGGGACAGAGTCTCTGAATTAAACAGAATACTCTCACCCAGTCAAGAGATCAGGGCTAGATCCAACACCGTTTTTTAGCTCACTGCACCATCCCAGTTTCAGAACCTGGCTGTATGCAAATTAGTCTGTTCCTGTCCCAGTTCATGATGGGAACAGGGCAAACCAAACTACAAAAGCCAACTCTTACACTGGGAAGGAAACAAGCTACCGGGGACCGGTTTCTGGCAGATGGTGGCCTGGACAAAGGGTTTCCTGCCTTGGGAGGTGCGAGCACCACCCCAGACAGGATTTTGTGTATTGGGTAGGACAGGGCTGAATAGAATCAGACATGCCCGGGGCACACAAGGTGTCCCCGTGCATAGGCCAGTCCAAACCGGTTCTGGGGCCTTCCAGCCCCAGTCCTGGCGCGGAGCTGGACAAAGGAAAGGGGGTGTAACCGCCCCCCTTCCTGGTTCCTCCCAGAGGAGGGACCTAGTAGGTGATCCACCCCCAGTTTGGGAATAAGAGGGGGAGCAGTGCCATTGCACAGCAGATCATCCTGAAATCAACTTTAAACAAGAAGAAGACTGGACTTCGACATTCTGCTGCACAGAAGACTGAAGAGAATCTCCCTTGTGGCCTAGGAGTGGCCACCCTGTGAACACAGGTACCAACCAGCACCTCGACGTCTGCTTTGCTGCCGCCTCCCGCCGGAGACCGAGCCCAGAGCCCGACAAGAACCAGACTCCCAGACCTCTCAGAGCCCGATCCACAGTCCCTGCGAAGAAGGGACCCGTGGAGGCACCGAGTGACGTGGGACCGGACCTCTTGAAAGACACTCGAAAAGCTGACTGCGCAGCTTCTGAGGCATCCTCGACGTTGTGCTTTGGGGATTGAGAACCCCCACCACCGAGCAGCCCTTGCACCGAAGATCAGCCCTCCAGCATCTCCACGATCTGCGTGGGGCCCTTTTGCATTGTGCCACTCGACGCGCCATCCCGGCCACTAGCCACGCGGCCAGCGGCCATCTTGGCGACGAACCCGAAGATTTACACAGCAGGTCTGGTTGCTCCAGACCTACCCAAGCTCCTGTAAAAAGGAGCACCCGCTCTGACCTTGCTGGTCCGAGTGAACAGCATCTTTCAACTTCTGCGTGGCTTGCATTTGCCAAGGCCTGTTTGCTCCGATCAGGTCTCCGACACCGCCAACAGCGAGAAGCCTACGTGGGACAGCTCGTGACCGACTCCTGGACGTCCTCGACCCCGGGTATCCACGTGGCTGCAGAAAGAAGCTACCCGACAACGCCTGTTTGCACCCGACATCGCCTGGTTCCAATCTGGTTCCACGGTAGTCACTGGCTAGTGACTTTGAACACTGTCCCCTCTGCTTTCAGGTCTTCACATCTTCAGATCCACCCTTGGATCCACCGGAACTCTTCTCATCGAGCCGCCTGCAGCCTCTTCAGCTCCAAGCACCATCGACCAGCGTGACGAAACCCGACACAACTTCGACCCTGTGCACCCGCTTCCTGTGGGTGAGGTAACTCAGCTCCGCCGGTGCTCCTGCACTGGTACACATCCCAAGGGCCTGTGTTTTAAGTTTCAGCTCCGTAGGTCACTCGGAAGGTTCCTAACTTTCTAACTTTGTGCTTTTTACGCACCATAGACTTTGTATTGCAAAGTGCGTGCACTTTGAACACTGCACCCGAGTCCCGTGGGCCTTTCCCGACTTAGTCATTGCCAGTCTCGAATAGCTCCAGCGATTCCCAAGGCCCTAGGCCTCTTCACTTTCCTCTTGGTATCTCTTATACCACTTTCTTAGTATATGGTTTAGGTGGCCCCTAGGGCTCATCCATATTGTGCAACTTTTGTGTATTTTAAACTGTCTTGTGATTTAACGCTTGTGCTTCTGTGCTCATAAAGAGTCCAGGGGATTTTATAGTTAATAAATCAATATATATTTTCAATATATATCTGTGTGGTGTCCCTTTCATTTGGTATTCAAGGGGGTTGTGTATGGTATAACAGCTGGCTTCACATACCTTTCAGAGTTTAGCCTAAGACTGCTTTGTCCACGTTACCACTAGGATAACTGGTCTACAAGGTTGAATTACAACCATCATCATAAGGGTTGCTTGGCATGGTACAAAGTGATCACTAAGAATTAGTGAGCATTATATACCAGGCCAACTTCTCACATTGGTGAGCAGCGGATTGGGATCTGAGCTTGCTGTTGTTTTACCATTACAATCTTTGAGATTATCATTTGAAAGATCATACAGGTACCTGCTAGGTACATATAAAACAAGACTAGTATACTTAAGTTCTACTGAACTTAGTTGTTGTAGAGCAAAGGGAGTAGCACACCCTAGCTACAACTACTAGATAGGTTTAGTAGGTAAACACCAGTGTAGGTAGATTGCAACACATCCACCCACACTAGAGCAATGTCTGGAACAGAGGGGTCCAGTGGACTTACTCCTGTTGAGAGTGACCCTCCAAGGGCACCATCCCAGTTTGCTATTTTTCCCTTTAAGGAATTAAGACAGCTTTGTGTCTTAAGGGGTCTGAAGACAGGGCCTTCCCCTACTACAGACCACCTAAGAGAGCTCTTGGATCAGTCTGAGGCTCTAAAGACCTCTAAAGCAAACCCCACAGGGGATGCTGAAGGAGACCATCCTTCAGAGGATGACACTGTAGACACCCCTGCCCCTATCATCCTGGTAGATGAGGAAGCCTACACCACTGGAGCTCCTCAGGTAGATGTAGAGGAAGAAGAAGAGGAGGAGGAGGTGGAAAGCAGTGAGTCAGATGATGACAGAGATAGTCAGGTGCTGGTCAGTAGACTGAACCAGGCTAACTTAAGTCAACTTGGGAATGAATCAGGTAACAACCCATTCAGACCCCCAGGTGGACTTAACCAGGGCCATAGGAGGAGGAGGCATCACTCAGGTGAATCCAATACCTCCCATGTCTCTAGAGGCTCTCATGGTCACTCCAGAAAGGAGATGACTAGCCCTCAGAGAAGGGAACATGAGGCCAAGATGAGAGAGGCTGAGCTTAGGATCCAGAGGCAAGAGTTAGAGGTTGCCCTGGCTAAGGAGAAACTTGCTAGAGCAAGACAGCCTAGAGAGAGTGGGGTAATAGAACCCACTGGTGGCAGCAATATCCACAAGGATAAAGACAGGTCTTTTGATAATAGAAACCTGAGTAAGATTGTGCCCCCCTACAAAGCTGGGGATGATATCCATAAATGGATTACTGCAATGGAGAGAGCCTGCAGAGTACAGCAGATCCCTCAGGAGCAGTGGGCAGCAATCTTGTGGCTCTCCTTTGAAGGTAGAGGCCGAGACAGACTCCTCACAGTTAGTGATGGGGATTCTAGAAACTACCTGGTCCTGAAGAGTGCTCTGATTGATGGGTTAGGCTTAACCACTGAACAGTACAGGTTAATGTTCAGAGATACCCAGAAGACACAGACTCAGGACTGGTCTGAATTTGTTGAGTGTGCCACTAAGGCTCTGGAGGGATGGTTGCTGGGAAGCAAGGTTACAGACTATGAAGGATTGTATAATTTGCTGATGAGAGAACAAATTTTAAATAGTTGTCAGAACCAGCAGTTGCATCAACATTTGGTTGACTCAGATTTGACCTCTCCCCAAGAATTGGGAAAGAGGGCAGATAAATGGGTAAGAACCAGAGTTAAGCAAAAGAACCAGAACCAGAACCAGGGTGGTGACCAGAAGAAAACAGACCAGAAGGGTGGGGAGCAGAAAGCTAAAGACCAGAAGTCTTCAACAGGGCCCCAAACTGAGACAGAGGGTGGGTCCCAAACTTCCAAGAAGAAGAATAAAGAAGGTCAGAAGAAACCCTGGTGTAAAACTTGTAAGAACACCTCTCACTGGACAAGTGAGTGTAAAAAGGGTGGAGCCCCCAGCACTGCAGCCCCTAAGGCACCTGCACCCACTAGTACAGTTAGCAGTGCTGGTCCTCAAGCCAAGGGATTAGTGGGAATCACTTTGGGAACTGAAGGAGATTCTGACTTAGTCAGAACTCTTACACAGGCTGTTCTGGTTTGTGAAGGGGACATAGATTTGACCCCTGACATAAGTCCCAGTAACCTGGGCAAATACAGACAGACACCTTTGATTAACAACAAAGTGGCTTAAGCTTACAGGGACACATGTGCCAGTGTCACTATGGTGACACCTAACTTTGTGGACCCTGGACAATACATGCCAGGCGATGATTACCTGGTGACCAATGCCAGCAATGTCACTACTACACATAGTGTGGCACTTGTTAACTTTTCCTGGGGAGGGGTAACTGGCCTAAAGAAAGTTGTGGTTAGTGCTGATCTCCCAGTAGAATGTTTGTTGGGCAATGACCTGGAGAACTCTCTATGGTCAGAAGTTGAGTACAGGACTCATGCAGAGATGTTAGGGATATCATCACATGTCCTTGCTGTGACCAGGTCACAGGCCAAAAAGTGCCTCTCTGAACCTCAGGTCTTGGATCCTGGAACAATGGACCAAGTACCTCCCAAGAAGAAGAACAGGAGGGTTAAGGCTGCGCCTTCCCAACTGCCTACAAGTGAGGATCAGGCTTCCCAGGAAACTGATCTGGAGACCCTTGAAGGAACTGTCCCTGAAGAACTTGAACCTGATCAGGTTGAGTTTCTGGGGACAGGGGGACCTTCTAGGGCAGACTTGGGGCAGGCTCAGTTAACCTGTCCTTCTCTTGAACCCCTCAGACAGCAGGCTGCTGCTGAGGTTGCTGGGAATGCTCAAGGTGCCCATAAAGTATATTGGGACGATGGACTCCTTTATTCAGAGGCTAGAGACCCCAAGCCTGGTGCTACCAGGAGGTTGGTTATACCTCTGCAATTTAGGGGCTTCCTACTCACCTTGGCCCATGATATTCCTTTAGCAGGACACGTAGGCCAGAACAAGACCAGGGACAGGCTTGTCCCTCACTTTCACTGGCCTCACATGTCTGAAGACACCAAGGAGTTTTGTCGCTCCTGTGAAACCTGCCAAGCCAGTGGTAAAGCAGGTGGAACAACAAAGGCCCCCCTGATACCACTACCTGTGGTGGGGGTTCCCTTTGAAAGAGTGGGGATTGATATTGTTGGTCCAATGGATCCCCCTACAGCATCTGGGCACAGATTCATACTGGTGGTAGTGGATCATGCCACCAGGTACCCAGAGGCAATTCCCCTTAGGACCACAACAGCTCCTGTTGTGGCCAGGGCCTTACTTGGAGTTTTCTCCAGAGTGGGGTTTCCTAAGGAGGTAATATCAGATAGAGGTGCCAACTTCATGTCTGGATATTTGACAGCTATGTGGAAGGAATGTGGTGTAAACTACAAGTTCACCACTCCTTATCACCCACAATGCAATGGGCTTGTTGAGAGATTTAACAAGACCCTAAAGGGCATGATTAACGGATTACCTGAAAAGCTCAGGCGAAGATGGGACATCCTTCTGCCCTGCCTTTTGTTCGCTTACAGAGAGGTCCCACAAAAGGGGGTTGGCTTCAGCCCCTTTGAATTGTTGTTTGGGCACCCTGTAAGAGGACCCCTGTGTCTAGTGAAGGAAGGATGGGAGTTACCTCTCAAAAAGCCTAAACAGGACATAGTGGACTATGTACTTGGTCTCCGCTCCAGGATGGCAGAGTACATGGAAAAGGCATCAAAAAACCTTGAGGCTAGCCAAGAATTACAAAAAGCTTGGCATGACCAAAAGGCTGTCCTTGTTGAATTTCAGCCTGGACAGAAGGTATGGGTGTTGGAGCCAGTGGCCCCAGCAGCACTCCAAGACAAATGGTCTGGACCCCATACAATTCTGGAGAAGAAGGGAGAGGTTACCTACTTGGTGGACCTAGGAACTCCCAGGAGCCCCCACAGGGTGCTCCATGTGAACAGATTGAAGGCATATGTCAGCAGGGCAGACATGGGCTTGCTCATGGCTACAGATGAGGGACAGGAGGAAGAGAGTGACCCTCTCCCAGACCTGCTCACTCAGAACCCTGAGGATGGCTCAGTTGATGGTGTGGCCTTAGGTGGCAGCCTCACTGAACATCAGCAACATGACTGCAGACAAGTTCTACAGGCATACAGGCATATGTTCTCATTGACACCCAGTCAGACTAACTGGTGTACACATGTGGTGGACACTGGTGACAGTCTTCCTGTAAAGAGCAAAATTTACAGGCAACCTGACCACGTCAGGGACTGTATAAAGACTGAGGTGCAAAAGATGCTGGAATTAGGTGTCATTGAGCCTTCAGAGAGCCCCTGGGCTAGCCCAGTGGTTCTGGTCCCTAAACCTCACACCAAAGATGGCAAGAGAGAGATGAGGTTCTGTGTGGATTACAGAGGACTCAATGCTGTCACCAGGACAGATGCACACCCTATTCCAAGGGCAGATGAGCTCATTGACAAGTTGGCTTCTGCCAAATATTTGAGCACATTTGACTTGACAGCTGGCTACTGGCAAATCAGGTTAGCTGAGGAGTCTAAAGCCAAGACAGCATTTTCTACCCCTAGTGGGCATTATCAGTTTGTGGTGATGCCCTTTGGTTTGAAAAATGCACCTGCCACCTTCCAAAGGTTGGTGAATCAAGTCCTCACTGGGTTGGATGACTTTTGTGCAGCTTATCTGGACGATATTGCTGTCTTTAGCTCCACCTGGGAGGATCACCTGGTCCACCTGAAGGAAGTGCTTGAGGCTCTGCAGAAGGCAGGCCTCACTATCAAGGCAACAAAGTGCCAGATAGGGCAGAGTAAGGTTGTATACCTGGGCCACCTTGTAGGTGGAGGCCAAGTTCAACCACTGGAGAGTAAGATCCAGACCATCAAGGACTGGTCCCCTCCAACTACCCAGACTCAGGTCAGAGCTTTCTTGGGCCTGACTGGGTACTACAGGAAGTTTGTTAAGAACTATGGGTCCATTGTGACTCCTCTTAATGATCTGACATCCAAGAAGATGCCTAAAAAGGTTCAGTGGACAGAAATCTGTCAAAAGGCATTTGATGACCTGAAGAAGGCCATGTGCTCTGCACCTATCCTGAAGAGTCCTGACTACTCAAGAGAGTTCATTGTCCAAACAGATGCTTCTGAGTTGGGAGTGGGAGCAGTGCTTTCACAGCTTAATGTAGATGGCCAGGACCAGCCCATTGCTTTCATTAGCAGAAGGCTGACCCCCAGAGAGAAACGTTGGTCAGCTATAGAGAGGGAGGCCTTTGCTGTGGTGTGGGCCCTGAAGAAGTTGAGACCATACTTATTTGGCACTCACTTCAAGATTCAGACCGACCATAAGCCCCTCCTATGGCTTAATCAGATGAAGGGTGAAAACCCCAAACTACTCAGGTGGTCCATTTCCCTACAGGGGATGGACTTTACAGTGGAGCACCGCCCAGGGACTGACCATGGCAACGCAGATGGTCTCTCCAGGTACTTCCACTTAGAACATGAAGACACAACTGGTCAAGGTTAGTCTAATGTCCCTGCGTTTGGGGGGGGGGGGTTATGTAGGAGAGTAGGGTCTGCTATCCTATGGTCACCCCAAATTTTTGCTTTTTGCTTCACTGGTTTCTGACTTAATGTGGCTGTGGGCCTGCTAATCAGACCCACAGCCTGCTGTTCTCTCTCTAAATTGATGCCAATGCAATTTAGGTGCATTACGAATTGGAACTGGTTCACCTTATGAGCCCCTGTATTAGTGCACCCTAGGTGCCCAGGGCATAGGTGTATCCAAGGCCTACCAGGGGCTGCAGCATGTATTATGCCACCCCTGGCCTGGCCTCCATATTTGACACAACTGGCTGATCACTCAGCTGGGGTAAGTCGGTGTAACCACCTCTTACTTAGGTACAGTATGTCTGTGCCTAACCCTAAACTGGACACATATGTTCCTATCAGCCACTCCTATGGAAGGCCTCCTCAATCCTGGAGGCAGAGTGCTTGGAAATATGTGAGATGGTGCTCTAGCATGAGCTGAGCCTGTCTGCAGCTGTCGGGAACAACTCCCTAAGCTGTTCCGGGATATTGCCATACCATATACTCTTAAGTGCATTATAATCCTCGCGGTTAAATGCTATCTTTGGTTTGGCTTTATCAAAACATGTCGAGTAAGGTGTCATACGAATTGGAATACTATCCCCTCACCAATTCTGGCGACGGGGATAGCATTCCACCCTCCTAGAGGGACACGACATGTGCGTAGCCTTAACCCCGGTTAAAGTTAAACAGAGCCTCAGCTTCACAAAATGGACGCTGCCACCACAGACACAAGTCTGGCCTCCTGCTGCTGACCGAAACTCGGCAGATGGTGGCCTGGACAAAGGGTTTCCTGCCTTGGGAGGTGCGAGCACCTCCCCAGACAGGATTTTGTGTATTGGGTAGGACAGGGCTGAATAGAATCAGACATGCCCGGGGCACACAAGGTGTCCCCGTGCATAGGCCAGTCCAAACCGGTTCTGGGGCCTTCCAGCCCCAGTCCTGGCGTGGAGCTGGACAAAGGAAAGGGGGTGTAACCGCCCCCCTTCCTGGTTCCTCCCAGAGGAGGGACCTAGTAGGTGATCCACCCCCAGTTTGGGAATAAGAGGGGGAGCAGTGCCATTGCACAGCAGATCATCCTGAAATCAACTTTAAACAAGAAGAAGACTGGACTTCGACATTCTGCTGCACAGAAGACTGAAGAGAATCTCCCTTGTGGCCTAGGAGTGGCCACCCTGTGAACACAGGTACCAACCAGCACCTCGACGTCTGCTTTGCCGCCGCCTCCCGCCGGAGACCGAGCCCAGAGCCCGACAAGAACCAGACTCCCAGACCTCTCAGAGCCCGATCCACAGTCCCTGCGAAGAAGGGACCCGTGGAGGCACCGAGTGACGTGGGACCGGACCTCTTGAAAGACACTCGAAAAGCTGACTGCGCAGCTTCTGAGGCATCCTCGACGTTGTGCTTTGAGGATTGAGAACCCCCACCACCGAGCAGCCCTTGCACCGAAGATCAGCCCTCCAGCATCTCCACGATCTGCGTGGGGCCCTTTTGCATTGTGCCACTCGACGCGCCATCCCGGCCACTAGCCACGCGGCCAGCGGCCATCTTGGCGACGAACCCGAAGATTTACACAGCAGGTCTGGTTGCTCCAGACCTACCCAAGCTCCTGTAAAAAGGAGCACCCGCTCTGACCTTGCTGGTCCGAGTGAACAGCATCTTTCAACTTCTGCGTGGCTTGCATTTGCCAAGGCCTGTTTGCTCCGATCAGGTCGCCGACACCGCCAACAGCGAGAAGCCTACGTGGGACAGCTCGTGACCGACTCCTGGACGTCCTCGACCCCGGGTATCCACGTGGCTGCAGAAAGAAGCTACCCGACAACGCCTGTTTGCACCCGACATCGCCTGGTTCCAATCTGGTTCCACGGTAGTCACTGGCTAGTGACTTTGAACACTGTCCCCTCTGCTTTCACGTCTTCACATCTTCAGATCCACCCTTGGATCCACCGGAACTCTTCTCATCGAGCCGCCTGCAGCCTCTTCAGCTCCAAGCACCATCGACCAGCGTGACGAAACCCGACACAACTTCGACCCTGTGCACCCGCTTCCTGTGGGTGAGGTAACTCAGCTCCGCCGGTGCTCCTGCACTGGTACACATCCCAAGGGCCTGTGTTTTAAGTTTCAGCTCCGTAGGTAACTCGGAAGGTTCCTAACTTTCTAACTTTGTGCTTTTTACGCACCATAGACTTTGTATTGCAAAGTGCGTGCACTTTGAACACTGCACCCGAGTCCCGTGGGCCTTTCCCGACTTAGTCATTGCCAGTCTCGAATAGCTCCAGCGATTCCCAAGGCCCTAGGCCTCTTCACTTTCCTCTTGGTATCTCTTATACCACTTTCTTAGTATATGGTTTAGGTGGCCCCTAGGGCTCATCCATATTGTGCAACTTTTGTGTATTTTAAACTGTCTTGTGATTTAACGCTTGTGCTTCTGTGCTCATAAAGAGTCCAGGGGATTTTATAGTTAATAAATCAATATATATTTTCAATATATATCTGTGTGGTGTCCCTTTCATTTGGTATTCAAGGGGGTTGTGTATGGTATAACAGCTGGCTTCACATGCCTTTCAGAGTTTAGCCTAAGACTGCTTTGTCCACGTTACCACTAGGATAACTGGTCTACAAGGTTGAATTACAACCATCATCATAAGGGTTGCTTGGCATGGTACAAAGTGATCACTAAGAATTAGTGAGCATTATATACCAGGCCAACTTCTCACACTTACCACTATCCAGCACCCCAAAGCGCTATGCGTTGTAGTGGTATGCGTTGTGAATACCGCGTTGTAATGGTATGCGGAGTAAAAGTATGCGTTGTAACGTCATACATCCCCTCTAAACAGCCCCAAGAGGAAGATTTCAACCATGTTCAGCTGTCTACAGTTTAATGTGCGTCCTGGTTTGTTACGACCTGCAACCAAAAGCGCACTACAATCTGGCAGTCCGAGATCATGTGTAGAAAGACCCCATTAGCCTAGTACATCTAGTAACACCTCAAGTCTGTGGTTTGTAGCATGGTATTAAGCCTGAGTGGGGTGTGACAGGTGCGTTGCAAGTACTTGAATTGCGTGTACTTGAATCTGGTAGTGCAGGTAAAGGAGTAAGTGTGCTCCAAGATTCGGGGTCATTCTTTATCGCAGAACATTGAACCAATATGAGTCGCCCATGTAGCCTTCAGTACCGGTAATTCATCTGTCCACATTCTCACTGTGGACTTGTACAAATAAGAGACCAGGTGTAGGAATGTAGGTTTCTGTTGCAGTACCCCCCACTTTTTGCCTGACTCTGATGCATCTTTGACTGAGGGCGCACTAGGTTTCTGCTAACCAGGTTCCCAGTTCCTGTGTTCTTTCCCAAAACTACGTTTGTTTCCCCATTTATCACATCAGTGGTACCAAGGGTCTTGTGACCAGAGATGGTCTATAAGGGCTGCAGCATGTAATATGCCACCCTAAGAGACCCCTCACCAAAAACAGACATACTGTCACAGCAGCCTGCACGTTTTGGTGCTGATAAGTGAAGAGTCGACCTGGCACACATCCCTGTGTACCAGGCCTACCAGCACTGCAAGAGGCATAGGCAAGTCACCCCTACATCAGGCCTTACAGCCCTGAGGTAGAGTACACTATACCCTGTGTGGGCATATCAGCATGTGCAAATATGCCCCTATAGTGTTCAAGTCCATTCTTAGACATTGTAAGTGCACAGTGAAGCCTTACTGAGTACATGGGCTGGGAGCTTGTCACTATGAGTTCTACAGTTTCATGATCGCTTCACCGAATTTCCAGTGATCAACCAGAGCCCTTTACTATTCTAATCTACAACTATGTACAACCTGTGCTTCACCACTTACAAATTCGAAAACCTTGTTCAGGAACCATTTCCCCACCAAACTCATAGTCTTGAATCTTGATGCGGGGAACCGGTTGTTGTATAAGGTGCTAGGTTTTGAGTTTAATGAAGGACTGGTTGTTGTCTGTGGTTGTAGATCATGATTGGGGTAGGGCCACTGTTGCATGAGATTCTAGATTAAGTGAGATGGGGCACTTGCTGTATAATAGTCCATGGATTATGAATCAGGTGGGGTACTGGTTGTTGTATAAGGTTCTATGTCATGTATGAGGCATGGCACTGGTTGGCACTAAGGTTCTTAATCATGAAGGAGATGGGGCACCGGTTGCTGTGTAAGGTTCTAGATTATCAGTTAGGCGAGGCAATGGGTGCAAATTATGACGGTATTGGGACACTTATTGTATAAGATTCCAGATTGAGTGAGGTGGGGCTCTGGTTGCTCAATATGATTCTAGATTATGAGTCTGCAAACAATGAGTACAATGGGGTACAGGACCCTTTTGAATATGGGTCTGTATTGTGAGTGAGGTGGGCGCTCCTGACTATTGAATAAGGTTGATAGACAACCTTAGTCCTTGGCGTTGTTGTTGGACAATTCTTCCATCCCACTCCTTTTCTTTTACTGATTGTGTTCCTTTAAGGGCTAATGCTTTGACACTGAACAACAATAAACTGGAGGTAGATATTAACACGTGCTCACAAAACAATGACGTGTTCTCATCACGAGGTGGTAGGATTCTCAGGGATACAGACACTACAGTGACCCAGATAGAGCTGTGATGGCAGAGCAGCCGCATGCGGGGGATTTATGTACCATCAGTAGTGTGTCCACAAGATGATCAATGGGATACCTCCCCACCCTACTGATGTAAGAGCTTCTTTATATTTATAGCAGAGTCAATTATAATCTTACCAGGCCTTCTCGGCCTCAGACTCCAGGAGATCCCGAGGGATGCGCCGCCCTACTTGACTCATACCGAACTTGTTAGAGGTAAACTTAGAAATGCATTTGATATTACTTGATTCGCTTGTATTTTATTAGAACTTTTCTAGAGCACCAAGAAGACCCAGTGGACTGTTAGAATAGTGATCATGTGGCTAAGCCTAGGAGAAGTTGAACAAAGTAATTTCTATTTATACAGGACCCACTACAGATAGACACTGAGCTACCTCTACTGCAGAGCAGAATGCACCTGAGGTGGAAGAGTCAGAGGTATTACAGCTTAATGTGCTCAGGAGAGGATGGGGTTATGGAGGCGGGGCACATAGGTGGAAAAACTGTGGTGTGAGGGGTGGAGGAACGGATGTGAGAGCTGTGGTTGCTGTAGAGGCATAGCCGACCTAATCTGGTAGCTGACATATCATTCAACTCGCCTGGTGAACAACGTTCAATCAATCAATCAATCACGTCATTTGTAAAGTGCGCTACTAACCCGGGAGGGTCTCAAGGCGCTGGGGGTGAGGGGTGTGTTACTGCTCGAACAGCCAGGTCTTGAGCTGCTTCCTGAAGGAGAGATGGTCTTGGGTTCGCCGAAGGTGGGTGGGGAGGGAGTTCCAAGTCTTGGCTGCCAGGTAGGAAAAGGATCTTCCTCCGGCGGTGGATCTGCGGATGCGTGGTACGGTGGCGAGTGCGTGGCTGGTCGATCGTAGCTGGCGGGTGGGCGTGTAGAAGGTCATGCGGTCGTTGAGGTACTTGGGGCCCAGGTCGTGGAGAGCCTTGTGTGCGTGGGTGAGGAGTCTGAACGTGATTCTCTTGCTGACGGGGATCCAGTGCAGGTCTCTCAGGTGTCCGGTGATGTGGCTGTCTCGGGGGATGTCCAGGATGTGTCGTGCGGAGGCGTTCTGGATGCGTTGGAGTCTTTTTTGAAGTTTGGCTGTGGTTCCGGCGTAGAGGGTGTTCCCGTAGTCCAGTCGGCTGGTGACGAGTGCCTGGGTGACGGTCTTCCTGGTTTCAGTGGGGATCTGTTAATTATGATTAGGAGGGTGGGGAGTAGGATGATGGAGGACCAAATAGGCACCACAACCAATGACAAAAAACAGAACAAGTAGTTGGCATAAAATTGCAGAGATCCATCACTCATCATGTGGTACCTCACTAAATGTATTCAAGTCCAGTCCGGGGGTGTGTAGACTTCACTACAATAATGACTGCTGATCACTCACTCTAGAGGGTGTGAATGTGGGCATAAGGGGTCTGGCAGGATGACCTGAACATGCCAACATTTTCAGTGTTGTACCAGTTATTTTTCCAATTATTTAACATCTGATCTAGCTAAAATAACACAGGAGTCAAAATATGGATTCTGAATTAATTTAGCCCAAGCTCGGCCTAGATGATCATTCTGCATTAAATGAATATTCTGCATTAATGTATTGTATCCCGGAAGTGGGGATGAACATTCTACATTACTATATTCTTTTCCTAGAACCCTGATGAGCATTCCATGTTAACTATATTCTATACTTAGAACCTAGATGAACATTCTGCATTACTGTATTCTAGCCCTGGTGCATAGATGAATGTTCAGCATTATTGTATTCCATCCCCAGAGCCTAGATGAACATTATGCATTACTGAATTCAATTCATGAAGTTTAGATATACTTTCTCTTTACTGTATTCTATGCCTGGTGCATAACTTAGGGGAGAGAATGTATCTTATGGCTAGGGCGATCGACTTCGGAGCTGGGGAACCAGGTTCAAGTCTCGTCAGGGGCGCTCAACATGCTGTGATTCTGGGCAAATCACTTAATCTCCCCGTGCCTAAGAACAACAACAAAAAAATGAATGTGTCCTTATGTAACGTTACCGATGCTCTAATAAAACGCGCTGATACCCTTCGGGTCTTGTTTGCGCTATATAAAACTCCACAGAACCTCCCCCCCCCCCTTCAAAAAAACTGTATGATATCCCTGAAGCATTGATGATGAACATTCCATGTTAACTGCATTCAATCCCTAGAGGGTTATTCTTCACTACCATATTCTATCCAAGGAGTCTGGATGAACACTCAGCATGACTGCATTATGGCCCTGGGGGTGGAATTACTTTATTCTATCCGCAGAGCATAGATGAACATTCTACATTACTGTATTCTATCTCCAGAATATATAAGAACCTTCTGCATTACCGAATTCTTTGTTCAAAGCATAGATGAGCATTATGCCTTGCTGTTCTCTTTGCCTAAAGCCTGCCTAGATGAACATTCCAAGTTGACTGTATTGTATCCCTAGATGAACATTCTACATGACTGCTTTCCATCCTCAGCCCACACTAACATTGCACTCTGACTACATTCGATTTTTTGAGCAAAGATGAATATTCAGCATCACTGTATTCTATCCCTAGAGTCTTACTAAATATTCTGCATAACTACATACTATACCTGGAGTTTAGATGAACCTTTTCATTGCTGTATTCTATTCCCAGAGCCCAGATGAAAATTCATCATGAAATGCATTCTATCCTTAGAGCCTAGTTGAACGTTCTGCATTGCTGTAGTTTATCCCTGGAGCCTAGATGAACATTCAGCATTATTGTATTCCATCCCTAGGACCTATCTTAAAATTCTGCATTACTTTATTCTATCAATAGAGCCCAAACGAACATTCCACACAGTGGCGGCTCCTCCGCTATGGCGGAGCAGCGTCGTCCCCCAAAAACAACACTCTTTTTATTTCTCCTTTCCTGCCAAGTCTTGGGGGCGGGGCATGGGGCATGACGGCAATGAGGGGGGTGGTAGTGCATTCCCTTCACTGCGCATGATGGTTTGTCGGGCTGTCTCAGGCCAGCCAAACCATCACGGGCAGTAAACCTCTCTCCAACCCCAGCTGCATTCTTGGGGTTACAGAGAGAGCAGGTACAGACTCCCGGTCTGTCCTGGAGCCCTGGTCGACGGCGCTCAGGCCAATCCTGAAGCTGCTCTCATGTGACAATAGCTTCAGGATTGGCCGCAAGGCACTCTGGGAGCCTGTGCTTGAAGCAGAGGAGCGCAACACGGGACACTGCCGGCTGAAGGTACTTTAAAAAAAAAAAAAATTCTTTTCCCCCCTCCCTTCACTACCCCTGTGCCCCTCGCTCCTCCTCATCCCCATCCGCCCGCCCCACCACTCGTCCCAAACACGTACCGCTACTGATTACACATTAACTATTTTCCTTGCCTAGAGCGCAGATGAACCTACTATTTTACTATATTTTATCCCTCGAGCTTAAATGACCATTCTGCATTACTATACTCAATCCTTGGAGCCTAGATGACATTCTATATTGAGTGTATCACTAGAGGCAAGATTACCATTGTGCATCACTGTATATTATCTAATAAAAACTACATTAATATTCCACATTACTGTATTGTTTCCCTGGCGCCTAGGTAAATATTCAACATCACTATACTCTATCCATTCGAGTCTAGATTAACTTATAGCATTAATTTATTTCACCCTTAGAGCGTAGATAAACATTTGCCATGTACTTATTCCAACTCGGAGACTAAAATAACATTCAATCAATCAATCAATCAAAGACATTTATAGAGCGCACTACCTACCCGTAGGGTCTCAAGGCGCTGGGGGGTGGGGGGTGCCGTTACTGCTCGAACAGCCAGGTCTTCAGCTTCTTCCTGAAGGAGAGGTGGTCTTGGGTCAGGCGCAGGTCGGTCGGGGGGGAGTTCCAGGTCTTGGCGGCCAGGTAGGAGAAGGACCTTCCTCCTGTTGTCGCTCTTCGGATGCGGGGGACGGCGGCGAGGGCGTGGTTGGCTGAGCGGAGGTGGCGTTTGGGAGCGTAGAAGTTGATTCGGTTGTTGAGGTAGCTCGGGCCTTGGTTGTGTAGGGCTTTGTGTGCGTGGGTGAGGAGGCGGAAGGTGATTCTTTTGTTGACGGGGAGCCAATGCAGGTCTCTGAAATGTCCGGAGATGTGGCTGGTTCGTGGGATGTCGAGGATGAGTCTGGCTGAGGCGTTCTGGATCCGCTGGAGTCTCTTCTGGAGCTTGGCGGTGGTACCGGCGTAGAGGGCGTTGCCGTAGTCCAGTCGACTGGTGACGAGGGCCTGGGTGACGGTCTTCCTGGTCTTGGTGGGGATCCACCAGAAGATCTTCCGTAGCATGCGTAGGATGTTGAAGCACGCCGAGGAGACGGTGTTGACTTGCCTGGTCATGGAGAGGGAGGAGTCCAGGATGAAGCCCAGGTTGCGTTCGTGGTCTGTCGATTTGGGTGCGGTGCCCAGGGCGGGAGGCCACCAGGAGTCGTCCCAGGCGGAGGGCGAAGAGCCTAGGATGAGGACCTCCGTCTTGTCTGAGTTCAGTTTCAGGCGGCTGGTCGTCATCCACTCGGCTACCTCTTTCATCCCTTCGTGCAGATTGGCTCTGGCGGCGGCGGGGTCGTTGGTCAGGGAGAGGATCAGCTGGGTGTCGTCGGCGTAGGAGATTATGTTGAGGTTGTGTTGGCGTGCGATGGCCGCGAGGGGGCTCATGTAGACGTTGAAGAGGGTGGGGCTCAGCGAGGATCCTTGAGGGACGCCGCAGATGACTTCGGTGGCCTCTGACTTGTACGGTGGTAGGCGGACTCTCTGTGTTCTTCCGTCGAGGAAGAAGATGATCCAATCCAGAGCCTTCTCCTGGATTCCGACGTTGCTGAGGCGCTGTACTAGGGTGCGGTGGCAGACAGTGTCGAATGCCGCGGAGAGGTCTAGGAGGATGAGGGCCGCTGTTTCTCCGTTGTCCATCAGGGCTCGGATGTCATCGGTGGCGGCGATGAGGGCGGTCTCGGTGCTGTGGTTGGCTCGGAAGCCAGACTGTGAGGGGTCGAGGGATCCATTCGTCTCCAGGAGGGCGGCCAGCTGCTTGTTGACGGTCTTCTCGATGACTTTGGCTGGAAACGGGAGGAGCGAGATGGGGCGGTAATTATTGAGTTCGGTGGGGTCCGCTGTGGGTTTCTTGAGTAGAGCGCTGAGTTCGGCGTGCTTCCAGCTCTCGGGGAAGGTGGCGGCGTCAAAGGATGTGTTGATGATGTCTCGCAGGTGGGGTGCGATGACAGCGTCGGCCTTGTTGAAGACGTGGTGGGGGCAGGGGTCGGTCGGAGATCCTGAGTGGATGGAGTTCATCGTGCGGACGGTGTCTTCGGTGCTGATCGGAGTCCAGGCACGGAGGGTGGTGGTGGGGGGTGGTGGTTCGGTCGTGGTGTGCGTTGGTTGGTTGTTGAAGCTGTTGTGTATGTCCGCGATCTTGTTGTGGAAGTATGAGGCGAGGGAGTTGCAGAGGTCTTGCGATGGGGTGATGTCGTTGTTTCCTGCGCTGGGGTTGGAAAGCTCTTTCACGATGTTGAAGAGTTCCTTGCAGTTGTGTGCGTTGTTGTCCAGCCGGTCCTTGAATGCAGTTTTCTTGGCGGCGCGGATCAGCTGGTGGTGCTTCCGGGTGGCAAGCTTGAAGGTTGTCCTGTTGTCCGGTGTTGGTTCCCTTCTCCAGACTTTCTCGAGGGCTCGGCAGTTCTTCTTGGAGCTCTTGAGTTCGTCGGTGAACCATGGGGCTTTTTTGCTGCCGGGTCTGCTGGGCGGGGTCCTCAGTGGGGCGAGTTCGTCCGCGCAGTTGCTGATCCACTTCGTGAGGTTGTCTGCGGCCTGGCTGGGGTTCGCTGAGCTGGCAGGGGGATGCTGGCTCAAGGAGGTGGCGAGCTGGTCGGCTGTGATCTTGTTCCAGCTTCTGCGGGCAACCTGTTGCTGGTGGTGGTGGCTCGTCGTTCTTTTGAAGGTGAAGTGGACACAGCTGTGGTCCGTCCATTGGAGCTCTGTGGATTGGCTGAAGGCGATGTCTGTGCTGGATGAGAAGACTGCGTCGAGTGTGTGTCCGGCGAGGTGGGTGGGGGTGGATACCAGCTGCTTGAGTCCAAGATTGGCGAGGTTGTCGAGCAGGGTGCTGGTGTTGCGGTCGTTGTTGTTCTCCAGGTGGAAGTTGAGGTCCCCCAGGAGGATGTAGTCAGCGGAGGGGAGGGCATGCGGGCTGACGAAGTCGGCGATGTCCTCGCTGAATTGGGTGCGTGGTCCCGGAGGTTGGTAGATCAGGGTGCCTCTGAGGGTGGTCTTCGGGTCGGTGTGGATCTGGAAATGCAGGTGTTCGGCGGTGGTAAGGGTGTTGTCGGTGCTGGTCGTGATGCGGATGGTGTTTCTGTGGATGATGGCGATGCCTCCTCCCATCTGGTTGGCGGTGCGGTCCCTCCGGGTGATCTTGTAGCCCTCTGGGATGGCGATGGCGATGTCGGGTGCTGAAGAGGCGTTCATCCAGGTCTCCGTGAGGAAGGCAACGTCAGGGGCTGTGGTGTCGAGGAGGTTCCAGAGTTCGATGGCGTGTCTGTGGACGGAGCGGGTGTTGAGCAGGATGCACTTGAGGTGGGTGCTGCTGGTGTTCGACTTGGCGGGTGCTGGTGCGAGGCAGGTCCGGATGCAGGTGAACTTGCAGGCGTGGCAGCTGAAGGGTCCGTGGGTGCGTCGTGGTGTGGCTTGGTAGCATCCTGGGAGTCGACCGGCGTTGAGTGCGCTGAGGTTGGCGGCGGTGTACGTCAGGCGGGTCGGCCGGGGTCCTCGAGGGCCAGGGGTCCTGGCACAGGGCGCGGTCCAGGCGCGGACGGGCGTAGACGGGCTTACCTTTGGCGCGCCTTCGGTGCACAATCGGCGCGCCCGCTGCGCGTGACCGCTGCGCGTTCGCACGGTCGCCATATATGGCGAAGTGCGCGGGGGGGCGGAGCAGCTGGGAGGCGGGAGCGGGGAGGGTACAGAAGGCAAAAGGGGCGGGGTTAGCGGCGGCGGTGGCGGGAAGCGGGGAGCGGGGAAGGGGGACGAAGGGGCTAGCGCAACAGGCAATACAGAAGGAAAAAAACACCAAATTTACAGGGAGACAGGCACAATAACAAAAGACAGCAAACACTACAAAACGACGGGGGCAGGTCGCGGACCACGCTGCAAGAAGGCAGGGGGCGTGGCCACGCGGCGGAGCTCGGCTGGCGAGGCAGAAGGCAGGGAACACGCACACAGCAGCTGGTGGCCGTGCGGCGCGGGGGTGTCCTAGAGCTAGGACACACTCACCTGCGTCGCACGGTCGCCATATATGGCGAAGTGTGCAGGGGGGCGGAGCAGCTGGGAGGCGGGAGCGGGGAGGGTACAGAAGGCAAAAGGGGCGGGGTTAGCGGCGGCGGTGGCGGGAAGCGGGGAGCGGGGAAGGGGGACGAAGGGGCTAGCGCAACAGGCAATACAGAAGGAAAAAAACAACAAATTTACAGGGAGAAAGGCACAATAACAAAAGACAGCAAACACTGCAAAACGACGGGGGCAGGTCGCGGACCACGCTGCAAGAAGGCAGGGGGCGTGGCCACGCGGCGGAGCTCGGCTTGCGAGGCAGAAGGCAGGGAATACGCACACAGCAGCTGGTGGCCGTGCGGCGCGGGGGTGTCCTAGAGCTAGAACATTCCGAGTTAAAGTATGTTTAGACTATAGATGAGGCATTTAAAGTTATTTAGTACAACCATTGAGGCTAGATCAGCACACTGCATTAATCCATCAAATTCCTAGAGCCCAGATGAACATTCTACATGAATGCGCTACATCCCTGGAGCCTATACATTCTGCAATAAAACATTCAATCATTATAGCTTTTTTGAGTGTTCTATAATATTTATGCTTTTCTGAGAGCTTGTATAAAATTGTGCATTAATTATTTCCATCCTTAGAGTTCAGATGAACGATCTGCACTGTTTTTATTCATCACCATAGCCTCAATGAACATTCTTTACTGATTAATTTCAGTCATAGAGCCTACTTAATCACTTTTTCCCATTCTCCATAAAGGAACGCGTGTTATTTTTTTTATTCCAACCTTAAATCCTAGATAAATAGTCGTCATAAATGTATTTCGTCAGAAGAATTTAGTAAATTGTTTTAAACCGGAAGGGTTTGTTGGGGGGATGCAGGGTTGACATCTCTCCTCTTGGAGCACCGCTGGGATATATCACCGAACAATTTATAGTTATTTCGTCAGAAGACCCTAGATGAACATTCTGCATTCTATTCCATCCCTAGAGCCGAAGTGAACATTCTGCATGAACGTATTACATCATTGGGGTCTAAACATTCTGTATTAAAACATTCAATCATTAGAGCCTACGTAAGTGTTCATCATGAATTATTTTTTTCAGAGAGCTCACAGAACATTTTGGATTAATTTCATCCTTAGTGCCCTGATGCAAACGCTGCATTTTCGCATTCCATCATGGGCCATTCCGTATTGATTCATTCCAATCTTAGAGCCTAGGTTAATAACCAGCATTCACATATTCCATTTGTAGGGCCTTGGTGAACACTTTTTTAATTCCAGCTTTAGAGCCAAGATGAATACTCATAATAAATATATTTCACATAAGGGTCAAGATGAACATTTTAGATCAATGTGTTCCCTCTAAAAGCCTGTATGAACATTCAGCATTCTTTTATTTCAAATTTGGAACCGTAGGCGCATTTTCCGCGTTATGCTTTCCAGTCTTAGAGTCAACAACACTTGGCTTTACTTGCTTTAAAGATTGCAGCCCCGATGAACATTCTGCATTGATGTCTTCCATTATTGTCCACCATTCGTTTTGTATGGTGTAAGAGTACCTGAATCTGATGGGCTGTACCTTCGAGTATTTCTCTCCTTAGGGTATTGCAATGGTGCAAACATGTTCCTTATGTTTTAATAAAATAAATGTTGTCAAGTAATAGAAGAGAAGAATTCTCATACAGAATTTTACGCAGCTTTGCAATAGGCCGGATAGGCTTTTCATTACACACTTGTCAACATTTGCCTTATAGCTCTCTATATATCTTATATGTGCCATGCTGGCTCTCTGCCATGCTTTAATTACTGCTCTCATGGCATCAGGAATGCTACACCTTCTGACCCAAATATATGCAGTGAAAGTAAGATTTCCCACCCATGGGTTGTCTGTGCGGTCATACTGATCGTTCCTTGCCTACAGGTGGGCACATTTGTTCATCACCTGTACCAGGTCAGCCCTGTAGTAGCACTGGACATTAGGATGCCAAATCCTTCCATTGTAGACTGGCGATATAAAGCAAACAGCACAATGTGTGGATAGCCCCAATGTTTCTCAACAAATTTCTCAGCTCTACTTCCATCTGCTTAAAATGGGCACTAGAGGTCATGTAAGGCGTATTCTGTAATTTGTATGACAATTTGGGGAAATAAAAATACAGCAATCCACATTAAGCAGAAGGAAAGATGAGAGCATACAACTGGGTGATATCTCTATCTGAATAAGCAGAAGGAAAGATGAGAGCATACAACTGGGTGATATCTCTATCTGAATAAGCAGAAGGAAAGATGAGAATATACAAGTGGGTGGCTATCTCTATCTGAATCTCTTAGCACCCAAACTCACTTTTCTTGCATACAGTTTCCTTTCTTGAGCAACCTCAGATCAAACATCTGCCCACCAGCAACAGATATTCATAAGGAGGTGAATCATGTTGTATTTAGAAGATGAATCATATTTGGAGAGAAATTGAAATCAACTATGAAATGTTGCCACTTTCAAAAACAAAAAAGAACAGCTTATTATTTATTGAGAATATATGTTTATTACTGTAAATGTAACAGGAGAATAGTTATGAAATATGAATCTTCATAGTTTCCTTTCTTTCCATCGATTGACTGCCCCAGCCGAACAAGCTTCCTTTTTTACCTCTTTTGTCATTGACTGTACTTTCTAGAGCCATGCGTGCTACTGCTTAGCCAATCATTACGCTCTATTTATCTAAGATGGTTATCTTCTTTAAATCAAACTAGTCTGTCCACTTGGTCTTTTACCCCCTTACAACTGACTTCTTTAATTCAAGAAAAATCAAGAGAGAGATTCAACCCTACTAATTTAAGCACTGAGAACTCCTTAAATCCAAACAGGAAAATATTTTCTCGCATGTAAAACAAACTCTGAACCACTGATCACTAACCGCTTGGCTGCGGGGGTAATTACCCCGCTGTGCTGGGGGGCGAGGGGGGCGCGCACAGCGCCCCGGTGCTCATGAGGAGCTCGGCTCTTCATGCAGCACGGTGGTGCTGTGCTCATGACGAGCTCAGCTCGTCATGACCACACCCGTTTTTGTGGAACGTTCATCACAGCAGGGGAATTATCCCCTGTGTGAGTGCTACGGCGGTCATGACGAGCTGAGCTCGTCATGAGCAGCGCAACCGGTGCCTCATGACGAGCTCAGCTCGTCATGAGCATGGGAGGGGTTAAAGTGGCATGCTTCATCGTAGGGTTCTCCCTGATACAAGCGGTGTCTGGATTCTTCTTGCCCCAACCCTCGAGAGAGTACTGGTGTAATGGGTGGGATCTGGAAGTGTAAAATTGCCTACACGGTACCCTGATTTTTTCTTTTAATATGGGTCCACTTGGCACAATTAAATACAGGAAGCAACGCCTTTGAGTTCCAATCACTCAAGCAACTTTGATTTTTTTATTGGTGCAGCAAGAGAAGACTGAAAGTGTTATGTAAGAGAAATTGAATTTGAAAGCGGGATTTTGTTTTTGAAAAATATAAAAAAGCAATGGCCCCCTCACCACGGGAGCTTTCTCTCATGGAGTGGAGGTCATTTTGCACTTTCACTTCCTCTTACCATCAGGTTTTACCTGGTGGTGACGGACGGACAGTGAAAACGTGCCAATGTGTCTGCCCACTCTAAATAGTGTGGGCAGTCAAATACCACAACGTCCGACGGCCCTTATTCTGTTGGGCCATCAGAGGTGTATGTCGGTCTCGACATAATGAGGGTATGGCCGCACCACTCCAAGTTAATTGGCTGGGGTGAATTTCTGGGAATCAGTGTGATACCCTGAGGTTCTACCAGAATGATTCGACAGGTCCTGAGGGTTAAATGATGCTAAACTGATATTGCTTTTTCATGGTTACATAAGAGGGTTCTGGGTGGAAGTTTTTAGATCTCACCTGCGTGAGATATTGCTTTGAATATTGGGCTTGGAGCCTGCCCATTGCTAATCATTTTTTACCTTCATTGTCTCTTCTATTTGCTGCATTCAAATTGGGCAGCAGCAGTTGTCTTCACTTCCTCTTCTTTCTGGAGGAGCATGTACCTGGTACTGATTGCTTCAAATTTATTAAGGCCCTTCTGCTGTTGGGGTTGTGATTAAGGTACTAGTTTTTTGTTTCTTTCTTCTCTCCCTCCTACTTGCCCCATCCATATTTCTTCTTTTCCCTCCCCCCTGCCCCCATTCATGTTGCTTTTATCCCTCCCACCCTCCCTGTCCACATTAAGTTTTGTCTCCTAACACCCACCCCGTCCCTGTTCCACCCTCCCCGCACACCTACCTCCATTTATTCTTCCTCCTCTCAAAAAATAGAAAAAAAATAAGATATGATGCGGCCATCGCTGGCTGTTTCATGGCACTATTTTTATTGTCCTGCTCTCCACCCCCTACTGCCTACCACCTCAACCCGACTGCTTAAGCCAACAGCTCATCCATAGGTGAGACCTGTTGGCTTTGCCAATTCTAGTTTTTATTGACTTTCTGATATACTGTGGATGAAAAATATCTTTAGGGCTTAAAGCTATGATTGTAAACACGCACTCCGTATTTTAAAAGGGGGAGAAAGATACGGTGCACAGTTAATGCATGGCATGAGCTAAAGCTTGGGAGACGTGCACAGAAACTACCACTATACACACCAGATATGCCACTTTTGCACCATACTGCAATCTCAGTGTCCGGGGAAACCGGTGCACTTCAAGTCCTCAATGAGGTGGGTGGGCACACAATGGGAGATGTGTTTCCAGGAGGGAAATTTGTAGAACTAGTTGCATTCCTAGCAGATGGAAAAAGGTTTGCAATGCGGATATTGATATACACCAGATTACGTGCGGCTTTACTCATACTATACCCACAATTCCTAGCTCACCCCTAGGAGCTTTACAGCTCATCTACAAAACTCAAACGAGATCCCATCTTGTCACACTATAATATCATGCCTCACTGAAAGATGGGATAGCCGCAGGGGCGGATCGCTGGACAAATGGAATTCGACCCTCTCTGAACAACTGCCTGAAGATGACTGGAGGGAATGTTGCAGATTGACAGGTCAGCTAACTGCAAATGTCAATCTTAGATTGATTCATTTAAAATATCAAGTTTATGATACACCTGCTCAACTTTATAAATATGGTCTAAGAGATTCTCCAGGTTGTGTAAGATGTAGAGCACCAAGTGCAGATTCCCAGCACTTAGCATGGTCCTGTCCAAAGGTCAGTGGATTTTGCATGCAAGTCACACATAGTCTGACGGTAATAGTAGGGATGCCGATAGCATGCACTCCGCAAATGTGTTTGTTGGGATATGTTGCCGATGTACAAGTTGCCAATAGGAAATTGATGGCCGTGGCAGACCTGTTTGCCAAACGTAGAGTCTCTATATATTTGGGAGGAAGGCCAGCTCCGACACATAAGCAATGGGTGCAGGACATGGTATACAGTCGGGATCACCTCGCCTGCTAGGCTGAAGAATTACCCAGCACTTCTAAACCTCATGATATATGGGGCCCATTAGCTTCTTATTTGCTCACCATGAATGGTGACTGATATCTTTTCCTGCATTGTAATACTCTGCTAATATTTCTTTTACTGCTGTCATGATATTGTCCGCACCTGTAACCTTGTTCATTGAAGATTAATGTCATGTGCCGCTCTCGATGCTTGTGATCTATATGCCTACAAGACTGCCGATGCCTTTTCTGGTTGTACTTGTTCTGAAAATTGCATAAATAAAATAATTTAAAAAATATCTTCAGGGCAATGAACAGAGGTTGACTGTTTCCATGGTCTGTCATAGCACATTTTTTTCACTCGCTCTTTGGCTTAGAGTAACTGCGAAGTTCTGAGAAGTACCATGTTTTTTTCACACACATTCTTGAAGCATCACTTGTAGGATTGGTAGTCCATTTTTTTGGCAACCCTCTTTTCAGGAATCGAGATGGCATATGCATGTGAAGTGGTTGCCATGAAGCTACATGGCTGAATTTAGTCCTCTTCCCTTAGCATATATATGCACTGGGATTGCACAGCAACAAATAAACACACGTCTTTACTTAACAGAGGCCTCTCTTGGAAGCACTTCTGCTGTGCTGAACAGGAGTGTTTTTTTGCTCCATGGGGGTGGATGATTGTCACAAAATTGTCTGACGTTTGTTCTTCTTCGTGTCTCAAACTACCACGCTGCGAAGCTAATGGAGAAAGATGGTTGTCATTGCAATTGACGCTTCTTTTACCCAAAACATTTGTGTTCCTCTATAGGGCATGTAATATGAAAACAAATGACGCAAGCAAAGGCACCTGCGCCAGAAAGCTGTGTGAGTCACCTAATGGCTGCCACCTACTGCAGGTTCTCGCTGCGTACGATCGTTTTGCTCCAGTAGCGTTTACCCAATTTAGGATTTCAACAAAATAACACAGGGCTTCTTCGATTTTCTGTTTGCCTCCAGGGCTAGGGAAACAAGCCAATCTGATTGCTCAGGAATCCCAAGGTACCATTTATGAACACAAGCAGGACACCATGGGCAGTGCAAGCTTCTGTCCTGGTTGCGGATGCCAGCTTGCATGTTCTTTGTTGTGGGATGACACTTCTGAAAGTTGTGGTGGGAATTCCTGCATTGCTATTGTTGCCAATGCACAACACACTACCTGATGCATTTGACCATCTTACAAACAGATTTTTAAGTACTTTGTAGAATGGCTGGTGGTGGATGGGGATTCCTATTCAGAGCTAGTAACAAATGTTACCAAATACATAGAGATTCTGTGCTGTAAACGACTGGTTCTCATTTCCACAAAAGTGCCATAGCTTTCTAGTGCTGATTTAAGCTTGTGAGACGAAGGTCGTAGTGTGTGTTGTAGAGAACTCTTCTGTAGAGTTTCTAACACACACCAGTATAGATGTTTTTGTTTAATCGTTTTATATGGCGCTTTACAAGAGAACGAGAACAGTAACACATTCTAGACACAGGAGGTTAGGTGATTATCCCAGGATCACAGAATGTTCAGCTAAGGCCAGGATTCGAACCTTGTTCGCCAGGTGCAGAGTGGAAGCAGTAGCTACCAAGCCACACCTCTTCATTTAGAGTATCAGGCTTAGTTGAGAGCCTTATCATTTTTTTAACTAATTTGTACAGGAATTTGTTTCACAGGTAAGCCTAAATGGTTATATTTTCTTCTGACACTGCCTAATTTTCGTCAAGGGCTGGCACTATAGATCCTCTGGACACGACTGCAGAGAAACACCACCCGGCAATTTTAATTCGGCAGTTAAGAGAAAAGCAGATTAGATACTAACAACAGAGCAATGTGGATACCTATACCGTGCACACTGGATGTGGAAACACCTGAGGTGCAAGAGTTCAGAAGAAGCTAGAACCTTTGTCCTTAGCAGCACCAAATTGTAAATCAGCAAGGGTTGCGGGGTGCTGTGATACCTGATTTGACCAGAGAAACTCAAAAGCACTTTAGGGTCCGAGAGTTGTGGGAGTTTTTACTTCCATAATCTTTTATGACATTTTTATAAAGGTTTAACACCAGGGAATGTATATATTTCACAATACTAATTCACCACTAATACTTTATGGGTTCTGGAGTAGCGTGCTACTTGCCGAAAAAGCGCTTCAACCCCCACCAGGGGTAACAAGTGCTATATAAATGCAAACCTTTTCCCCTCTTTGATCCCTCCACTATCCTTCTCAATACAAATAACTAACTAACCTATCCATCACTCAAATGACTTTCATATTTCAGTGTACTAATTCACCACTAATCCTCTATGGGTTCAGGAGAAGCGTGCTACTAGAAGAAAAAGTGCTGCGACGCCTTGCCAGGGGTTGTAAGCGTTATATAAAACCAATTACAATACAATGCAATATATAGGAAGCTGTGGATAACTGATTAAGCAAATTACATTATCAATATTGCTACAAACTTCCCCCGCGCTCCCTGCTCAAGAGTCCAACGCCTTTCGATTGCAAATGATAATTCTGCATGTATCTCATGGTCTATTCACATGCATACTTTTATGTACATGATAACACGAGATCACAATATCTAGGGTCCCAATATAAAACATTCATAGTGCTGAACTCTCCAGGACAGAGATGGAATGTGATCTTCTAGTGATCCACGAGTGGTGATTTCATCTTCATTGAAAATGGACCACATGAGCATCTCCATCACTAATAGGTACCACAGTCTCTGAACCTTAAGAGTTCAAAAGGATGGGTCGGCAAGAGCAAAGCCACGTTCAAGTGCGGTGAACATGGGATTGCATAAAGAAATAACAATCTGAATTACTCTGCTGCAGTTGTCATAGACTTTTAGTACAAATATTTGTGAGAGCCACAGGGAGAGAGTGAGAGGTGTTTAAAAGGAGAAACTTGCACCACTCAATGAAACACACTGAAAGAAAACACCACTCAGGAGGCTGGAGAGAGGGTACACAAGACCAGTGAAGGCGCAAACTGCTGGAGCTCTGAGACAGAAACCGCACATGTTCAAGAAGGAACCAACAGGCTTGCTCGGATCCAGAGTGATGTGTTCATAGAGCTGGAGGAGGGAAGAACTGCTTATTAAAACTACACAGGTGCTCGCTGGTCACATCCTCTAAGAACATTTCTTCTTTTCTTGTCTACATCGACTGACCATGGAATGCACTCTGAAACGTAAAAGACATTCCTTACTTTACCTGGGATATATCAATATCAATTTTCAGATGTCCTGAGGGGCTGACAATCTATGCCAAGAGGTAAAATCATTGGCTCTCATTTAGTGTTGGAGGGGCGGAGAGGCTGGAGCGCAATGCATCGCTATAATCAATGGCGCCTTTATTGGTACATTCCCCAACAGTATGGTTTTGGATTGTGTTTTAGCCTTTCTGTGGTGTTTACTTGTTATATGTTGGCCCTCCTTGCACGGATCTGCTTCAAACTTATGTTGCGGAGTTGTGATAAACTCTTGAAATGCTTCAAAGTTTATGGACTGTCTAAGCGATGACTACTTGATGGTTAATTTTACATCCTCGCAGAGCGGATCACTCTTGGACAGTGAAGGTCTCAAGAAATGTAGACTCTACACAGGACGCCCCACTCAAATCATTTGTGGCACTTATATTAAGGAGACGTTTTAATTCCCTTTTCCTGGCATGGCAGCTGAGTCCCACTTCTCTACCACAGACTTGAAGTGTCTTTATGATATACGTATTCTGAACAGGTCATTTACCCCGAGTGTAGTAAACACTTTTCGAGAGGGGAACTAACCTTTCAGAAGTACGTGGAGGAGGTGTGTGCTGTTCACCCACCATAACTGAAATCAGGTAGGTAACATTTTTGTTTAAATTATGTACTCCGTTGCGAAGGCCCATTCTCCTCCAGGGGGTTTAAAAAGGCACGCTGCCATTCAGACTGTGGCCCTCTCCTTCATAGCTTAAAACGAACGCTCGAAACGTGCATTAAGCTATTCTGAATTGATCTCCCTTCCTCTGCAGGAGATGGAAAAATATTAGTGGTGGTTCACCTGAAGGACTACCTGAAGATCTATCTGAGGGACTACCTAAATGACTACCTAAAAGACTACCATAAGGACTACCCGAAGGACTACCTGAAGGATTATCTGAATGTCTACCCGAAGGACTACCTGAAGGATTACCTAAAGGACTACCTAAAGGACAAACTGAAGGACTATCTGAAGGACTGCCTGAAGGACTACCTGAAGGTCTACCTGAAGGACTACCTAAATGACTACCTAAAGGACTACCATAAGGACTACCCGAAGGACTACCTGAAGGTCTACCTGAAGGATTATCTGAATGTCTACCCGAAGGACTACCTGAAGGACTACCTAAAGGACTACTTGAAGGTCTACCTTAAGGACTACCTAAATGACTATCTAAAGGACTACCTTAAGGTCTATCTGAAGGACTACCTTAAGGACTTCCTTAAGGACTATCTGTAGGACTACCCGAAGGACTACCTGAAGGTTTACTTAAAGGTCTACCTAGAACTATGGAGTCTGGGTGGTTTCAGTTTCTAAGCTGCGATGTCGGCACACACGGTGTGCCACATGTCAGAAAATAGTATCTCAGGTTACAAAGGAATCTCTTCCTTGGTCCAAAAAAAGAAAATCCCTCTGGTGCAAGCCTTTAGTGTTTGGAACGTCACATCCAACGTACTGAAGGGTTTAAACTCTGCGCACTTCTGACACCACCCTGGTAGTAACTCCATTGTGGTCCTAGCCCACGTAACCACCCTACCACTTTCACACACTGAAGTGTGTTATCCTCAACTTCTGCACACCTTCTCAGTGTCCCCCTGTATTTATTCCTTTACATTTCTTTTTTTTTAAACATTTTTATTGGCATTTTGCATCATAATAACAAACATCAGGCATGTCAATGTCGAGCTATACACCCATCCCCCGCCCCTTATCCACTTTTCCCTTTTTTTTAACAAGAACAAAGTCCACAGAGTCCAGTGGTTCAGTTAAGTCCTCAGCCCAAATCCCACTACAGATCAGCCTCAGTCCCCTCTTCTCGTTCTGCCCCTTAGGAGCATGGGAGCTCACGCCCCCTCGTGTCTTATAATCCTCCATCCAGCTCGTGATAGCGTCTCCACTTACCCCATACCCTGCCAAATTACTTGGGGCACCCCCTCGCCTTATACGTAACTCTCTTGGCAGCCATGTAAAGGTCCATCCTTCTCCTCCACTCGTCTATTTGTGGTGTGTCTGGTGCCCCCTACCTCCAGGCCACATCTCTCCTGGCCACCACTAAGGCCAGTGCCAGGAAGATCAGCAGCGGTCGAGCCAGATCCACCTCGTTTGTCATTCCCAGTAGGGCAGTTTGGAATCTAAGGGTATTGTGGTCTCTAATACCTCCCCCAGCTCTGTCAGGACCGCCTTCCAGAAAAGTTGAATATTCAGACATGTCCAGAGAGTATGGTAGAAATCCCCTATAGCCGTGCCATATCTCAGACATCCCGGGTCATTTACTCTCCCTATCTTGTGCAGTCATGCTCTATCAAAATAGGTCCTATGAAGGATGTTAAATTGGATCGACTTCAACTTTAGGCGTGATTTAACCGCTACCTCCCTGGGATGCATGAGGACCGTATCCCAGTCCACTTCGTCCACTTCACCCACTTCTCGCTCCCACGTAGTCCGTAGGTTCCCCAATCTATCTGGACTGTTATTCATTATTGTTTTGTATGTAAGTGACACTGCCTTGCTGACTTTTCTTTCCTGTAGGAGGCGGCCCTCCAGGGGAGCATAATCTGGGAGTGCCTCTGTCAATGCCCCCTCCGCCCTCCACGCGTGTCTGAATTGCTTGTATTTAAAGTATTGTGTGTGGTGAAGTCCATATTCCTTGCGCAGTGAGGGAAACGACTGTAGCATTCCCTTCTTCATTACATCCCCCAGAGTTGACAAGCCTATATCATGCCAACCTCTAAATCCCTTCAATTTGTTGAGTTCCTGCAGCGAGGTGCATCTCCACAGTGGGGTTTGTTTTGTTGGTTTACGTTCCCACCCTATTGCTCTCGTCGCCCTCATTCATAACTCTACTGTAAGCCTTGTTGCGGGCAAACGTCTAGCCCTACCCTTGCCACCGTATAAATAATTCAGGTATGTGTGTGTACCCAATGTGTGTCTTTCTAATGCAAAGGTAGGGTGGGTGGTCGGGGCGTGCATCCATTCATTAATAGCTATCAAGTGCTCTGCCCAGTAATATGCCTCTAAGTCGAGCAGGGATATCCCCCCATTATATTGGTGCCTTTGCAATGTCGAGAGCGCTACCCTAGGCTGCTTCCCCATCCATAGAAATGTTCGGAGTTCCGCATGTATAGTCTTGAACACCCCGTTCTGTAAGGGAAAGTCTTCATTCTGGAATGCAGACAAAAACTTGGGCAGCGTAATCATTTTAAAAATTGCCGCCCGACCGAGGAGCGTTAGGGGAAGCAGTTTCCATCGTGCTGCGTCATCAATAAAGTTGCGTAGTATGCGTTGAATGTTCCTGTCAAAGGAGAGCGCCCTATCAGTCGCAATGTATACCCCGAGATAGGTAAACCCCTCCGTTGTCTTTACAAGACGTTCCGGAAGCACGGGGGATCATATAAGATGGATTTATGCCAGTTGATCTGGTAGCCCACATGAGACCCATATTGCTCTAGTTCTGAGAATAGCGCAGGTACGGTGGTTTCTGGTTCTGTAACAAATAGCAGGACGTCGTCTGCGTATAGGGAAACCTTTTCTGTAGACGTGTCTGACGATCGCACGCTGAACCCCCTAATGTTTTCATTCTGGCGGATTGCACATGCCATGACCTCTATGGAGAGGGCGAACAACAGTGGGGACAGGGGGCATCCCTGTCTGTGACCGCGCCGTATAGGAAAGTCCCTCGACGGCTTGCCATTGACTCGGACTCTCGCCCTTAGATCCGTATATAAAAGGCCTACCATCTTTCTATCTGTGTCATCTAGGGCCGGGAGATCTATATGCGCCATGTATTGTAGAGCGCCTTTCTTAGTCCCCAATGCTCTCACCTCATAAAAGGCCCTATAGTAGTCCGCAAATGCGTTGTCTATCTGGTCATCCGTTCGGGCCCAGTTCCCCCCCCCCCCATCTCTAACCTCCTCCACCCTCCGCGCATCTCTCTCTTTTTTGCTCAGCCATGCCAGGAGTCTTCCGGACTTATCCCCTACATCGTATAATCTTCCCTACTGGCTGAACCCCCTAATGTTTTCATTCTGGCGGATTGCACATGCCATGACCTCTATGGAGAGGGCGAACAACTGTGGGGACAGGGGGCATCCCTGTCTGTGACCGCGCCGTATAGGAATGTCCCTCGACGGCTTGCCATTGACTCGGACGCTCGCCCTTAGATCCGTATATAAAAGGCCTACCATCTTTCTAAATTTGGGTCCAAATCCGAAGCGGTCTAATACCTCCTCCAGAAAGGGCCAGTGAACCGCGTCAAATGCCTTCTCGGCATCGAGGGAGAGGAACCAAAGTGGATCCGCTCTGTTGCATACCTCCATTAGCCAGTTGTGGGTTCTCCTCAGATTATATCTAGTCGCCCTCTCGGGACGGAATCCCGTCTGATCTAAACGGATCAGTCCTGTAATCACCTGTCGAAGGCGGAGAGCCAATATCATTGCATAGAGTTTTGCCTCCACATTGAGGAGTGAAATGGGGCGATAGGAGGAGCATTCATCTGCGGGCTTGCCTTCTTTAATGATCGGGATAATCGTAGCCTGACGGAGGTCTAATGGGAATGTCCCCTCCCGCTCAGCATCCACAAACAGGCCCAATAAATGACGGGTTCAGAGATCCACCATTTTGCCGGGAAACCTGCCCTAAGTTTAGCCAGTGCCTCTCTGAGTTCTTCCGCTGTTATGTCTGCCTCTAGGCCCTGTCTATCTGTGTCATCTAGGGCCGGGAGATCTATATGCGCCATGTATTGTAGAGCGCCTTTCTTAGTCCCCAATGCTCTCACCTCATAAAAGGCCCTATAGTAGTCCGCAAATGCGTTGGCTATCTGGTCATCCGTTCGGGCCCAGTTCCCTCCCCCCCCCCCCCATCTCTGACCTCCTCCATCCTCCGCGCATCTCTCTCTTTTTTGCTCAGCCATGCCAGGAGTCTTCCGGACTTATCCCCTACATCGTATAATCTTCCCTACTGGCTGGAACTACCATGCTTTAAGGAACGGAAGACCCTACGCCGCCTTCACGAGACTCCATTGAGCTCTTCACGAATTAGCAGTCATTGCTTGCTGCCCCCACCCTGCGTGATCCCCTAGACATTGTGCCCAGCTGGGCACACGGAACGTGATTGTGTTCATCAAGACCACGATCAACATTTCCAATTGAAAGGTGATTCCACAACATTAACAATGAGATTCTATCAATGTGAGTGGTGACTAATTTTATATGATTTTGTATATTCTCTAAACTCGTGGATACACTGCAATGTGAAAATTACGCCTCTCTGCGGGAGGCAGAATGAGGGCACTGTGTGTTTTTAAAATACCCCTCACACACTATGAATCCCATAGTGTCATTCTCCCATCATTGGGGTCTTCCCGTCCCTCTACGGGGCGGGGCTTGATTCGGCCTACGAGTGACGCGAGAGCACTTATATTTTTGACAATAGGCTATGTGATGTGATGAGGATAGTGATATGTTTTTAGGGAGTGTAGGGACCTATTTACGTAAATGGTAGTGTAAAAAAATTAAAAAAATTCCCTGGCTAGTCTAAAAAATTAACTTTAATGGCTTCGCAAGCTGGGAACATTAAAAAGGGGGTTAGTAAGTAGAATTACAAGTGTGGTCTACTTTGTCGACATGACATGTTTCATAGGCAGACCCCTCCTGCCTACTCATCAGGACCTCTGTTGATCCCTACAAAAATACTCAAATCTAAACTAAATATTAAATGCCTATGGTCCTAAAACTTAACAGCAAAAATCGGCTGCTAGGTTTAGCCTCGGGGCTTGAGTTGGCCCTTAGTGAGGCATTATCATGCAAAATGACGTAATATGGTCTCTGTGGATCACGCTTTGTGTTGAAGTTTTCCAAGGGTTCATACCCTTTGGCCACGATGGCGAATGGCAGTTCATCGGGTCATATACATAATTAATGTTGAGAATACTATTTTAAAAACACACAGTGCCCTCATTCTGCCACCCGCCGAGAGGCCTAATTTTCACATTGCAGTGTATCCACGAGTTTAGAGAATATACAAAATCATATAAAATTAGTCACCACTCCCATTGATAGAATCCCATTGTTTACAAGTCTAGTTCAGGAGGGTGATTCTATCATCTCCTTTACACTTCCCCAATTGATTTTTTGGGTTCCACAACATAAACCACGTTCCATGCAGCTCGGGCTTGGTACACAACGAGCCCTCCCATAAGGCGTCTAAATCAAATCAGGCAATTGTATTTTTTAGTCCTGAAGATGATCCCATTGTACTAGGAGCTAGGGATCGAAACGTCGACTTTCAAAACAGTACCGCAATTTATCCATTATGTAAATTGTATTGTGGTAACTGCTGGTTAGAGCTTACTGAAGCCTGTATTGTATTGTAAGCCACCACTTGCTCCAACGTTTTTGCCTGTTACTTTGTTTTCCTCTCATTCTTATTCTTTCACGCTCGGTGCAGGATTGTGCCCTTGTTTCATCCTTTTTGTTGCTTTCATTTTGGTTCATTCTTTTTGCATCTGTTCTAATAACTATTCCTCTGTCCGGCTGGGCATTGGAAGACTATCCATAGTTCTTATTGAAGTCTATGTTGAAATGCTATCATTATCTATTGTTGGGCTAAGGACCTTTGTTCTTTAAAATAAGTAATCACCCGAGGTCCAAAGCTACCAGATCGGGTCCCCTTGTTAATTATACTGTACGTCGGTGATGCACAGCGCTTGCCTAGCCATAAAGATATAGTCAAGGTGGGAGTACACTTTATGTGCCCCCGAGAAGAAGGAGTATTCCCTACCTTCTGGGTGTAGCCACCTCCATGTATCCACCAGACCTACTATTCCCATAGTGGCTGCCAGCAAAGTTGGGCCGGGTGGCCTATCCCTGTCTCCTGTCCTGTCCGCCCTTAAGTCCATTACGTCATTGAAGTCCCCTCCCAGGACCTGGATCGTATCAAACATGTTGAGGACTATGGCAACAACCCCCCTAAGCATGGCTGCCTGTAGTTTGGGTGGGGCGTATGCTGATATGAACGTGTATTCCTTCCTCTTCCAGTGTCCCCGTACCCCCACGTATGTCCCCTGTGGGTCTATCCAGGTCTGCGCTATATGTATAGGGGGACCCGTTTTAATTATGATTGCCACTCCCCTTGAGCCAGATGTGAATCCTGCATGAGCCACTACTCTGTATCTCCCTCTCGCCAGGAAGGCGCAGTTCGTACCCTTTAGTTGTGTTTCTTGCAGCAGTACAACCTCTGCCCCGGTCCTCTTCACATAGTTATTCACCAATCCTCATTTGACCTTACAGCCCAGGCCATTGACATTCCAAGTGAGTACCCGGAGCTCCTCTAAAAACCCACTTTCCCCCATTGTGCAATCCCTCCTCATGTCATACATTACTGACTAGTCGTGACCATTGTCTCGGATTTAGGGCTGTCAGCTTATGTGCGTGTATGCTCATCATGCCAAGCTTAACCATTCTCCCTTCCCCCAAAACCCTCCCTTCCCCACTCCCCCATCAAACCCCCCCCTGAACCTCCAACCATGAAACTGTAAAATCCCCCTCTCCTCCCCCAGCCCACCTCCCCTCCCCTCCAGTCCCTTCTTTGTTTCCAGCATCGTTAGGGACTATTAGGCAGAGAAGGTCTATCGCCCACCCTTGTAGATCCCCTAACACCCCAGCTCTCGGACAGTAGTCCAAGCGTAAACAAAACTCCCTTCCACCTGAGTTACGTGTAGGAAAACAATACACATCAAACAATGTGAAATATGAAAGTTTGTAGGGTGCGTATCAACTTGCGCGCACTCTAGCCGAGCCATATGCTTCTCTTCCACATTGTCCCTGAATCACGAATGGGAGTCCAGAACCGTGTCCTGCGAAGCCATGTTCTCCCCTGGTGCGTCTTGTTCCATTTCTCGGATCACTGCCACCAGCGGAAGCAGAAACTGCGTTTCATTGTCCTCTTCCACAGACTCCTTCCCAGTCCTGTCTTCCTCTTCTTCCGAGTGCGTGGTTTTCTCCAGGCAACGAAACCTGGATCCAGCATCGTCCCTGATCTCCGGGGAGGGCGGCTGTCGTCGTTGACTAGTGTTGTGGTTCGACTGTGGATACGGGGTCATCGTCAGCCTCTTGCGTGCCCTCGAGCCTCTTGAACTCTGCGTCTTTGAGAATCCCCAAGAGGCCTCCACAGATCGTGATCCCTTCTTCAGTTCTCGTCTCTCTCCTTCCGTTCCGGCTCTCGGAGGCCTCTCCTCCAGCCATTGCCACACGTCGTCAGGGTGTTTGAAAAAATGCGTCTTATCCCGGTAGATGACCTTTAACTTTGCAGGGAAGAGCAGCATGTATTGTATTTTTAAGTCCCTCAGTTTTGCCTTTACTGAGTCAAAGGAGTGCCTCTGCCTCTGGACTTCTTGACTGTAGTCCAGGAAAATCATGATTACTGCATTTTCAAAGCGTAGTTCACCCTTTTTCCGAGCTTCCCTCAGAATGAGGTCTCGGTCTGCGAAGTTCAGGAAGCAGGCAATTATCAGTCGGGGTCTAGCCCCCTCCGGGGGCTTTGTCAGCAGCGTCCTGTGTGCCCTCTCCACAATGAAGCAGTTGGAGAAGTGCGCTGTCGGGAAGGTCTTTTTCAGCCATGTGTGGAGGAAGGCCGCTGCGTTGGTCTCCTCAAGTCCTTCCCTAAATCCCACAAAACGTAGGTTGTTGCGGCGTGCCCTATTTTCTGCGTCATCCACCTTCCATTGGAGTTGTTTATGCAACACCTGGAGGTCCGCCATCTCTTTCCTCATCATGGTAAGCGTATCCTCTGCTTCCCCCAGCCCGGTCTCTGCCGTGGTTACCCTCTCCGTCAGATTGCGGAAGTCCTGCCGTAGCAGCGTAACTTCTGATCCCACTTCGCCAATCTTTACTTCCAGTGCGGCCCTGGATGCTTTTATGTCATCCCGCGACGCCTGAATGGCATCCATCAGGAGCGCGGTGTCCGAGCGTGGTCCTTGGGCTTCCGACTCCGTGGCAAGAGGGGCCATCGCAAAACGATCTATGGTGCCCTGCTTTGGGGCCCGAGCGGCCACCTCTCTTTTCCCCATGGCTTGTCCAGCTGTCTGCTGTTCGTTCCAGGTGAACTGCTAGGCACAGCGAGGAATATCCACCACCAAATCCTCATTTCCAGAGGGGCCGGTCTCCGCAGCCAATCAATGTGTGTCCATCCGGTCAATCCCTGCCAGGGGCAAGGGGGCCTGTTCTTGTACCCCTCTCGTTGATGTGGAGGGGAGGGAGACAGTGTGACTGTCCCCCCCTGATGGCTCAGCTATCGCCCTGCAGATGCCAATGTTTAGTGGCGGCGTCTGGGTGTACTGCCGGTTTGACCCCGGTGCAGCCGCTGTTATCAGTGCCCCCCCCCCCCCTGTGATGCCAAGGTTCCGTGTAATGGGGGCGCGGCTGCGGCGGTCCGGCTGTGTGCCCCCCGCTCTTGGCCCTTACAATGGCAGTCCCCCGCAATGGTAGTCTCCTTAAATGGAGGCCGTTCAGTATGGGGGCTGCCCCGCGATGATTGGGCGGGAGGGACGACTTCCCGTGGCCCCGACAAGCCTCCCGGCTGGACCTCACCTCTCGGGGTCCCGCCTCTGCCGTCCCCGACTCCCCGGCCCTCTGGCTCCCGCCGGATGGGTCCGTGCTGGCTGGCGGGCCTCCAATTCGCGCAGCCCGGCAGTCAGCGGCACTCCCGCTCCGGCTCTCCGCTTCTCCCTGCCGCATCCGAAGCCGGTCCTCAGCCGCGATCTTCGCTTCAGCCCCAGAGGCCCGGCCCGGTGGGCACTGGACCGGAGGTAGTGTTCTGGGGTGGGGGGACAATGGTCCGCTGCCGGCTACAGGGCTCCAGATGACCGCAGCGCCCCCCTCGGCGATCCGCTGGCTCCTCAATCCCGCCGGGCCAATCTCCTCACTCCGGGTCTCAGGGCGCCGCCGTCTTGGAGACCAGGCCGCGTTCTCCTCGGTCCAGGACGGCGCGTCGTTTCCCTCTCACCTCCGCTGCATTCAGGTTACCCGCGATTCCCCCAGCCTCATGGGACCTATGGCTTGTCCCGGATCGCCCTTACTGGGTCTGTGAACGGGGTTCAAACGTCGGATTAGGACGAGCTTGGCGGAGCTCACAAGAGGCACAACCTATTCGGCCATGTTGCTGGCCACGCCCCCCTTTCTTTTACATTTCTGACCTTGTACCTTGGATATGAGACAGCAGCCATGCCTCTGGTTAATACGAGACTGCAGGCATGTCTCTGGTTAATACAAAACCGCAGGCATGCCTTCTGCCTTCTGTGGTTAAAACAAGACCGCAGGCATGCCTCTGTTTAATACGAGACCACAAGCATGCCTCTGGTTAATATGAGACCGCAGGCATGCCTCTGTGGTTAATAGGAGACTGCAGGCATGCCTCTGTGGTTAATAGGAGACTGCAGGCATGCCTCTGTGGTAAACGCAAGACTGCAGGCATGCCTTTGTGGTTAACGCGAGACAGCAGGCATTCCTCTGTGGTAAACGCGAGACCGCAGACATGCCTCTTTGGTTAATGCGAGATCGCAGTCATGCCTCTGTGGTTAATACGAGACCAATGTGAAATGACTTGGAGACAGTGGTTTTGGATAGTAGGAAAGTAGTTTATTTGATCAACAACCCCAGGAGCATTCAAGGACCAACTTCCTCAGTATCTGTGCATCTCTGATCTGCTCCCTGGATTCCACACTCTGGAATCCAGTGAGCACAGTGACCATGAGACAATGACATCATTACTAAGATACAACATATCTCCCTTTCTATAAAATAATAAAACTAACAACAAAAACAAAGAACACATTACATACCGAAGAATATCAGCAATACACAATCAAGGACAGATGTAATCCTTCATCCAAACTGGTTTACACTTAGGCCTAGTAGATACAGACATAGAAATGGGTACATCATCTCCTTTTTCCACAGATGTTTTTGGAGAACTGTCTACCAGACCACTCATTTGTTTGCACTCTAGGTCATTGCATCTTGTAATGCTCCTTACATTCCACTGTTTACCATCATCTAACTTCACTATGTTGCCGGTTACACAGATTATCTGTTTAGGTTTAGACCACTTAGAGGAACCAGGTTTCCGATTGCTCATTAATTGGGAGCGTACCCAGTCACCAACCCTAAATGCATTACCCTTGCGATTAATCTTTGAATTGTGATTTTGAACATATTTATTTTGATATAGTCGAACCTTAGATGCAAGGTTCTTACCATCCGTCACTTTTGAAATGTTTTTAGACATCCATACAGGTTTAACTTTAGATCCAGCCTCACGCCCTTTTAATAAAGAAAACGGAGACATTCCAGTGGCTGTGTGGGGAGTATTTCTGTAACACCATAACATTTCCTTGACAGCATCCTTACAGTTATCATTATTGTTGCTAGCGAGTTGGATGCATTCCTTCAACACCCGGTTGAATCTTTCTATTAAACCATTTTCTCTAGGATTATATACAGAGGTGGTAATGTGTTTTACTCCCACTTTTTTAAGATAAACGGAAAACTCCTCGGCTACAAATTGCGGGCCATTATCTGATAAAATAGTGCTAGGGTACCCTTCTCTTCGGAAAATGCCTTCGCAAAATTCGATAATGTTGAGAGATTTGATATCCTTTACAAAAGCCACTTCAGGCCATTTAGAGTGAAAATCCATTAAGACAATTGCAAACTTATCTTCTATTCCTTTGACATGGAATGGACCACAAATATCAATAGCAACCTTATCCCAAGGCTTTTCAGGAAAAGGAGTTGCCGAAATAGTGGTTTCTTGTGATTTGTGGGATTTGTCACTGGACATACATGCTAGACAAATCCTAACGCACCTGTCTATGTCCTTGTCCATTCCAGCCCACCAAAAATCATTCCTAGCTCTCTTCTTCATGCTAGTCATTCCACTATGACCTTCGTGTAATAGACTCAATAGTTTGTCACGCAGAAGTGCAGGTACAACTAATCTGTCGCCCCTCCTAAGAATGCCACCATAAAAAGATAATTCTGGCCAAACCATCTTAAAATCGGCCAAAATGGACTTATCCAAGGATGACAGATCTACTCCAACATGTAAATTATTAATGATTTGTTGTAGTAAAGTGTCATCGGTCACAGCTTGAACCCATTCTTGTTCACTGATTGCATTATTACAAGATTCTTCGATGCTGGCAACTAACCATTCATCTTTATCCTCAGAGGTATCATCTTTATCACATGGCAAGGGAAGACGTGATAAACAGTCTGCATTAATGTTTTTATGCCCCGGAACATAATTTATTTGAAAATTGTACCCCTGTAATCTATATAACCATTTCGCTATTCTGGGAGTGGCTCTTGAAGCACCTTTTGTTGTGAAGATGTCAATAAGAGGACGGTGATCTGTTCTTAATTCGAAACAAGTGCCCCAAATAAAAGTTTTAAAATGGTCTACGCCCCACCAGCATGCTAAAGCCTCCTTTTCAATTACGGAGTATGAAGGTTCAGCGCCCTTAAGAGTGCGAGATGCAAACGCTATAATTCGTTCAGTCCCATTGTGCTTTTGCATGAGGACAGCACCTAAACCATAAGCACTTGAGTCCACAACAATTATAGAGATATGATCAGGGTCATAAGGTTTAAGAGCTACAGCTTTAGTAATATCTTTTTTGATGTTCTCAAAAGCCTGTTGACACAAAGTTGACCATGCAAAAGAAACGCCTTTTTTCATTAGTAATCTTAAATTATACACCTTGTCAGCAAAGTTAGGGACAAACTTAGAATAGTATTCCGCAAGTCCCAAAAATGATCGTAACTGATCCTTATTAATGGGGTGGGGTGCTTTTTCAATAGCATCTAACAATTTCATTTTAGGTTTAACCCCTTCGTTGGAAATAGTATGACCTAGATAATCAATTTCTTTCACTCCAAACTTACACTTTTCACCACATACAGTTAGGCCAGCATCTTGTAACTTCTGTAGCACACCGTGTACTGCTTGATCATGAGAAGGTACATCTTTCCCCCAAATAAGAACATCGTCTTGAAAAATTCTCACATTCAATACACCCTTTAGAACACTGCACATGACTCTCTGAAAAACTGAGGGTGCAGATGCCAATCCGAATGGCATTCTGAGATACTGAAAGGCACCCTCAGGTGTAATGAAAGATGTTAAATGCCTGGAGTCAGCATGTAATTTGATTTGGTGGTACGCATTTGACAAATCAATCGACGAGAAATACATGGCATCTTTAATGCTTGAAATCATTTCATTGATGTGTGGCAGCGGATATCTATCAACCCATATATTTTTATTTAAGTCCCTCAGGTCCACACACATCCTAATTTTTCCATTGGGTTTGCGAGCCAAAACGATGGGACTAAGCCAATTTGAAGCTTCAATAGGTTCTATTACCTTGGCATCACATAATCTATTTAATTCATCCTTCAAGGGATTCCGCAGAGCGAATGGTACATTTCTTACTTTATGGACAGACGGAGTATTGTCTGCTTTTAAAATGATCTTGTGTTCGAATTTGATTAAACATCCTAGCTCCTTGCTAAACAATTTGGGAAAAACAGATTCCCATTTGGAAGATGAATTTTCATTAGTTACTAATACATGTTCGAGATAGTCGTCAGCTAAAACTACTTGGTCAGGATGATTGGGATTAAGTACTAACCCCATTTTTTTTAGATCTTTCCAACTCAATAAAGCACGTCCTTGTTCGACAACATAAACTTTTGTTGAACAAGATCTACCTTTGAAAGTTACTTTGGCATTAAAATAGCCCACAACAGGTAATCTAACACCACAGTAACCTTTAGGTCGTGCATCAGCTGTTATTAAGGTGTACTTGTTTCCATTCTCCCACATGTTTTTATCAATGATGGTGTACGGCGAACATGAATCTGCCCAGAGCATCATATAGACATCATTTATCAGAACTTCACATTTAGGGGGACAATAGTCTTCTGAGATATCATTGACGAAATCATCTTGCAACATCATCACTTCAATATCATTCTCATTGCCATCAAATAATTCTTCATCACTGTCAAGATGAGATTCCACAAGGTTTACAGAACGCTTCCAATTACTGTAATCGCCAGTTCTACACCATTTGGCAAAATGACCAATTTTTTTGCATTTAATGCATGTAACTTTACTAGCAGGACATTTAATAAAATCAGCAGTGTGTTTCTGACTACCACATCTGTAACAAACTCTTTTGTTAATACTAGATTTATTTTTAGAAAAACTAGGTTTAACTTCCTTGTTGTCGCTTTTATACTCAGATTTTCTATAACCTGTAGATACAGCATTAACATTACTGGATTCATCTTTAGAACCTAACTCTTTGACATAATGGGACGTATTCTCCATTTTCCCAGCAGTGTCAAGAGTTTTTTGTAGAGATGGATTTTTTAGCTCAAGTAAACGTTCTTGAATTTTGATGTTTTTAATTCTATTTATAAACTGATCTCTTATTATTTCTTCGTGTAGGTCTTTGAACTTACAGGTAATGGCTAAAGTTCTTAAACATGCCACATATTGTTGCACATTTTCACCAGCTAGTTGTGCTCTAGAGAAAAATTTGTGTCTTTCAACTACTATACTCGTTTTCTTCCCATAGTTTTCTTCTAATGCTTTTAAAGCATCAGAAAATACATCAATAGCTGTATCATTAGAACTGGTTTCACTAGTTTCACTTGTCTCATCATTGTCAATAACCGTTGAAACAACACGATTTGTTACAGGTAAAGTTTTTAACACTTTTCTGCCTTCAACGCCTAAATTGTGTTTAAGTAATGCTAATTTTCTAGAGGGTAAAAATACATCGCCACCTATGGCCTCTAAATAAGTTTCAAAGGATTCTGACCAATCTTCCCAATTCATAGAAGGAGGACCAGGAGACTGCAAGAACTTGGGAGGAGCAACTACAGAAGATGAAACATCCATAATGACTAAATTAAAATTATAAATATTAGAATAATACTTTGTAAATGCAATGAAAATAATAAATTAAAACAATCAAAGTAGTCACCGTTGTCAAAGTAGTTTGTAAATAATAAACTAAAATAATTAATGTAGTCACCGTTGTCAATAGCTGGTATTTGCTTGAAGAACTGTTGTCAGAATTTAATTCATTAAACATACACTGTTGTTTAAAGTTAATCCCATGTACTAGGTTCACCTCGTAGAAAAATGTGTACAAATATGAACTGTTTATACTGAAGAACGTTTAATTATATTAGTTTATACTTTAAGAAGTAAAAAATTGTAGACTTGCCGAAGAAAATTTTGTCCGACGAGTGAAAATAACTTTGTTTGTTTATGTCCGACGTCTGAATTGCTTGCGCGATTGAAATAGCATCAGTTGCTATGGTTATTCAAAATGGCCGCTCTGAAACGTCAGACGTGGAGCGTCAGACGTGATGATGCAGTAACGCGATGACACAATGATTGATGCTGGACGCGCTGATGTAACAGCGCGATGTGTGCGCGAAGACAGGAATCAACACAGCGGCATTTTTTAAAAGAAGAAACGAAGTAAGTAAATCGTAGTTGTTAACGTGGCGGCATCATTCAAAATAAACAACAGTGTTGAGATCCTCAAAGTGATAACGACAGCATCTTTCATACAGTGTTGAAGTTCTTTAAGGTGATAAAGGAGAAAACGATCCTCCGTAATTAAATGGCATTAAAATTACGATGCTACGCGCTATGTTGACATGCCAAAAACAGTTCAAAAATTGGATTTAAACAATTTCAACAAAAAAAAAAATCCAAAATTAAGCGCAAAACAAAGGTCTGTTCGTTTCAAAATGACAACGTATAATAAAGGTACCTTGAAACTTTTATAAATGTTCAGGCTTCCTGGGGTTGTGTGGAAAAATCTTCAGTTTGTAGGAAGATCTTCATGTTAAGTCAGGAAATCTTCAATCCAAGTCAAATCTTCTTCTTTAACTGTATCCCATCCTCGTCGCCACTGAAATGACTTGGAGACAGTGGTTTTGGATAGTAGGAAAGTAGTTTATTTGATCAACAACCCCAGGAGCATTCAAGGACCAACTTCCTCAGTATCTGTGCATCTCTGATCTGCTCCCTGGATTCCACACTCTGGAATCCAGTGAGCACAGTGACCATGAGACAATGACATCATTACTAAGATACAACACAATGGCATGCCCCTGTGGTTAATACGAGACCACAGGCATGCCTCTGTGGTTAATGCGAGACCGCAGATATACCTCTGTGGTTAATATGAGACTGCAGGCATGCCTCTAAGGCTCATCCCTTAGTCCGACACTGTTTAATATCTATGTGTCGGACCTTGCTAAAACCATCAAAGCACACGGGATGAGCCTAACTTCCTACGCCGATGACACCCAACTAGTGTTGGCAATTAAAGGGGACGGAGATCAAGTGGCCGAAAAATTCAAGAAAGGGCTCCTAGACATAGGAGAATAGATGTCCACCAACTGTCTAAAGTTGAATTCCGAAAAAACCGAGGTACTTATTTTTGGAACACTCTTGCCAGCCTGGCCTTCAAGCTGGTGGCCAGAGACTTTCGGTACCCCTCCTACCCCAACTGCCAAAGTCAGGAACCTTGGAATCATCTTTGACGATGGCCTAAATTTCATGGACCATGCCAACAAAACGGTGTCCACAGCACACCTGAAACTAAAGATGATCAGGAAAATACGCCCTTTTCTTCCTGATTCAGCCATCAAGACACTGGTCACCTCTCTTGTCCTGTCCTCCCTGGATTATTGTAATGGTCTTTTCCTTAACGCTCAATCCAGAGTTATCACCAAACTGCAGACTATCCAAAACGCGGCAGCTCGTCTGCTCTCTGGCAAAACTAAATTTGAATCTATCTCCAATAACATAAAGGACTTTCACTGGCTCACTGTGCAAAAAAGAATCCACTTCAAATCCCTCTGTATTGTATTCAAAGCACTTAACAATCAAGGACCTCACTTTTTAAAAGATCAATTACAACAACACAAACCCTCCAGAGCCTTAAGATCGGCTACTCTCAATCAACTAGTCATTCCCCGCACTAAAACTGTCACCTGGGGCGATCGGCGTTTTTTGGTGGCTGCCCCCAAGCTATGGAACACCCTCCCACTCAACATCAGACAAAGCCCCACTCTTCTTCAATTCCGTAAACTTTTGAAAACCTGGCTGTTCACTCAATGATCACCTCAACGCTTACAGTTCTCCTCAAATAACTGGTTTATCAGCGCCAAGACGCCCACGGGTAAATGTAGCGCTTTATAAATATTAAAAATAAATAAATAAAAATAAATAATACGAGACCGCAGGCATGCCTCTGTGGTTAATACGAGACCACAGGCATGCCTCTGGTTAATACGAGACCGCAGGCATGCCTCTGTTGTTAATACGGGACAGCAGACATGCCTCTGGTTAATACAAGACCGCAGACATGCCTCTGATTCATACGAGACCGCAGGCATGCCTATGTGGTTAATACAATACCGCAGGCATGCCTCTGGTTAATACAAGACCGCAGACATGCCTCTGGTTAATATGAGACTGCAGGCGTGCCTCTGTGGTTAATACGAGACCGCAGGCATGCCTCTATGGTTAATAAAGGTAGACACAATACTACCTAGTGTTGTATCCTTAATGACTTTTCCACGCCCCCCACCCATCCCCTCCCTGCCTCCTTGCAACACAGCCCTGCAACGCGCGGGCCAGTGCTCATGCTTTCATTGTGTTATTCTTGAAGCAGATTGGTAAAAGCTGTCAACGCATAAAAAAGCAGGTTTAAAAATTAAGCAGTATATGATTTTAACATGGGGATTCCGAAAGGGAACTTGAGCCACAAAAACCGCAACAACTGAACGAAAATACACCAAATGTGGCAGGTGGGCAATGCCAGGCTTTATGTAGTGCCTTTCCTTACTTTGCTGCGCTTCTGGGCACCTGTTTTGAAATTATAAAGAAAAAGAAGCCTCATTGAGCATCTGTTTGTTCTGTATATTTCTCTGGTTGTATGCAAAAATATTGTTAGAAAAAAATATCGTCCGATAGAAATGTCTTAAATATAATTATTATCGCCAATGGGGCGATATTTTTTGGAAATGATATTTAGGACACAATATTGCTGCCAGACAGCATCTTGGTTACTGATAGTGTGCTACCTGTCAGTTCCATTTAATGTACGCAAATTTCAATTTCAAGAAAAAAAGCATCCTTGATGCCAAGTGGGTAAAAAGTGGCAATGTTTGCGAAAGTTCACCTACATGATTGTTTGGAATTTAGGTCAAGGATTCCAGACAATTACATTGAGGATTCGGCCGGAATGCATAAGTACCCACTTATGCATAATGTAGTACCGAGTGCTGGAGTATGCATAATTGGGCAGGCCTCAGCCCAGCATCATAAACATATCTCCCTTGGCTATTATGACAGGCATGGGAGAGGTCAAAAACATAAGAGGCCTCAGCTCCGACAGCCCACCAGCCTGTCCTGGACCAGTGGCAGTGCTTAATTTGAGGCGGTGACAGCAATTGGGGCTCACCAGCACTTATTTTTGGGCACAGGCACTTATTTTTCCCTATCAGCTTCGAGAAGATAACAAGATAGAGAAAAACATAAAAGGGTGAAAGAAGGAGGGAGAGAAAGATGAGAAACCAGTGACAAAGGAAGGGAGAAAGTAGAGATGAAAATGAAGGTGCAGGAGTGAGTCTGAAAGGCAAGGAGTATCTGGTGATGGGTCAAAGATGCAGGTGGAATCAAGGCTACGCAGTAGTGCTTGGGCCCGCCACTTATTATTTTACAAATTAAGCACTGACCAGTGGGAGTGTAAAAAAACAATAAATATTTTCTGAGTGACCAGGAGGAATATTATCAGTGTTTTTTTGCTCATTCTCTGCTTTGACGATCTTTGAAGTCTTTGAGGTTGTTTTATTTCCCTTCCGAGTCTTCCTTGAGGGTCAGGCAGGGTTTTGAATGCCCCAGCCCACTTTGGCAGGTGTAGGGCACGGGGGCATTGGCCTGGGGAGGAACATTTGCTTTTTTACATGGGCTCAAGTTTATCCATACCCACCTCGCCTATTGGCCAAAGGAGGATTATTTATGACCCCTACACCTCACCATGGGCACAGGGTTGGAGGGTGCCTCCCACGTTGGCCAAGAGTGAAGTGATCAGTTTCCTACAACTCTTTCAACAGAGCCAAAAGAATGTGGCATGCATGGGAATATTGCATGGATGATGGATAAACCAAGCAGGGACTAGCCATCCGCGTCCAGCAGACATTATGCCCCAGTGTAGTACTGCATAGGACTGTGCCTAAGCTATGTGGACAGTAGGCAGGTGGCGTGGCTGCAATCCAGTTCCCTGAGGGTGCAATGCACAGGTGTAAAGGACAGGATGGGGAAGCATGGCCCCTGTGCATGTATAGCATGTGGGTAGTATGCACATCCTTTTTAGATTGTGCATACAGACCATTGCATTCTCTGTTTAAACTGTATTTAATGCAGTGTTAAAGTTTTTCATTAGAAAACTAACGAAATCCACTAATTAAAACCTTTGGTCATCTGTAGTTTCGTTCCCTACCAAGGTCAAATATTCACCTTCAACTAGTCTATAGGTTCACTGCATGTTGAGTAGCTGTGTTGTCTAACAGTTGCATGTACTACATGATACAGGCACCTTAGGGTTGTATCCCTGAAAGGGAAAGAAAACTACAGAAATATGAATTTTAGTATTCAAAACTGCAAGAACCTTAGAGGAAATCTCAGGTACCCATGGCCGGTGACCGCAAACCTTGGGACTTTTATTTTTTCTCCTAAAATAGACTTTTCTTGCCTTAGTAGTATATTACTCCTGCTCTGTGCACACTCCGCATACATTTCATAAATCACATCCCATGGGGTTATTACCCTTGCTTCCTCATCGCATTTATTTCCGTGTTTCACCTTAACAGTTCTCTGAAGTATCATAACCGGAGCTGGTGACAACTTAATCCCATTAGCTCCTAGGCAGATTTGTGAAGATAATTTTCACCTGTTAGACGTGTTGCAAAATGTCAGCTGATAATGAGCTGTGCTATTTTAGGCTTTTGAAACCTGTCCACAGCGCAGAAGTAACACTGTAACAGATCACTGAAATGGAAGGAATCTCATGACCGGATCCTCATGGAGGGCTCGGTCATAAACACAGACGAATAAAAACATTCACCCAAAAAGCAGCATTTTAGAAACATGACCCTCACTCGGCCAAAAAAAGAGAGACTAGTAAACACCAATACATACCCTGATAACGAGCCTGTGCACACGTCTTGAAAGTATTGCAACAAAGTGAGTACTCTATCGATGGTTCAAAAAGCACTTAGACATCACATGTGTACAACTTCTTTCATGCAATAAACAATCGTCATTTGCATTTTGTTCTTCTTTTATTCTTGAAAAATGGCGCTCTTCCTGTTGGCTGACCTTTTTATCCTCATAGTCCCATCCCCATTAACTCAGAAGTGAATTGCTTATGTCCCCAGGTACCTATTGAACCTGGTAGATCATTCGATTTGATGTTTCATGTATTTTTCTGCCTGTTAATATGTAGAATGTTTAACAAGTTTAACAAGTTTAACAAGTTTAAGTTAACAAGTTTAAGTTTATTGCTTGATTAATTAAAATCATCACAATCCCCCCTACATAAAATAAGTGAGATTCATATACTCGAACAGCAAGAAATATCATTATGCAAGTGCTCATTTTACATCCGTACTCTTGCTCTCATACATTTCAAGTGTATAAAATTCTGTTATTATAAAATCTTTCTAAAACTATGTTTAGATCAGATTACAGCCAGAAAATTAAAATGATATACCAACCAGATTAAAAGTATAGGGATATGTTACATGCAATTATGGTTAAAGATCATCCGCTTGCAATAGACAGCTGTTGACTAATCTCATAAACTTAACTCCTCGGCAAGACAAGATGCATGACGATCCCTCCAGCCAGCTTATCACTGCTTGTCGACTAGAGCGAATGTTCAGATTGATAAAGATCGCCTTTAGGTATTGTCTCCTTTGGGTCAACATGGCTGGACAGGCGCACAACAAATGGGCCAACGTTTCCTTTTGGAATCCACATAAGCGACAACGTTCTGAGTTAAAACCTGTCACCCAAGAGGGGGAAAAATCCTTGGAGACATACACCCCCATCCTGAACTTTAAAAAGCACATCTTTAAATAGGAACTAAAATGGGCAGATAAGTAGGCTTGTGGCTTTAGAGACCTGTATGAATTCATGACTGTCCATCCGTGCCGTCTCTTTGTGAGTGCAAATTTATCTTCCAATAAAGATTTCTTTTTGCTTGCGACATTCACAGTTTTATTAAAGGACACTCGATCCATCTTGTTGTCCCAAGCTGGTTGGAGTTCCAAAGTGGCCAAAGATGAGCTCAGATAACTCCCCCAAGAATTTGGGATATCTTGCTCATTCTGTGACCTTACTTCATCCCAGCAGAGTCTATTCAGAGTTTCCGCTTCGGATAGCCGGAGGGTGTGGCAGAATTTAATAAAGTAACTCATTGCCCTGTATTTAAGATCCTGAAGCCCAAATTCCAGAATTACCTGGGCGGGCGAAGCGCATTTTGGCAAATCAAAAACTGCTTTATAAATTTTTGACTGCAATTCATTCTGGAGATGGGAGTCTTTGCCACACTAGGGGACAAGACCGTATGACAAACTTGGTTGGATTTGAGCAGCCATAACTTTTAACAAATGCGAATGGTTAGGGCAGTCCAATTTTTTACACAAGGATCTATAAGCGTAGATCAAGGACTGAGTCTTTGCCTTGAGGGACATTTTGTGTTCTTTGTGACTTGTGCCATGCCCGATTATTACGCCCAGATATTTATACAAACTTTTTTCTTCCACATGGACGCCCTTAACCCTCCATTTGAACTTTAATTTCCTGCTGTCAACCAGACGAACAATTTTTGTTTTGTCTTTGTTTATCTCTAGCTGTTCCGAGTCCAGATAGGATGCCAGGTTGTTTATTGATCTTTGTAGTCTCACTTGGGTTTAGCTTAACAAGACAATGTCGTCTGCGATTTGGAGGATTGCGACTGGTTTGTTGGCCAGTTTCGGGGGATGGCAGTTTGGGTTATTAAAGTGTCGGGCGATATCCGATAAATACAAATTAAAAAGGCTTGGGGCCAAGACACAGCCTTGCTTCAGACCACTTTGTGTAGAAATATTTCCGGTGGTGCTCGACCCGTTTCCCAGCTTGACTCTTGTCCAGGTGTCAGTATACAAGGTTACAATAGCGGTGAGGAGTGCATGTGGTATACCCAATCTTTTAAGTTTATTCCATAAGTGATTCCTGCTCACTCTGTCAAAAGCAGATTTGATGTCCACGAAACAGGCTAAGAGGCGGACTTTCCTTCTTTGCGCCTGTTTCGTCAATAGAGCTAAGGTTGCAAGGTTCGATTGAGTGCCCATGCCTTGCCTGAATCCTGTTTGGAAGTTGGGTATGATGTTTTGTTCCTCCATCCAACGTTGCAGATGGTTCAATAGGCACGAGGCGTATAGTTTGGCTTCCACGTCAATTAAGGAGATTAATCTGTAATTCCCTGGCTTACCATGGTCTCCCTTTTTGTGTATGGGGTGTATGACAGTCCCCCTCCAGGAAGCTGGGATGTTAGAATTTACATAGATCTCGTTGAAGACTGGTGTTAGGATTTCAGACCATAACTCTGGGTTATTCCTGAAGATTGCATTTGGAATGCCGTTTGGCCCTGCCGCTCCCTCGGACTTTAAGTTCTTTATGAGGATTTTTAGTTCTTTCTCGTTTGTCAGAGGAGTTTGCTCCTCAAAAGAGGAGTTTAAATGGTCTGAATTAGCTGTTGGAATTGCATGTCTCTGCTTGGCTTGTGCCTCCTTTTGGTCGTGATGTTGCCCCTGGTGTTGTTGTTCTAGATCCTTCCTGCGCTGGTTGAACAAGGTCTTTACATGGTCTGTCCTGCTTTCTGCACCAATTCCTGCCTGTTGCTGAAGTGTTGGGCCCATTGTTAATGCATTAATAATCCCCCAGAAATCGCTACTGTTGGGTTTTTTGCTAGCTTTTAGTAATTTCTGCCAGATTGATTCTTTATACTCTGATTTTACTTTCTCCAACTTCTTTCTGTAAGCACTCCTTAGGGTCTGCAACTTTATTTTCTCCTGTTTTAGCTCCTTTTCTCCCTCTCGGGATAGACGTCGCACTTCTCTCGCGATCTCTGTAGAATGGTATAATCATTTTAATCCATATTGACAATTTGTTTTATATATGTATATAATGAACACTTTTCAAACAAAGCTCTCGTTGAGAAACAAGAGTTGTTGCCAACATTACAACACAGTCATTACAACACTCTACATTTACAACGCAGTCATTACAATGCAACTGCCTTTACAACGCTTCCATTACAACGCATGTCACTACAACGCATGCCATTACTACGCATGTCACTACAACGCATGCCATCACAACGCATTATAAGGTAAGTAATGGGGAATAGTAATTTTTACCCCTACACTATCCAACACTTACCCTACTGTTGCACTCACTGGAGTGGGAATAATGCATTTTACTCCTACACTATCCAACACTTACCCTACTGTTGCACTCACTGGAGTGGGAATAATGCATTTTACTCCTACACTATCCAACACTTACCCTACTGTTGCACTCACTGGAGTGGGAATAATGCATTTTACTCCTACACTATCCAACACTTACCCTACTGTTGCACTCACTGGAGTGGGAATAGTCATTTTTACACCTACACTATCCAACACTTACACCACTATTGCCCTAAAAGAATTATGCGTTGTAATGGAATGCGTTGTAATGGAATGCGTTGTAAAAGTAGTTTCTAAAAATGCGTTGTGATGGCATGCGTTGTAAAATCATGCGTTGTAATGGATGTTGCAATGTAAAAAAGCTTTATAAAGGCATGCATTGTAATGTGTCATATTCATTTCACTAACTTATTAGAATCAAGCAACTGCGCAAGCTTCCCTCAGGATACAATTCTGCAACATTTTAAAGAAAAACAATGTCAGTATTACTTCAGAATGGCTAAGCCTTTGTAAGCTTGCATGCAAAATTGGCGCATACTGGCCCCTTTAAAATAGGCCATTTACCTTCACTGTTTAAAAAGCCAAAACTGAACGTAATGGAACTTTAAAATTTCAATCCAATTTTTCAATTGCCATATCTTTCTAAAGTTGATGAAAAAACTGTGTATTTCAAGTTCAGAAGTGTGTGGCATTGCTTCATCCAAGTTCCAGATTGAAACGGAGTACAGAATTGGTGATAGTGGCTACCATGGATGAACCATGCTAAGTTTCAGTCTCTGATGGTGCCCAGCTCTTCTCGTATAAGACCTATCTGAGTGGGTCACACAGAACTAACTGGTGGCAAGATTATGTAACCAGAGCATGCTGCGCTTAATTGCGTTATTTCACGAGGCTTACAGCGATATTCTTTTAATAATTCCCGTTTGGCATTTACTTTAGTGTTGTTTTTCTTTACTCTCTGTTTTTAATATTTGGCCCACTTGCCTGCACTGTAATTGGAAATTCACCGCGTTTTCTGCGGGCCCCCTTCCCGAGCATCTCCATTTCGGCGGACATCTTGAGTGAGTGAAGGACGCCTGGCGGCGCCATCTTGGCTGACGGTCTAGTAGTCAGAAGGACGCTAGACTTTATTTAAGGCGAGTGATTGAGTTGATCAGTCTCTAGAACTAACTGGTGGCAAGATTATGTATCCAGAGCGTGCTGCGCTTAATTGCGTTATTTCACGAGGCTTACAGCGATATTCTTTTAATAATTCCCGTTTTGGCATTTACTTTAGTGTTGTTTTTCTTTACTCTCTGTTTTTAATATTTGGCCCACTTGCCTGCACTGTAATCGGAAATTTACCGCGTTTTCTGCGGGCCCCCTTCCCGTGCATCTCCATTTCGGCGGACATCTTGATTGAGTGAAGGACGCCTGGCGGCGCCATCTTGGCTGACGGTCTAGTCGTCAGAAGGACGCTACACTTTATTTAATACGGGCATGCTAACGTGCAGCGGTCACGCGCAGCGGGCTCGCCGGACTCGCGCCGGAGTCGAGCCAGAGTCCAGCCCCTCTGTGCTCGTCCGGGCCCAGGCGGGCTTAGGGCCTGAACCCATGTTAAACTCATTAGAGCCCAGTTTCACTTATACTCGTGATGAACTTATTTCATTACATCCCCTAAAAAGTTCTACCTGTACCTACATGTATAAAGGAGTAAAACCTCTCTCACAGTGTAGAATATGCTGCTCGGCCCGGCAACCTACGGTAAGGAGTTTATTGCAAATGGCTTCATTGAATTGCAGATCTCTCCCGAGGCATTCTTTAGAAATTAATTTTCTCATACAGGATCACAATTTAGACATCCTTTTTTTAACGGAAACGTGCCTCACATCTGGCTCAGGGGTGGATATCGTAAGAGCGCTCCCCCCTGGCTTTTTAAGTTATTCTCAGAATAGGCCAATAGGTCGGGGAGGCGGCATTGCCATACTTTATAAGGATTCTTTGGTGTGTAGGGCACAGAATGGTGGGGTGTTGGACTGTGAGAGCTGCAAGTTCTCTTTCCAGATTTCACCTACTGTATCAATGTCAGGGTTATTGGTGTATCGTCCTCCAGGATGTATTGGGAATTTTGTTAGCTCCCTGATAGAAACCGTTACGTTCTTGGCTTCCACTACTACCAATTTTATGATGTTGGGAGATTTTAATTTGCATTTCAATGACCCGGCGGATCTGTTGGTGGCTGACCTTCACCACGATCTTAAGGTATACGAGGTAGACCTTATTAATTCGGGAGCAACTCATAATAAGGGTCATTTGCTTGACCCGATCTTCACTAACGTGTCTTTGGTGAAAGCTCTGCCTCCCTTTCCACTCCCGTGGTCGGACCACTTCTTGATTCCTTTTACTTGGCAAATTGAGACTATGACTACATCTCTCCCCAGTGTTTGTACCTCGGAAAGACCTTGGTCCAGGCTCCCGGTCGAAAATTGGATTCTCAAACTTGAATGTTCGTGTCCCCCCCCTGTTAAGGACCCAGTACTGGCAGAGGCGAACTTCAGTACTTGGTTGACCAGCTCACTCGATTCTATCCTCCCTAAAAGAACTGTTGCAAAAAGAGAGAAGAGAATGGGCTCTGCTCCTTGGTATACGCCTGAGTTAAGAACCCTTAGAAAGGGCTGCAAGAAGCTGGAACGTGCTTGGAGGAAGGACTGGGAGGAGACTAATAGAATTGAATATCGCTTGGCGATAAGGACGTACAAACTTGCTCTTCGGCGCACTAAAGCACAATTCTTTGACGAAAGAATTAAAAACTCGTCGAACTCCTCCAGAGAAACCTTCTTAGTGGTTAAGGAGCTGCTGAGGGTTCCCGAGCCTCCTCCAGTCCATGATAATCTAGAAGAGAAATGCAAGGACTTAGCGAACTATTTTCACACTAAAATAGTGAACATCTTAAGTGCCCTGCCCCAGATGACCCAGAGAGCAGAGACTAGCAGTGATTTAGTTGGAGCCCCTGTCCATTTGGAAGCCTTTGGACCTGTTTCTGTGGATGAGGTCCTTAAGGTACTGGTCACTATCAAGAGCGGCTCTCCCAGTGATCCAGTCCCTATGAGGATTCTGAAACAGGCACCGCGGTAAAAACCTACAAAAAAGAGCTCCGTTGCATCAAAACTAGTTTCTACGAGGACAGAATTAAAAACGCTGCCTGCTCGGCCCATGAAACCTACTCAGTTCTAAAAGAACTACTCCACCCCCCTGACCCCCCACTCAAACCCCTCGATCCCAAAGCAGCTGAAACTAAATGTAAAAAATTAGCCACCTTCTTCGACGAGAAGATTCAAAACATTCTTCTAACCATACCCCCTCCCAAACAGGACCGCACACAGCCGGATCCTACCATCACCACCACCAATCCTCCTCCACCGCCAGCCCCCCAACCCTCCCTGGACACTTTTGGTCCCGTAACAACGGAAGAAGTAGGAGCTACGCTGGCCGCAATCAAAAGTGGTTCCCCCCTTGATCCTGCCCCCCTCCGTTTCTTAAAAAAAGTGTCAAGTACCATCACCCCCCCCCTCACGGCTCTGATCAATTCCTCTCTCTCAGAGGGTATTGTCCCCCCCAGCTGGAAAGCGGCGGCAGTCAAGGGTCTACTGAAAAAACCCTCTTTAGACCCACAGGATTTCGCCAATTACAGGCCCATATCCCTTCTCCCTGGAAACAGCAAGATCGCGGAGAAGCTGGTAAATAAGCAATTATCGCTTTACCTAGAAAGCAACAACCTCTTAGCGGCCTCCCAGACAGGATTTCGTCCAGGTCAGGGCACGGACATCGCCCTCCTGACAGCAGTGGAGAAGGCCAGAAGCATTCTGGACATGGGAGGATCAGTGGCAGTGATCCTCCTAGATCTCAGTGCGGCCTTCGACACTGTAGACCATCCCACCTTAATCCACCGACTGGGAGAGATCGGATTAAAGGGTATGGCCTTGAAATGGCTAGAATCCTTCTTGACTGGACGCTCCTTCCAGGTGCGGGAAAACGACAGCTGCTCACCCACCATCCCCCTCCGGTGTGGAGTGCCACAGGGCTCATCTTTGAGCCCTACACTTTTCAACGTGTACATGGCCCCGCTGGAGAAGAGGGTCAGCTCGTACGGCGTGTCAGTCATCAACTACGCCGACGACACTCAGCTGGTCGTTACCCTCTCTCATCCTCATCACGCCCCATCCGACCTCCACAGCTGTCTTTCCGAAGTCCATCAATGGATGAACCTCTCCTCATTAAAATTGAACGGGTCCAAGACTGAGATCCTCCTGATGGGCCACGATGGGCCATCTCTACCATCTCACCTTTGGCCCAAGTGCCTAGGGGACCCCCCCGCACCCAAGGATGAGGTCAAGAGCCTTGGTGTGTGGATTGAGAAGGACATGAGTTTTAAAACCCAGGCAAAAAGAACTGCAGGTACATGCTTCGGGCTACTTAGAGCCTGCAGGAAGATCTTTCCCCTACTCCCAGATACCGCAAGGAGGCTCCTTATTCAGGGTCTAATCCTGGCAAGATTAGACTACTGTAACGCTTTATACTTGGGTGCCCCTGAAGCCACCTTGAACTCACTGCAAAAAGTCCAAAACGCCGCAGCCCGCCTACTCACGGGCACACCTGGAAGATCCTCCGCCAGGCCGGCTCTCAACTCTCTCCACTGGCTCCCAGTCAGAGAAAGGGTCGTTTTCAAAGCCCTCTGCCTGGCCCATAAAACCCTCAACAACAACGGTCCCCCTCTTCTGAAAGAACTTTTAATCCCATACAAAGCAGAGAGAAATCTCCGGTCCAATACAGAAAATCTCATTGCAGTCCCTAGAGTGAGAAAAGCCAAGACCGGTGGCCGTCGCTTTTCGGTTCACACGGCTAAACGATGGAACCACTTACCCCGGAAACTCAGGACAGAACCGAACTATCTCCAGTTCAGGAAAACCTTAAAGACCCTACTTTTCCCGCAAATATAATCTCACTAGCTGGCTAAAACCCCTGGAGAAGCAGATCAGCGCTGGGATGCTCTTCGGAGTTACTACGCGCTTTACAAAAACCATTAAATAAATAAAATAAATAAATAAAGGTAGGATCCACTATTGCTAATCCTTTGACCGATTTGATTAATGCTTCCTTGGCGTGTGGTCTAGTCCCTCTGAACTGGAAGGGAGCAGTTGTAAAAGCGCTCTTAAAAAAGCCCAACTTAGATCCTCTGGACATGGCGAATTACAGGCCTATTTCCTTGTTGCCGGGACTCAGTAAAATCACGGAAAGGTTGGTGAATTTCCATCTATCACACTTTCTTGAGTCCAATGGCCTGTTGAGGATTTCACAAACAGGTTTCCGGCCGGGACAGGGCACTGACACCGCCCTACTGGCAGTCGTTGAAGAAGCCAGAAGCATTCTGGATTCTGGAGGATCAGTGGCAGTGATCCTCCTGGACCTCAGTGCGGCTTTTGACACTGTTAATCATCAAGTGCTTATTCAACGGCTGTCAGATGTAGGGGTGACGGGGATGGCACTGAAATGGCTGAAGTCATTTCTCAGCGACCGGACTTACCAGGTGTGGGACGGTAGCGCACGATCTGCACCAATCCCCTTCCATTGTGGTGTGCCACAAGGCTCTTCCTTAAGCCCCACATTGTTTAATGTGTATATGGCCCCCCTAGAGGATGTGGTTGCCCCATTTGGTATTAAAATCGTGAGCTACGCTGATGATACTCAGCTGGTGGTTGCTCTATCCCAGTTCGCCGAAAGCCCAGACATGCTGCATTCCTGCATGTCCAAAGTTTACACCTGGATGTGTTAGTCAGCACTGAAGCTGAACGGCTCTAAGAACGAAATAATGCTCTTAGGGCATAAAGGCTCTTTACCCCCCTCAACTATTTGGCCCAGTTGTTTGGGTGAACTCCCGAGTCCAAAGGAGGAGATTAAGAGTCTCGGGGTTTGGTTGGAGCAAGATCTCTCCTTCAGGACTCAGGCAAAAAAAACGGCAGGAGTCTGTTTCGGTCTTCTCCGTTCAGCTCGAAAAGTTCTGCCTCTCCTTCCTCCACCGTCCAAGAAGCTGCTCATTCAGGGGCTGATTACATCAAGATTGGATTATAGCAATGCGATCTTTCTTGGTGCTCCTGAAGCAACGTTTAACAAACTCCAAGAGATTCAAAACGCTGCAGCGTGGCTTCTTAAGAACATCCCGATGTCACGGTCGGCTAAACCTGCTTTGAGGGCATTGCATTGGCTGCCGGTGCGCAAAAGGGTCAAATTTAAGTCCTTCTGCCTTGCGCATAAAATTCTTCAGGATAAAGGTCCTCCCATCCTGAAGAATCTAGTTATACCTTATAAGGCCAATAGAGCCTTGCGCTCGGATCAGAAACATCTGCTCAAGACTACTAAAGTTAAAAAGGCACGTACAGGGGGAAGAAGATTCTCGGTGAACATAGCTATTCTTTGGAATTCTCTCCCCCTGAGTTTGCGCTCAGGGACTTGTCTTCTCCGTTTCCGCAAACTCCTTAAAACACACCTTTTCCCTAATTGATGCCTTGACTACGTCTGATTGCTACCTTTCTGGTTCTGGAACAAGCGCTGGGATGCTCCAGGGTAACTATGCGCTATATAAAACTTGAAATAATAAATAAAATAATAATAATAATAATCTTATTTAACAGAGCAAAACTTTTTATAAGCCACGGTCTTGTGCTATCTTGTGTGGGAAATGTTTTCACTCTACGCACTCAAAATGTTTCCTTGACACTGTTTTTGTTATGTCAGTAAACTATGCGGGGGGGGGTTCCCCAAGATTCAACAGATTGGTTCGGCCTATTTAATTTGCATGCCAGTCCGCTGGCTTCACTGATGCACTCTTTTGCTTTGAAGCTATTTATGTATGCAGATGGCACTCAGCTACACACTGAAAATAGTCATGTGCCTGAATATGTCATGTATTGCCTTCAGAACTGACTGAAAGCCATTGAGTAGTGGATGTACCACAACTGGTTAAAGTTAAACAGAGATAGGGATGTGAGTGAGTGGGCAGTAGTGGAGGAAGTACGCCTCTGGAAATGTAGACGTGATAATAAAGTGGATGATGACAGGTTTGGGGGGCACTTGTGACTAAATTTGTTGGACGGGAGTGGGGGGGGGGGGGCAAGACATGTCTTCTGCAGAAGAGGAGAAGGTTCCTCCTGATGCGAGTGCTGTGACGCCTGCTTTCCATGAATGGAGGGTATTGCGATGTAATGTACATGATTTCTTCTTTTTGTGGGGTTTGAGCTACAATTACCTATTAATACATGCCACATGTTGGGAGATGGTTGTGTGTCATTTATCCTATTTTACTTGTATTGCTGTTTTGTGCAGTGGTTAACTAAACAAAAAAAATGTCTTTAAAAAAGTTAAACAAAGGTAAAACTTGAGGTCCTGCTTTCTTTTAATTCAGCCCTAATTTAGAACTTAAACATTTAGGGCCAGATGTAGGTAGGCATTTACCGGTCGGTAACGGCCGAATTCGGCCGTTACCGACCGGTAAATGCAATTTGAGATGTAGGGCCCTGTATTTTACAGAATCGGTAAATTTACCGATCGGTAAATTTACAGATTCTGTAAAATACCGAATCGGTATTTTTTCCGATTCGGTAAAATTGATATGTAGGTGGGACTCTTCTGAGTCCCACAAGCATTACAGAATCGGTATTTTACCATCAAATACTATTTGATGGTAAAATACCGATTCTGGTGTGCATGCACATGTGTGCATGCACACCTGTGCCATATGACAGGCAGACCTGCCCTTAGGGCAGGTATGCCTGCCACATGGCCCCCGAACCTTTTTTGGGGGTGCTAGAGGGTGTCAAAGTGACACCCCCTGCACCCTTGTCAGAATCGGTATTTACCGATTCGGTAAATACCGGCCGGTAATGCCCCATTCATTCCTATGGGCTTCAAAGCCCATAGGAATGAATGGGGCATTACCGGTCGGTATTTACCGAATCGGTAAATACAGATATTTACCGATTCGGTAAAAGGAACATCTGGATGTTCCTACATATCCACCCCTCAGATTTACCGATTTTTAATTACCGAATCGGTAAAATTCGGTAATTAAAAATCGGTAAATCTCATTTACCTACATCTGGCCCCTAGCTCCTAGACCTAGGTGATCCTCCTAATCCACAAAATAAGGTGAAAAATTGCCGACCAAAATTGCTTGACAGCTGACTATGAGTTATCCCACACAAGGCCCAGATCAGAGTGGTTATTCAATCCTGTTCATCTCAAATTCACTTCTTGAAAAAGAATATGTATTGATTCACAGAACCAAACCAAAGAATTTGTTTCCATTAGAACTAACAATTGTAATGCTATTTACCTGGATCTGTTAAACAATATATTTACAATTGAATGCATAAACAAATGAAGAAATCTTGTCAAGCCCTGCTATAACCTTGCAAAGATCCGCTGGTGCTAACAAAGGATTGGTTAAGTAGAGAACGGGGTGGACCTAAAGCTACATATACATCTATATTGAAAAAGCCCTCAATGCCTTCCCGAAGGCCAGGTGGAGAGCAATATTCCTCCGATGGTGAAGGAGGGTGGTCCAATCCCTTTCTGTGCCATAGGAGAACAAGCGTCCACCTAGACTTCCCTGTGTAAATGTTAAGGCTGGAGAGAAGGTTAAGAGAGCTAGATCCCAAGGATCATGTAGGAAAAAAGTGTTAGAAATGCAAATGAGCGCAAAAAAATGGCCTCTGTTGGCTAAGTCCTTGTGAGACGTGCATAATGGTTTGAATAAGGCATGCTTGCCAATAGGAAGGCAAAGTAGAACCCTAAGATACCTTGAAATATGGACCTGATAAGGAAGAGTGAGGAGCCGATTGTGTTTCCATAGTCCAACCTGGAAGGTATTAAAGGATTTGTGCTTGTTTTATTGGTGACCGGTTGCTTTAATAGCAGAATTTTTGCAAGCAGTGTGATAGGTAAATTACAGGCCTGATGGGCGGGCCGTAATACTACAGAACAAGGATGGCCACCATTTATGATACCAGATGGAGATGAAAATGCCATTGATCGACATGTTAAACTTCAAGAGTTTAAAATGCATCCATATAGCCATGTCGTCGAGGCAATCTCAAAATGTGCATAGAATGTCCTAATGTAATGTAAATGTAATTGAGCTTATATAGCGCACAGCTACCCGCAGTGGGTGTCCCGGCACTTGCTTAGGGAACCCGTCCTGATATTCCCCTGTGTGATAGCCCCAGCGGGTATCCACAAGGTGAAAGTCAGGCATCCCACCGCGAGGGGCCGTTGTGGAGATTAAGCAAGTTATAGCCCAGAGTCGCAGAGTGAGAACCCGTGAGTCGAGAAGGCACCGGAGCGAGAATTATCGAGTCCGTGGAATTTTTAGCCCAAGACCCGTTGAGGCAGGGAATTGAACCCTGGTCCAGGACCGATCTCAGCTTCCGGGTCTGCCGCCTCTAACCCCTGAGCCACACTTCTTCACAGATTATTAGGTATTTGCAGATGTAGGACAAGTTTGGGGTCATCCTCACAACACAGAAAATTGAAGTTTTGGAGTATAATGAGAATAGTTAATGAACTAAAGAGCGCTGGTCTCAGAGATGAGTTCTGTGGGAGTCTAAAGGTAACCATGAGTAAAGCTTATTGAAAGATGGAAAGTCCCACATCTTTTTCTCAGTGTGTGAGAAATGAGTTTGTCCTGTTCAACACTGGTCAGTGGAGGTAAAAATAGGATAAGACTCTAGATATGGTGTCTAAAGCTGCTAAAAGAACTGTGGCAGCAGATCCCCTGAATCCTGAATCCTAGTTTATCCTGGGCAGACGACGAAATCTAGGCTTGGAGTGATCAAGGAGAGAGCGGGAATCTAAAAAGGAAATCAGTTGTGGTTTAATAGCTACCTCCATTATTTTGGAGATTGGCACTACTCAAAAGATCAATGTTGATACCTTAAGAAGAGGGACCACAATCTGTCTTTTCCAAGAAAGCAGCACCTTTGCTGAGATGAGAGAAGAATTGCAAGGCTCTGTCAGAGGAGCAATATAAATTTAACAACTTTCAAATATTTTGTCAGACAAGGATCCAGGGGGCAGCTTGTCAATATACAAGATTAGTACAGGTAACATCCTCCACGAGTAATGGAAAGAGTGACAATGTCTCCACCCAGGCACATGATGGTAATTGTACCCAAAGCCAGTTGGAGGGACAGGAACTGGAAGTGCATATAAAGTAAATCTTAGCAGGAAAAAGTCTGAAAGATGTTCACATAGACCTGGGGGTGTTGGTATGGAAGAACCAAGACACACTGGATTGGAATATGGCTTTACTAGTCTGCTTGATTCTTTAATGGTGTTAGAATCTAAAAAGAACATATTTGGAAAAGAAGTCAGAGCGAGTTTTGAAGATATCAAACTTGTATGTAACATGCGCTTTTGATTAAAGGTGGTTCAGTATAGGGTTACACATTTTCCTCCACCAGAATTTAGCCTCCTTACACTTTAGCTTGAGATGGTGTATGTCTCAATTGAACCCGGCGTGTGAGGGCACTTACTGCCAAACGCATCAATGCTTTTGCGATCGCAAACGGTGAGATTCGCAAAAATCGGATGCATCAAGGGTCAAGGCCCTCGTAATTTGAGAATTCGCAATTAATCGCGAGTTCTCAAATTGCAATTGCATTCAAGGAATTGCATTTTGCGATTCCTTAAATGCAATGCAAGAACCACTTTGAAGTAGCGATTTTGATAGTAGGGGTCGCAAATTACCGTGAAGTTCAACTTCATAGTAATTCGCAAAAACTTTGGAAAATGCACTAAAGTGCATTTTTCTAAGATGTAGGTTACACACAGACATGTCCTTGGGACATGTGTGTGCACAACATTTTTGCACAGATCAATTTCAGGGGTGCAACAGGCCGTCCTTTTGAAACCCATGCACCCTTGAAATTGCATGCGTAATTTGTGAGGACCTATTGGTACTCTCAAATTGCGCATGCAATTTCTCATTCATTCCTATGGGCCTGCAGGCCTATAGGATTGAATGGGAAGCCATTCATTATTTGCAAATCGCAATTTGCGACTCGCAAATAAGGAATGTGTAGGAATCGCTATTTTTATAGCAATTCCTACATGCATAGGGTTTTGCGAGCCCTTAATTGCGATTCCTTAATAATCCAAATTAAGGACTCGCAAAATCCTAGCTTGATGCATGTACCTGTTACTGATTGAAGTATGATTGTGAAGGGGAAAAATAGAGTTGAAGGAGGACAAGATCCAATTAGAAAATGAGTCATTACCCTCAATAGAGTCTAGGAAAGCAGAAAGAGGAAGTGAGAGCTTACATGGATTTCTTCTGAGTTATTTTGGCCCAAACCCATTTGACTATCAGCTGCTGTTTGTGGACAGACTAAAGGAAATAAAATCATAATCTGATTAGAGAATAAAGTTCACCGATATTCACGTTAGAGTGTACATGTGGTCTAAAACCCAATTATTAAAATCACCAAGCAAAAGAAGTATCCAACTGGCCATCAGACCACTCAGAATGCTATGGTGCAGGAGGCAGAAGGTTCTATTGGAGTTAGCAGAATCTCTTTGTGAGAAAGCGAAAATTATAAAGCAGAGAAGCTAATAAGTGGGTTTGGCTAATCATCGCCAGTCCACCTCTGTGGCTGGGGGAGACCTCTACTGTTAAAATACCCCAATTCAGGAATTGTGCAGACCAAGTCGGGAGCAGCAGCACCAGGAGACAGATTTCATTCATAGCTGGTACGGTTATCAGAGGCAAGGAATGGGGGTGGGCAGCATGGAGGGCAGCATGCTCAGATGGTGCATGGACCGGAGCAGATGGGCATGCCTGCGTGTGCCCACTTCATGGTCAAAGGTTACCCTCTAAGCAGCTTGAAGGACACAAGAGTGGTTGTTGCCAGGCAGTTGGGCTTGCCAAGAGAAGAACTTGGGACAAAGAAACTCAAGGCCAGAGCCAAGCTGCTCCCAGTGTCAGGAGCAGGCTTCCCTCTCACTGCACCACTGGGAAATAGAAGCAGCCCCTCAAAAGTGAGAAACACAAGGCAAATCATTATAGTTAAAGTAACAACCAGGTGGTGGCTTCCAAACCAAAATAGCAAACTGAAAGAAAGTCCTGTGAAGATTGAACAGGGCTCCTCCAAGAATATCTGGGATGCTGAGTAGTATTTCAACAATGCAGATTTGTTCTCGGAGTTAAAACCCACATTTAAAGAAGCAAGCGCTTATGGGTAATTGCAGATTTATTTTTTATTTATTTTTATTCTTCAAAGCGAAACATTTTCCCTATGGAGAAATCCTTTCCCCAACATCCCCACCCAGTTTGAGGGTGCTGCATTCTCCTTTCCACCCTGCAGGTGGATTTTCTCCAGCTCTTTGAAGGATACCATTGTTAACCATTTAGGGAAAGGACCGGAGGTGAGTAGTGGAAGGCTCACAAACTTGTGTGCGTTCACAATCCTACAAGACACACCATTCCTATGGGCGCCTACTGACCTCCTCTTTTCTGCGCAGTAGGATGCAGTCATGGCGTGCAACTGCGCAGGTGTAATGGATTTTCATCTGCTGTGCATTGTTTTAGGAGTATCAGGCAGGAGTAGATTCATTCATTTTCAGCCTTTAAAATATGTTTTTAAGGCTACAAATGCTATTGTGAAGTGACCCTAAATGTAGAGTCAACTCCAGGCCACTTCACTGACTTAGGCCTCATTGTGAAAGAGCTGGTAAGGCTGACTGAGGTGGAAATAGTCATTCCCAGGGTGTCATTACTACTGCATTTTACTTGGATGCACTAAATGAGTCTCAGTGTCTGATCTTGGGCAGCTGTCCTTGCCTTCTTTTAAGCCAATTTCACAAATGTAAATCGGGAGCGCCTGAAAGCATCCGTAAAAAGGAACTTTTTAAAGCTTACCTTTCGCCCGTTGATAGAGCAAGCATTGGCAAAGCCTATATGCTTGCCACATTGTTGTATCGATATATATTTTTTGCATGCATATGTCACAAAACCAATAAGAAAATATACTGCCACCTGAAGTTGGTGGCCTCTATGTTAGTAATAAAAATGGGGGGAAAAAGATAACCATCATTGCATTGCAAATACTTTTATCTGTGTATGCATTTTGAACAGGTACAGAAACCCTTTTAGTTTTTCTGCTGGCCACAGACATAAAGGATATATTGCTATGAAATAATGTATCATGAATACATAGTTTAAATGCACAAGGATGACTTAAAATACATATTTTTTTAGATTAAGAGCAGAAACAAGTAAGCATCAAGTATTGGCCGACAAGCCCTGGCACTGCAGAATGCGCGCCTTCTTAGGTGGATGTTCACACGTGCAAGAGTCTCACAACTGAAGTGCTGTAGAGCGTGGTCGGAAGAACCACATTATGAATGGCCGTTGAACAGGCCAGTGGATGAAGAGCCCCTCTATGCATATATTTTTAATTTATATTTTTTTATTACATGATGCAGGCACAGCTGAGCAGTTTCTAGACCAGGTCTAATGAGGTTAAAGAAACATTTCCAACTAATGCAACACACATTTCACTAGCGTTTAGGTGTTTCCTTAAAGAGGCTGTAATGCTTCTTCTTTTAAACTCTCTTGTTGTGTTGAGTGACTTGCAAAACTCCTACTGTGTGTTTTTCATCAAACGATTACACTGAGATTATCTACAACTGGCACAAGCTGAGAAGCCTCAGCCTGAAACAAAATGTACAAACATTTGACTGGAGCTGGTAATCCCAGTTTAGTTGTGCGTGCTGGAGAGCAGAAGTGAAACTCGTTCCCCAATCCATTCCCCTCTGTGTCTGCCTTGATTAAATGCCACAACTCTGCCGCCTTTTTTTTCAAGGTTGTAGGACTGCACCACTCTTGCTCCTACACTTCCCGAGTGAAAGAATCCACCCTCTTCCTTCTTCCAGATTGCAAGATTCCCCTCTCTTCCTCCTTCCTTTCAGATTGTAAAACCCCACCCCCTTCACCCTTCCAGATTGCACCACTCTCCCTCCTTTCTTCCTTATTTTAAGACACCATCCCCGTTCCTTCTTCCGGATTGCCTGATTCCATCCTTCATCTGGATTGTAAGGCCTCATCCCTCTTCCTCAATTCTTTCAGATTGTAATGTTTGTGGTACAGACTTTCCCTATCTTGGCAACTTTGCCTTGCCCTCTCTCTTGTCTTCTGAAGAATAACATTTAGAAATGGCCATGGACAGTGTGTAATTAATGGTTTCTTCTGTTTTACAGCTCTACAAGGCCTAGTCCGTTTGGTAGGCTAACATAACAAGTGCATTTGTAAGGCACACGTTTACCCAAGGGTATCTTGGCACTGAATACCAGATGTTTATTGTCACCCAACTCAATGGTACTCATTTTATCGACCTCAGAAGTATGAAAGGCTGAGTGGACCTGCCGCGACTTGAAACTGCGACCATAAAGTCTAACACAGGCTCCTACATTGGATGCATTGGTCCACTAAGCCACCGAACCCGGCACTATTTACAGTAAATGTAACATATTTGTATGAATCTCACAGTGACAAGGAGAATGGTTTCTTGGTGCCGGAAGATTTCTCTTAGGACTTGGGAGGCATACTTCCTTTTTTTCCTGCCTGGTATTGCCAGGAGTAAAAAATAACATGTGGAATTGAAAGACCCAGTGTAAATGAGAAATGCCTTCTCATGGGGCTGTTGTGTGGCAGGAGGGGCGTTTCCAAATGCGGGGCAGTCTGTGGCTCCACTGGGAACATAGCTCTTCATCTGCATCTAACAAAGGACTGGCGTGGTGTCTGCAATCCAGGGGCCACTGAATGCAGCCCCAAGGTCTCAGGCTGTGACAGAAGAGCTGGCCATCAGAGACAAAGACGGTGTAACATCTAGCTTCATTCGCATAGCCACTCTATAAGATACAACCAATTTTCTAGTCTTCTGCAATCGCAGCTGTCACTATAGGTTCAAGTTTGCCGGAAAAGTATCACTTCAGTGATAGAAATGTTACCAGTTCAGGTTCCAGACTGCAGAGCTGTCCCTCGGGTTATGACGATTGGTTAGACATTAAACAGCAGACTTTTTGCACAGAGGAAAATTGACTGTAAATATTTCCTATCCTTATAACAATTCGTATCAAATTTGAAAACCATGATTGTTATTTTAAGACCTTCTAGATTAATTTGCAGTAGAGCAAGCATCCCTCACATATAGAGCAGACCGAGCACTGGAAACTGCAGTGAAAGCGTAACTCACAAATAACAAGTTCATTACATGCAGGGCGTGTAGTATCAATCACAACAGGCAGTCAAGAAAAGAGCAGCTCTTCATTTCCCATCACACACAAATCAGACACCACAGGCAACAAACAGAAGGGCTACCTTCTAGCTCAGAACATGATGCGCATGTGTCACCTAGCAACCAAATAGGCAGCAAAAGAAGAGTTTTCCCTCGGGCGCAATGCATACAACATTTGAGCAAGCTTCACTCTCATGCAGCTACCCGGCAGCACTGCAAGCTTCCCAGTGAGACATAAACCAGATACAGTACTGATGACAGCAGTAAAAGCTTCCCTCACACAGAGGGCTGGTTTTTATGTCAAGCCCACTCGACAGTGCAAGCAGTGTGTTTTGAGGGACATATTGTGGGATTTCCAAGAGCATATAAGAGCCCCCCCACCGCTTACCATTTGTTGGTTTTCCGGTTACACTCATTTGCTTGCTACTGATTCAATGGCTTGCCTTGTCTATCTTGTATTTGCCCTACCCTGTCCCTTTACTTGTGTTCTTCAATTGCTCGCTTTTAGGATGACAGTGGAGGTACCAGCAAGTCTGTGTGTGTGGGGGGAGGGGGGGGGGGGGGGGGGGTCTGTGGGAGTCTGAGCATCCCACAGTTTTTTCGGGGGGCCTCGAAACGGGTCTCTAGGGGTCTCTATTTTCGGGCCTCAAAGGTAGGGTGACCAGACGTCCCGGTTTTTGTTGGTGTTTCGGGTGAGCATGTGCACGCACTGCTTAGGCAAATCAAGCTAATGCGCTCCCAGTACCCCTGGCATCCCCACACCAGCTCGATCAGAGGCGCAACTGGAGTGCCCTCAACTCCTTGGTAGTGTGCTTTCATCGCACCATTTTGTCGATCAATGGTAACTCAAGTGGGATCCTTTAGCAGCTTAAACCACTTTGTGTGAGAAACGGCCCACATTTTGATATGTCTTCTTTACTTCCGATCATGGGAAACTTGCTTGTAAAAGTCCAGTCAAACAAAAGTGAGACGTGAAATAATACAAACGTGTTTCCAAAGAAGGAAATTTTATGTGACCGCAACATAACGAGATTGTGACAGCCCTATTTTGCAAGTGTGAGAACAGCAGGCTGACTTTGTGCACTGCGACTCTGGCCTGCAGCATCGCCCAGTTGTTTGGAACACCACAAGCCTCTTGGCGTGTTTATCACCAGTGTTAAAGCCACTGAGGGGCCTATTCAGTGTCCTGGTGACAAGCACCCACTGGCATACCCACGGGCGAGGAAGGGGAGGAGGGAGCATTTGTACTGTTGAACAACACGCCCGTGGGCACAGTAGTAGGAAGTGTGGAGATGCAGGGGCTCTAAGAAGGGGGTGAAAAAACGACAAAGAATCATTAACATGCAAATGGTCTTTTAAAGACCTATGAAGTACTCGGGTGCGGCTATGTGTGCGCCCAGGAAGCTGTCTCGGCCTGGGCTGCCACACAGAGGGGGTGGGCTCTGAGGAGTCCTAGAGCTGACGGCTTGTCAGAGCAGGGGGTACTGCTACACTAGTTATCTTTATTTAGACCACGCCCCTACTTAGATAGGCCACCCCCCTTCGAGGTTTGCCCCGCCCCTTTTAGAGCACCCCCAGTTTTTTTCCCACTTAAAGCCCTGGGTACCAGTGCACAAAGTAGCAACTACTTTGCTTTAGAGGGATGATTCGTAGTAACAGAAGCTACAACACATTACAAGCACATCTAGCTGTTTCCTCTCTGCGTATATATTTGCTCGAATATCGCCTTTGGCAAAACTCACTTTGGTGTTCCAAAGCTAGCCACATTTGAATGTAAAATATTTTTTCCACCCTCTAGTTCTGAGGCTGAGATTGTCCTGCTATTCCTTCCTCCCTAAGTCTTTAGTACAGAGCTGCAGGATGAGCACGGCACTGGCAACCTACAGAACGTGCTCTAAAACACTACTATTTGAACCCAGGTCGGAGGGATACAGCTATGTGGCCTGCATTCAGACAACTCTGTGCCCCCTCTATGTCAGCACCTTGAACCTGGGCCCAGCTCATGCATGCTGAAGGCCGGCCCTGCATGCATAGATTTTACACACAGCGGGACTGAAAGGGGCTGCGGTCTTCTAGGCAGCAGCATTGGTGACTGGGGCCAGGGAAATGTGGGGCAGCGTGGGGGTAATGTAAAAAAACAAAACAATTTTAAAAAGTACCTCTGGTCTTCTTCTCGCCACAATGCTCGCTGGTCATTTGCTCCTCCGGGCACAGGCTGAAGCTCCTAGACTCCCCTATAGCCAATCCAGACATTGTTCCCTTCCCCTTGAGAACAGTGCCTGGATTGGGCGGAGCGGTCTTGTTTTGCACTCCACCAGGGGCTGGGAGCCTGTGCCCAGCTGTGTTGGAGAGATTTCAGTGCTCATGATGGTTTGGCCATCCTAAGACAGCCGGCCAAATCGTCACGCGCACTGACAGCAGTGCCCACCTCTCCATTTTCCCCTGCTGCTGTGCTGTGGCCCCCCCTTCCTCCCTCCCGCCCCCCCCCCAAAAAAAAACTCGGCTACAGGACGAAAAATAAGATGATCTGCATTTTATTTTTTGTTTACCTCTGCGGACAGTGGGATGACACTCCTCCACCATAGGGAAGGGGCGGCCGCTGGGCAGCAGCATTGTGCTAGCTGTGTTCAAAGGGGGCTGTCCTCTTGTCATGTGTAGGATGATGGATTATTCTACCAGAAGAAGGGCACAGAAGCACAACATCTATTCAAGGGTGTCACTGCACTGAGAGGTGGTGCCTGTAACTTCAGTCTGCCTGGGTGCTTAGATCACTGCCCACTAGTAAGAGTCTGGGGATTAGCTTGGCTGGTAAGTTAACCCCTTCACTGCTGATGACGAGCTCAGCTCGTCATCAGCCACAGTGGTCTTGTGCGGATGACGATAATGACTTATGCAGATGACTCACAAGTCCTATTCTCACTTTCCAAATCTGACGTGTCTACCCCATCTGCATTAAAAGTAGGCCTCCAAGAAATTTTTTGTTGGATGTCAGACAACCAACTCAAACTAAATGGAGATAAAACAGAGGTTCTCCTGTTAGGGAATAGTAAAGATCTCTGGAATGATTCCCATTGGCCACCGTCATTAGGTAAACTTCCACCTCCAGCCTCTCAGGTTAGAAACCTTGGGGTCATCATTGATGACAGTCTATCCATGTCCCAGCAAGCTAACAAAGTGGCAGGTATATGCTTCACCATTCTCAAATGGTTACGCAAAATCATCTGGATGTTGCCACCTACTACCCAGAAAACCGTGGTCAACGCCTTAGTGACATCTCGGCTTGATTACGGTAACATCTTATACCTGGGCTCAAATAAGGCAGTGATAAAGCGTCTGCAACTAGTGCAGAACGCTGCGGCTAGACTGCTCTGCAAAATCCCTAGATCGGCTAGGATCACCAAACATCTCAGGGATCTGCATTGGCTTAAGGTTGAAAACCGTATTTGTTTCAAAGCCCTGAGCTACCTATTTAAAATCAAAGCTGGCACTGCCCCCAAATATCTACAGGCCCTTGCTAAACCCTACCTCCCAAATCGCAATCTGCGCTCAGGCACAGCGGCGAACTTTGTGGTACCTAGGTTTAAACGAGCCAGAATAGGCGGGAGATCTTTCTCCTACCTGGGGCCAATGCTGTGGAACTCACTGCCTATCCACATACGCAAGGAGGAAAGCTATGTGAATTTTAGAAAGAGCATAAAAACTTGGCTGTTCAATAAATAATTGCTTTGTCTGTTCTCTCCCCAGTGATATTGTGTGCTTTGCGGTTCAGGCGCCGGGAAACCCTTTGTGGGTAGCTGCGCGCCTTACAAATGCTATAAAATAAATAAATGTAACGCTGCTTTTGGAAAAAAGCCGCACAGCGGAAAAATAACCGCCGCAGCGATGCGGTTAAAGGCAGTGAGAGAGAGAGGATGTTTCATGCCAGCTAAGGGCATGTTACGTGGCTCTCTCTGTGGAGCTTTGGCTAGTAGATTGACGGATAGCTATTCAGTGAGGGCTCAGGTGTGTGGCCTGAGGACTAGTGGAGGGGCTTTTAGAGTCTCTTAGGGCTAGGTAGATATAAACAGGTTATATCTGATAGCTTGCTGAGGGCCTCTGATGGCTGAGTGAGGATTTCTGAGGGGCAGTATACGAAGACGGAGGGTCAGATGCGAGGCTTTAATTGCTGTCAGTGTAGATATATGAGAGACTTTGAGGAATTCAGAATCGTTTCTTGTTTTTTTGCAGTATTTTTATATAGCACAAACTCGATCCGAAGGTATTGGAGCACTTTACATGAGCACCGGTTACGTTACACAAGGACACATTCATTTTTGTTAGGCATGGGGAGATTAAGTGATTTGCCCAGAATCACAGGCTTTTGACCTGATGCAGAGACTCCAAACTGGTTCCCCAGTTCCAAAGTTGGCAGCTCTGACCGTTATGGCTCCCCCCCTTAATGCCTCATAATTCTGAGGGAGGGGTGGTGAGCGCTTGCAGGGCACCTTTGTCGGTGTTTGATGCTAGGGTTCTTTGAGAGTGGATATTGGGTTAGAGAGTCAGAAAAGAGGATTTCCAAGGGATGGAAATGTTCCTCTGAGTGATAGTAGAGAGAGTCACAAAGATAGAGGAGGTAGTCTCCAAGGAGGGACTGAAGTCCTTCAGCTGAGTTTCAGTCATATCTGATTCTTGGCTGCACGTTGGTACGGTAGACTGGCTAACGGGTTGTAAGAGCGAGTTTAGAAGTGTTGTTGCTTTGCATTGAGGTTCTGAGGGCAAGTTGAGGTGGACTGCTGTATTGTTAAGGTTCACAGAGAGAGGCTGGTATTTTCAAAGATGCCTGATGTCCCTGGAAGCAAGCTGTGGGTCAACCAACTAGCCTGCCGAGTGGCTGAGATGCTCTGAGGTCCAAGAGAGGAGCCTGAGACCCAACTGAGAGACCGCCATGGCCCCTGAAGCCGAGCAAAGAGCTCAGAGAGCTTATGTTGTGGCTTTGCATGTAGATGGAATATCTCCCATAGAGCCAATATTTACAGTTTGGCAGGATGATCCTGAAGTGAGCGTGCATGGACTGCAGGAGGACCTTTTGATGGTGTGGTGTCTGAGGGATGTATAGTTGATTGGAGGTCTGCATGATGGTTGTATGACAGGCACGGAGGGCTAAACCAAGCCTGTCACTACCAACAAGCCCGAACCACAAATGTGTCTTAACCATGCATTCCTTTACCACGCTTGCTTTTACCACACAATTTCGTTGTGAAGGCATAAGTGGTAAGGGAGTATGTGTGGTTAAGATCACCACTACCCTGACACCACTTCCCCACCCTAAGCCCTAAAATTATATCCCCTACCCCGTCCCCCTGCCCTGAGGCCCAAACCTGCCCTGCCATTAAAACTACCCTTTTCCCTCTCCCTGCCCTGAGGCCTAAACACTGCCCCTACCATAAGCTACCCCGACCCCAGCCACCCCCCGCTTTGAATCCTAAAACTTACCCCTGTGCTGTCCATTAAACTACCCCAACCAATTCCACTACCCTGAGGCCTCAAACCCTGCCACAAATTTAAAATAAACTACCACAACCCCACTCACATTTAGTTTTCATCTGCCCTACACTGGTAAAAACCATTAGAGGATTCAATTTTCCATTATATGAGGCATACATCCATACATACTGCCTCCTTAATGCAGTGTTATTGTTTCACTCTCAATCAGCACGAGGGCAAAAGGAGTAGCTTTTAATTCAATGCTCCTTGTATTATGAATACATCTAACAACTGTTCTCTTTATGACACCTATTGTACTTGCCGGGTCGTATCATAATCCACACGTGGAGTTATTGCACACAAGAATGGGCATTTGGGGCTTCCATGTTGCATCTTTAATGCATATATTATTTGCTTGCAACAGAACCCACCCAAAACCTGCACATCCTGGATATATTGGCTTGTGGGTTGTTTCATCCTTTTGAAGTTGGTACAGTGAAAACTATTGAAATGCAAAATATTTAATTTTTCTTTGGCAGATGCACAGGACATATGCCAAGGAATTACACCTTCCTTGGAAAGAAGAATACAGCTTGAATGCAGCTAAAATACAGCCACTATGCAGATGATTTTTCCAACACTCTTTTCTTATCATCCAAGACCTACATAAATTATTCCCTGTAAGAGAGATGAAGGTCTTTAGCCTGATGCAGCAAGCCCTATCACATGCTCATACAAAGACCTTTTCCTCCATAGTCTAAATTTGGATAAAACACAACAAAAGTAGCTGATTACACAACAGGCTACAGAAATAGCTGGTTCTCAAAGAGCTAATTGGTTATTAGCTCAGCTCAAAAACGGCAATCTGTAATGGCATGAAAGGCACAGCAATATGCAGAGGAAGGGAGAGATTGTGGACTAAATGAGGATGCGCTGCCACAATCCAGGGGGCAAGTTTCAATGGAAGATCTATAGGAGAAAAAACTACAGAGCACTGAAGAGGCAATAACCCATACTAACCTTAAAATATCATCAAAGGGCCAGATCCCTTAGGGGAAATATTGAACATCTTTTGCGAGTAGACCACTCCGAAACACAGACAATGGTATGTGAAAAAAAAAACAAATAGCCAAATTGGGTGTTCATACCTTCCTCTATGAATACCTTTTGAGTTCTTCTTTTTCCACTTACAAATCTTTGCACATAAACAAGAGATGAATCTGGCAGAAAAACCAACACCTCAGACCTGCCAGTGGGACACAGTTCTGCTCGGTGTTCAGTGTGTTTACCATTAGCTTTGCATTGTTATCGCAGAGTCATAAATTCACCCCTGGCGGAAGGTGTAGTCCATGAGTGCCTTAAACAGGTTGCCAGTCCGCTTCTGATAAATAATGAGGTATGAGCCAAACACAGACTAGTTACAAATCTCTCCTACTTTAGCAATTTTTTTGAAGTGGCATTCACTTGACCACTGCAGGAAAGCATGGAACAAGTCAAGCTACTCCGTAACCACCCATCAGCATTCAGATCCACAAAAGTGATAGAAACCTGGGTAGCCGACACCGAAGAGGTGTTTCTCATCATTCCAGATGGAAAACCACGAGCAATATTGATCCTCCCGCAGTATATAACACGGCAGACCCTGTCAACCCACTAAAAAAAGAAAAAAAGACTGTGAGAGAACTTTGGTCTGGATCTAACTCTTCCTCCACAATAGGTATCATCTAATCAGAATATATTCCCAGGATAGGAAATCTTCTGGAGAGCCTCGTGGTTCATTCTTCTCACCAGGACTTTGCCTTAGTTGAACAATACAATAAAAATTGTAGATGTAAGTGATTGATATATTGGCTTGGCAAGTAAAGCCTTAAAATAACTGACAACAAAGACGTCTTGCTTTACCACTATCACTGCATAAATGTATACTACAGTCATAATATGACCAGAACCTAAATTAAGGGATCTTACAACAAAATGATCCAGTTAACTTGGCCTTGAGGTGCAGAAAAAAGTTTCAGTCATAACTTGGAATTTGAGATCCCTAAGGGTCATTGTTGAGTCAGACCAGTCAGTCATCACCTAAATGAACAGTGTTGTAAGAAGGACCACTATTGAGCCGCTGTTGCTTTGCAAGGTTCGGCTTTTCCCAGAAAATGGGTTGCTAGTTATGGCCTGAATTAACTATTTTAATGTGGTGTACATTGGACTTTCCAACAGTAATGTAAAGCAGTTTAAAAGGGTCTGCTCAAGACTGTTATAATGTGTGCCTGCACACAAGCAACTTCAATGTGTTCATTAGCACTGCAAGCTTCTTTTTTTTTTTCTATTTTTCTTTTTTTTATTTAATAAATTTTTATTGATACAAAAATTATAAGTGGTCGTGATCCCAGTCAAAGTTCCATGCACAAGGTGTTTTGTAATGAAGGTCTATTCACATTCAGGTTACACAACATGTGTGCTCAAAAGACATCAGTGTGACTCATTCAAACACCACTTTCCAGCCAGCATTTATTTATTTAGATAGTTTTTTATAGTGTGAATTTGGCCCTTGCGGTTATTAGAGCGCTTTACAAATGTATAGAGAGCTGCACTGTGATAACGGTGAGATAAAAAATATAGGTAGCGCCCAGATAGGGGAGGGCATGCTTTACAAGGTTCAGGGAGTAGAAGGGTAAAATCACTAAAAGACAAAATAACAACAAAAAACAGTAGCAATAGGCAAGGTCAAGAAACGGCAGGGTACAGTCAGGATTGAATATGTTGGAAACACAGAGGTCGCCAAGAAGGTAGTCATGAGTGTGATTGAGGGCAAATGGGTATCTAAGAGTCTAGGGAAGAAATGTGTTCATGATGAGTACTTTGACTTATTTTTTGAAGGTAATAGTTGAGGGATTCATTCTGAATTTAGGGAGCAAGGTGTTGCAAATTCTCAGGCCGTCCCCAAGCAAGTTTGGTTGTAAGTTTTCTTCTTGAGGAATCTCTGTGGTTTCAAGAGCAGGGTGTCAGAGATTCAGGAGGATCTGGAGCTGCCAGAAAGTATGATCTTTTGAGCAGTGTACCTGGGGGCTTTATGTGTCATGCTGGACATTTTTTGCTGTATTCTTGCTTTGTATGGTAGCCAGTTGAGGGATTTCAGACCAAGGGTGATGTGGTTGATTCATTTTGAGCTGATTATGAGCCTTGCAGCAGCATTGAGCGAGGTCCTTAGCAGAGCCAGTTTGGATCTGGGCAATCCAGGGAGGGTTGTACTTCCATAGTCCAAACTGGGAATCACTAGGGCTTGCAATGCATGATCGAAATCGTTGAGGGGGAGGATGGGTTATTGTTTTCTTAGAATGTTCGTTTGGTGATTCGCCCCTTTGGTGGTGGCACTGATGTGCTTCTGCATGTTGAGGTTCTTGTCGAGAATTAATCCCAGCGATCTCGCTGATCAAAAAAGATTAAAAAGTGGGCCGAAGAGTATTCTGATTGACCCGGATTCTTGTGGTCCTTTCCGAGCTGCATGCTTGGCAGGGTGTATGTTGTTTTCCATTGTATGTGCGAGAGTGGTGTTAAAGGACAGAACTTGAGGCCGCTGTGATCTCTGCAGTGTCTTCCTTTGGAGTAAGTTTAACCGAACCAGAAGCCTCTTTGTTAGCTAATGGATGTTGTTTGAAATAAGAGTGTGGAGGCATAAGTGTGTTGAGGTGATGGTGGCCCGGATTCGCTTAGCCTAATAGGATAATCTTTACACATGTTTTCGTAGGTTGGGATTTAAAATCCATGCTTATCTGTAGTACAGACACCCAGGGAGCCTGCAGTGAGCTAGTTTGTAGCTTCCCTGGGGAATTAAAGTGTAGGGCGTGGCGGGTGCATCATGTCTCCTTGGGGGCCAGTGGGGGAGATGAGGATGAGAGAGTTATCACATCTCTTGGTTACACACTTCAGCCCAGGTGGCAGGTGATGCTCAGCATTCAGGGGAGCTAGTCGGTTCTACTGAGAACTGTCAGAAAGGTGTCTCTGTACTGCGGACTTTGGTATTAGTCGTTTTACTACTAATTATGTCTGACTTATGAAAAGTAATTTTATTGCTTCTGAGCTGGAATTAAGTTTATTTTATAGTGTGTCTTTTATTTGTATGTGTATTTGTGTTTGTATGCCTCACTAAAGCATGTAGTTCAGTGTGAACCAGAGATGTTCCTATTAAAACTAGTTTTCCCTCGGTCTTCGGCCATTCAGAGGTCACTGGCAGGTGATTTTGTTGGGTATCTGTCGCTCACAGCTAGTGCCTCGCAGGTGGTGTGTAGTGCAGTCGTTGCTTGCTGGAGGAGGTGGTGAGGGTTAGAAACCCGATGCTGGATGAAACAAAATGAAGGTCAGTGGATAGTCCGAGCATAGCATAGCATAGCTCGTTATTAGCAACTGCAAAACGTAGGAGAGAAAAAACATTAAACCCGGAAGGGCTTATCCTTTTGTGGTGCAACGATAAAGCCCCAGGCAGTTGGGCACTACAGCTCAGAACCACACAGAAGTCTACAGGAGGATTGTTATCTGATGGGCCGAGCGTCGATGCCTTCTAATCTACAGGCTGCTTGGGGTCTCAGGTCTTTCCTGCTGGCTGTGTTACTCTGTAGCCACTGGAGACTGGCAGAATGCTACAATGTATGAATTATATTACAACCGGGCCATTTTTCTGGATTTCTCAGTAAACCTTAGTTACAAGTGAGCAACTCCAACTGGTCTTTGGAGGGGGTGGGGGAGGAGGGTAGGGGGGGGGGGGTTTGAGGGGTGGACCAACATCTCACAAAGCCCAAACTCCCACCATGCAGAAGAAATATGCCATTGTCGCCCCCCAAAAACGTGATGGTTGAAGAGCTATTCCTGAAGCTGAAATTCTAATAGGCAGTAAGGAGTCACTGAACTCATCCCGTAACCCTGAACTCAGACCGAGAGTCTCCAACTGGTCTTCAAAGCCGCTGTTAACAGAGAGTGGGGGCTACTGATGCAGGGAATGCCCTTAGCAGCTACAGAGGGCCCCCAGGCAGATGTGGGGGGGGGGTGGGGTACAAACAGGACCTGGGACACCTACAAAACTAGTTGTCCCCATGTGTAACTGTGTAGCTGCAACTTCGGGTCAGGGCCTGTAAAATGTCATCTCTGGAACTGTGTGTTATGCAAATATGGCACAGATGATTCCGAGGTCAGAGGGGTCAGCCTTAGCCAACAGATCACTGTTTATTAGGGTGATGGAGGGTAGGTCGAGAGGCGCAGTATGGGATCAGCGCATGTGCTGCCCTTGAAAGTTTCCTGCATCTTCACTACCCATTGGATGTTCAGATGCCTTTCTGTTTGGTCCTGCCCACCTAGGCTGCCGCTCCCTCGACTCCCTGATGGCTCGCTTTGCTGAGGCGTCCTCAATGCGGTCTGTACTCCTCTATCTTTGACCTGCTAGTGAGGGTTGCTTCTTTCCTTGGCTGTCGATTCATCATCGTTTTCTCCAAAGTAGGACCGGTAGAGTGCCCTAGACTTGGCCTCAGTTCTGTTGGGGTGCAGCAGTACAGGGAGTTCTGGTCCTTGTAAGGTGATGTCCCTGGATTGGACTACAGAGCTAGTTCTGTGTCCAAAGGGCAGAGAAGGATTTGACTGTGGAGGGTCAGCCCTTAACCGGACCTGGTGGAGGGTGAGGAGGGGAGGGAAGGGGACACAATAAAAAGAATGATCACTTTGTGTAATCGTAATTTCTGCCAAGCAAGCACAGGGCACATTTTCGTGGGCTTTTCTGTAATTGATGGACGGAGCGGTGAGCACTCAGCAACCGGTCAAAGAAATATGTTTTTCAAGAGAGACATGCCAGACTCCCCAAATGGGTCTACAAATTTCCTGTCCGCTCATAGCTCAGTATGAATGGGGAGACCACTGACCATCATTGGCATGTTGACTGGACCCTACGCAAATTTTACTTTCAGAGCAGGGGTTTCCTGGCTGATCTAGGTCAAGAAAAGATCTGCCCAAGCTACATTATTGGTTTAGGTCGACCTTAACTTGGTGCCGGATGCAGTACGTCACATGCATGTGTTCATTTGACAGTGACGGAGATTGTAGTACTCCTCTGTTTGGGGTACTGCAAAAGATCTGTGACCCGGTCAATCAACTGATACTAACCCTCAGTCTCTCCATATCCTGTTGATCGGACGGTGTTACCCTCCACTGTGAGTACGGACATGCTTTGGGCGCGCCAGCAGAGTCTTACATCCTTGTGGGAGTGAAATTAAGTCATTGTTGAGAGCCACAGGTGGTCTTGAAATGGAGGCCATTGGTCAGAAGTAAAGCAGCGCTGAACAGAAGGAGCAAAATGGAGGCATATGGTCACAATCGATCGACCCAGCACCTCTCCGCTACAGTGAGGCTTTTATCCATTCCTGCATTGGAGAGCAAGAGGGGTTTGGCAAGAGAACTATCAATTCTATTTTAGAAGACTGAAGTTTCTGATAGTCCAAAATCAAGCACCGGCCCTGCTTCAGGCAACGGATGCTTTGTGCACCCCCTTGTTTCATTGATCAGTTGGGTGTCATCTACAGATTGATGACAGGTACCTTTCCTCTGCAACTAAGTCTCCCAAAGATTCTGTTTACGTGTTGAACAGTCTGGGTGAATTTTTGGCATCATAAAACCAAAGAGGATTTGGATAATCAATGTCTTCACTTTTAGGTACTTGCATTTGACTCTGCTCGATCAAGGTAAAGCTCTGTAGGATATTTCCATCTTTCCTATGTGGTTTTTCATTGTATTGTGCAATGTCTTTCGGTCCGCTGTATCAAACGCCACTGAGAAGTCAAGAAGGACCACGCTGTTTCTTTTTCAGAAACTGGCAGTATATGAGGTAGAACCTGAAGGTTTGTGTTGTTTTTGTTGGTTCTGCAACCTGTTTGGAAAAGATTTTCCTTCTGTTTTCCTAGAAAGCAGTCAGGTGTGTTTTTTGTGAGCAGCACAGTAATCTGCCGGATTAGTTAATGGTGATCCTCATCACTCACAGTCCAACTCCATTCCTCCCTGTCCCCATGGCGATGGACCACAAGGATGATTGACCTTTGCTTGATCTGGCAGAGCATGTTTGCATATCCTGGTGACGTGTCATACTAGAGTCTTTTGGTTTTCAATGATGTCACTGGGTGTTGGAGTGTCTGTGACTTTGGGTATTTATCCAACCACATGGAGCAATGACTATGACGAGGAAACAGTCAAGGAAGTCATACCCCAAATAGCAGTCCTTTTCTCTACTTTGACTCACAGTCCTTGTTTTCCTCCCTCTGTGCCCCACAGACGTTGCCCACAGGGATAGTTGGCAGGAAGAGCATTCCCCCTGTTCCTCCTATGTGGTGACGTGCAAGGAAGGATTTCTACAGAAGTTAAATCTGGGAGAAACCCTATGTATATGAACATGGAATATTGTATTGCGTTGGCTAGGAAGGGCAAATCCTGTTTTTGGAATGGGCCTCATCCTCCTAACCTTCTGCAGTGAGGACTGTGATGATGAAAAAGGATGAATAGGTATTACTGCTCTCCTCTGCCTATTCCACTAAAAGGAGGCTGGTGATTGGTTGGAAGTTATATGAGCGGGCTGGGTCAGCAGATGGTTTCTTTAGCATTACTTTGACCTGCCCTGTGTTGAGGTTTTATGGCAGTGATGCCTTGCTCCAATGATAAGTTCCCCCTCTTCAGGTAAGACAGCCCAGGCCGGGGCCGGCCTCCTTCGCTAGGCTCGCTGTGATTGGGTCTCCCGTGAAACCTGGGAAGGTGATTGACAGCGCGCTGGAAACCCTGTAACGCCTCACTCAGGTTGAACGAACAGGCCATGCCTTCTTTTCTAAACTGATCTTGTTTAATAATAGTAACCGTGTTTAAAATAAAACTTAATTCAGAGTATTGGCACCCGGCATTTGTGAAGTTAACTGCACGCCGGGCTGGCCCAACTTGTTGATGATGTCTGCAGTGCCGTGTGCTGGGCGTCACAGCTATTGAAACATCTTCTTTCTGTTACACACAGCTGGAGCCGGCTGCTGCGGGTGGGGGCCAGATGTGCGTTCTAAATACTTTACAGAGTCAATAGCTTCATCTGCTTTCTGTGGCCCGTTTTAGGCTTCTTGAAGAAACCATTTAACAATGGTATGTTCCAAAAACACGAATTTATTATGACACTGTCCTTATGTGTTACGTATATTTGACAGTGAGCAGATGCTAAACTGGGGTGACGCCTTGCTGGTGTGGTGTGTCTGCGTGTGACAGGGCCGTGCGGACTGTAATGCTTGCAAGAATTACTTCCAGATGTCACCTGGGCGGAAGCAGCGTGAATCATCTCGGCAAATCCTCAGTCCGAGCTGCGCGGCGGTCGTGACAAGAATGCCGACCTCCTGCAGGAAGCATGCACTTACTTCTGGGGCGGGTTTGCAACCACTATGCTTGCTTCATTCCCTTGCATTATGCACTAAGCTCACACGAGCCCGTGTTGACACACACGTCACGTTTCCCAAGAGATTCATAGAAAGATATTTTCCAAACAAAAGAATGTCAGTGCGTGAACATTGTTTTCCGTCCAGTGCAGGCCAGCGGTCAAGTTTGTTCTCTCATTTTTTCAAGTTTAGAGCGAACCCCGAGCCTGTCCTGTTGTTGGGGTGCAGCACCCTGGCTACGGATATTAAAATAGACACATTCGAGGCAGGCGGTAAGGTAGGCTGTCAATGGGGGAAAAAAATCGGCCGTGGGACATTTCGGCCCAAAGAAAGATTTTATATTTCAGCTATTGTTCATTTCCGAGTTGCGGGGGTGCTTCTAAGCACGTCAAAGTCCAAGCAAATGCGATCCTCCTTTCGCGTGTCACGAGTACCATTTAAAATAACTCATATGAAATAAATTCAGATGCACAGCCATATAATATTGACATACAATAATCCTTATTCATTATTGACGTCCCAAATGAGATCACGCAATACATAGTTCAGTTTGCCAGACTTTCAAACATGTTATGGACACACTTGACTGGCGATACGTTACAGTGTCTAGTGTAGCTCCACATAGTAATAAAAATAATAATAATAAGGTATAATTGCAACATTTCATTATGTCATTCTAAATATATATTCTCGCTGTACATATTTCCGTATATTTGTTCCTCAGAGCTTCAGGTGTAGAGCCTTGACTCAGTTCTAGGTGCTAGATTTGACGCGCCTCCCAGTAATGATCCTTTTGTATTGCCCTCTGGGGCTCTAGAAGCTGATTAAGCACTAGAATTCCTTCTCTAACGCCGGATAGCACAGTAAATTGAACACCGAAAGTGTGAGCTAAGCAGGTAAAGTTAGTAAGCACCTGAGGCATTGTGGGTAAGCTAATGAATCAGGAACATATTATGTGACTTCAAAATATAAATAACTCCCGGTCTCTCATACCTGAATGATTAGTGGCGAGTAGCGGCCACGCAGCCCACTCAGGCTGGGCAGATAGCACGCGGCGGGAGCCGAGGGGCTACGGCTAGAGCTATCGACTTTGGAGCTGGGGAACCAGGTTTGAATCTGAGCATCAGCTCAACATCCAGTGATTTTGGGCAAATCGCATAATATCCTCGTGCCTACAAAAATTAACATAGCTGCCAAGGTCTCAGATTGCTTATGTTTGACATTGTCATGCTTTCAGTGTAATTATGAGTGACATTCAATGACTATGAGTGACACTTTCTCGTGAGCAAAATCAAGCAATGAAGACGAGGGAAACATATACATATCAGACATTGCACCGATTTGAGCAACAAGAAACTCTAAGAAGATCTCAAAACTGCTGCAAAGCATCAGAAATAGAAGGGCACTAACCTAGTGCCCTCGTAACCTGATCGTACTGTTAAACAAATGTGTAACCATGATATTAAACATTAAACAAGCTCTGCAGAGGCTGTATTTCATTAAAGTTCTGTTCACATATGCAGACATGCGCTGTTAAATAGAAAAGATACTACTTACTGAATGCAACATATTGTAATTTGCATTATAAAATAAACAATATACAATTAAAGAGGCAACAGTCAGCTGACTCGTGGACTCGACAGCTGCCGCAGACAGCAGCCTCAGGAGAGGGAGCCTGAGACACACGGGTCACAGCTAGCTAGGGCGCTGTATTATTTTAAAAAGACTTCTTTAATTTGCCTATAAATCTGTAATTGTTTGTTTTAAAAAACAACATATATAATGCTTGAGCAATCTTTCTGATAGTGGTTTAAACAAATGCCGCTTTTAAATATTTTCTCCTTAGACTTAAGAGGGACGGGCATAAACTAATTAGGTGCTCTATCTAGCCACCTTTAGAACCACTCCATTTACAGCTATTTAACAATAAACATTGAGTATTCTACTCACCCTCGAATTGTAAAGTAGAATTAACCCAATCTCAGGTACTTTCTTTTGCAAACAGGGTCAAGCAATAAGTGTAATAATTCTGCCTAGGAATACAGTAGGCCTCACTGGTACAGGCTGCATTTTTATGAGTCTGTGAGAGGAGAAGGTCAGTTTACTGATCTTAGTTTTCTATTATTATTTTACTATTAATCCTCATATTGGTCTTTATTAGTTCTTTGCCTTTCTATCGGGGTCTTTTATGAAATCTGTAAATGATGGCAAATGATTCTCTATAGGTATTTTTTCGACCTTTGTGAGACTTGGCTCCTTTGATGCTCTTATGCCTTGGTTAAGTTTTTTGAATATCGGCCATTTGATGGAATTGATGGAAAATGCACATTCTGCAGCCACCTGTAAACACTCACTGGCCAGCTTGGAGTTTTGTGTTGCCAACACATCGGAAGCGGGTCATCCGATGACGGCTGAAGGGTCCTTGTTTTTGAAAAGACAATCACCGTTTTGCTGCCGGGGCTCACTGCTGCAATCTTGCTCCCTGTTACACGGCCGGGCTTGGCTCCGCCCACATTCATCGCGAACGACCGGCCGGGCTTGGCTCCGCCGGTCTGACACAAGGACTACAATCCCCAGGAACCCTTGGGGCGCAACGACGACGCCGCTGCTGAGCGCGCCAGGAGGCGCTTAAAGCAGAGCCAGGTGCGGAATCCCTTGACAATCACCGTTTTGCTGCCGGGGCTCACTGCTGCAATCTTGCTCCCCGTTACACGGCCGGGCTTGGCTCCGCCCACAATCATCGTGAACGACCGGCCGGGCTTGGCTCCGCCGGTCTGACACAAGAACCACAATCCCCAGGATCCCTTGGGGCGCAACGCCGCCGCCGCTGCTGAGCGCGCCAGGAAGCGCTGAAAGCAGAGCCAGGTGTGGAATCCCTTCACAATCACCTTTTTGCTGCCGGGGCTCACTGCTGCAATCTTGCTCCCTGTTACACGGCCGGGCTTGGCTCCGCCCACAATCATCGCGAACGACCGGCCGGGCTTGGCTCCGCCGGTCTGACACAAGGACCACAATCCCCAGGATCCCTTGGGGCGCAACGCCGCCACCGCTGCTGAGCGCGCCAGGAGGCGCTGAAAGCAGAGCCAGGTGTGGAATCCCTTCACAATCCCCTTTTTGCTGCCGGGGCTCACTGCTGCAATCTTGCTCCCTGTTACACGGCCGGGCTTGGCTCCGCCCACAATCATCGCGAACGACCGGCCGGGCTTGGCTCCGCCGGTCTGACACAAGGACCACAATCCCCAGGATCCCTTGGGGCGCAATGACGCCGCCGCTGCTGAGCGCGCCAGGAGGCGCTTAAAGCAGAGCCAGGTCCCTCGTCCCGCGAGGACGCGCGCGGGACGTGCCGGACGAAGCCCAGACAAAGGGCGGACAGTCTTAGACAGTCCGAGACTGTCCGCGACTGGACTGGGCCAGGACTTCTGCCTATGCTGTAACAGAGGTAGATCTCTGAAGTAAGACTACACTGCCTAATTGAACTTACTGTATTAAGAGACATTATTTATGTAACCTATTCTCTTCTATTTTGTGTGTTGATTACCCTTTGACATTAACCCCTTTGTCAATTTGTGCCACTGTATAATATGCCCAAATAAATTGGGGCTACCGCGACCAATACTATGGATAACTATCTAGTTCAGGTGGTAACTAAAATCAACAGTGAAAGAAAGCAGTCATTAGGACTGAGCCAATCCCCCATTCTTTACCCCCCCCGAGTCAACACTCTGAATCACCCCCGATAGTTTCACCACTGCATGCTGCCAACAGTGACGCCCCTGACATTGACCTCCATGTCAATGAAATCTTCAATCAAAGCGCTCTGTTGGTGGCTGATGCAGAAATTCATGCTGAAAATAACCTTGACACACAGGTGGATGTAATAATTGAGGAAGCTTCCCCCCTGTGTCTGTAACTAGGGCAGTTAGGATGTGTAGACAAACACAGCCTAAGCATGTGGGATTACGGTCTGGGAGAAAAAGGGTTATACCACCACAAAAAAACAAGGACATAAGTATGGATCATGAGGAAGATAGTGCTAGGCAAACCATAGATGATGAGTTATTCAATAGGATAGCTGACATGATCAATTGTATGATAAAGGCTATTATTAAACCACTGGTGTGCAAAATTGACAAGCTCACTGCTGAGCTAAAAAGATCGGGTGGGGTCCAGAACAAGATAGCCCAGGAGGTGGGCAGTATGACAACCCTAGTATCAAATTTAGCACACACAAATAATGAGCATACTGTGAGCGGGACAGAGGGCAGTGGTAACGCCGCATTGACTACCCCCCCTGGGCAGGTATTAGAAAATCCTGACAATGAGGCAGTGACAAGAGAAGACCCTCTATTAAGACCAATTGCCCCAACCGCACCATGCCCGGAGAAAGATTCTCTCCAATTTATAGTAGATTCTTCACCTTTGGTGCTGGTATTGGCCAATGTACCCGTCTTGCCACCTGGCCAGTCAGAATCTGTTTCATCACTGACTAGTAAGGCACTACACTGGCTGTCAGGTAACATGCAGATGGCTCCATGGGGGAAACAACAGTTAGCCGGGGAGATCAAGACGGCCAGGAGGGTAGCCTGGATAGGGAACAGACAAAAAAAGTTCAAAGGTGATTGTGTAGTACTGAATTTTTCTAACTCGGCTGTATTACCTAATCTCTTGTCAAATATACTCCCCCCAACGTAGGAGTGGAACTATTGTTCCCCTTACTCTTGAATTTTTTTATGGTGAGCAAAAAAGTGTGACACACCCAAATACTTTAAGGCCTAGTTGGAACGCATGGGCGCATAGATGGGATGCGAGTGCTTCAGCAAATGATTGGGGGACAAGTTCAGGAAATAGATTTGGGGTGGCACACCCTTATACTTCTAGGCCCAGGTGGAATACAGGGGTACATAGATGGGATGCGGGTGCTCCAGTAAATGATTGGGGGTTAAGCCTAGAAAATAGATTTGGGATACTGTCAGGCCTAAATGACTGCGACTGACTCAAGAGGGGTCATAATATGATATGCAGCATAGTATCTGATGAACTTGGAGTATGCGATTCTATAACCCAGAGAATTGCCTCTACAAATGATATTCCCACGAAAGAGATAAATAGGATGGGAAACTGCAATATACCCGAGGATCTGGAAAGGTTGAACTGTGCTAGTCAAACTTTTAACCTTAATGTTTCTGACCCATATAACTACCAAGGGCAAGAATCACTAGAATTAACAGCGATATTGGGTAACCCATCGGCCAGTGAAATATCTCTGCCTATACTAGATGATGGGACCCAATGTACTCCTAGGGCTACGTATCCATCTACTTTAATAGCTTGTCCAGTAGATACAGATCTACCAATATCAGTTGCTCCTGAGAGTACTATCATGGCCTCTGGGCATGTGATCTGTAATGGAATAGGGGAGGCTAGGCTAATCTCCTGGAATATTGCAGGAATAAAAAAGAATCTGCCTGATCCAGCATGGCACCAATATCTTGATAGCGGGGACCTCATTTTATTCCAAGAAACCTGGGGGCTAGAAAGCTATTATAAAATTGGATATAGGTCCTTCTTTACCCCAGCTGTTAACATACATGGTGGTAGACCATCTGGGGGCTTGATGATCTGGGCCAGAATCACAATGGGGGTTACCTTTAAACAAATAGATTCAAACAACCCCAATATATTGATCATAGAATTAAAGAAACCTAAAGGACCCACACTTTATGTGATCAGTATTTATAGTAGACCACATAATTCATCTAGAATTAGCACAGTGGGCCAGGTTTTTAGATTTGGTGCATGTACTTGAATTTGATTTAGATTTATATTGCACTTAAATAGAGTGACTTAAACTAGAATAATGATAATAGGAACTGGCCTGATCTTAGTGTTCCTGGTGCCTTTTTTTTTTTCCTAAAAAATTGTAATCTGTAAATGATGGCAAATGATTCTCTATAGTTATTTTTTCGACCTTTGTGAGACTTGGCTCCTTTGATGCTCTTATGCCTTGGTTAAGTTTTTTGAATATCGGCCATTTGATGGAATTTTCCTAGGGGGCGTGGCTTGGGCGCCGATGGCGATGGTCGCCTGAGAGCTCGGCTCCGGGACTAAGCCCAAAATTATCCTGAACATCGGAGGCTGAGGGGCGCCCCAGACCCCGCATTCGGTTGAGCGAGGCGACGACACCCTGCCGGGGGCCTTGGTGGAGTTTGGACGGGGGTGGCTTCGAAGAAATGCCGAAGTTTGCGGAGTTGCGGAGTGCGACCCAACATGGCGCCCGGACCCCTTTGTCCCATTGATCGAAACTACGGAGTTGAAGAGGTCTCGCGGGTGTCGCCTGGCACCCGGCTTCACCATCCTCAGTTGTTTTAGACATTGGACATTGGCAGGTTCGGACCTTCTACAACGGGTTTATGCTCGATTAGACGACCGGGCGGGTGCCCACGCACTAGAGGGCACCGGGCGCGGGTGCCCTCTGTTCCAGGCGGTGGTCTGCACCGTGACTCCGCAACTAGCCACGATCTCCTGTCCAGCCAAACTACATGGATGACGCGACACTCTGGCGCCACAGGTCAACCGAGGGAGTTGGTGGCCCTCGCCCCGGAGCTATAGTGGGTGAACGGGCCTGCCCGACTCGGCGACGGCTGTCTCCGCCCCCTTATCGGTGCCCTCGGACGCCGAAGCGGCGGAGTCTCCACAAGCTCTGGAGAAGGAGATCGCCCATACCAGACTTGAGAACAAAATCCCGGGAAGGTCGTGCGGGACACTTGTACACGGAGACGCCTACTCCGGGACCCTCGCGGAGAGCCCCTGGCGGCATGGGGAAACCTAAAGGAGCCAAGGGATCCAGCCAGACCACCTCAGACTCTGAAGCCCAGGACAAGGAAGAGCATGGAGACCCTAAACGACCTGGTGGCGCACCACTCCAGCAACAATTCGACCGTGTACTGGAAGCGATTGAGGCAACTCGGTCGGCCCTCCAACAGGACATTGCCCAGGTGACGACCGGCCTGGGCCTCCTTAGGGCAGACCATGGTAAACTCTCAGACCGGGTCAAGGAGGTGGAGGGCACGGTGAAGACTTTAGAACCGGCGCAGAGAACCCTGGCTGCGACGATAAAGGATGCCATGTCCCGAATCGAGACCCTCGAACGGAGGGCGGAGGATGCGGAAGGCCGCAACAGGAGGAATAACATTCGGGTGGTGGGCCTGCCGGAAAAAATCGAGGATGGCGATATGGTGCGATACTTGGAGACCTGGCTCCGAGACACGGTGGTCCCGGAGGGCCTGTCCTCCTTTTACACTCTAGAACGGGCCCACAGAGTCCCAGCACGGCCCCCACAGCAGGGACGAGCCCCAAGACCAGTGGTGGCGCGGTTGCTACATTTCCGGGACAGAGACCTGATCCTAAATGCCGCCAGGCACAATGGCCCATTCCAGGTTGCAAACAGTCAGGTGAATATCTTCCCTGACTACACCTACGAGACGCAGCGCAAGCGGTTCTCCTTCCTGGCGGTTAAGCGTGAACTCAGGAGTGAGGGCATCCAATATTCACTCCTATTTCCCGCAAGGCTCCGAGTCATTGTCGACGACAAAACCCAGTTCTTCGACACCCCAGAGGAGGTCTGTGACTGGCTCGAACTGTACCGGACAGGGAAAGATGGTTATAGCGCCTCGACCCATCAGGCGGAGGAGCCGGAACAAAGGAGGAGATCCAAGAGGGTCAGGAACCGCCGCGGCCGAACGGGAGGACCCTCGACTGCGGAGACATCATCGGAGCGGAGGGGAGTGTTGGAAGTTCTGTCGGAACTGTCGGGAGCAAGAGGCGAAGTCATCGAGGAGGAGGAAGAAAACCCGGGTGCTCAGGGGGCACCATCGGACTCGGAAGACTCAGTGGCAGACAGTACCCATACACCGGTGATCACACCGAAATTGGTGGAGGACCTTTTGGACGGACAAGGGTAACGGGATATGCTGCCTTGTTTTGGGTGGGGGCCCGGCAGGGGGGAGGCGGTTGCCGTTCTTTATTGCTGACAACGAAGGAGGGAGGGTTGGGGGGCTTCTGCTCTTGCCCCGGAAGGTTTTGACACAGGGGGGGGGCTTACTATAGTCCTGGTAGCCTGGGCGACGAGGGCCCACTGCCTCCGCTCAGCCCGCACCTGGCCCATAAGGCCTTCCTACGGTGGCGACCGTAGGACTAGTGGGGATTTTGGGGTTGATCTCCGTAGAGGTTTGGATGGGATCTAGATGGTGCAGTTTGGGTCCTGTTCTGGGGTGGTTGGGGGGGGGCTTTGTTGGTTCTTGGGTGGTTTGGTTCTGGTTGGGGAAAATGGCCGCCGTCAGCGCTGGGAGGATTGATGCTTTTTCTTTGTGGGGACCCGAACGGGGAGACTGTGCAAGAACACTCTGGGACAATGGCTGATGTTGCTAACTTGAAATGTATTACTTGGAACGTGAGGGGGCTTCACACTATGTCCAGGCGTCACAAGGTCCATGCTTATTTAGTGCGTAGGGGAGTGCAAATGGCGCTGCTGCAGGAAACGCATCTGAACAAGGCGGAAGGGGCGGCGCTTCAGCGTAGGTGGCGAGGGCAGGTCTTTTCCACGGCGTACTCTGCTTATGCCAGGGGGGCGCTAATATGGATTAGGGCAGGAGTCCCCTTCCAGGTCACGAGGACAGTGTTGGACCCAGAGGGGCGTTTCGTGGCCATATCAGGCACGCTAGGAGGGAGGGACCTGAATGTTTGCTGTGTGTATGCTCCTAATGTGGACCAGACTGCCTTCCTTTCCAGGTTATCGGGCTCGCTGGCCCACTTTTTCGCCGGGCCCCTCCTGCTGGGGGGAGACTTTAACTCCGTAGTGGATGTAGACATAGACCGCTCGCATCCCCCGCTCCCCGATTCCCCGGTCCGGCGGACGGCTAAGGGCCGTCAAGATTGGCAGACCCGCTGGGGTTTGACGGACATTTGGAGGGCGCATCACCCCGCGTCTAGAGATTATTCATACTTTTCGAGCCTTCATGAGCTGCATGTCAGACTAGATGGCTTTCTTGGTTCATCCGAATTAGTTTCGGCAGCGGTCCGATCGGAGTACTTATCGCGGACTATCTCGGACCATAACCCCCTCCTACTGGACATTCGCTGGTTCCCTGGGACGCCGGCAGTACCCACCTGGAAGATGCGCCCCGAGATCCTCGAGGACAGTGTCTTCAAGGCGGACCTAGGGGAGAGAATCGCGGATTATTTTGCGTCCAACGGCGGCTCCGCGAGTACTAGGGCGTTCGAATGGGACGCTTTCAAGGTGGTGGTGAGGGGCTACTGTATCTCTAAGAAGGTGGGCATGCGGCGTGTTATCCTGGCTGACTTAGACACAGCAGACCGAGCGCTCCGCGAGCTCGAAATTAGCCGCCCCGGACACCCGGAATTGCAAACACAATCGGTAGAGGCGAGGGAGAAAGTAGCGGTGGAGGTCGAACGGCTCCGCTGTTTCGATTATAAGGCCTATACGGTCCGGTCTATTGCGGAGGGCGACAGGTCGAGCGCGTTACTGGCGTGGTTGGCCAACCCTACGCGCCAGTCCCAAACGACGACAAATATGCGTAGGGCAGATGGGACCGAGGTGTGCACCCAACCGGAGATTCTTAGTTGCTTCCGGCAGTACTACGAAAGCTTATACCGCAGTCGCTCCGCACGTGACCCGGACCGGCTTGATAACTATCTTAGCCCACTGGAACTCCGCACAGTAGGACAGGAAGTGGCGGAAACCCTGGGTTCTGACATCGACTTGGGGGAGATCCGCGGGGCCATCAAACGGATGGCGAGGAACAAGACCCCGGGCCTAGATGGCCTTCCGGTGGAGTTCTATGCAGCTTACGCTGACCTCTTGGCCCCTCGATTACTGGTGGTCTACAGGGAGGCGAAGAGGTTGGGTCGTCTCCCTGGCTCGATGTGTGAGGCGTTGGTGGTTCCTCTCCTCAAACCAGGCCGAGACTCGTCTGACCCGGGGTCCTACCGTCCCCTTTCAATGCTGACGGTGGACTACAAAATATTGAGCAGCATCTTGGCCTCGAGGCTGCTGGGACATATAAGTTCCCTAGTGCATGAAGACCAAGCCGGTTTCATCCCACGACGAAATACGACTATGAACATCCGAAGGTTGTTCCGCTTGCTTGGGGAACCATTCGTGGATGCCCCGTCCCCGGTAGTCTTGTCGGTGGACCTGGAGAAGGCTTTTGATAGCCTGGAGTGGGACTACCTATGCACGGTATTACGGAAATTCGGCCTCGGGGAGGGATTTGTCAAATGGACAGCAGTCCTCTACGCTTCCGCTTCGGCCAGGGTTAGATCGGGCCCTTTGATTTCATCGCGATATCCGGTGGAGCGTGGCACGCGGCAAGGGTGCTCCTTATCCCCGCTTCTTTTTGCACTAGCGGTGGAGCCACTAGCGATGCATCTTCGCTCGGGAGCCCACTATACGGGCTTATGGACAGCGGCGGGCCCACATTACGTTTCGCTCTATGCGGACGACCTGTTGCTCTTCCTGGAGGATCCGGTCGACGCATTACGGGGAGCGGAATTAGCGCTAACGGAGTTCGGAGCGGTCTCAGGCCTCCAAGTGAATTGGTCTAAGACCTGCCTCTTCCCGATGCGTAGGGGTACCCCCACTCCTGCGCTAAGTAAGGAGATCAGATGGGAGCCCGACTGCTTTAAATACCTTGGGGTATTTGTGTACCACGACCAACCCGACCTCCTAGATGGAAACATTGCCCGTTGCATACGAGCACTCCGAGGTAGCATGGACTTTTGGGCCACGCTGCCGCTCTCCGTGGCGGGACGCATCGCCCTGCTCAAAATGGTGGCGCTCCCCCGACTATTGTATTACTTTCGGACTTTACCGATCTGGGTCCCACCGGCTACGTTTCGTCGCTTGCGTTCTATGGTGGTCGGGTTCCTTTGGGGAACGGGCCGGCGGCGGGTGGCCCTCAATACCCTGATGAGGCCGAAGGACGAGGGGGGGCTCGCTGTGCCGGATTTCGAGAAGTATTACCTAGCGGCGCAGCTCCAGACCTACACCCAGGAGATAGCCAGGGAATTCAGAGGCCCGGAGGACGGTAGAGGGACGGGTATGGCCAGGCACATCCTCTCCTTTATCGCGCTGCGACAGCGCTTAGTCCTACGAGACCTGTCGATGGAGGAGCGGACTATCCGACTCTGTTGGAATCGGGCTCATAACAGAGGTCGCCTACGGACGCCATATGCGCCTGAAATACCATTGGGGATGCTGACGGCCCTCCCCCACGGAGGAGATTGGTCACGACTGGCGGACTGGGAGGATTCCGGTTTACAGCTCGTCGGGGACCTGTACGAAGACGGAGCGCTCCTGTCCTTTCAGGATCTCATTGACCGCTTTGGGATCCCCCGGGGCGACTTTCTGCTGCACTCGGCCATTGTGCGAGCGATCCAGGCGCACTGGCAAAATGGGCTGGAGGAACCTCAATTGTCTCAGGTGTGCCAGTACGTAATGATGTCGGCGGGCACGGTGAAGGCGGTCACTTGCCTCTACGGCAGGTTGATTGCCGAGGGGTTGGTTCCTCTCGCCACACTGAAGTCCCGCTGGGAAGAGGACATTGGTAGGGAGATCCCGGAGACGACCTGGTCCCAGCTGGTGAGGCGTGCCTGGAAGGGTACACGTGGCGCCCGTTTCCAACTGGTCCACTATTATGTTCTCCATAGGGCATACCTGACCCCGGTAAAGATCAGGCGTTATTTTGCCACGGCTTCGGCGGAATGCCCTAGGTGCCCGGCTCAGGAGGCGGACCTCCTACACATGCTATGGGCCTGCCCAGGACTGACGTCCTACTGGCAGGAGGTGGCGACGACTTTGGAAGAGGTGACGGGGAGGCACTTATCATTCGATGTGGCGGTAGGGCTATTGCACTGGTTCCCCCATACCCCCCGGAATAAAATCACCAGTAAATTTATCGACCTGGGGCTCCTACTTGCTAAGCGAGAGGTGACCAGGAACTGGAAGGCACGAGCTGGTCCTACAGGCAGCAGATGGCACAGTGAGCTTTTGAAATGGGCGGCGGGTGAGAGCGCGCTGCGATATCAGTTGGCTTGGAGGCAGGGCAATGAGAAGGCGCAGGAGGCCGCGTTAGAATGGGAAACGCTGGTGCAGGCCCTCAGAGATTATTGTACCCCCAGCGACTCCGAAAGTGAAGAAGCAACTCAACCCGAGTCCCGTTAAACATTAGCCCTGACAGCACTATTACCTTCCCCGTGGGTCAAGCAGTGGATCCTATGATGATGAGCTCCCTGGCGCTGATGGTGGGGGGGGGGGGGGGGGGAGGAGGGGGTTTCACAGTAACTGGGAATTTTGAGGGGGGGGTTTCTTTTTGGGGTTTGGGGTTTGTTTAGAAAAGCAGAGGACGGACAGTGTGTTATCCGGACCAGCTCCAGCATCCTACTGACCCCAGCTGCATTTGCCGCCCAACCCCAGGGATATGGGCTGATTGGCTGTATAGCAACGTTATGGAAGGGGGTCGGTGGGCTATATCTTATATAAGTTGTGTATAATACGATACTGGTCGTTACTGTATTGTTTTACTGATTCCTGCAATAAAAATATATTTAAAAAAAAAAAAAAAAAATTGATGGAATTTTCCTTGGCTGAGGAGTAGTGGGAAACAAAGTTTAAGAGAGCACCCACATGAAGGGCTGGAATAGAGCGAAGTGCTATGAGGTGTGTATGAGCATAGATTGAATAATTTTACTCAAGGCCAAATTTCTTTATTATTGAAAATGGCAGAGGCTTTAAAAGAATAGGATTTAAATTAGCCTTGTAGACTTTTAACGAATATTCAATGGTTCAACCTCCATAGATTTCCGAAAATCTTTGAATGGAGTTCACCACAATCTTTGCTTTTTTTCTTTGTTTTAAATATGATCTGCCCAAGCTAATTTGTTATTCGCAGCCAGGTGTAAGTAATCGTATTTGCTTACTGGTTCGATATAGCTATCTTTAATTTTCCGTCTTAGCTGTTTTTTTGGATCTTCCCAACGTCATCATTTTTGTTATGAATAAGCTGATTTTCGGGACGTTGATTCTGTTTTATTCTTGAAGTTTTTGTAATTGAGATTACAAACCAGAGGGAGTTCATGAAAAAATGGCGTTAAAGTCTACAGAAACTAAATATGAGATCGATGTCTGGCCGGGCTTAAACGAAAGACCCCCTGCATTGTCAGGGTGTAATGATAAGTCCGATATGTATAAAAAGAATAGTCGCTAAAATGCAGCCTTGCTTGACGCCATTGAAGGTTGTCATCTTTGGTGAAAGGGTACTCTCAGTTTTACTTGAAGCTAGTTATTTTTAAGTAAGGACCTCAAGAAATGCAGCAACAAGAGATTAAATCCCCACTTTGATAATTTCTACTAGAGTATGCCCGGATTAACCGGATTGTAAACAGATGAATAATTGTGATAGCAGGTAAACAACATGCGGATAGCATAGTGTGCATGGTAAGAAGTTGAGTAACCGGAGAAATAGACAAGCTGTGTCACTGCAAATGTCAGCAGAACCCTGACCCCAGGTAGCAGCATCCTTCCAGATTCTAAGAACTTCAGTCTGCTTAGGGTGGAGATACCTTCATTTGCAACCTAGCGATACCAGTTCACGGTGGTCCCAGACCATAAACCACTGATAGCCATGTTCAGAAGATCTACACTTCACACAGCTCATGCCACATTGAAAAACAGATACTCACAGCTGCAATACATACATTACTGTGTCGTGGTGATGCCAGGATCTGATGACCTTGAAGATTTCCTTTGAAGCCCCTGTGAAGAAATTGCCACAGAAGCTTGGATGTAGATTGAACAAAGCTGCCTGTGACATTTGTGGTTGACTATGCGATGAATGAGCACTTGCAGTAAATGAACTGGCTGCAGCATCAGTGGCTGATCCTTGCATTGCAATTGCCTACAGAAGCGTTTGTTAGTGACTTGCAGTGGCGGCTCCTCCTCTAAGGCGGAGGAGCATTACCTCACGGCTCTGCGAGTAGTGTAAAAAGGAAAACTAAAACTACAATAACTAAACTTATTATCATTTTAGGTTTCCTTCCTACTCGGGGGCGGGGTGGATGGGTGGGCTGGGCTGGCCAGTTCAGGGGGCAGGGGAAGAGTGTAAAGCACACTCTGAAGTGGACAATACGGTTTTGCCGGTCCAAAAGGACCGGTACAACCGTCATGTGCACTTTGCATCTTCCCCAGTAAGCTGCATTACACAGCCTGGTGAGGAACATGCAAAGGCTTCAAGCCCCTGTCGGATTTTCACTCAGACCAATCACTATGCTGCTTAAGGCAGCTTTGTGATTGGACAAGGATTCTGGGAAACTGGCAGCTTCCTGTTGCGGTGCGGAGGAGATGGAGCAGAGGCGGCAGCACCCGGCGGCACCCAGGTAAGTTATTTTAATTTTATATTTTGTACTCCCCCCTCTGCCCCCACCCTCTAAGCCCCCACCTCACTACCTGTGCTTTGCTGCAGCCGCTACTGGCGACTTGGACAATTTTCAGATAAAATGGCTGCCATCTGTAGTTCAAACATTAATGCAACTTTACAACTTTGGTTGTCAAGGGAGATATAACTGCTGAGAGGAAGCAAAATAGTCAACCGATCTTCCTGTCAACACGGATAGTGGTGTAGCACATAACTGACAGAAGGCAATTTAGAAAATTAAGACTTGACTGCAGGAAAAGCATTGACTGGCAGGGATAGAAGATTTGGTGGAAGTATTGGTTGTTTGTTCTGCCAGGTGGCACCCCCTGAACAATCCAAGTCAGTCAGCAATTCTGAATGGTCTTAACAGCAATCAGTGTGAACCTCTGTTCCCTTGTGCATGTACAGTGTATGGCAGAAATGTTGGATGTCTTTCAAGATTTCACAAGGTGCAAGTTTTACTTTCTATTGTGCTGGAGATGCCAAATCAGGAGTTTTGTAAAGTGCCTACAAATATAGTCTCCCAGGGAAGGTGCAATCAGACATGGGTCTGCTGTTCAAAAGGGGAACATTCTGAGACTACCTCCTGAATTTTGGGATAAACCCACAAGGATTACTTCATGCTGACACTAAGCTCATTGAGTAGTGAGGGGTTCATGCAGACCCTCAACAAGATTCTTCACATAGCAGATGCTATACCACAGTCTACCTACCACAGCAGAGAGAGGGTGGCACATCAATTCCTCACTTACTGTACATAGCTTGACTCAAGTAGGGAAACCTTCCTAAGAAAAAATTTCATTCAAGCGTAGCAACTAGCTAAATAACAGCACAGATAAGTAAAAAAGAACTTAAAGGGAAGTTGAATAAACTATTTTTTTTTTATCAAGAACAATCTGACAAAAATTAATATAGGTGTAGGTAGGGATGAAAAGTTATAAAGAAAGCGAAAAGCCACTTAGGAAGCATTGGAAAAAGTTTGAAATGTTACCCTATAAGAAATGCTATATGTGAAAAAAATGAGTGTTCTCTATACAGTTGACTAAATCCTGTGTACGTTTTGAATCTGTTGGCGCTTTATTAGGCTTGAGTCTTTTTACCTTTAGACTTTCAAACATTCCTGAGTGTGAACAATTTAAAGCTGGTTGCGCTTCGCAAGGTTGGGTGGGTGAGAAAGTGAACCCTTGTTACCTCTAAATGCTCTGAAGTGGAAAACTACAAAGTTGGATCCACTGAGGTTGCATCTTTTTTTGAAAACTTGGCAAGTTGCCCTAGGTCCTTCCGTAAATGTTTCTTGAACTCCAAAGTTGATTCCACATGGTCTAGTTGCAGACAGTACTGCCTTATGGAAACCCCTAAAATCTTTAGATGTGCTTCTCAAACCCAGGCCTCCCACTTTCACTGGGGTCTCTACCACTCAGCTTTTAGGTCCAGAAGAATACTCCTGTTCCAATTTCTCCTTTAGGGTCAACACGATTATTTGTCTCAAGACCTTCTGCACTCTCCAGCACCAAAATGGAATTTGTACAGGAATATGCATGCTTCACTGGTGGGACTTTGTTACATTCAATTCTGTAGGTACCACCTGTCCAGATTAAAAATACTAGAAGCAGAGATTCAAGTAGACCAAGAATCCCTCTGCCCAAAGATCTCCGGTTTGCGGGCAGGGATTCCGGAGATCAGCGGGCAAGGAAGTTGTCTCTCCTTTTGAGATACAGGCAGATTGTCTTTTTGGAGAGGGCTAAGCAGGTCATTTTAAAAGGTAAACCAGCCAATCATTTGTGGCTAGATCTAGCCAATCATACGCTATGTTTTGCAGACAAAGTATGCAGTTCCTTTCCTGAGCATATGTCTTCAGACTAGATCCAGCTTCTAAATGGGAAAAGGTACTACACAGTTTGGTTAATCTCAAATATCTCCTCTTGACAGGGCAAGGTGGGTCCTCACTGCCATCCTAGACAGTCAGTCATTTGAAATAACAGTGCTGAATAGGACACATCCCCAGACTAGAATGTGTATGTGTTTTAGAATACACTAAGTCTGAAATCAGGCAGAATGTATTTCATATCTCATATCTGCTATAAAGATATAAGATACGAGGAAATAACTTCTCTGAGTGTCTTTTCAACCTAAATTACCTATATGCAGCAAATATGGTTTTGATAAGTCCTTCAAATGAAAAAAATAGTCGGTTTAATGTCATATTACATCCTATATAGCTGAAGATGTGCTAGGCAGCAGAGTCTGTAAACAAATATGAACTCTAAAATGTTATGTTATGTTTTTGAGGTGTCTGCTTTATCAGAGCGATGGTTATACAATTTGGAAATAAAGAAGCCTGTGGTTTGAAAAAGACCCCACGTGGCTGGACCTGGACAGCAGGCTTCTCCCACTACAGATGTTAAAATATCAGACGCCCGGAGCAAAATTAAAAAGAAGGAACAATGCATAGACATAATTTCCTCACACATAGCAAAAGTGAGATAACCGTCTGAGCTAGGATGAAGGGGTGGGGGAGGGGGTGGTTGCAATACTTTTAACTGAAAACACTGCCAATCTTCCATTGTGAAACTTTACCCATGGAAGTAATTAAGAAAAGGGACCCCTGGTAACATAACTTACCAGGGAATGACTCTGAACCCTCTGGCTTTCAAATAATGCCCGCCATTTGTATCGGGGTGAGCCGAGAACTGAACCTTGATGCCAACTAGGAGAGGTTGACCAGAGGCACCATCTCAATGTGTCTATGGGATGAGCTCAGTGGACAGAACCCCTTTACCCCAATAATGTTTTCCCATCTGTCCTGAAAGCATTAATGATCCCCAGATTATAGGCCAGATGTACCAAGCTTTTTGCAAATTCGGTATATTTGCGACCACAAAAAAAAATGTATGTGGTTAGGCCAAATTTGCGATTCAGTAACCTATTACCGAATCGCAAATTGGGTTTGCGATTCGGTATTAGGAAGGGACGTGTTTAGAGGACCCCTTCCTAAAACCGAATTGCAGTGGTCTGTGTGAATGTTTTTAGACCGAAAGGCGGTCACAAAACTTTCACATTTTATCACTTACTTCAACTAGTTGGTAACCTATTCGCTAATCAGAAGGGGTCCCCAAGAGACCCCATCTCCTTTGTGAATGTTTGTAAAAACATTTTTTAAGAGCAGGTTGTGGTCCAGCGGGCCACTGTCTATTCTTAAAAAATTGAAAGAAAACTTCTAATTTTTCTTTTTGAAACACATCCGGTTTTCCTATAAGGTAAACGGGTTCCATTAAAAAAAAAAAACCAACAAAAAAAAAACATTTCTATATTGAAAAGCTGACTCCGGAAGGGTACCATCCATCCCTGAGATTTTTGCGGATCACAATGGGTCGCAAAATGGAGACCTACCTCATGAATATTATCGAGGTAGGTTGTCGGGTCTGGACCAGGAAATCTATGAAGTATCTTTATTAGAATCCCACAAAGATTGCAGGAGGTCAGCTGTTAAATCATGGTGGACTTTGTGAGTGGGCAGATGAATGTAATCAGTGAGCACAGTATCTGTGTGTCAGGGTGGCAGCCCTGAGTGTCAAGGACATAACATAAAGTAGGAGAATAATTTGCTCAGTGGCATGCAGGGACTGTGGCTACTCAAACATATTTCCCTAGATTAAAAACAATAAGCGCAGTTACTGTAATGTCCATCTACTCGGGAACTGTAGGTGACACGAAAGCTTGCAATTTACATTGGCCTACGCCTACTTGTATTTGGAAAACCTCATCTGATACTACTTTTAGCAGCTTCTGAGGGAGCTTGCCATCAGGGTCGGACTAGCCGTTAGAGTAATCAGGCAGTGCCCGAAAGGTTGGTCTTAGAGTGATGAATGTGTGGGACAGTTTTTTGTCTGATTGTGGACCAGTTTTATGGTCTAGTGGGCCAGTTTTTATTGTTAATTTCCCTGGTAATATCACAAACGTTACCTGCAGCAAGCACAAATGCATGCAGTCTCACATGCTTTGCAAAAGACCTATGCAGCTCGTATTTACAATTTCAAAACTGCTCCGTTAGCACATGTGGGCCACTTTTTTAGTTATCTGATTCACTAATGTTGGCCTCTTTTATTTTGCTGCTGTAACTATTTTCTGTCCCTGTCCAACCGTGCTTTGCCACCTCCATACTGAAATTTGCTTTCCCAGTATTGAACCCTAGAGTCATCGTTCTATGTCTCCTCCAGGCAGGAAGTGAGTGTCTTGACTCCTCCTCACTTCTTCAGGTAGAAAGTGACTTCCAGTGCTTCCCGCCCTGTGCCACGATGGACATTAATATCTGGAGCGTGCTGCCCTCCTCTGGACAGTTAGTGGAATAAAGAGTTTCCTGTTCCTCCTCCAAACAGGAAGTGATGTCTGGCTGCCTGTCTCTCGTCCAGTCAGAAAATGGTGCCTAGTCCTTTCTCTCCCCATCCAAGTTGAAAGAGATGTCCAAGCTTCCTCTCCCTTCATCATGCAGAAAGTTAAATCCTGGGCTTCATATACCTTCTCCAGGTAAACATGGCGTCCAGGGCTTCCGTCACTCATCCAGTGAGGACCTTCTTGTCCTTCTCCAGGCAAGAAGTGGTATCTAGGGCTTTCTGTCCCTCCTCCAGACTGCAATTTATGTCCATGGCTTCCCGCCCCTATTGTCTTCCTGCTTCTTGTCCAATCAGGAAACGGTGTCCAGAGCTTCCTGCCTCTCCTCCAGGCAGCAAGTGGTGTGCAAGTCTTCTTGCCCATCCACCAATTCTTCCTGTCCCTCCTCTAGGCAAAAAAGTGAGGTTAAAAGCTTATTGTTCCTCCTCCATGAAACAAGTGATGTGCAGGGCTTCCAGCTCCTCGCCTAGTCTAGGGCTTATAGTCCATCCTCAAAGCAGAAAGTGAAGTCCAGGGCTTTCTGTACCCCCTGCTCTCTCTTGCTGCTTGAAGCAGTGCTATTTGCATTTGTGCACCAAGGACAGTTACATGTAACAAATTCTTCAAAAAGTGCCTTTTAGCCACTGTGTCCCATGATGTGATGGGTGAGAGGACACAATCCCACAGACGTGTGCCAGATTATTGCATTTATTTACATGTTTAAGGCTAATGGTGGTTTTATTTATAATTGTAAATTGTAATTATATAGCACTTACAACCCCTGACGAGGCCTTGAAGCGCTCTGCGGCAAATAGCACGCTACTGTATCCTAATATTGGAGGTAAATAGTTAATAGATTAGTAATATGCTCTTCCTTTTGTTTACTCTTCAGTTGTGGTAAATTTGTTGTTTGTTCTCTCGATTTCTAATTTGTTTAGTAGTGAGTTGAGTAGGCATAGCATAATGGAAGTGGATTAGTAAAGGAAAGTTGTTTTGGGGAGTACTAGACATGCGGTTTGAGACGAGTCAGAGAGAAGAGGGATGGAGGAAAAAGGAGGAAGGGAATTACATTTGTAAGTTCATTTAATTTTTTTTGTTAACATATACATGTATAAAGACATACCCACACATCGAAATATGTACATGTTTGCATGCACACATTTACACATGATTAGGGTTGTCTTGAACCCCCTGCTTTAGTAGCTCGGCAGGGGTGTAGTTCTTTATGGGCCTCTTCTGTCTGGAAGCTGCCAAATAATACAGCCTCAACAGAAGAGCAAGCAGATGCAAGGAAAAACACCTCTGAGTAAATAATACAGGGAAATTAAGAAGGAATACTGGAAAGAAGGGTGATTAGAAGCAAGTATGGTTGAATGAGTGGATGGATGAGTGAATGATAGGTGGTTGGAAAGGCAACAGGATGGCAAAGGGATAGGTGGATGGATGAGTGAGTGAACAGATAGGTGGATGGAGCAGAGTAAATGGCTGGCTGGATGAGTGAATGGGTACGTGGATGGACATAATGAATGAATCACAGAATGTAAAGGTGAAACAGTGGATATCACCAGGCGGCTGGAAGGATGAAAAGATGAATGGATGAGATAAGGGAGCCCCTTTTACGGGGGGTTTGGCTCACTTGCTTCCTTTGCTTTATGGAATCAGTGCTTTTTCTCAAAGAGGGGGCAATTTTAATTTTCTGACTACTCCCATGCACATGACCCTTAGTGAAGTTTAAGTACCAAGCAAAAACCCCTTTCTATATACAGCTAGAGCTGGTGCTAGTTGCAGATTAGAGCACACAGGTACAGTGACTTTGTGTGTCTGCTGGAGGCTTTATCTGCTTGACCTTTTATAGCAAACATTCCTAGCGTGTTTTCAAGTGTCTGCCAGTCCAGTCTGTGACTCCTGCGGTGCTGCTGCTGCTAGTGGCGTCTGACCTAAGCAGGCCTGCGAAGGCCGTGCATCAGAAACCTGTGTGGTGCGGATCACTCGGTTTCATGCACTTCTTTCTTGTTTTTTAACACCTGTGTGATCTGCAAAAGAGAAATTATAATTAGCATGTGTGTGTCTCACAAACCAGTCCTTTTCCCATGCTCAGTGTACATCAAGTGGCGTGGCCACTGAAATGAATTTTCCATGCAATGCACTGTTTTACATTAACTTTATCCATTGTGGTGCCTAGTGTTTGTTTATCAGGTTGTGTGCCAGTTGTGTATCCTCTAGGTGCTTTAGCAGGCAGAGTTCTGCCTGTGGCTGTGGGATTCCTAGTGCATGACATGGTTGCAGTTGTACCTAGCCCTTGTGAATGTGGTATGTGTTGGTAGTCGTCTCTTCGAGGGTGATTTGCATGGGGAGTACAGGTTTTGTCATCGTTTGCATTAACTGGGACAGCTGTGGTGTGATTCTTGGTGCGTATTGTGGTCCTGATGGACGTCTGCAAGCAGCAGTGAGATGTACTACCAGCAGACTCGATGCTGTGGGTTTCATGAAGTCTTAAAGGGATGACTGGGCCTGAACTGCCTAGGTCTTGGTGTTGTATTTCTGCTTTGGGATCCGTAGAGTTGAATGCATGCTAGTATTTTATTCTTTTGGTTCCCTTGCCTCTGCAGGTATGTCTTGTTCCAGGGCTCAAGCCTGAGACTCAGCGACCTAGTATTTCGGCAGTGTGACCGTGTGACATTTTGTTGGCAGTGCGGTGGGAGGGCTATCCACTGATTCCCCCTGCTTCCCTGCACATATCAGGCCTGTACATGTCCCCGGCCCGTTAAATGGTGTCTTCACTTTCCCTTTGGTTTGTCCGTCATAAAGGAGAGCAGCTAGGGAGGGTAGCCAGTGGTTTGACCAAATGCACCCAAATATGATTTATGAAGTGTGTGGCTTTGCTTCTTATAAGGGGTGTGCTATGGAGTGGCTCAAGACATGCAAGACCAAGCCGGCTTTAACTAGGATGAAAAATGATTGAGGTCTCTAAAAGGGTTGTGGACTATGTAATTAATGATGTCACTTACACACATGAACTAAAGTTCTGTTATTCCCAAAGTGTGCCACCCGACAGGGCCAGCTTTAGCGCAGGTGGTGCCCGGTGTGACAATGTTTGTTGGCGCCCCCTCCCCAACCATGGTGGAGGTGCTGACAACCTCCACCACGGATCCCCTCACCACCACCTTTTAACAGTGCTCCTCAAGTCATCATAACAACTCTCTTATAGATGCATTTAATTTGTTATATAGCATCACCCTTACCACTGTAGGGTGTCATAGCACTTTGCATCACACACACATTACACAGAGACAATCAATCCTACATCAGTGTATAGGAAATGTTACATAAGCCAGAGGACTACAAGATATAGGAGTGACATGCCATCTATACTGGTAGGCAGTATAGTTTAAGAGTGCTTGATCTGGAGAAGCACAAACTCAAAATTGAAACCAGAACAACATAGTTGGGGGGCTCTCTTTAATAATAATATATTTCTACCCAAATTAACCCTTTTTGCAACATGAATCTATCCTCTAATTTGTACTTTGCAGTGTTCAAGCAGTTCTTCGATGACAGTAAATAATTCATTGTTCTATATTAGGATTTTAACTTATAAACTACCAGTAACAAAAGGAGGTCTCTTAGAAAATCTGTAACCCACTGACCTATTTACATTATATGCACTTTGTGATCTGCATGGTACACGTTCTCTGCAGCAGGCATGTTAACCCTCTGTGCTATTTTATGATCAGTCATACCCTCAACTAGAAAAGACTCTGATCCCTCTCCAAGAAGAACATTAATCGCCGGAGTTATCTTGACATTTTTTATTGTTGCCTGGAAATTGCTGGTGGGAAGGAACTCCGCAGCAGCTGCTTTTAAAATCAAAATAAACTTGCAAAAACGGCAACCCCTGAAGTCAGCACCCGGTGCAGTGGTACCTGTCGCACCACCCTAGAGCCGGCTTTGCCATCCGACCAGTATTTTGGTGCCTCTGTCAGCTTTCTGTTATTACATTCAGATATATAGCACAACAACCGACATACACCTTAAAGCAGCAAGTATATTTGGCTTTGTCAGGGATAAATGAGGAACAACAATTACTGCGGCCCGTGCAAGGAGTAGTGGTCTTCAGTGTGTCTCAGTCACTCTTATATCCGCATATCTTACACCTCATCTATTCCCTCTTCACCTTTCACACTTAATGCACTTCCTCACCTCCGTCACTTCACCAACCCTAATCACACAACGCGCCCATTCACCTCTAGCATTGCAATTTTTTTTTTTACTTATGCTTTGTCAATATTTTGGCAACTGTATACCTCCTTCACAAACATTGACACAGAATCACAATTCCATCTTGAATACTTGACAATTGCTATGTGTGCTCTGCAGAGAGGCCAAGGATTGGATGACCAAGTATTTTGGACACCTTTTTGACCCGTGGACAGGCACTGTGAGAAACTTGCACTGCCTTCGGCCTCAACGTCAGAGCTCTCAATGGTGGTTGAATATAAACACCTGGAGGCGACTGGGTTCAAAGAACCCACAATACAAGAGTAATATGCTACACAAAAAAGTTCAAGAAACACAACGTCCTGGAAATAGCTTACACTCTTTGGGAATTCACCATTTAGGTGAATCATAAACAAGAACTAAAACGCTGATTAATTACCTCCGGGGTTTGAGACCCAGAGCGACCCTGCCTACTTAAAGCCCTCAGGGCAAGTGCATTGCTTTTCATATCGATGCTCAGTAAAGGAGCCGAGACCGCGGCCGAGTAGTAAGTTGTACAGAATTCTATAACAATACTGTGTTTTTCTCTTGTGTTATAGAAGGGCCTCGTCCTCTCTGATTTCTTTGCAATGCCCAACAGCTATGTCATCGCGGAAATAATTTCCAGGAAGTTAATGATCAGAAACTGAATTGTTTCTGAAGAGTATTTGTTGACACTTCTTTCCGAGTTACGCAGCGTGTTCTGTTCAGGTCCTGCCGAGAAGGGACAAGTGCTGGCCTGGACCCAGCACTGGAGCGGCTGCCCAGAGCCCTTCCTCCAGAGTCTGGGTGTAAACTTGGAACGCGGGATCTTTACATCTCGGCTGTTTCCAAAACATTCCCGGACTCGAGGTCGCCAGCGAATCCGAAGAGGTGGCGCAGGGTAGAGAGTTCAGGCATTAGAAGGGAAATGTGTTATATTCGCTTCTTGTGGTCCCGGGGTCACAGGCTGAATGACCTGTCACTTTAAGCACGTGCGGCGGGCCGCTCCGAGAGCAAACATGCCCATTTAAGGACACCCACTTTGTTCCATCCATTGGGGCCGATTAACAAAGGCATGTTAGAGTATGTACAAAAACTAATTCATAAAGGCGTGTGAGGGTATGTAAAAGTTCTCTTTTACCATTGTTTTACGTGCGTTTGTAAATGTGCTCCAAAACCTATAAAATACAATTAAAATAAAAAGTTAAAGGAGAAATGATATGCAGTTAGCACCCATAGAAGAGACTTTGCCCTTTATAGACACCCCACATTCCACAAAAAAACGTCACCACTCATGATACATTGCAATTGAACCAACCCTGAAGCTCTATTGGCTCATTTAAATGCAAGAACACTTTCAGAGTCCGCTGCCTTTCTTCAAAGCAGTGTATTGAAAGAACGCTCCCTACCTGGCCGAACTACTTCCTACCTCAGGCAAAGCCAGAAATCCTTACAGACCAGGAATCTTGGGCTCAGAGCATCTCTTGCCCAGAAAACAGCCATCTTGGAACTCCCGCCCGCTCAATATCAAAGCTCCGCCCTCTCCCTGCCTTGAATATACAGGTGAAGACTCCTCTTTACTGCATCTTTCTGTACTGGTATGGTTTTCTCCCAGGCAAAATTTCAACTTTAGGCTTGTACTCTACCTTTTCGGGGTAACCTGTGTCTGTGAACTTTACTCCTGTTTTAAAAAATCGTCGTATATAAAACTTCCAGTTACCTCTGGGCGCAGGAAAACTCCTCTTGGATTCACACTTCTGCTTTCCGTGCTCCTGCTATATATTTTGTTTGATATTTGTTAGCCCCATTACTTTTTATTTGATATATTAATCGTTTAAATGTATCTTTATTAGACTCGAATAAGAATGGACCAACCATCTCCAATTTAGCCACCCCAGCTTTTTTATATGCCGATGACGCTGTGCTGTTGGCCAGAACCCCCGCGAGCCCTTCGTAATCTGGTGGAATCTTTTGTTATTTTTATGAAAACCCTAGATATGAAAAACAATTTTGAGAAGTCACATATTATGTGGTACGGCCCGGGTAGGAGAGTCATGCCAGTACTAGATTTGGGTGATAAGCAGCTAAGTGCAGTTACTCATTTTTGTTATCTAGGGCTGGGTTTTGATGCAAGCAATTCCTGGCAGATGCAAGTAAACATTGCTCGACGAAAACTTGGGAGGGCAACGGGATCTCTCTTTAATCTAGCAAGAGGGATGGTAGATCCACTATTTCCCCTTTCCTTAAAATTTATCAAGTGCAATGTGTACCGACATCCACCTATGGAGCCGGGGTTTGGGGGTTCCATGATGCTGCCTCTGTTCAGGTGGAAAAGAATGGAATCTGTAGGAAATTGATAAATCTCCCGCCCTCTAGTGCCAATTTTATCTTGCACTCCACTAAATCTAGAATATACAATAGATCACATTAAAGTAGCTCCCCTCTTGTTATGGGTCACTGTATGGAGTAATAAGAGGCTAGTTTTAATAGGGCAGGAATTGAAGACTGTCTGAAGTTGGATAGGGGCTCTCCTATACCTTGGTTGAGATATAACTTTGGGCGATATTGGCTTCCCTGAATTGTTTAGCACCCCTGATCTGTTCACTAAAACTGCAAAAAAATTGGTTAAGCATATATATTTAGAGTATGCTTCTAATTTGAGGATTCAGGAGGCTGCTAGTAAGCATACTGTCTGCCATTAATATACCATGTCTGCAACATGTGACACAGCCTTGAATTTAACATTAGAGCTAACCCGATGGGAAATGGCCCTTTCATTTAGATTTAGGTCAGGGATGGTCTGGCGCCTAGCATGTTTTTCTGAAACAGAAGGTACGTGGAGTACAGCACCCCCCCCCCCCCCCCCCACCCCCGGATCTCCCCCATCCCTGCTATGATAAGTCAGAACAGTCTTTATTGCACTTTATATTCTTTTATGGATTTTACCATAAATTCTTTCAATCGTGTCTTAAACCTTTATTAATCAAGCCTGCTTTCCGACAATGTCGGGTGGCCTTAACTTATCTTCAATTGTCAAATAGTCCTGAAATCTGATTTAATGTACGTTGCTTTCTTAAGATGGCCATCCGAAGTCAAAAATCAATGGAGAATTGATAAGACATTTTACCTGTTTTTTGGATTATGAATTGCAGTGATTTTTTAAAACTATTGATTGCACTATAATGAGATAGTAATGCTGTGATAAAGAATGTTTGTACGTATGTTATTGCATTGTTTTTATCTTATGCTTTTATGATCTTTTTCTAAGATTGAATAAAGAAAATTTGATTAGGATGTTTTTTTGTATGATATTTTAATTGACTGTAAAGTGCCAGAATGCCTCTGAGTTCAGCCCTCCTGTATAAAAACATTAAATGAATACATGGCAGGGTGTGGTGGAAACCACATCAGACTTTATAGCTAACATAGAGTTCATGGGTTTGAGTTTGATGTGAGGGGCACCTTCTCATCCCCAATAGTAACCTCTTCACGGGGAATAGCCAGTGTTGCTCCTGAGTTGGAGCCTACGTAGGCCTCGTTCACTGATGAAACTAGACCAGGAGCCTACACTAATTACTCACAACCCCTCAATATCTTCTTTCTCTCCAATCATTGTGATTATCCTTGATTTGAAAGTATTATCCCTTCCTTGACTAACACAGCGGCCTGTGGCTGACCTAGCTAGGCTGCTGTAATATGTGCCCCAGCTACATGGGGAACATTTTTGTAAAAAACAAACTCAAAGGGTAGATCTGTGGCTCCTCATCAGACCTTTCACCTCACTTCCTGTCCAGGCAAGTCTGGAGACCACCTCTGTAGGGCTCCCTACTCTAGCGTGCATCTGGGAAAATCAAGGGATACTCTTCCTAACAGGAGGAAGGCTTCCCTGCATCCTTGGATATAGAGCCCCTCAGACACCTGTTGTTTGCCGCGAAGAAGGGGAAGACCTCAGTCTGAGGTTAAATGGGGTCTGCACCCCTTCAGAATCCCTGTGAACCTCCTGGGGAGATCCTTCCCATTCGAAAAGAAGTCTTCTCATCCTTGCCATGTAGACACTCTTCCTCTTCAGAATATATTCTGACATATTGTACAACATCCTCCCACTCCAACAAAAATATCAAGTGACAGAGGCACCGTGTCCTCCATATAATTCACACAATTATCCCATTGGGTGCAGATTTTTTTAATTAACTCCAATGAGACTATTATTGTAGACAATGTTTAGGAGGCAATGTTTCCATCAGATTTAATTTTGGTTCCTATATTCTGGTACCACACTACTTTCTTAGAGTAATACTAAGCACTTGAATCGCCCTGAGCCAGTAAATTTGCTTCAAAACCTTACAAAAATACAAGATTATTCCTACACCGGTCATTGTTGATATCAGAATTAATTTGGAATTTAGCGTTTAAAGAGAATCACTCACTTGTAATAACCCTACCTGAGTAATCAACAATTTTTTACCCTGTGCAGCTAGGATAAATGCCATGATTTCCCTCCCAAAAGGCACACCCTGTTTAGCTAATACGCAGCTACTCAGAGAAAATGTAATGAGTTCCAATGAATTATTAATTGTCAACATCATCAAATAATACACAGTTCTCTACTCGCTGTTTCTATTGAAACATGCAGCATGTACAGTGTATCAGTGTGTATCAGCACTTCCGGTTGGAATCATATGTCCAGCAAAATGCCAAAGTTATTTCTTAGAAATACTCACATCAAATCTTTTAGAGTACAATAAATAAAGATTTGCTGTTGAAAGTTGTTTGTTGACAGAAACACTACTCTCCAGCACTTCATACCTGGCAGTACCAGATCTGTCAATGAACAAACCTCTACTTTGTGACGCTGTAGAGAGTTCACTGTAAGAGGACAGGAAGGTCACAGACAGGTCACACTAGAATCCCAAGTGAGTGGACTGTCAACGTAATTGCTTCTTCTTCCGGTACATTCCCAGAAAATACTTTTTTTCAGTTCTTAGGCCAATGCCAAGCTGGATTCTTTGCACTGCTCATGACAATACCATTGATGGTAGCTTTAAATGGAACCAGACTTTTTCTTTTCTGGGGTACTCCTTTCCAAAGCAGGGTATCACGTGTATCCCACTGACTTCTGTTCTTACAGAAGAGATCTTGCCAGGTCCACCTAGTGGAGTCACCCTGCTTGTAGCATTTGATGTCTCTGCGCAGAAGGCTAAACCCCTTAGCGGGGTCCTCCCTTAAAAGTGGCGTTAACACGAAGTTAGACATCTTATGTGAAATGCATTATGGCCTGCACACAATGCACTTGCAACATGATGTCTTTTTTTAATAACATTATGATTGAATTTTCCATCAAAAGGACTACATGGTTAATATGTATATTTCTTATACCATTGCTTGTCAATGTATATATCTCGTATACCATTGCTTGTCAATGTATATATCTTGTATACCATTGCTTGTCAATGTATATATTTCGTATACCATTGTTTGTCAATGTATATATTTCGTATACCATTGCTTGTCAATGTATATATTTCGTATACCATTGTTTGTCAATGTATATATTTCGTATACCATTGCTTTACATTTCTGGTGACATTTACCTCCGACTCGTTTCTTGATCACGAGTAGGTACATTTGCCAGTCAACGTCCCCTTGTATTGGTTAGTGAACCACCGTTCGACTTGACAAAGTAAAGACAATGTGAACAGAGAGCAAATTATTCAAGTCAACTCGCATACCATTTCCCCCAAATTTTGATAGACATTATATTATAGCCTGTGCACATGAACCCGCTGAGCTAATATTCCCGGTTCGATGAGTCCTATTGACACCACTTGTCAGATGCTGATTGGCAGTGGGTCTCTTCAATGCAGTGGTAAAATGAACCTGCTGCAATATGTTGCCGGCTAGCTGGCTGGCCATTGATAGTGCCAGTTGTTGGCACACCGATGGTGGTACCGTTTGGAGGTTGCTCATTGATACTGCCTTTCAGATGACGGCTGCCAGGGGCCATTATACAGGAGAAATACACATTAACCCGCTGAGCTATCTCACCAGCTAGGAGAGTGCCCACTGATGCTGACTCTCAGGTGAGGGTTGGCAGAGTCCCGTAGGCACATAAACCCGCTGAGCTATCTCTCCAGTTAGGAGAGTGCCCACTGATGCTGATTCTCAGGTGAGGGTTGGCAGAGGCCAGTGAGCACATTAACTCAAAGAGTTATCTCACCAGTTAGGAGAGTGCTCACTGATGCTGACTCTCAGGTGAGGGTTGGCAGAGGCCAGTAGGCACATTAACCCGCTGAGCTATCTCTCCAGTTAGGAGAGGGCCCACTGATGCTGACTCTCAGATGAGGGTTGACAGAGTCCCGTAGGCACATTAACCTGCTGAGCTATCTCACCAGCTAGGAGAGGGCCCACTGATGCTGACTCTCAGATGAGGGTTGACAGAGTCCCGTAGGCACATTAACCTGCTGAGCTATCTCACCAGTTAGTAGCGTGCCCACTGATGCTGATTCTCAGGTGAGGGTTGGCAGAGGCCAGTGAGCACATTAACTCACTGAGTTATCTCACCAGTTAGGGGAGTGCTCACTGATGCTGACTTTCAGGTGAGGGCTGGCAGAGGCCAGTAGGCATATTGACTCACTGAGCTATCTCATCAAATAGGAGATTTCTCACTGATGCTGACTCTCAGGTGAGGGTTGGCAGAGGCCAGTAAGCACATTAACCCGCTGAGCTATCTCTCGAGTTAGGAGAGTGCCTTATGGCCCAGCCTTTCAGATGAGGCTTGGCAGGGGCCATTGTGCAGCTCCCCGCTTGTCTGCCTCAGCCTGCACTGAGGGTGGTTTGACAAAATAAAGGTCCTCTGTGCTCGTCAGGGTGTTCTTGGATTCAGCTTCCTGTCTCCATCTGCTCTGATCCGGTTGCCTTCAGTACACCAAGCTGTCCTCAGCCTGAGCTCAGTGTAATGATGTGCTCTACAACTGAGTCACCTTTCCTTAGTAACTTGACAGCCCGTTGCCATGGAAACCATGGATTGAGTTCCCCAATGTAAGCTGTCAGTTCTGGTGGGGAAAAAAAAATCTGTGTTCGAATACTGCTAATGTCGTGCAGCGCGCGCATATATCAGACCCTTATTAGGAGAGAAGTGATTTTTATGCATGCCGCATATTTCATAATTTCCGTTGGTTCTCTGGAGAGCAGGGGGCGATGTCCAGCTCTCTGCATCGCATAGGCAGGGTACCAAGGTGGGTGCAGAGCAGTGGTTAATTTGTAAAAAATAGAAAAAAAATAAAAAGTGCCCGGGCTCTCGTCAGGAGGCAGCTTCCACCTGCCCATTTCTCCTGTTAGTGCAGCCTAAAACAGAACCAACTACTAACCATGACACCCTACAAGTGGGGAGAGGATGTGGCATAATGGCCTGAGCCGCCGACTTCGGAGCTGGGGAGCCAGTTTCGAGCCTCGTAGTCGGCTCAACATCCTGTGATTCTGGGCAAATCACTTAATCTCCCTATGCCTACCAAAAATATATATGTCCTAACCTGGTGCACAAGCGCCGGTGTCGATGATTCAGTGCGGGTGCTGAGCACCGGAAACCACGGGTTCAAATCAAGCTCTGGTGCAGAGAGACTTTTGCTCTAAAGCAGGGGGTGAAGGGGGCATGAACTCACGTGGAGCACCAGCACTTGTTTTCTGGACAACCTCACGTGACTGTGAGGGCAGCCTGGAGATGGACACGAGTGGTCTCTAGTGATGCTCTGAATGCTCTTCTTGGTCAGGTTGCATAGACGGGTGACTTAAGGGTTGTTACTGTTATTAGAAAGGATTTGTCGTGAGCATCAATTAATTATCACCTAAAATTGCATTTTTTTCACTTTTCCAGGGAGAAGAGATCCAAAAGAACCTGGGAACAGAAGACAGACACCTCATGTGAGTGTTGAAACTTGTTACAGTTTTTACATGCGAAGTTAATACTGACTTCATGCTGTTGTGTTGCTAAATGTGATGTCACACTTCTAGGGGGCCTTAGCACTGTTTCCTTGGGTTACTGTTGGCAGGGGCGGCTGGTGATATCTAAAAGTGGTGAGAGTAATACTTGCCAGGAGTTCACCCCATTTGTTTCTACATGTGCCTCTCGAGTTGCACGTATGTTATGAGTTACCTTCATTATGCTGAATGCCCAGATAGTGTAATGGGTACCATCCACGCCAATAGTTACATACAATATTTCTGCACCAGAATGTTGCCACTGATATTACCTGGATCTCCCGTATTAAAAAAATGACATCCAATATTTCAGAGGGAGAGTTTCTTCTTGGTTTGCTTTCCCCGACCTGCCCCCTCTGCACCAGTATGCCACGTCTGCCATCGCGAAGGCAAGAATTGCCGACATTACGCCAGCACTAGCATTTTGCCATAGGTCTCCCTTTATGTCCAGTATTTCTTCCATTATTGCAGGGTCTGCATTTTGACTTGGGTGCCCTCCCTTCTACCAAGAATTATCTCCACAGTCCCAGTGAAAGGATTTTGCCATGGCTGCCTCCATGCCCAGAATTTCATCCAGCATGCAATGGCCAGCATTCGTCGTCAGAACTACTTCTGATGTGTCAGGGCCTGCATGTTGCCATCGGTGCCCCTTCTTGTGGCAAGAATGATCTCCAATGTGCCAGCAGCAGCATGTTGCCTTGGGGGTCACCATAGGCCCAGAATTATAGAGAGTGTGCCGTGGCCAGCATCAGATACACAATCATCAACATGTTATGTTATGTTATGTTATATGGTCTTCTATAGCGCACGGCTGCCCCAGCAAGGGGGCGTCCCGGCCCTTTCCAGAAAGGAAGAGAGTACGCCACAACAGATGGAACAGTGGTAATCACATAACGCATCCGTCTAGCAGAAGAGATGGGTTTTTATGGCCTTTCTGAAACAAACACACTCTCACTCACACTAACACTCACTCACTCTCAAAATCACTCTCTCCCCCCTCACTGTAACTCACACTTGCTCACCTACACTCACTCCCACTCATAGTGACTCACTCACAAACATACTCATACTCACTAGTTCTCACTCCCCTACAAACACACACACTCACCCTTTCACACTCAATGACTCTGGGCCATGGTGCAGCCGCATCTGCTGCAACGGTGATTGCTACACAGCTAATGCCCTTCCACGCCCTCTCACAACCTCCAATCATTCACACCTTGTACGCACTCACACTCATTCACCCACTCCCTCACACTTAGTTATTCATACACCTGCAAACTCAGATTCCCACTCACTGTCACTCTCATTGACCCTCTAAAACACATTCACACACACTCTAACTCGATTTAAGTCACTGTAAATCACTCACAAATAAACTCACACTTACACACACACATGCACAGAGGAACCATCTTTTTTTCTACTTAGCTTCGCTAGCTTAGCTACCCGGCACGATCCCTGAGATCTGAGTCCCTCTTTCTAGCTGTGGTGCCTCGAATAAAAAAAGCCGGCATTGGTGGACGTTCGTTCAGGCTGTTAGCTCCGCAGCTGTGGAACTCTCTACCTTTGACCCTGCGTTCCACATCTAATCTGCTTGCGTTCAGGAAGGGCCTAAAGACTTGGCTCTTTACTAGTTAGGGATTTCCCGCTCTGTTCTGAATATTGTGCCTTTGCCCCACTTCTTCACTGTTATGTTTGTTTGTCCCCTTTTAGGTCATGTAGTACAAAGCGCCGGGACACTCCTCGGAGTAGCCGTGCGCTATAAAAGACCTATCTAACATAACATAACATAACATAGATGGCAACTGGGAGTCTCCACGGCGGCAGCAGGCAGCAGAGCAGGACTCTGGTGCGGGCATTAGAACCAGCAAGCCCTGACTCCCGACAAGGAGCAGCCAGAGCAGCACGGGCAGGATTGAAAAGTGGAAGTCCCACCTCAAGCCCTCTCTCAGCTTCTTGATAGGACTGGAAGCTGAGCCCTATCTGTGATCCCTCCCCTGCTGCTGTGCAAGGCTCTTCATTGGCCTCAGGGATGGGCTGATGTGCGCCTTGACAGTTACATTACAGCAGATAAACTGTGCTGTCTGAGGCATGTGTGTCTGCTAAATAAAATGGATTTTGCCTGTGTGAGGGGATCGTAGTTGAACTGCGCCCCTCACATGTGCAATGCAGACATCCAGCTACAGAGGGATGCATTTCGAAACAACACTCTGAAGCTGGATCGTGCCTCATGCACCCACCAAGCCCCCCACCCCCGTTTCACCCCCCTGTCCCCCCTCCTGTCATCAGGATCCTGGACAGGAAAGGGCTGACCTGTGTGCTGACAATATTCATTAAAACACAAAGCTTGTGCTTTCCTGAATGCTGCTCAGTTTAATCTTTAGCAGCAGAGGCAAGGGGCAGAAAGTGGTACCTCACAGGAGGCAGGGCTGTGCCCCTTCGCCCCTAATTAGGAGCCGCTCCTGACAGTTGCAAACACTGTGTCCCTTGTTGCAAGCTGGGCACAAACTGTGCACACTGTAAAGAGCGATGCTGCTGGAGCGACTTTAAGTCTATGTTCAATGTACACATCACTCTCTGTTCTGGACCATGAAGTGGGCATAACACTCTAGTGCCTTGTGCTTTTCACAGGCTGAGTGAGGTGTGTGAACCTAGAATTCAGGCTCCTTACCTGGTGAAAATAGTTTGGGCAGAGCCCATGGAGGACACAGTTGGCTCCGGAGTTGGAATCCCGATATGGGCTCTTGAGGAGTAAGTGAGTGACATTGAGTAAGGTGTTAAATCCAAAATACACTACATGTTGAAACAAGCATTGGCAAAGCCAATAAGTTGGACTTTTGCTAGCTGGTGCGGTGGTTGACTTTTTTTTAGTCAAGCATGTGCCACAAAAATAAAAGGAAGAAAGAAAACATGCGGCTGCCTGAATGTGGAAGCCACATGCTTGCAAAGTACATTTTAAATTAAAATAAATAGCATATGCATGCCATTTTAATAAAAAAAAGTACTAGTGCCTCCTAGCAGGCTGGCGTACCCAAAGCAGGCATATGAACCCTTTATCTCTTTAATGAATAGCACAGGGAAATATGGTTCTTATTGTCCTAAAGAAAATGTCCTATTGGCTTTGAATTACTGTAACCTGAAGGCCTAGATGAAACATATTATGATGATTAGAAGAAAAAGATAACACATGTTAAACACAAGTATTGACAAAGTAAAGTATTGGCTCACCAGCCCTGGCACTGAAGTGCACTTCTTTTTAGTTGGTTGGGCACATGAGAGCGGGTAAAATGTAATAGTTACAGTCCAAACTAGCCAATGGATAAAGTGGGCTGACCCATTTCCCTTACCTGTGATGTGTGGAAGTAAAATGTGAATGACAGCTCAACAGACATATTGATGAGAAGTGCCAACCTATCTCCAATCACCCCCTCCTACTCTCCCTTTGCCCGAAATTGCTTAATCCTTGCTTTTTTGCTCCTTTTTGGCCCCTCCTCCAAACTTGGCTATTCCCGCCACGCCAACCCCATTCCCTTCTGTGGTCTCTGTTCAGGGGCGGCCCAGGATCTTCCCAGTTCCCCTTGCCCTCCTGCCCCGGTCCTGCTTTTCATATTGCTTCTTGTCTAGTCTTAATTTTTACCTTGTCCTCACTCCCTCGCTTGTAACTTCTTTTGAGCGTATATTTTCAGTTGCTGCACCCTGACCAGACATTTTCTTAGTTCCTAATCACCTGCACCATTTGTGCATTAGCTTTTCTTCTTTTTTATTCTGATTCAAATCTGGGTCAGACATATTTTTACGTGGAAAGAGTTTTTACAAAAATAGCGATGCTCCATTTTAGTGTCATCTGGAGTACATTTGTCATCCAGGTAACACATTAGCATCCCAGCAGAGTCGCGAAAACAAAGATCCCCACCAATATTTAGGTAATGGTGTATGATGCATTACATAGGTCAAACGCTTAGTACTCTTTAAGATCTCTGTGAAATGTATAAGTATCTCCAGGGGGTATCAGAAGGTGTTATAATACTCCCTCTGCATTTGGGTAGCCGTAAGGAAAAAAATACATTCAGAATATCAGATACTCCTAACACACTTTACTGTCCTCCACCTTCTTGCAATTAAAGTGACTTTTAGATGTTCAAGACATAATACGGAAGAATTCATCAAGCCACATAAATAAATTGTCAGATAAACTTGGACCTTAGTAGAATCCAAGATACAATGTGATTTTGGCTAGCATTGTAAATAAAAATACACAATATCCAGTCCTTTAGTGAATGGTAAATGACCACCCTAATTACCTATGTCTTTGTGGCAATTTATGAGAGTGGTTACCTGCCGACTGTACTACTGATTCATTTAGTCATTACCCGCTAATACTGTACCCCTTCATAGTAATTGCGGGTAGTCCCTACTGCCAAACAAGGGCTGCAGGAAAACAGCACAGTAAATATGCAGTGTTGATCTGTGGTAACCAGCTTACTGCTGGATAATCCACTTCTTTCCTGATAACCTGGTAAATATTGCTGTAATTCGTCATTCTTTAGTTTTCCAGTATGGTGTGTTACCATTGTATTTACTAGCAATATATAGATTAGAGGTTATAAGGTGTTCAGATCTGTAATTACTACATAGACAAGATGCTTTTTTTCCACCTTTGGACCATGGTTCAGCAAAGAGGCAGGCGTCGTTTAAGCACCCTAGAACGGCATCCTCACCAATGACCGTGAGGAACCCCCAGTCCTCATCCTGCTCAACTTTTCCATAGTCTTCGACATGCTTGAACACCAATCACTGATCCAAACCCTGTAAACAAGTGTGGGCTTTTCTGATACAGTCATGCAATCGTTCACCTGGTACAGTGCCAACCGTCATCAACTCTTCGAGATGGGGACCTCAAAGTCCCAGAAATTCCCCATCTCTTTTCAAATCCACTAGAGTCCCATCCTCGTCCCTATCATCTTCATCCAATACATGCAGCCCCCTGGATCCCTACTGACCAATAACACCATGATCCCTCAATATGCTGGTGACACTCAACTGCATCTCAACAATCAATGAGTCAAAACATGCCTCAGGCCAATTCAGAATTTGCTGTCAAGCATCCACCTAAATAGCAGTCTGACAGAGACCTAATGCCCCTTATCCACCAATAAGCTCCAAACAACCATTGATTCAATCCCTTCAACATGCATCTCTCCCCACCCTCTCCCTCTCTATTGTTGCTGACTTCACAGTCAGAGAACATGTTGACAGAAAAACCAACACAGCATGGTACCAACTTTCCCTCCTAAAGAAAGAGAAACTCTTTCTTTCTAAAGCTAACCACAAGCGAGCCGCGAAAGCCCCGGAAGTCCCACCTAGTTTGGAGAAATAATTTCTCAATGGTCTTGCAGATGCCCCACTTGAAAGACATCCAACACAGTGCACCATTTATAATGAATGACTTCAAAGTCAACCACATCACACTTAAAGAACTACACTGGTCTCCCTTCTCATCCCTTGGCACCTTAAAGACCAGCTGCGTCACCTACAGAGTCATCCGAAATGACAACCTTGGCCAAAAATCTAACCACCTCAAGCCACACATTGTCTACTTGCATTATCAGATTGAATATGAAGAAATGCAAGAAGGAAAACCTCAGAGAGCAGGCCTTCTCCATGTACACACCCTGGATCTGGCACAACATCCCCTTTGGCATCATAAATGGTCCAGCCCTCATGCACTTTAGAAATAATCTAAAAACACAAAACACACATCATCAGACAGCACAGCCCTCCCACTCCACACAGTAGCATTCACTGGTACCTGCCTCATTGTAGATGTTCTGAGTTGTAACCTTGGGATTTCATCTGTTGTTCAGCACTGAGGGCCCGACTTAGATCTTCACGGACGTCTTACTCCCTCACAACTGCGACGGATATCCAGTCCCCCGAATTATAAGTCCCATAATATCCCAAGGGATGCATATTTCGGCAGACAGGATATCCGTCACCATTGTGAAGGAGTAACCTGTCCGCCAAGATATAACCATGCCCTTGGTTGCTTTACAGCCAGCTTGCTCTATACCAGTACCATTACATATATTCATACATCCCGCTGGGGGGCATTGGGTCTCCAACATTTTCTGTAATACGAGCTACTTATGTTTCAATCTACTATTATTAGTGTTGATATAGTGAACAGATCAGAGATGATTACATTAGGAGCCAGATCATGCAGGATTACCGGTAGTGGTCACCTCAGTCAGATTTGTAAGTGATAGTGTAAAAAAAATAGGCTTTATTAATTTGGAATGCCTCTATATAGCTTATGCCTGGCAGCAACAGCTGCAATACCCAGCGCCAAGTTACAAGTATTTGTAATGGGTCTCCACAACAATGCTTTATTTATCACGCACATATCAGATTTAAATATATTTTGGAAATCAAATTTTTTACAAAAAATCACTTTATGAACTTATGTTTTTATCCAGAGTATATGCTTTTTAATTTTAGGATGCATATATTAATTCAACCAATCTAAAGCTCATAATTTAATAGGCTGGACTGCATACTGGAGAGCTACTTACAGGGAGCGGGCGGGCTACCAGTAGCTCACAATCTACTTTTTTTAAGAAGACTGACCTAGGTATTTACAGGCAAGATATGGCACCAAGATATTTCAGTTTCTGTTTGGTGTCTGAATGTGGGCAGAACAGGTCTGACCACAATGGCTGACCGTCCCCAGTTTTAGTATGTTGGACTTGAGTGTATACTCCTAGTTTAGTTTCATATTTCCCCTATGCTGGCTATCTTAGGCTAGTTTCTTATTTTTAAACTACTTCCTTATTTTAAATGCCAACACTTTCATTCCATATGTACATTAGATGGTGAAGCAGCACTTGCTCCATGCCCGGCATTGGGCTCTATAGGTACAGATATATATCATATATATCATTATCTGTATGTAGTTGCTCTTTGGCTTGTGAAAGTTTGGATCCACTGGCTGTTTACATTTCTCTGAAAGTCACCTGCACGCCCCCTCCTCCCACGTTATGTTTCCCACACTGTGTGGAAATGAATAGATCTTTCCTGTTATGTTCACTCTAAAGAGAATGGAGGCGGAGGTGTGAGTGGGTGGGATGAAACAGAAAGGCAAAATGGAACTATAAAGAGTTGTTTGTCCTTCAGCTCTGGGGTCTGAGTCACCTTCTCCCTGTTGAGTAGATATTGGAGCCTCTGTGAATCTACTTCTGCAGCTCTGTGCTTCCATAGTGACCGTGCAATGGATGTCCTCAGGTGCATCCTCTGAATGTGGCCTTATTGTGAAACCTAAATAGATGGGCTGGCTAAGGCCAAGGAGTCAAACATATCTGTTTATATCAAGTATGTCAGACATAGGTCCAAGAGTGCCTGACCCACCACAGATTTTCAAGGTAACCTCTCACAATGGAAATCAATACTGTTTAGAGTCAATTTATTTAAGTTTATTTTGTGTGGATATCTTGAAGCTCAGGAATGGATCCAGACCACTTGGACCTACATTGGGCGACCATGATATAAAAGTATTGAGGTGATTTTATATGATGGTTACCGACAGCTGATGCAGAATCTTCCTCCGTGTGGCTCCCTGATCGACTGGTGTGCATGGTTCATGTAGCCTGTGTCCATGTTCCAAAGCGGTGTTACCATCATACCGTCAACTAGCATCAGATAGTGTATGAAGACGTTGTCACTTTTGGTGTAGGGCCATCCTGGGGCCCTCAATGTCAGTGTTTACCATTTCTGTTCTGTAGGTGGCGGGAGACTGGCACGTCTTAGATTTTTCGGGTCCCGCCATTCCTGGGTAACGGGCTTTTGAGGGTGTAGGCTTCCTTAGCATTTGTAGCGCTAATGCTTAAAAAGGGCTTTCCATTTAGTCCTTGGAGTCACTTCTTTGGTACTGGCCCAAGAGGAGTTCTTTTCCACGAGTGGGCACAGCAGGCACAGTCCTCTAGGCGAGTCCCTCTGGTGCAGTCCAGACTTTGGTGCAGCCTCTATTTCCTGCACTCAAGGTGCAGCAGGGCAGTCTTTCTTCTGTCTTCTTTCCAGTCCAGTAGTGATCTGCGGACTGAATGCCAGGGGTGTCACTTTTATGCCATCTTCGTGTTTGGAGGGGGGGCACTAGCCAATCGGACAACAGTTCCCCTGGGACAACTCTTCCCACCTCACGTCACTTCCTGAGGGTTTGGCCTAAATCCCAGAGTTCCCTTCTCTGCCTGAATCCAAGATGGCTCAGGTCTTCTTCCACCATGAAGAGCTCTGGGTACTCCTCCTAGAAAACATTTCTACAGTGGGTTTTCCACCTCTGGAGGAGATTCCAGCCTATCTGCCTACACAAAACAGTAGGCAGGATAAGGTGTGATTGCCACTTGCTTCACTGAGGCGGTAGCCTTTTTGAAGCTGGACCATCTCTGGCCGCTGCACGGTAGTCATCCTGCTGGAGGAGGCCACATCGCCTCGCAGCAACATTTCTGTTGGTTCTCTATTCCGAAGAGCGCTTCACATTTCCCAGCAGGGTGGCGGCCTGTTGTCTCGGAGGTCAACAGCTGCGGACATTCTGAAAGGGCTACAAGAGTTCTGTGCAACAAAATGGTGACTTTATAAAATAAGCTTTGCCTTAAAAGTAACCTTAACTCCTTGACCGAGGCGCGAATTTCGCTGCGGTGCGAGAATTCTAATCAGTGGGGTGGGGGGGGGGGGGGGACTGTGTTGGCCAACAGACATGTGCAGCTCCAGCGAGGTAGTGCTTGCGACGACCGTTGGCCAACGTGAGCACGGAACGGGTTAAATCTGACTTCAGCAGTATGTTAGGCTTTATGTAACAATTGCTATGACACCTTGAAGCACCATGTTCGTCGTCCCATATGGTAGCACTTAGTGCATAGGCTAGTGAAACAATATGTTAGTCAGTGGGGATACTAGACTTTCTAAAGTAAAAAGGACAAATTACACAATCTCCGTATATAGGTGACTCGAGCAGTATGTTTTACAGACTCTGACAGGCAGTGTAGTGCCTTGTGGACCTTGTTGCTAAATAGGGAGTCAGTCCACAGACTTTAAATGCCTTCATTGACAAGGTGCCCATGAAGTGTAACAACATTGCCTTCTGTATTGCTTGTTATTCCAACCAGTTGAAAGCAGTTCATCCTCATACAACACTCCCAGACTGGAAACAACACTTACAATGCAACTTTTACAACGCACTACCTTTACAACAAAGCTTTTACAACGCAACATCCATTACAACGCATGCCATTACAACACAACCATTACAACGCATGACACTACAACGCATACCACTACAACGCATGTCATTACAACGCAGTCATTACAACGCATACCATTACAACGCATACCATCACAACACATAGTACTCTTGCACTATCCAAAACTTACCCTACTGTTGCACCCCCTGGAGTTAGAATAGTAATTTTTACCCCTACACTATCCAACACTTACCCTACTGTTGCACCCCCTGGAGTTAGAATAGTAATTTTTACCCCTACATTATCCAACACTTACCCTACTGTTGCACCCCCTGGAGTTAGAATAGTAATTTTTACCCCTACACTATCCAACACTTACCCTACTGTTGCACCCCCTGGAGTTAGAATAGTAATTTTTACCCCTACACTATCCAACACTTACCCTACTGTTGCACCCCTCTGGAGTTAGAATAGTAATTTTTACCCCTGCACTATCCAATACTTACCATACATGCAATGTAATGGTATACGTTGTAATGGTATGCGTTGTAAATGTAGTATGCGTTGTAGTGGAATGCGTTGTAAAGGTAGTTTCAAAGAATTTGTTGTAATGGCATGCGTTGTAATGGAATGCGTTGTAATGGATGTTGCGGTGTAAAAAATGCGTTGTAACGGTATGCGTTGTAAAAGTATGTGTTGTAACGGCATACTTCCCTCCCAGACATGTCTAGAGAATCCTAAAGATGTATCTTCCCCTTGGGATGGTGCAACACCTGGGGGAAGCATGTATGCTTTCATTTTGTTTTCATTTATGATGGATACATTTTGAGATTGCTAATGTGAAACTTGTCCATGATTTCAGTGTATTTAGGTGTTCCATTTAATATTAAGGCAGCATGTTTAGTTGCCTACCTTACTTTGTGATGTTTTCATTAACTAAGTGAATGTTGGAAAGGTGTAGCAGGAAATGGGGTTGGGGATGACCCTCCACAGGCAGTAGTGGTGTAGTAGTATTACCTGCAATCTAAGGCTGAGGGTGGAGACCACAGTGAAGTGAGGAACAATGCAGACAGGGCTCTCGTTAGAAACTTATTGAGGACATGTTAGGAAGAGAATGCTCATTCCTTGTGTTTCTTGAGCACTGCTGGTTTGGTGGATAGGTTGATGGATAGGAAATGTGAGGGTGAGACCGCAGTTGCTGTTGCTCAGGTGGGGGAGATTTTAGGCAGGTCCTTTTCTTTGCATGTCTGATTGCTGCTACAGGGATGCTAAAAGACAGCCAGAGGCAATATCTTGTGCTTCAGTGTGCTTCTGTTGGGGGTGTTCCAGGTTGGAGATGGGCCCGGTGTCACCTACCTGGAGAAAAACTGCTCTGATTCTCAGACAGAAAGGGGAGGAGCATCCAAAATGCAGCAATCCGGTTTCCATGGAGTTCTCCATCACATTTGTTTGGAAAATGAAACCATATTTAAATTGTATTTACCCTGAGGGTGGTGAGGGTGTATGGGCATGCTTGGGTTCTCATGGCAAACAGTGGTATTGTAACACACTCAAATAGTACTGTATCCTTCTTCAGTTTTGCATGCTATCTCATAAAGCTTCCACATTATTCCTAAAAACCCTGCATGAAAATTGACTGCGACTTTAAATCTCTGATTGTCAACTAACCTTTCTTTCAAACAAATCTCTCCTTCCTTTCCATCCTCTGCAGGTCTACTCCAAGCCACATATATGTTTTGCTTTAACCACTATTATTGTGTTTGTGCAGATTACCGGCACCTCATTTAAAAAATCACAACCTCTGCTTAAAATTCATACCCCTTCATTCTAGCAATACTTAATTTCCTGCATCTCATCCACCAAACTGTGCATGAATTCACCTGTCACACACCTTCACTAAAGATCACACCTAACTACGATTCATTCTATTAATTGTATCTATTGCATAGAAACTGGAGTGGCATGCTTTCCTTAAGTGCACAAGACTAGTCTCAATAACTAAACATATCCAAAACCCTACTAACCCTGGGATCCGAAGCAGCGTGCTGCCCACCGTAAAACTATACAGCACCTCTTATGAAATAGTAAGCACTATTTACATATAATTACAATCCAGATACAATATGTAACTCATGCTAATCGTAATATCAGATCACTCAGAGGGTGGGCAGTCAATTTAAGTTCATACAGACTGCATATTAATTCTTTTTAGGTCTCGCCTGCTAATGCGCTTGCGCATTGCTTGCAAGAGATATTGGGGCTTAACCAGAGCTTAACCATCGGGCGATTCCATGCAGTGCCCATGAAAAGCGCGTGCACATCAAAGCCATCTGCCTCCCTCCCACAGGCATCCCCCAGCGTGCGCTCTGCCTCAGGCATTTCTCCTCCCCTAATTATTCACTGCCCCCGGCCGGCCGTACTTTCACTTTCACGGCCGCCAGGCCGTGCGACAGAGACGCTCTTATTAAAATGTAACTTAAGTTCGGCATCCTGCTGCTACTGCGCTCCTTCATTCCAGCAGCACTCCAGGCTTGTTTAATAGGAGTCCTTTTGTTTATAACCATCCCCATTTTTTCACCGGAGTGTAATTAGACATTGTTCGGCTTTTTATAGTACGTTGTTCCTGGTTCCCGTGGAGCCATGAGGCATCTCAGCCCCTCCCACTCCCCCTTGTGCCCAGTGTTCCTACCCTGTTCCTCACCCCTCCCGCCACATTACTTGCTTGGTGGGAGCCCCCGAGCTGGAGTCAGGAGTGTGCAGCCACTCACATGCGTGCAATAAACATAAAGCAAACATGTTTGCTCATTTTTACAGCGTGCGGCACAGTAGTACTTCTGCTAGTGAACAGACACACAAAGAAAACTCATGCTGTCTTGGCGCCTTACACAATTCCCCACGGCAGCGCTTGCTTCATGGGTTACAACCAGCGGCCTGCGGGTTTACTACAGATCTCTGCAGTAATGCCCGCTTCCTGTGACCGTTGTAACAGAGCGTCTCATGCAGCTTCAGTGCAGTCAAGTAGTTTATTCCTGTGTGCCTTTGTGCCTCTGTGTTTTGCATGTGTCGAGACTGTGAGACTGCCGCTTTTGTCCCCAAGTACTTGGAGAAGGTCTTCAGAAATGCACTCTCCTTCACCTGGTATTTGCCAAAGGCTCACGTGACTATCTGTGAAAACTCACAAGAACTTTTCGCTATACAAACGTCAGGCTTGTACATCTTCCTCCCGGGTGATGATCTGACACGTCAGCATTATAGATGTCTAATCCTTAATGGAGTTTCCTAAAGGAAGAGGTGAGAGTTCCTGCGGCCAGTTCCTGTGGTGAAGCCAGCGCAAGAGCCTGCTACAACAGCAGTGATGGGTTTTCTGGGCTTCGGTTTAAGCTATCTTGGTGACGTCTTAGGATTTGATGACGCTGAAGCTACACTGATTATAGGTCACTTAGATATTTCAGGATAGAGGTCAATCGAGACTACATCTGTCATGTTAGTAGAAGGCACATTTTGTGGTTTGGTCTGATGGCTGAGTTTTTTTTAAATCAAAGACTCGTTTTTTGTGCCTTTGTGCCCTCTGTTAGACTCGGTTTTTGTGCCTTTCTGCCCTCTGTTAGACTCGTTTTTTGTGCCTTTCTGCCCTCTGTTAGACTCGTTTTTGGTGCCTTTGTGCCCCCTGTTAGACTCGTTTTTTGTGCCCTTCTGCCCTCTGTTAGACTCGTTTTCCCCTTGTTTTTCCGCCCTTCTGCCCTCTGTTAGACTAGTTTTTTTGTGCTTTTCTGCCCTCTGCATCATCACATCATCACTCAGGGCCACCCCAGCATCACTCAGCACCACCACATTATCACTCAGCACCACCACATTATCACTCAGCACCACCACAGCACCACCCTGCGCCACCACAGCACCACCCAGCGCCACCCCAGCATCACCCAGCGCCACACCTGCATCACTCAGCGCTACCCCAGCATCACTCAGCAACACCACAGCATCACTCAGCACCACCACAGCATCACTCAGCTCCACCACAGCATCACTCAGCACCACCACAGCACCACTCAGCACCACCACAGCATCACTCAGCACCACCCCAGCATCAATCAGCGCCACCCCAGCATCACTCAGCGCCACCCCAGCATCAATCAGCACCACCACAGCACCACTCAGCACCACCACAGCATCACTCAGCACCACCGCAGCATCACTCAGCGCCACAACAGCACCACTCAGCACTACCCCAGCATCACTCAGCACTACCCCAGCATCACTCAGCACCACCACATTATCACTCAGCACCACCACATTATCACTCAGCACCACCACAGCACCACTCAGCACCACCACAGCACCACTCAGCACCACCACAGCACCACTCAGCACCAATACAGCACCACTCAGCACCACCACTGCACCACTCAGCGCCGCCACAGCACCACTCAGCACCACCACAGCACCACCACAGCACCACTCAGCACCAACACAGCACCAGTCAGCACCACCACATTATCACTGAGCACCACCACATTATCACTGAGCACCACCACATTATCACTCGGCACCACCACAGCACCACTCAGCACCACCACTGCATCACTCACCGCAACCCCAGGTTATAGGTGTCACATTTGCGAAAGTTAAAACTATCGGCATTGTAAATGACAAAGCTATTAATTTAGCTATTTTTAAAAACAACACATAAATAAAAAAAATTGACATTTACAAGAACAATAGCACAAACTTTCCTAATGCGAGACCTATTGCATTGCAAATGCTTGTTTATTGCTTCCCACTCTTACACTCACATAAGACACATCTGCTAAGGGGCATGTCCATCACCTTGTACTGTACCAGTCCACAGCAAATAAACCACCCATCACCAACCGAACAGGCATCGAGTGACTTAAGAGAACTGCCACATGCCCCTGGCCAACAGAGGATTTTAATTAGCTCCACGACTGCATGTCCCAACAACCTACATTCCAGGACCACTTCTTGACATTTCAGAATGACAGTCAGATATATGACGATATTAACTAAGTCCATCCCAGCAGATCTTTCCACCATTTTTCCATTTAAACCTTGCCTGCTCAGGACTGTTAACTTTAATCAAAATATCTCAGAATGGACAACCCAGTGCTGCAACCAGTTAAGTGGACTATGAATATCAGAAATACCATAACTGGTTCTGCAGAGTTGCGCAAACTGCTAGCACACAGAAAACCATACAGCGCTCACTTCTCTCTCACACTTCTTCATCCATCACACTTCTAAGCGCTGCGCCCCATTTCACAATAACTGCAACTCAGTCATCATGCGGCACATGGAAGCACTTCCCATATAGGATCAAAACAAAGACCACATCCTTCCAACCACACAGCCTGCACGGTGTAGTACGCAGGCAAGCACTTCAGAGCATCTCATAAGGGTAGTAGGCGCTATATGAATAATACAATAAAATACAACAAATTGTTGCTTTCATCAAGTGTGTTAGTCTAATTAGTTCAATTGAACCAAAACAAGACTTCAACACCCAGAATGAATTAGGCTATCACACAAAGGTCAAGGCTGGAAACAGTGTTCATAACTGGCCACCCTAGTGCCGGCCCCTCAAACAATTTGCCAGTTTCTGTAGTGACTCAGGGCCATAAGCAATGGACGCTGAATGTGTAGATCTGTGCATTATAAATTACAGCCACCTATAGGAATTAAGTTAAGACACTAGGAAGGGGAGGCACACAGGCATTTGTGTTTTTTTAGGAGAAGGGTGGTCGTTCAATTTTGTTTAAGATTGGGTGCATTAGCTCAGGTAACCAGCAAATGCCCCTGCACAAGGCCACAACTACTTGGCAAACACTGAGCCTTATTCACATCCATGCAGCTCAGGAGTAGGTAAAGATACCCTTTAGTGAGGCCAATTAGAGGCAGGTAAACAGAGCCAGTGAAGTGAGTGCAGAGAGGCTGGGTGATAATCGCACAGCTATTTCAGGAGCTAGTGTGGAATTCACATCTCCTCCCCTAGCCTCATCCTTTCCATGGGATGCACGCAGCAGGTCCCTTCCTGCGCGTGAGTCAGTCGAGCCTCCATGTATCCCATGGTGCAGCAGGAATGCCCGTCCAATGCTGCCATGCGGTGAAATGTACCAAACCTATCTCTCATGCCTTCTTCAAACTACACGACGTCACAAGGGAAACTCCTGCCTCTGGTTGGAGATTCCACCCTACACTAGGACCCAAAAACGAAAGATTCAGTCACTGCGCCGAGAGCGCCTATCTTGGACTCATCTCGCTTCCGCTTATCTCGCAGGGGCAGGTTTAGTCAGGCTCGAGGAAGTGACTCACTCCCGTCTGCAGCAAGAAGTGTCCCCACAGCCTCTGCGTGCGCACTACACCGTGACCTAGTAGAAACACCGTCGTGTGTGCCAACAACACCTTGAACCACTCATCAGCCGCGTTCTCCGTGTTCTCTTCTCTTGACTGTACCACGTCATTCTATGGAGGGGGCGACCAGTCTACAGCAGTTCTCTTCCCTCGACTGTACAACGTCATTCTGCGGAGGGGTGCGCCACTCTACAGCAGTTCTCTTCCCTCGACTGTACCACGTCATTCTGCGGAGGGGGGTGGGGGGGGGGGGGGCACCACTCTACAGGAGTTCTCTTCCCTCGACTGTACCACGTCATTCTACGGAGGGGGCGACAAGTCTACAGGAGGTCTCTTTCCTCGACTGTACCACGTCAGTCTATGTAGGGGACGACCAGGATGCTTAACAGATTTGCTGCTCATGCGTAAATGGCCATTTTAGATACAATGATTATGAGTGGAAATACATAGTCAGTGACTACTGCAACACTTTTTTTTAAAAATTTTACAAATAGCGTTGTTTTATGAAGCGATGCCAAAACGTTTAATTTGCTGCACCAGGCCCTTAATTTAACCAAAATGGCTGGTCTGTTGAAAGTGACAACTCACTCCCTTTGACCCCCCAATAATATCATATGACCTTTGACGTGCTAAAGTGGATGTAAAAAAAAGTGCAACTACCTGGTGGTGTATGCCTGATGAGCTGAATGCAAACAGGGAGGCTGTCTGAGTCAATCCTCGAATCAAGGGTGATGGCCTGATGCAGAGCAAACTGAGTGAGATCACGAAGAAACGGTGTGCGGGGGTGGTGATGATAAACCGAAACTGCCGCAGAAACAGATACAAGGCAGTCATAATCGTCACAGTGAAGAAAAAGTCCTCTGCATGGTAAGAGAGGTGCACCCCTGCCCTGAGTGCCATCTGTACTGATCCATAATGCTATAGTGGGCGAAGGCTAGAGCCCTTACCCGGAGTTAAGCGACACAAGCGCGGTGGTGGAAGCATACAGTGTAGTGAACAGGACCTTTTTACCCTGTGTCACTGGAATGAGGCCTACAGGCTCACTCACCTTTCAAATATTCCGCTGCTGTGTGCTTAACTCCCCCTTGGCCTACGTCGGGTAGATGTGGAACTCTGTGCAGCACAGGAGTAGTGACTCTGCGCTGGATGCATTTGTGCCTGGGAAGGATACAGTTCAGGGATAGAGCAGTACTGTGCAGTATATGTGTGTGTGGTTAGTACATGTACTGGGTGTATGTATGCCTACGAGGAATACATTACATGAGAATGTAGTTCTGTGCAGTGCGTACACAATGAAGCAATGAGCTGGATCTGTGTGTGCTTGCATTTGAATGCTTTTATTGGAATTTGAATTTGAATTTGAAGGGTTTTATATAGCGCTCGTACACCTGGCGGTTTCTTGGCGCTCACTGGCAAGTGCTACTCAGTGTGTCGGAAAGGGGGGAACGGTGAGCACTCAGGATGGGAAGGCTTGGGTGAAGAGGAAAGTCTTGAGGTCTCTACGGAAGAGGGGGTACTGGGTGCAGGTTCTGAGGGGCAATGGAAGAGAGTTCCAGAAAGCTGGGCCCGTGGTAGCAAATTTTGAACCACCCCATTTCTTCAGTTTGAAGCGGGGAACCAGTAGAAGGTGGTGAGAGGAGGATCGGAGGTCTCGTGAGGGAGTGTAGGATTGAATGGCCGAGTTGATGAAGGAAGGGGCAGAGCCTGTCCGGGCTTTAAAAATGGTGCAGCCGAGCTTGAATAAGACGCGTTGCCGGACAGGGAGCCAGTGCAGGGAAGAGAGGAGAGGGGTTACATGATATGATTTAGAGAGGTTAAAAACCAGCCGAGCGGCCTGGTTTTGAACCAGCTGAAGACGTCTCATGAGGTAGTTGGGCATACCGTGGTACAGGATATTACCATAATCTAGGCGGGATGTTACCATGGCTAGCAGAATTAGTTTAAGCGCGTCTGGGGCGAAAAAACGAGAGACTCTGCGGATAGTCCTGAGTGAAAGGAAAGCTGAGGAAACCACAGCAGAGACTTGGGAATGTAGGGAGAGTTGGTTATTGATTTTAAATCCAAGGGTTTTGACAGAGGATACAGGAGTGGGTGGGGGACCTAATGATGGGGGCCAAAAGGAGGAGGTCCAGGGACTGGAGCAACCACCAGTCAGCACCAACTCCGTTTTATCGGGGTTGAGCTTCAGGTGGTTGAAGTTCATCCAGTCCTGGATGAAGGTCATAATAGACTGAACTTTGGACATGGATATTATATTGTGACAGTTTTAACGTTTTTTTAAACTATAACTGTACTATCTTTCACTGAGTGTGTTATACACAGTTGTTGGGGGGCATTATCTGTTTTTGGGACATGCCTTATCTGCATTGCACTTTTAGACTTCACGACTCCTCCCTTGAAGGTCTACCATTAGTTTCGTAATTTCTGCTCTATTAGCGGTCTAGCTCTTGCGTTTGCAGCTACCCGGACCTCTATTTAAATGGCCCGGAGGCGGACGCGCGCAGAGGGTGTGCCAAAGGCAAGCCCGTCTGCATTCATCCGCGCCCAGTCTGGACCAAGGTCCACAACCCCATGCCAATTTATTATGGCGAGGTTTAAGTATTCATCCAGTTATTTGCATAAGTTAAACCGTCTCTCCTCTCCTAACTGTGCTAAGATTGCATTAGACAGTGCCCCTTTTGAATGCCAGCACTGTAGGCTTTCCTCTGTGGCCACTGCTAATTATACATGTCAAGATGGAGTTCTGCCCTCAAGGGACAACCCAGGATTTTTGAAATATGCTATTCTGGCAAGGAAAATTTCTCTCTTGGATATACCTTCATCTCACCAAGATTTCACTTTTTTCAGCATAAATTGTCATTTGCTTCCAAGCCATTAGGCGGATGTATTTGATCTTTTATTGAACAACCAACCGGATGCGGTTTAACGGAGACCTGGCTCGATGACAGCTCAGGACCTGATGTGGCTGTGGCACTCCCCTCTAATTGCTCCACCTTCAGGAAGGATAGGAAATAAAGAATGGGGGTGGCATTGCAATTATTCACAAAAGCTCTATTGATTGTAACTGCGTTGACTTACCTGCTAATAACTGTGAAGCTTTATTATTTAAACTCACTTTACATCTAAGTTTACACTGTCTGGTACATTAGTTTATCGCCCTTCGGGCCCAGCTGGACCTTGGGCAGCATTCTTTCCGAATTTGATAACATCTCATGTTTTGAATTGTGCTAATTTTGACATTTTGGGTGACCTGAATCTTCATTTAGTTGATTCTGCATGCACCAACAGTGCAGCGTTCATTGCTGATCTTGAAGCAAGGAATATTCATCTTTGCAATTCAGGTCCTACACATGTTGCAGGCCACTTGCTTGATCCTATCTTTTCCACTTTGTCAGGTTTGGCTTGCCCTCCTGCTCTTCCTTTGTTCTGGTCTGACCATTTCTTGGTGTCATGTCGGCTTAAGATCGTTATCTGCACCTTGGCAGTTATGGCCGGAACTCAACATAAAGTCAGACATTGGGCCAAACTCAATGTGGATGTCTTAAATAGTCTCTTAGATGTTTCTAGACCATCTATAAAATATCCTACTACCTCCGATCTGGGTTCCATTAAAAAATGGATCTCTCATGCAGTAGATACCTGCCTTCCTTTATCCCATAATTGTTAGGCTACCTTTGGCTGCCTGCCCCTTGGTTTACAGAGACTCTCAAGATTGAGAAATTTAAGTGTAAAAATCTGGAAAGGGAGAAAATATTATAAGACAAATGTTAAGATAGTATGTAAAAAGGCCCTAAAGGAGTACCATTTTCTTTGTAAATCCGCTCGTGCTGAGTTTGTTTCCTTGAAAATTTCCCAAGCTCAGCATTGTCCAAAACCCCTTTCTAAAGTAGTCAAAGAACTATCTGGCTCTAACACTCTGACTACACCTTGCGCCCTAACTGCTGTGCAATGCGAGAACCTCGCTTGCTTTTTTGTGGAGAAGATTAAGAAGATGTTTTCTTCTCTAACCTATGACAACCAGTTTGGCTCCCTGCAGACTCTCAATACCACACCCCCTATTGTGAGTACGGAAGTCTCTCGGATTCAGGATAGTGTTGAACCCAACATTAGGGTGGAAGCTTGGCCACTATTAGAACCGAGTACCTTTAACAGTCTCTTGGCTAGCATTGAATCAGGCTCTCCCAGAGACCTTCCTCCCATTTCCGTGCTGAAATAGCTTGAGGGATGGACGCTTCGGCTGATTATGGATCTTCTTAATGCCTCCTTGCAGGAAGGCTTTGTTCCCCCTGACTGGAAGCATGCCATGGTGCCCCAAACTTTTAAAGAAGCCTAATGCGGATCCTTCTATGCCATCCAATTTTCTTCCTATTTCTCTGCTTTTGGTCTTTTCTAAGCTTCTTGAAAAACATGTCAACCTTCAGCGGCCTTCTTTGATTGAGTCTTTGAGTTTCCTTCATCCTTCTCAGTCTGGTTTTAGAGGTTTCTCCACTGAATCTACATTGCTTGGGGTTACTAAAATGTTGAGACGGCATTTGGATCATGGGGATGCGATGGCTCTTGTCCTGCTTGATCTTAGTGCCGCTTTCGACACAGTGTCTCACACGGTTTTGCTGACAGCCTTGCATTCTTTAGGCATTGGAGGCTCAGCCTTACAATGGATTAGCTCCTTCCTGGTGGATCAAAATTTTAAGGTTTTTTCTACCTCCGCTAGTTCTAATATTCATTGATCTCCTGATGGAGTTCCCCGGGGCTCTGTGCTGAGGCCACTACTGTTTAATATCTATGTGCGCCCGTTGGCATATATTGCTGAGGAGGCTGGGATGTTCCTTTTTTCTTCTGCGGATGACACGCAGATAATCTTTTCCCTTACTTCATCTATGGGATCTGATTCATCTGATCTCCAGATTGGTCTGAGGGAAATCACATATTGGATGCAGTACAACTTGCTCAGACTAAATGTAGATAAAATTAAAGTTATGATTTTAGGTAAAGACCAAGACCTCTGGGGACCGAAATATTGGCCCATCGAAATGGGCTTGCTACCCCAACCAGTATGTCAAGTTCGTAACCTGGGTATTATCACCGACGACCATCTGTCAATGAAGCAACAAATCACAAAGGTGGCCGCGACATGCTTTACTATTCTGAGATAGCTGAGAAAAATCTGGTGGATGTTACCCCTCTGTGTTCAACGTACTGTGGTTCAGGCCCTGATTACGTCTAGACTTGACTACGGTAACATTTTATATTTGAGCTCCATTAAAGCTACAATCCATATGTTGCAGGTGGTGCAAAGTGCAGCTGCCAGACTGCTGTGTCAGGTACCCAGGATGGTGTCAGCCTCTGGCTCCGTTCGCAAATTACCCTGGCTAAAAGTGGAGAAGTGTGTTAAATTGAAGACCTTGAGCTTTATTTTTAAAATTAAATCCGGAACAGCCCCGCAATATTTGCATTCGCTAATTCAGTTGTACACTCCTTCTCGTCTTTTGCGTTCTGCTGGACAGTCTAAATTTGTTATCCCTAGAATCAAATTGGCCAGGATGGGGGGTGGGTCCTTCTCTTTCGTGAGCCTCACTCTGTGGAACTCTCTTCCTATTTCTATACAGGAAGAATTGTCTTTAGTAGTTTCCATAGACAAGTCAAGACCTGGTTGTTCAATCAGTAATTTTGTTAATTCTCACTTTTTCTCTCACTCCTACCTGCCGGCACCGGGAAACCCCGTGGGGTAGCTGCGCGCCTTATACATTTAAATAACATAATGTAACATTGCATGAAGTACAATACATGAAGGGTGACGTGTTGTGAAGAGTGCACATAGTGAGTGTGTGCTGGCAGAGTGTAGGTTTGAAAATAGCACACCCTTATGCAATAAAAGCTTCAGTGCTGAGCAGTGTGCGCAGACTTAGTGTGCGTGCCTTTGTCTGGCACAATACATGGAGGTAACAGTGCTGGACAGTAAATGTGCTGTGAGTGGTACATTATATGGAGGACCCTAGATTCCATTTTGGGAAGCCCAGGCCTGCTTGGTGAGGATATTAATCAATCAATCAATCAGGAGTTTGTATAGCGTGGCTACTCACCAGTGGGGGGTCGCAAGGCACTGAGGGGGGCGGGTGGGGCTATTGATCCGTCTGGGCCTGGAGGTTCAGTCGAAGAGCCAGGTCTTGAGATCCTTCCTGAATTGGGTCAGCGACGGGGATTGCCTGAGGTGGAGGGCTGGGTATTCCAGGTCTTGGCGCGGAGGTAGGAGAAGGATCTTCCTCCGGTTCTGGTCTTTTGAATCTGTGGGATGGTGGCTAGGGCAAGTTGGTCGGAGTGAAGTTGTCTAGCGGGTATGAGGAATGAGAGGCAGTTCAGATATGCTGTTTCTGCGTCATGGAGAGCTTTGTAGGCATGTGTGATGAGCTTAAAGGTGATCCTCTTGTTGACTGGGAGCCAGTGGAGTTGTCAGAGGTTTTGTGTGATGTTGCTGCATCAGGGGATGTCATGGACCAGTCTGGCTGCGGTGTTTTGAACTTTCTGTAGTTTTCTGAGCTGTCTCTGGGTGACGCTGGCGTAGAGTGCGTTGCTATAGTCGAGTCTGCTGGTGATGAGTGCGTGGGTGACTGTTTTCTGGATTCTGTGGGGATCGATCTGAACATGAGGACATGAGGAGGAGAGGAATCCCCCAAGGCAGATTTGTGAACTGCTGCATTCTTGTGAGCTGGGTGGGACACACACAGAAAGAACAGAAGAAGAGACTTCCTTTACACTTCATAAGACTGCTCTTTTATTCAGTGATAAATCACAAGGAAGGGGTCTGGACACATTTCAGAAAAGGAGATGGGGCTGATTAGGGACTCATAAAGAGTAGGGCAGGAATTCTGGGATTAACCTTTTGATGCACATATCACAGTAGCTGACATCCAGGTCTGAACTGTGGTCACTCCTATGAATTGTGTTGTGGGACACTCTGCGTCCAAGTCTTGCCTGATGTGACAGATATGAGGGAAGAAGAACGAGAGAAGTGTCTACTTTAAAAGGAGCAGAATCCCAACATAAAACTTCAAAGGTTCACACACTAGATTGAATTTTGGTGTCTGAATTGGACTATAAGAAGTGAAGGTTGTGACCCCAAATGTTGTCGTCTGTCAAGCAGCCAAATGGTCCGTGTGAGAAGGGGAAGCTCTGAAAGACGTCTTCCTGTAACTAGGACTGGGTGAAAGGTCTGCTAATCTCCCAGCTGGGTGAGGAGATATCACCCAGGAAAACAATGACCTCCTCTCCTGGAGCACGGAGCACCAGCGCCTGACTGCTTGTCAAGATCAGTGTGCCCTATGAGAAAGATAGTGTTGGAGGGAGTTAGGTCCAATGGGGAGCCCTACCGTGAGGCCTACCTGTACGAGGAGTCCGGATTCAGCTGTGCACTGATCGGGTCGTTGCCCTTGTGCAATGTCAGCTCAGCAAGTATGCCAGGGGAGGGCCATGTACTGAGCACTGCTGCGGTGACCCTGTGTCCCAGAGAGGGCCACCGGTAAAGTAGCTACTGTGAGAATTGTTGAGACTTGTAATAGTCTTGGCAGGGGTACTTGTGCCACAGGAGCCTGCTCGCGTATTACCCTGTGCCACAGCAACACCATATATCAGGAGGTGTTGCCCCTACCAATTGTGTCGAAGGATTCAGGCCATCACCCGAAAAAGAGACTGAGGCTACATTCAGCAAATTGGGCCTGCACTGTGAGGAAACTGTCCCTAAATAACCACTGAGGGCTGCCAAGGATTCCAAGATGACATTGTACCCTCACTGGCTTCATTCGGGAGCTGCAGAAAGGATTCCCCACCCCCAACTAGATAAAGCCAACTTACTATGTGTTCGCGAGCTAGGAGCTGCTCCGATAACGGAGAGAACTCCAGTGTGATCCGCATGCAGTCCATCTTCTCCGAGCAGATCAGAAATCTCAGGTGCTCGGGCTGAAGGCCCCCACTGCACCACTGAACTCTTCTGTGCTGTAAGAGTGGGTAAGACGTGAACTAGGCTAGTTGGACCCCGGGGGAGTCACTGCTAACTGTGATGCGGCACCACTGACACTTTTTACTAAAACCTGAAGAGTCAAACGGTAATCCTTGAGCACGGCCTTATAGTGTGCATTCCCTGGATGCAGGAACCTGTGAATGGTGAATGACCCCAAACAGAACAATTAGTGAAGCCCTGACCCCAAGGTGATTGTGTTGTAGCTTCTGAATGTATTATTCGACTGGACATTGAGTTATTGTTCGTACCGTTTGCCCTTTGAGTTATGAGTCGCCTTCGCTGATCTTTATCTACATCCCCCCCGAGGGAGCCAGGACTGCTTCACCACTTTTACCTCCGAGAGTCAAATGCAGAATGGGTACTTGGCCCAGTTGCCTAGGCTCCACAGTAGGACTGGCCCCAGGACAGCAAGAGTAAAAAAGCTTCAGCCACCACGATTGGGCCCAGTAAACCCTGCGTGCCATCTGGCCCTCTAAAAGGGGTTCTGTCAGGCTGCATTTGCAACTTGTGTTCATCGTGGTTGGTCTGGTTTTTAGCAGTGCAACTGTCAAACTGACCAATTGCACACAAAAAATCATAGAGTGGGGTTTGGGTGCACCTCTTTCAACCAATGGCTTTATTTATTTTGTATTTATTTATTTTATTTAAGAAGTTTTCTATAGCGCTGGCCTGACCCAAGGGTATCGGAGTGCTTTACAGTAGGTACATAACAGATAATCATCAGATACAAAAAATAGAAGAGCGACATATCAACAGAGGAGCGCAAAGTAAAGAGCAACACATTGTAGTGTAGGACAATATTGCCTTCAGAGTTCTTCGGAGTCTTAGAGCTGTAGCATAGCTCGATGTTTGCTTTCTGCCCCACGCTATCCACTTCCTAGGGAGCGGTTTGGGAGCAGGGTTTTTAGTTGGCTTTTGAATTCTACAATGGTTCTGATGTGAGGGGGAATGGAGTTCCAAATTTTGGGAGTGCTTCCGGTGAAAGATCGATCTGCAGTTTTGTTTCTTCTAGTTTTAGGTGGGATGAGTTGGAGGGAGTTTGAGCTTCTCAGGTTCCTGGACTGGTGAGAGTTATAGTAAGGGGCTTTCAAAAGCTCACCACACGCTTGTGCGTGTGTGGTCTATTGCTTGCGGTTACCTGCACGGGCGCCATATGTTTTGAATTATTGTGTCCAGACACGGGCTCGATAATTCTAAACATATGTCCTGGTGATCGCTCTCGCACGCGCGCCACTCGTGGGATGCTCCGTCATCATGGCTCATTAAGCGCATCGATTGCGGGCACCCTTACAGAGTGCGCACATGGGCCGTGCGCCGCTGCTCCCGCTAGTTTATTGTTTATGTCGCCCACTTTCCTCTTCTCAAATGTTGGCACTTGGCTTGTGCTAGAAGACTGCCTGTTGCTTTGGGCAGCGGCTATATCCTCGGCGCACACAATGCAGCTCCTCCTATGTCTCTGTACCCAGAGCTTCCCCCAGACCCATAGCAACGAGACACACCGAGTCCCGCACAGGGAAAACCCGCTAAACTGGCTTCTGAACAGGTCACTCTTTATTCATATAGGGTTTGGAGCTTTTAGGAGTTTGGGACTCACATTTATTTATGCATATGGAACTCACTGCTTAATAGTTTACTTTTTAAGTGTCTCTCGTGCCTTAACCTCTCTCCACTGGCTGCCGGTGAAGGACAGAGTGTCGTTTACATCTCTCTGCCTAGTACATAAAACACTTTTTAATGCTTGTTACTGTCAGATTGCTGTCTTGCTATAAACCCAGCAGTTGCTTGTGGTCTATGGATGTTTTCCTTCTATCAGTACATCAGTTTCTCCGTTCTGCAATTAGTGGCAGAGCGTTTTCTGGGGAAACTGCCTCAGATTTGACCTTGCTTACTCTATCTTTTCAGTAACAATTATTTCTTCTAAATGTCAGGAAAGCTCTGAAGACCTAGCTTTTCCTCTCTCTCTTAAATAAGTGTCATTCAGGCACTATGCCCTTGCACCCTTTCTACTGTGAGCGCCTCTAGTGAACAGTTACCTGCAACAATCTTAAACTGTGCAGTTTGCCCCCGCATGCTTTTCGACGTTGGCCCTTATGCATTTCAATGAATTGTGATCCTCTCAATATCTGCACTGCTCCCTCACACCCTTCTGTCTGTGGAACTCACGAGTGCCAGTAAATGGTGCCCTGCGCCCTTACAATGCAAACAAGCATTGGCATAGCCAATAGTTCTCGCCTTTCGGACCTTATAAGTGTTTTGCAATGCTACAGTTTTGTCCTTGATACTCAGTGTCCCACCGATATTGTGGGTTTTCTGTTCGGGGGCAGGTCCCTTTTAATTGCCAAGAAGTTAGGTTGCGAAATAATGGCAGCGATTTACTGCATAACTGGGTTTATTTCGTTTCTACATAGTGCATTTACATCACTTCTTAAATGGAGGACATTATAATATCCCAATAAATTGTTGCATTTTTAGGGGACAGAAGTTTGACAGTAACCTATTAGGAGATGTACAGGAAGGTTGTTAGAATTTTGACAACAGACTGGACTACCTGGTTCATCCAGTCTGCTAATGCCCTTCCACCTCACTAGTACCCAAGCCATGAACTTCCATGTGCACCAGTTCTCCCGGAGATACGCTTTCATCTTCCTGCTGGCTTGCAGCATCTACAATAAAAAAAAATTGGGTAGGACCATCACTCACCAGTCTGACAACCAATCAGGCATGTGCCCTCTTAAACGCTCATCAAAAAAAAGATTTGCTTCCTGTACTGCGTTCATTCCACTTAGGAGTCTGAGCGTCTCTCCCAAATTCCCCGCCCTCCCCTTTTCCATGATGTCATACATGCATATGCAAATACATGAGACTTCCTCAGAAGACTTGTACTTTGTGTCATCTTCTGAAGGTATAAACTCCAAATCTGGATACCGTAAATTCAGATGAGATCCCATCAGTTACATAAGGTGTAATGTACCCCCTCATTCTATGCTACATGTCCTCATGTGCCCCAAAATTTGTTAAACTGTCCCATATGCTGTTCCACAGTTTGCACGCATTATTTGTGCATAAGATCTAAAAATCCAGATTTTCGTCTGTCTGTTTTCTTTAAAATCCCATATTCATAATAGCCATGTTTCTATGAATGTCCCTTTAGCACAGTGTTTTCCATCTGTCCTTGGTAGAAGTACGGATCCTTATTTACTATTGAGTAATAGGTGTGTGTTCCCCTCCTTCTACCTCCACAAAATATTCCATGAGAGTATTCACTTGATATTGAATATCAGGCCTTTGAAACCTCTGAAGTAAATTTTCTTTTCTTCTGACATTTATTTATTTAATTTCTAAAGCCCATGTACACCAAATGCTTTGTAGGGGTTGGAAGCTAGGGAAAGAGGAGAGTGAATGGCTAAATACGTTTGTTTTCAGAGCTCGCCTGAGGGCTTAGTGGTTCTCTGTTTTTCTTAATACCAGGGTGCCGATTGTACCACAATCCAAAGACAAGATTTTGAGAAGACTGCCCCCTTTTCGTATCTGTCCTCTTCACTTGTGGGCCTACCAACAGAAATTGATTTTCAGTATGCATGAACAGAGCCATGTAGCTGTCTTTGGGTCAAGGAGGCATGGTCAACTGTTTAGGTTCTGAATAGGTTCAACTACAAAGATCTTTTGATCAATAATAGAGGGAGGGAGACATAAATATAGACTATTACAATATTATATTTTAGTTCATTCACAAGCTGCCAGCACTCAGGTGATTTTCCTTATGGAGAAAGTGAGAGCCATGTCAACATATGTAATGCTTTAATGCAGGAGGTGTTCAGGTTGTTTGGAATGATGCCTACTATGCAGCTTATGCTTATTGTTTTACAGATGATCTGCTGCTGTGAGATGTGAGGTATATACACAAGCTGTTGTCTGGAGCATTATCTCCACCATTGTGTTTTTCTTGCACATAGCATCGGTTGGAAATACTACTAGGCCACAATTTGGTGTTGTCAGTAAAGGATGTGGATTACTGAGGAATATGGGAATCTGAAATGAGTATTCTGTTGGTGTAATTAGGTGGAAATCTATAATATTTCAGTTCTGTACAATAATGTTTTTTTATTATGTCTTTATTTAATGTATCTCCTTTTGCATGGATAATTCCCTGTATGAGAGTAGTTGCTGGGTTTTCAAGAATGTAAGTGAAAGTGCCTTTCAGTATTGAACATCATTTACTAAAAATAAATGCAAACATGCATTTTGGGGGTTATTCCTGCAAATCTATTTTAGCTGACTTTTTATCCTACATTTATTAAAACAGTTGCACATGTCATTCAATTCCTTCATGGTGTTTAATTTATAAAATGAGTTGCACTTAAACGCTTTATAGAAATAAATGTAAAAAGTGGTGGTTGACACAGTTCTTGTTTGAGGTTTGGAATGCACAAATAATGCGGGTGAGAATTAGCAAGGGCAAGGGTTTCACTGTTTATGATAAAATTCAAGGAAGTCGCCCCTGCGCTTTATGAACAGATTAATAAATGCCCCAAATCTAGCACGATTTATGTAATCTTGTTCCAGCGTGTATTTTATATTTCAGGTATTGTTAAGTAGTCCTGGCAAATGTTGTGTCCAGTACTCACACTTGTTTGCATCCTATATACAATTGACTTTTTAATCTTAAACGCTTTTTAATTTGTGAACCATACATTTATGAGGGGTGAGATCCCACCTTTGAATGTTGAATGGCTGCCATTGAGCTTTCAATTCAGATGAGAAGTATTTACCATAATTATATTGTGGATTATCCGGCAAGCATCCTGACTATGAAAATGTATAATTATTTCTAGAGTCCTGAATTTCCATAAGGAATTGGAATTAAACTCATTGGCCCTTTGGTTAAGTTTGCTATAAAATAAAAAAAAGTTATTGGACACAGTGAAACTTCATTGGTCATCCCTGGAATTACATATGGAATCATACATTGAGGAATTTGCGAATGGATAATAATGTATGGGAAATTGTGATGGGCATTACTATATAAACCTTGCATTCCTTCTTCTGCACCAGTGGCAGCAAGGTGTGGTGGCTGTTGGGTCCAGGGGCTTTGCACCGCATCATCTGTGAACATATAAGCAATGACTAGGGTGTGTGCATTTATCAAAACCATAGCTGCCATCTGTATTGTTCAGTTCCTTTCAAATTGTCACATTTTTTAGCATCCTCTTATTGTGTTTGCATGGCAAGTGTTTTAGTGTGTTGTCTACTCCTGTTATTGACTTCACATTTTAATTATTGAATCGGTTTTATATTGGTGGTGTGCTGACCTAGGAAGACAGTGCCTTTTTTCTTGCTTTTCCAATTATGATCACGCTTATTGTCATTTTAAGTGCTAACTATACCTCTTTTTAGGTTGTATTTATTGAAATTGCACCATTCATGGAAAATTGTTGGATCTAAAATAAAGAAGGGAACTAAGAACTGTTTTGCCTTTGAGAGAAAGGATAGACAGCGGTTTGCAGATGTCATTGCTCAGGAATGAATTTTTTCTTCCTCTCAGAGTAGTGGAATGTGTGCTCTTTTTATTGGTGCCCGTCTGGCGCTGGCAGGAACAAAGTGCATTTGTACACAGGGCGCTTTGAGGCAGCCATCTGTGAAATCCTTTCAGTGGTTTACTGGTGGTATGATCCTCATTTTCAAAACATGTGTGTCCCACTCCCCTTTGCACTGCGGTGAGTTACTGCATGAAAGCAAACATGAACAAGCATTGGCATAGCCAATAGGTCTCGCCTTTGGAACCTTATTAGTGTTTAGCCATGCAACAGTTGATGTTGTTGCACCAAGGATATTGTGCTGCATAACTAAATACTTACAAGGTCCCAAAGGCAAGACCTATTGGCTATGCCAATGCTTGTTCTGAATTAGGGAATAGTGTAAGGAATTCGGTGCTTATGGCCTAGTAATAATCATGAATGTTCCCTCATTAAATTCCAATGGGTTCTTCCTAACAAAATTTATTGGGAGTGCAAACGTTATCGCACCCCGTGGTCTGGTGGCCGGCTGGTCACCAGATACCATACATATGACTACACTTATAATTGCAATCTCTTGGTGTAGGAATCACAAAGTTAAATTGGCAATTGAAATCAGGCCCAACGTGCCTGATCCAGCTTGCCAGGTATTTGAGAACAATTCCCTGAACTGGGGAAATGCTGCAACCTATGAATGTGAGTCTCATCTTTCCATCTACTAGCCGTCGGACAAGTGGCAGTAACTGATCCATTCAGTTATTGTCCTATTGCAATGAAGTGTATGAGCACTCAATGTGAATCCTCTTAGAATATAGAACTTATATATTCTGAAATACGTGTGCCCGGCTATTCCCGTGAAATGCATGCAGCGCATAACATTTACCCACATATCCTGACTTGCAATTTACACAGGTATATATCAACATCCGTGGCAAATTTGCCTACTGGTGTGGTCTGCCTACCCGATCTCTAAAACTACGCCGTATGTTTAGCAAAAAGTAAATGCAATACAAATGAAATTCAGAAATACTTTACCTTTTAAAAACAAATGTCACATGCTTATTCTCTCTGGTCGTTTTATGATTTCTACATTTATGCATTGTTTAAATAGCTGAACGGGTACCTTCCTTGTTAATGCCACTTCTCACCTGTGTGATTCTCACTTCTGCTGGCTTTGGTTTAGCATATCCAGTATTTCTGCATATTCACATTGTTAGAAATGAAATCTATATTCAATATGTGCGAGATAATGTCACATTCTTAATATGTATTGCTATATTTCATTTTTTGCACACATTCGCGTTGCAGAGACAGGAATCAGTGATACAAGTTTACAATTTCGACATAACTTCATATCTCGTAGAATTCGTACTCTTTAAAATGATCGCTCACTACTTTGAAAATAACGCACATTATAAGTTCCTTTTCATTTTCATTTAATACTTACATTTTTATTAAAATGAGAAAGGTGTAAGATTTTGCTAGTTTTGGTAGACTCCATTTAACTGTCAGCAATCACTTTCTTAACTAATAAGACACAATCTCGCGTTTTCAATAAAGATGCTACTTCCTGTAATATCCCTGAGCAGCTTGTGATGTCACTTCCTGTAATTACCCATTTGATTTTAGAGAAATAAAACAACTGAGCACGAGGAGCGTAACAAGTACACACAAAGCTAAAGCCCAAATTACGAATAAGCCAGGGTTCTTTCACACTTGCGTTTTGAAGCATATTAAAGGTCAATATGTAAACTAAAATGTTTATGCTCTTTTCCGAGTCAGCACTAGTTTACAAGCATTTGATTATCCTTGCGCACTCGTAACTTTATGACTACGGACTAACCAACTTGGCGCTGAAATCACTCACACCAAAGTCTGTAAGATGAGACACGCAGAAAACTAGCCACCATTGACTGACAATTGCTACCGCACCTTGAGAGCAAGAGACCTATCAGAGGTTACACGTAAACATGGGCAACTGTGAGACTACAAGCCCTACCTTTTGAAATCACGGCCTGTGTTTGACAGGGACCAGACACACGCAGCGTTTCCCTTGCGGGAGCGAGCAGCAGCACCATCTGTTTTGAAGAAAATTACAAACATATGGCGCCGATGCTCGCTCCCGCAAGGGAAACGCCAAACGTACAAAGAAATGCAAATCATGCACACATTTAGGCAAAAGTGGTGATCGATTGCAAAAGGTCCCCTGAATGTATGACATTGTTCTGCATTCTGTCCATCAACTGTTGTTTTTGCCTTTGTCACCCCGAGTGGGATGGGTATGCTCAGACGTGAGTCCCATGCTCTCCACACCACTGGAGTCAAGCTATCCTGGCTGAAGACGGCTGATAGCCAGAAACCGGTCCTAGGATGCTTGATTCCGGTCCAGGAAAGACATGGCTTGGCAGTTCTGGCTGGACTGTTCCTATGAGGCACAGGATCAAGGCTGATTTGCATATGGCCATGTCTGAACTGGGGTGGTGTGGAGTGCAAAAAAACGATGGAATTAGGCCCAGATCTCTGTACTGGGGTGAATGTATGACATTGTTCTGCATTCTGTCCATCAACTGTTGTTTTTGCCTTTGTCACCCGAGTGGGATGGGTATGCTCAGACGTGAGTCCCATGCTCTCCACACCACTGGAGTCAAGCTATCCTGGCTGAAGACGGCTGATAGCCAGAAACCGGTCCTAGGATGCTTGATTCCGGTCCAGGAAAGACATGGCTTGGCAGTTCGGGCTGGACTGTTCCCATGAGGCACAGGGTCAAGGCTGATTTGCATATGGCCATTTCTGAACTGGGGTGGTGTGGAGTGCAAAGAAACGATGGATTTAGGCCCAGATCTCTGTACTGGGGTGAATGTATGACATTGTTCTGCATTCTGTCCATCAACTGTTGTTTTTAGCCTTTGTCACCCCGAGTGGAATGGGTATGCTCAGACGTGAGTCCCATGCTCTCCACACCACTGGAGTCAAGCTATCCTGGCTGAAGATGGCTGATAGCCAGAAACCGGTCCTAGGATGCTTGATTCCAGTCCAGGAAAGACATGGCTTGGCAGTTTGGGCTGGACTGTTCCCATGAGGCACAGGGTCAAGGCTGATTTGCATATGGCCATGTCTGAACTGGGGTGGTGTGGAGTGCAAAAAAACGATGGATTTAGGCCCAGATCTCTGTACTGGGGTGAATGTATGACATTGTTCTGCATTCTGTCCATCAACTGTTGTTTTTGCCTTTGTCACCCCGAGTGGGATCGGTATGCTCAGACGTGAGTCCCATGCTCTCCACACCACTGGAGTCAAGCTATCCTGGCTGAAGACGGCTGATAGCCAGAAACCGGTCCTAGGATGCTTGATTCCGGTCCAGGGAAGACATGGCTTGGCAGTTCAGGCTGGACTGTTCCCATGAGGCACAGGGTCAATGCTGTTTTGCATATGGCCATGTCTGAACTGGGGTGGTGTGTAGTGCAAAAAAACGATGGATTTAGGCCCAGATCTCTGTACTGGGGTGAATGTATGACATTGTTCTGCATTCTGTCCATCAACTGTTGATTTTGCCTTTGAATGAAGTAAGGCATAATCTTTTCCTAAACCCTACTTTCTCAAGTGGGGACACTCTGTCTTGTATTTTATGATGTCAACAGAACTCCTCAATGGTAATGCAGGACCATACAGTTACCTGCAACATATCATCTACATAATATATAAGTAAAAGTACAAAACTTGAAAGCCGGTGCTTATGAATGCAGCTTTAATCTGCATATACTACCTTCCTTTATGCATCTCTATATCTTCCATGTACCTATGGATCGAAAAAATATTTAATACTTTTCTTCAAATTCAGCATATCCAATGCACTAACCTATTTTTCACCCTATACGACTCTCAATATATCCTCTACCTTTCTCTGACTCATCTCAAACGTATTTCTAGTACTCTTTCCAATGCACTACCCTATTTCTCACCCTATACCTATCAATATATCCTTTACCTCCAATCTCTCATTCATTCCAAAGTCCATACCACTAATATACCCCCAAAATAACAATTTCTAGACCCTTCCCTACTCTACCCCTCTTTGCATCATCTTATACCTCTTTAACTATTCCGATCCCCCAAAACAAGCCTTTCTAAATCCTTCCCTCTGACTCCCCTCCCCCCCCACTTCCCTTTTACTCAAACCAAGCCTGCTCCTACAGCTATAAGCTCCAGATCAAACAAAAAAAAAATATATTTCTAAAATCTTCCCTCTTCTATCCCACCACTATCCTTTTCAATCCAAATAACAGAATAACATATCCACCATTCAAATTACTGTCATATTTCACTATACTAATTCACCACTAATACTATATGGGCTCCAGAGTAGTGTACTACTCGCCAAAAAAGCACTTCAACACCCCATCAGGAGTATCAAGCGCTATATAAATGCAAACCTTTTTCCCTCTTCTATCCCTCCACTATTGTTCTCAATCCAAATAACTGATTAACATATCCACCACTCAAATTACTTTCATATATTTCACTATACTAATTCACCAGTAATCCTTTATGGGTTCCAAAGTAGTGTGCTACTCACCGAAAAAAGCTCTTCAACAGACCATCAAGGGTAGTAAGTGCTATATAAATGCAAAACTTTTTCCCTCTTCTATTCCTTCATTATCCTTCTCAATCCAAATAACTGATTAAAATTCACCACTCAAATCACTTTAATATTTCACTATACTAATTCACCACTAATCCTTTATAGCTTCCGTAGTAGCATGCTACTCGCAGAAAAAGCACTTTGACTCCTCGTCAGGGGTAGAAAGCGCTATATAAATGCAATTAAAATACAATACAATACATTACTTGTTTGACTACTTTATTTGCAAATCAAATCTGTTAAAAACCTGTGTTTCACAATGGATGAAATAGTCCTTCTTGGTCAAGCCACTAGTCCTTCCAGGGCAGTCATACTGGGAACAGTAACTAAAGCTACGACCTCGCAGCCTCCTAAGCCCTGGGAGACCCGGCGGGTTCCGCCTGCCTCCAGCGCCTTTCAGTGAGTAGCTTATTTTCTTATTTCCATCTAAGCTCTAGTGCTCCTGGCCCCCACCGAGGTGCTGTTTCAGAGTTCATGCTTCTCTGGCTGTTGTTCTGGTGTTTTTTTATATGGAAACATGCTCTAGTCATAAGCAACGAGCTCCCAGATAGTAGATGATCTCCTGGGAGGTTCACATTTGGAACATGCACTTGCATTTCGCACTCCTTATCCTGGCGTCGGTCACGTTGGTTGGGGGAACAGCGTTTACAACACAACTTTTACAACGCAGTACCTTTACGACGCAACCATAACAACGCAAGTCATTACAACGACTTGCGCTGGGGGGCGCTTTAGGATAGGGAATAGTTTTAATTTACTATCCAACACCTTCCCTACTATCCATGGGGACTGGAGTTGGAATAGTAAATAAACTATTCACTATCCAGCGCCCCCCAACGCAAGTCGTTGTAACGACATGCGTTGTAAAAGTTGCGTCGTAAAGGCATGCGTTGTAAAAGCATTCGTTGTAACAACGTACATCCTGTTGGTTGCCTCTACGAGAGGTTAGTGTGTTTTGTAATCTTTACTGTATCAATGTATTCTCCTACAGGGACTCCCTCCTACCACTAACTACTGCCGGATATCCCTGCTTTCAACAATGTTCACTCCTCCAGCCTTCTAGCACTAATGGGAGCCGGGTCGTCCTGATACTAACTTCAGCTAATTAGCCATGTTTTACCACTAAATGTAGGTGGTTATCTCTGCTTTTATCACTAACCTCAACCAGGGTCTACGTGCTTTCACCCCCTACTGCAGCCGGATTGCTCTGCTTTCATCGCTCACCACAGCTGGAGCTCCATGCCACTAACTAACTACATCTGGATCTCTCTGCAATCACCTCTAATTACAACCAAGACCCTAGGCATTCACCACTAGACTATGGTCCAGTATTCCTGCTCTTACCAGTGACTGCAGCTGAATTTCCCTCCTATCCTCATTCACTAAAGCTGGGTCATATTATTTTTAATCGCTAGACACATCTGGCTCCCTCTGCTTTCACCACTAAACTGTAGCTGATTACTTCAGCTAGCACCACTTACTTCCACTGGTTTCCCTGCTTCTACCCGTCTGCAGCTTACGCACCCTGCTGTCTGCTCTCACTGCTAACCAAAACTCATACTTCCTGTCTTTACCACTAACCTTAGTTGTCACCCAGCTTTTACCACTGACTACAGTAGTGTTTCCTTGCTTTTACCAACTACTTAACCTGTACAAAAAGAAATAATTTTATATTGTCTGTTTTGAAATAATGCCACCCACTTTGTATTTGGATTGTAAACCAAAATGGTGTATTTTGTCCCTATTTTACTTAAGACTGCAGTGGTGTCAGATCGAATATGAAAATCTTGTTTTTTTATCCCATTGTTTTAGTTGGCTCTCACTGGCCACTGTTTATTTTATATTTTAAGAAGACCTTTAAACAGGTGTTCAGATAAAAAGGTGCCTGCCTGCCTGCCTGCCTTCTCTCTCTGCTTTTTTGAGATTTGGGCTTTGCATAAGTACTTTTTTTTAAATTAGTAGTAATGACTTTAACTGATGATTAACAGTTCAGAATGGATGTTTTATTTCTGCCCATGTGTACAAATCCTCAATTAGAGTGCATTTTTAGAAGTGGAGTTAAGGACAACAGTGGCATTTTACACCTTTTTCACCCCTAGCTGCTTGTAATAAATACAATTCCACATACTTTTGTCAATATATCCTCTAGCTTCACTCTCTGACTCACCCAAACCTCATTCTCGTACTATAATCTCCAGATTAACTCTTCCTTCCTCTATCCCACCTTGCATCACCCAAACCTCATTTTACGAAGATCTCCCAAACAACCCTTTCTAAATTCTCCCCTCATGTATACCCTCCTCACACTCATCCGACACCTCATTTGAGTCCTATCATCTCTCTAATCCTTGTCTAAACACTCTACCCTCCGCTATCTCTCCTTTACTTCATCCCAAACATTTCCAACTACTATAATCACCCAATAAACACTTTCATCAGACTTTTCCTCTTTTATTTCTCCATTCTCCTTTCAATCTAACTAACAGACTCACATGTCCACTGCTCAAACAAATTGACATTTCCCTATACTAATATACCACTAATACTTTTGGGTTCCGATGTAGTGTGCTACTCGCCAAAATGCGCGTTTAAGCCTGGTAAGCGCTATATAAATACAATGACATGCACACACCCAAGTGAGCTTTATATACGGATGCAAAAAAAAAATGAATATGCCCCAATACGTGTCTATTCCCTCACATACACGGATAATAAAATATTGTTTAATATTTCAATCGCTTATTTGAAATGTAACCATCATTAACGCAGTGCTGTTTCTTAATTACACCGGTATGTGGTCTGTTTACCTTTGGCTATTCACTGTGCTTTCTTGGGCTTATAGTACTCTCCTCGTACTCTGCTTCTTGTATATAATGACACATTTCTCTCATGACTCTCCTTACTTGTCCCTCCTCCTGCTCTTCTTCTCACTCTCCTTCCTTATGCCTCCTGCAACTCTTCTCCTCACTCACCATCCTTGTCCCTCATACTGCTCCTCTCCTCACTCCCCCCCTTATGCCTCACGCTACTCTTCTCAATCTCCTTTCGTGTGCCTCAAGCTGCTCTTCTCCTCACTTTCCTTTCTTATGCTTCATGCTGCTGCACAACTTACAATTCCAATACAACCTACATAATTCCTTTACACACAACATACATACCCTCTATAACATATAGGTGAAACACATTGCCATTTGCAGCACCAAAAGCTTTCACTCAAACACATGCGAGACCTATTGCATTTCCAAAGCTTGTTTTTCTGTTGGGTTTCTGTGATATTGTTTGGCTTTACCAATACTTTATCTCTGTTATCAATGTATTGTTCTATACACATGGATGTTCATATGGGCTGCTTTTATGTTTAAAATGCAGTATCTGCTGTTAAATATACATCTCTCCTATTAGTGGCGGAATTTCTATGCACGTGCATTCCTTAATGAGCAATATTATGAAGAATTATTGACCAATCCATTTGATGAGTTTTGTTTCAATCTTTCATTCATCTCTCCTTCATGTGGTGCTGCAGTCTTTCTTGAATCAAGGTGTGTAATGTATCTGTTAGTAATTTCCTTTTTGGTCCTTGTTACTTGCAAGTCCCTAGTATATGGTACTATATGTACCCAGGTCCTGTCAAATGTTACCAGTGGGCCTGCAGCACTGGTTGTGCCACCCACTTAAGTAGCCCTTCAAACATGTCTCATGCCTGCCACTGCAGAGCCTGTGTGTGCAGTTTTAAACTATCATGTTCATCTGTCAAGTTATACCTCTTGCCAGGCCCAAACCTTCCTTTTTAATGTATATAAGTCACCCATACGTCAGGCCCCGGCCAGCCCAGAGGGCAAGATGCTGTGTATTTAAAAAGTTGGTCTAGCACTTTTAAGTTTGTCATGACCGGGTAGTGAAAAACTCTTACATTTGTTTTTTACTACTTCAAGGGGTACCTAAACCCATAGGATAACATTGAGATTACCTCATTAAATTTTATGATCGTAATTTCCAAATAGGAAGATATAACGTGTAACGCAGAGAGTGCTCCAGAGGACTGCAGCATGCGCTTTCCAGGACCAATCTCTGTATGACGTGCAGGACTCCATCGCAGCATTCGCAGCTATTCACCGGGTGTCGCAAAAGGACCGTCGGACTCATCGGTATTAATAACAAAATAGTGAGTTTTAAAAAAATATTGAATTTTGATCTTGTATGTTGAAAAGCGTGTATTCTTTCCAGGAAAGGGGCGTGTCACATCGTGGGGGTGAACATGTGCTGGGGGGCCTGGAAACTCCGAAGCTCCCAAAACAGTACCTTTACAGTTTCAAATTAGTGTGTCCCATCCATCAACTTTGTAACCTGGTTCTACACAGTTTTTGAACAATAAAAGAAGAAAATCACCATTCTTGATGTTAGGTGGCCTGTAGCATGCTGCAGGAAGAACATTCCTTTGGCATATCATCACCCCAACAGGTCCAAACCTGTCAGCCCCGAGATGAGCAAGACCCACCAAAATGTTTGGGACCCACACATCTCTTCGTGTCACTGATTGCGCCCTCCATCATGTGACCTTTCCTTATCTGGCCCGAAAGCGTACATGACTAATGAGAGCACATGTTCTCTGGAGCATGCAGTCTCCAGGTACAGACACGTTACTTGCAGATAAGCTCATTAATGCGCCTTGACATGCTGCATTGGACAATTTACATACAGAGCATGACATACATACCTAAGGCGTTGCACTGATTGCCTTATTCAACAGCTGACCTCTGCTGAACATCTGTCAAAAGCTGTATTCTATGTATGGGTTGAATAAAGTACTGCATTCAGCTTGGAGCCAATAAGCAGAATAAAAAAACGTTATTAATGTACTTGTTTATTTATTGAATATATTTCGGCATCACTGGCCAGGGACGAGGGTAACAGGTCGCTTCAAGTAGAACTGGAACAAAACATGAAGGCAGAGGAGCTGAAAAAGAGGAACTAAATAAGGGGGAAAAGGTTAGAAAAAAAGTTGATTTAAATATTTCCAGAAGCACAGTGACCTGGTGTTGAGGTGCAAGTATCTGCAAGGCGATTCCAGAGAGTTGGTGCTTGACAAAAGAAGGGCGGGGTTGCTGTCTTGGATTTATTCATTTAATAATTTCCAGTATTTAGTGATTAGCCTCTAGTGTCGCTTTGTCCTCCAGTCGGGTGGGGTGTGTCCTTCAAGTAGGAAGGGCGACCAAGATGTAGTGATTTGTGAAATGGTGGAACACAAAATGATGGGGCGTCCTTGCAGAATGTGGTGAGAGCCCCATGAGGATTTAGATTGAATGGGGTCCCTATGAGAGGTGGGCCCCCCAGCCCTTATCTGCGTGGGCTGCCGGGGTCTGTGCTATACCCCTGCTTTTCATAGGATACATGTCATTTTAAAGAAGATTTGAGTTAGTATTAGGATGCAGCATCCCACATACCAATTTCATAAAGGGACATCTTTATTAATTGAACAGCGCTAATACACTTCGCAGCTAAGATGCGTGGAGAAGTGTGGCTCAATGGTTAGAGCGGCAGACCCTGATGCAGAGGTCTAGCCCGGGACCAGGGTTCAATTCCCCGCCTCGGTGGGTGTTGGCTAAAAAATTCCACGGACCTGAAAATTCTCGCCTCGGTGCCTATTCCAATCATGGAGTCCCACTCTGCAACTCTGGGCAATAGCTTGCTTAATCTCCACAACGGCCCCCACAACGCTAAGGATGCCTGGCCTCCACCTTGGGGGTGCCCAGGAGTGGACCCCTCACAGGGAAAGCCAGGATGGGTTCCACAGCGATGTGGTAAGCACGTTTGCATCCTTCATTCTCTCAATTATGTTATGTGTATTTCATCCACGCATAACTCTGTTGAGAATCCTCTACTACTTATCGAGTGGCACGAAAAATCGCCCCCAGAATAGACTTTGCACTGCACAGGGATAGAGAGGGAATAATAAACCCTGCTGAACCTAATCAGTTACGACCTTCACAATAAAGGAGACAGATAGAAAGGTCGTCTTCAATCTCTTTTGAAATCTTGAAGGCTCATGAAACAGTTCGTTACAGAAAAGTGACAAAGCCCTGACGAGAGTCCGGGAACTTGTTTCCTTGGATTTGAAACGCGTCGGCACACCTATGGGAGCAAAATAATATCTATAGTGTCAACTAGCATTCGCTAATTCAAGAAGTAATCGTTTTTTGACGATTTTGTTCCCTTTTTTTACTTTGTCCTTTCCTTTTTGGATATAGATTTATTTAATATAAAGATAAAAACAAAAATGTATGATGTTTTGTTTGTATGATGTATTGTCTTTTTGAGATGTATGATGTTTATTTAATTTGAAAAGTCTTTTTTGGAATGTAATATATGTATGTAAAAAGCATTTTATATGATGTAATTATTTGAATGTACAGCTTTCTTTCTATGCATGAAATATGAAAAAATAGACTTAAAAGAATCTAAAATTAGATGGGTATAAATAAAATACCAGGTCAAACTGAAGTAGTTTGGGTTTGATCCTTGTATCAATTTTTCTTTACAAATAAGTGTGGTGGAGACAATTTACGTTGTTGTATTGATATGTGTATTTGTGTAGCACACTAATCACATGTGAGGGTATATAGCCAGGTGATTTGCAGGTGGCAGGCACCTGTCTCTTGGTGAGGTTAGTCAAAGAACCAGGTCTTCTGTTTCTTGCAGAAGTCCAGGAGCGATGAGGAGGCTCTGATGTGGCGGGAGGAGTGCTCCAAGATTAGGGGAAGAGGTTTAAGAAAGCGCGGCCTCCAGGTGTGATTTAGCGTTTATGGGGAATGCGTGTCAGTGAAAGTCCAGGTGAGCGGTGTTGCCTGGGGGGGGGTGTAGAAGTATATGAGGCTGGTGAGGTATGTTGGTCTGGTGTTGTGCAGTCCTTTGTATGTGTGTCCATCAGCCATTTGAACTGGATGTGTTTGTGGATTGGGAGACAGTTCTGTTCTCTGAGGTGTGGGGTGATTTGGGTGCAATGAGGTAGGTTTGGATGGTCTGGAGCCGGGTCAGGAGTTTCTTAGTGATTCCTGCATAGAGTATGTTGCCGTAATCAGGTCTGCTGGCAATCAAGGCTTGTGTGACTGTTTTCCGGGTGTTCTCAGGAAGCCATTGGAATATTTTATGTAGCATCCTAAGGATGTAGAACCAGGTGGAGGTCACTGTGTTCACTTGGGCTGTCATGTTTTTTGTCCAGGATGAAACAGAGATTTCTTGCATGGGTGCTGTGGTAGGGGGAGGGTCTGAGGTTAGTTGGCCAGCAGGTAGAGCACTGCGAGAGGTTGATGCATACATACCTGCCAAATGGGACCCTTTTGGCCCTCATTAGGAGTTGTTCAGAGTGTAATTACCATTTTGTTTCAGAAATAATACCACTCTGGTTGCTTACAAGTTTAACTGGGTACGATTATTCCACCCATGGAACATATTTTAAAACACTGCATGCAGATTCGCCCTACCTGCTCCTATCAGAACTCCTAAGTTCAGTTGCAGCGTCCCATAATGCAGAATATTTGTTGAGCTGACCTCTGGGGCCCTGAGCACTTGTTAGTCACATTTTGTCCACAGTATATTTTATTTAAACTTCATAGCCATTGCATATATTACAAAAATATTATGCAGATATTAAGTACTATTGTCTTGAATGAAGGGGCCAGTGTTCTACTTCATGTCCTGGATCAATTTTCAATTTTGAAAATGTCACTTTAAGAAAGTTACCATTTTCCTGACTTAGCCATTAGGTGCCTGCAGCCTGTCTCTGGGTCACATTACTGCATGTGGGTGACAGTTGGGCTTTGTGCATTCCTCCTACACAGTCACACACAATGGGGAGCTTATGTGTGCCTGGATGGGCCATCACTGGCAGAATGGGAGGGAGCAACTGGACCCAGACCCACTTATACTTGAATAAGCTGTGTCCTGTCTCCACACAAAGGGCTGCATACCCCCTGAAGTTAGTCTGGAGCCAGGGCAGGGAATAAACATAATCTGTGCTCTTCAAAGGCCTACCTCTAAAAGCCTCTCCCCACTTCAAAAACACGACGCAACTACAGCTCAACATCAGTAAAACCAAGATCATTCTGTTCGGCAGGGCCGAGGATTATTGGTCTAGCAGCTGGTGGCCTCAGGCTTTGGGCCCATACCCGTCCCCTAAACAAGTAGTCTGCAACCCTGGGATAACAATTGACAACAAGCTATCCATGAAAAATCTTGTAAATCGTGTGCTAGGCATTTGTTACGGGATTCTGCGGAAGCTACGTAAAATCTTTAAATGGCTACCTATCAAAGCCAGGAAGCCTCTGGTCCAGGGCTTAATTGTAAGCCGCATGGGCTATGGGAATGCCCTACTAGCCTCCCTGAATGAAGACCTCTTTTTCAAGCTACAAATTCTGCAGAATACTGCAGCTAGACTGATTTTAAATTTACCTCCAATATCTCCCTCAGTCCCAAGTTAGATCCCTCCACTGGCTTCCAGTCAGGAAGAGAGGTCACTTTAAAATCCTGTGCCTAACTCATAAAAGTAGCCTGGTTATCTACCAAAAAAACGTAAAAGATACCAACCAGAAAGAACATTAAGATCCAGCTCAAAATCTCTTATCACCCCACTGCATGTCCACACCATACGCAATGGGGATCGATATTTTTCTTTTCTCGACCCCCATCCCTGGAACAAGCTGCCGTTTCATCTTACTTCTATTGCGGATAACCAGCGCTTCCGCAAAGAATTGAAAACATGGCTGTTTGACCAGAAATAACGCTAGTTGGTTTGACCCCCAGTCTCTGGAATCTCCGTAAGCGCCATGAGACCTACCGGTGATATGTACGCTATACAAGTTTCTCTGACTTGACTTGACTTGACTACTGGGTATATATACACTGGTCCTCAGACACCACCACTTCAGTACACTTCTGCACCTTTGGATACTCTATGAGGAAGAAGGACTGCTATGATGCTGAAGGATTGCTACTCTGCTGAGCTGCTGATCTGAAGGACTGCTGCCCCCTTGCCTGAGTGAGAAGGACTAGACTTGCATCTCTTGAACCTAGAACCCACAGTGACTACAAGGGCTTGTTGACTGGCCTCCTGATCTGAAGCCTCAGGACACAATAGGCTTCCAACAACCTTGCACCTGCACTCTGCCATCTGTCAGTCTGCACTGCCAAGTGGTCAACCCCAGTTAGAGCCGACACATCGCTGCCACTGGTTAATTGTACCCATTGCAAAGTTGCATTGCCGCCGCAGCCCTTTCGGAACTACAACTACGCAATGATTCCTCTGTGCAGGCCCTCTTATCCTTCATTGACAACAGTCTTAATGACGATGCTAATCTCCAGACTGCAGCCTAGCATCTCTTCAGAACCGACACATCACCTCGACTGCGCACTGCTTCCTCGACACCGAACTCCACATCGCAAGCTCTGACTACGGGTTCCCCGACAACAATGCAGGACCTCGCAACGCAGCGTTCCAGCATATCGGACCAAACGCATAGCTTCGGCTGCTAGACTCAACTTTGATGCCGATCCTCACAATGCTCCGCAAAACAGGATTTAAGGCACTCTGTTCAGTGGACCTAACTGGGTCCCTGTAGCCAGCCCGCACTCTATTGCGGTTGGCTTGAATTAGGACTTTGTCCCAGTCTGCCATGATCAGATATCCACAGTTGGCGCATTGTAGTTTTTGGCGCTATTTTCACTTAAAACCTTTAAATTACATATCTCCGGTTCTACTGATTGGATTTTTGTTGTTTTGGTCTTGTTTTATTCATTAAAGAAAGTTCTATTTTTCTAGCTTCTTTTGTGTAGTTTTTTCCTGTTTATTACTGTTTGAAGTGTTGCACAAATACTTTACACATTGCATTTAAGTTAAGCCTGACTACTCTGTGTCAAGCTACCAGAGGATTAAGCACAGGTTAATTTAGGGTTGGTTTGTGCCCCACTCTGACAAGGATTGTGGTTGCTGCTTGACCAGGGTTCACACTCTAGTCAACCAACAATCCAGTTTCTTCCAGCTAGCATAGACATAGTTGGTGGGGAGCCAAACATAGAAAGTAACTCAAGTTAAAGATATTTCTTGTGTGATCAGGCGTTTTTAGCGGTTTGCAAACTGTAAGAAAATTATGAATCCGTATAGGATTGCATGGGAGCTAGTTTCTGATCTTCCAGTTTACTGAACCCAATGAATCTGGGGGGCAGGAGAGTGGAGTGCAGCAGACGGTAGATTCTATATTAGCCTGTTTATTAAAATTCCTGAAAGATACCATGCACCTTGAAAATGTAGCATCATTATGTGGGCAGCCAATGATGTGCTGCCAATTTTTGATGCACCTGCCACATATTACATCACCTGCATCTGAAACAAGCCACCTGTGATCACCTTCTGGCATAAGACAGTGCCATAGTCCAGATGCAAACTATTAAGGGTAACAGCCACCAGACAATGCGCATTAGGTAAGTAAAAATATTCTTTGTAAGATGTAGCATGAAATAACTGAATGAATGACAGGACTTCATTTAGGGGAATTGGTGACGATCTGAATCAAATTTAAAGCCTAAATTCTGCACAGTTTGTGCTAGGGTTGGGTAGCGCCCCCTGTTGTAGGATTCGCATATCCTCCCACAGCATAAATTTATTTTTGAAGCACTCTTCTTAGACTAAGTAAGCTCATCCAGGCGCTGGTATAACTTATACAAATGCAGATTATTTCTGCTACTGAGGTCTGGATTTAAGCATTTTGTGTGGCACATTAGTACACATACAGTAAAGGCACCCCTGATATTGAATTCCGGTTTACAGTGCTTCTACATAGATTTATACAATGGTAAGAAAGTGGAAGCCCAAGTAATCCCATATTTTGAAGGTTTGGAAGTAAAGCTTTAGAAGGTAAACAAACTGTCTAAACAAAGATCCCCCCAAAATCCTAGCTTCTCTACCCCTCACAGAAGTGTTATATTCTCATCAGTGTCAAACATTGCAGAAAGATCTTGTAAAAATAAGTCTGAAATTGATGATAAACCCTAATAAGTGCCTATCTAGCACGGAGACCAAAACTGATTTCGATGTGATGAGGAAAAAAACTACACGAAGGAGGCAGTCTACTGCCAACATTGCTGAAGTTTTCTCTTTACATGGTTTTCCCTAATCCTTGATAAAGCTGGAAAGAAATTAATGGGCCTGAAATTGTGAGGATTCATTAGCGCTGCGGATGAATCCTTTATCATGGGAATCACATAAGCTTGTTTACAATCACTGGTACCCATCCTTCAGAAAGTCTTAAGAAAGGTTTTTGATGCCAGTAGGACATGTCGGGCCTCCTGGGGAGAGGAGATATAATTGCACCCCCTGCCACTGACTGAGAGGCCCATTAAAAGGCCGGGATCTTGCATTTTCCTAGGATGTTCAACAGTAAGAATTTGTCGTTTTGAACTAATTTCTAACGATGCTTATTTTAATTAAGGAGAGTTCAGAAAACAATGTTTAAATTATGTTAAGTGTGGTCATTGTTCTTCCTTGTTTGTACATTAAATGTGTCCAGTAAACTCAGTTTGTTCAACTTGAGACTTGTGTAGCGTGTTACCTGTCAGTAGTGAAGCCTCACAGCGCTATCAGAGTTCGGGCACATTCACAAACAGGAGGACTTTCTGCACGTTTAAAAAAGAAAATAAATACATTGTGTGGCTGTGGTGATGCCCTCATGTCATGTGTTTGGTGCATGTGCCCATTTATTAGGGGCACACACCATCTGCGAAAATTGGAATATTCACCTCCCGGGCTTGATGTTTGTCTCCAAAGTCATTTAAAGTATTGTGTCAATAGGACCCTTTAACTAGGCTGACTTTATTCAGTTTAGTTTAGTGTTTGATATGTTTTTGTGGACTTGTATATTGTTTTTGGCGAGTGGGATGCTGTTGTGAACTTTGTGACACCCAATTATATGGTGTTGTTAAGTTGCATTTGATGTACGTGCGGTGTCCTGTCTAATGTGTTATTCACAACTATGAAACACATGTACTGTGTGTACTTTAACAGCATCCGCTCACACATAACTGTTATCCTCTTGGCGTAGGTACTAAGGTTTGGATTACTTTTCTTGTTAAACCAGCATCAGCAGCCAGCTTTCTCCATGGCAGCATCAGTCACTTTATACTTTTAAAAATAAAATATCGCAGCCTATACTTAAGAGTGAAATAAAGCTGTGAGAAACAGCAGGGGTTTTGTAAAAGTGCAACTTTGACAGAAACATTTCCTGGGTGCAATTTAAAGCTTCTGCTGGAGGCGACAAAAGATATTCCAGATGTGAGAGGAAGGATGTAGTGTAAAGGAAGGCTCACAAGAATTTAATAACTTTAGGATTTGGATTTTGAAATTGGTTTTTCAGGTGCCAGACAAATAATTGTTGTTGTTTTCAGAAGGCATTAGGACAGCCATTTTCAGAGAGTAGGTCAAATGACTTGCTGGAATTCACACAAATAGCAGCAGTCAAAATATTAAAATAGTTATGAGGGGAGTGGAGTGCCTTCTGAGAGGAGCCAAAAGGCCAGATGTGGGGAGAGTCCCAAGAAAGCATTGTGTCATGTGAGAGTAAATGCTACTTCCTGTGTCGAAACTACCATAGGTGTAAAACCATTATTTTAATTAAAATGAACCTAGAGGTCTTTAAAGAAGCAATGGAGAGACCATACTCTGGATGAAGAGCTTAAAAAATGATAATAATTCATATTTATTTATTTGACTATCACTCAGTGGTGCAAGAAGCTACTTTTGCAATTTGAGGCAAACAAGGTTGACACCGAAAAAAGAAGTGAAGACAAAGGAGTGTAAGGTACAAAAGAAAGAGTCACTTAGGGGCATGGAGAAAGCGTATCTATGCTTATACATCGAAAAATAATGGATTCAAATAAACTGGATTTCCACGCAGAGATATGAATACTCTGAGGTAAAGGTCTGCAGACGTAGCAGATTTTCTGCAAAAACAACAAAAAAATTGGGACATCAGGTTGGCTACCAGATATTTGGGAACTCCCACAAAATCAGACCTTTGTGATATTCCTAAACCATTTGAGGCAGTTCCCCTCCCTGGAAACATTTGTTAAAGTACACTAGAAAAATGCTGATCTCTGTGTATGGGAAAAGAGGAAGGGATCTTACCAAAATGTCATGGTTTGTAGGGTACAGTCTAGTGCAAATGTAAAGTACTAACTAACCTTAAACGTGTGGATTTTTCATGGTGGAAAATTGGCCTAGCCTTTGGGTAGGATTTCTGGGTATACCGCTGGAACACTGCTTGTACCAGGTTTTCATAATCCAGGCATGGAAAATAAAAGAGGTTGGAAAATGTCCATAGAGTAGTAAATCTAACGTAATCTATGAATCAGGTCTTTTATCTACAACTTCATTTCCCCCTATGGCAATCCACTCTGTGTGCCTTTGTTGCTGGCTCTGCCCATAAATGGTGTTTACTGATGGCCTCAATAGGCCCTCGCGTCACTCACTTATAAATGCAACCCAAAGTGGTGCACACCGTGTTTGGTATTTAGCACTGACCTTTGGAGTGGTCTTGCCGATCTAACAGGACACCCTGGACATCCAGATTGGTTGTTTCTTCCACATGTGGACCGTTTACCCTCAGATAGGTATCAGTCTCTAGAAGCCATTACTCCAGAATAAGACACTGCATTCTAAATATATGTCTTCATATAGGACAGGGTCACCCTGACACTTCCAGGTGACTTCCTAGCAAGTCTCCTCACTGTGCTGTATACGTTTGAACAGTGAACCTGTGAGGCATTGATACAATCATGTGACCTGGTGGGAATGATGATCTCTCTTGTGTCCCATTAAACATGTACAAAAATATAGACACAGGGTTCAATATTTGTTTTATAGAATGTGACTTGCAGTATGTCTACGTGCTATAGTCGTGGAAGGTTCTGCCCTTGGACTTTACTCACCCACTTAGTGGCCACTTAAGGGTCACCCAAAGGAACTGGCCCCTTAAGGCTTTCTGCATGCCCATCGTGGTCCTTTACTTTCAGGATGGCATGGGGTATAGGAGATCTTAGGGATTCTTGTTGCCGGTCGCTGTGAACAGCCTTGTGCTGTGCTGGCCTGGCCTTACCTCGCCAAGGAGCCACTTCCTTTTCTCTGTAGTTGTGCAGTCTAAAAACCTCCAGAGAGACCATCTTTCCTGAGTGCACATGAATCTGGGAGAATGAACCACACGTCTGTTGATGGCAATGTTAGATCTGTCAGTCACCTATACCAGTTTCAGCCCATGCACACTGCCTTCAGTACCATGCAACAGGATTACTGTGCTTAAACAAAACCCTCAAACTTCTTGCAGAAAAGGGGCTACATTAAATAAATACAAGAAACTATAGACATCACATGAAAAACAATGAAATTGCCTGAAATGTTTTTTTATTTACTCATATGCAGATATTGGGGAGATATCCTCACAAATATATCATGGATTACAGTTTATAGTATTTGTAAACTGGTGTCAACTGTTGTGAACTTCTGGACCCTCTCCACTTGCTGTATTATTTGCCTACTGCCATTTGCAGCCTGGAACTGGTCTTGCTTTTCTGCAAACGTTTTGAGGAGACATCCCTCATTGCTAATTGTGTCACTGAGCTGTGTTTGCAGATTCTTCCACCTTAGTTATCATCCAAATTCTTTCAATATTAAACCATCTTTTTGTGCTACGGATAGTGGATAAGAAGAAAATATGGGCTTATAATATTCCTATTTACCAACCCAATTTATTGATATTATAATATTATATATGGGTCTAGCAAAATGATTTAAAACCACGTTTTGTATCACTCTAATTTCTGAGAGCGTGACAAGCCAATTGACCTCTAAAAGTATTTACTATATGACTAACCAATCCTAACAATTTTCTGGGATTCATTGCGCCAAGAGGTGGTTTCTTTTCAGACATGTGTCTTAACCTCCTTCTTAAATTGAAGTAGGGTTGGGGTGCTCCTGATGGATACGGGGATTCAGGGCTAGACTCTGGTGGTGTAGACTGAGAAGTCCTCCTGCCTCGTTTTTCTTTACAGCCCTTCTTCATCTCCTGCCTAATGGTGTTGTGGGTGTTCTGAGAGCCACTGGAGATGGTGAGCTTGTGAGACATATAGGAGGGGTTGCTGGTTGTGATAGGTTTGGTGATGAGGCTGCTGGTCTTAAATATACTGTTATGTTATATGCTGTTTTGTAACACGCACAATTACCACCGGAGTATCCTGGCGTGGTATACCGCTGGGGAACCCGTCCTGGCTTTCCCTGTGGGATGGTCCCTACTGGGAGTCCCCAAGGTGGAGCCAGGCATCCCCGGCGTTGATGGGGCCGTTGTGGAGATGAGGCAAGCTAATGCCCAGAGTTGCTGAGTGGGACCCCTGGTTAGAGTAGGCACCGAGTCGAGAATTATCGAGTCCGCTGACCCTGGTCCACGACCCTGCCGCATCGGGAATTGAACCCTGGTCCCGGACCGACTCCTGCTTCCGGGTCTGCCGCCTCTAACCAGTGAGCCACACCACTCCACTGTGGACTGGTAGGTGGAGCCAGTGGAGTTCCATTATGGTGCGGCTAGTGCGGTGATATTTGTTCTTGCTAGGGTGTAGTCTGGGAGGTTATGGAGCAGGACTTTTCCTCCATTCAGATGCTAAAGTAAAAGGACTTGAATGGCATTTCCGAAGAAGCTTTCTGGGAGGAACAGTCTCACTTTCTTTGGTAAAGAGAGCTGGTACTGAATGATCTTAGTTTCCTTAGTGTTGTCTTTCTTGAGGGTAAGGTTAGTGTTGTGGGGGAATCCAAGGAACTTTGTGCTGGTCAAAAGTTGGGATTTAAATTCACCCAGTTCTATGTTGGCAAGCCAGGTTTGGACTTGTTGTTGAGTATTGTTGCCAAATATGAGGACATTGTTTTTTGTGGCTTTATATTTCACATATGTGCTTGACCGCCAGGTCTGGATGAGGTTCTGGCAGGGCTTGAGGCATGGGATAACCACAGCGGCGGAGAATTACGTCGAATCACGAGTGAGTGGACCTCCTGATACCCGCGTTGCATTCAGGGATGTACGCTGCCCCATGCAGGGGGTGGTGCAAGGGAACCAGAACAGCTAAATGGCACTTAACTGTTTTTGCCATTTCAAGCAATAAATAGGGAGACTACTTGTTTAAACCATTCTACTGCGAAGAGTCTGCTAAACTCCTTCACCTTAATTTTAGTATAAGAGTTGCAAAGTAATGTGAATATACTGAATAGCAACCAATCACACAAATTATTTAAAAGGGAAAAATTGGCTTCTAGTTTGGAGAAAAGTTAGATCATGCAATAATGTGTTCACTCCTACAGCTAAAGACGCCCACAGTAATTGCAATATATTTTATATTGTAATGAAATGCACACAGCCGCCCACAGAGTGTCTGAGAAGAATCCTGATGATTAAAGTAAAAGATGTGGTTGCGTGTTTAAATGTCTTAGGTTGTACCTGTAGGATCAATTGAAGCACGTTGGTAAACACTTGCATTGCCATTGCTTCGGGATCTTACAAATCCCTCTTTTGCAATTGCCAAACCTTTGCTGCCCACACAGGATAAAATGTGGTCACAGCTAAATGTGGATGTACCTAGAAATCCCTCATCTTTTAAGACTGAAGACAGAACTTCCGGTGTCTGGGGCTGTTTGCAAGGAGTTGTTTAGTTGTCTTACTGATTCACTGCTGGGGAGCAGGACTGTTGTCCATGGAGATGCCTGGGAAGGGTAAGCCAATTTAGTTGACCTCCATTTCAGTAGCTATGAGAGCTATTGTACATTTGAACACTAATGGTAGACTAGCAACAGACCACAAATACCTTTACACCTGGTGGGAGACTTAATACCATCAGGTAGAAGAACTTCTCTGCTGTCACTGAAGCAACCAAACAGGAAGGCATGAAGTAAGGCTCCAGGAAGACAGCACTTACAATTCTCCAGACATCACTCTTAAGTATTATCACCAGGGACCAAGATGTGCGTGCCCTCCTTGTTAGATATTGGTACCAATGAACATTAACACTGTCCCTTCAAGAGCAGGAAGGAGAGAATTGCAGCTGACTCCCCGCCGAGTCTGGTTTGTAGCAGGTATTATAAGGTACTTTCGGTCAGTGTTATGTTGCAGACACTTTAATTCGCTGAGGGAGTAATAGTGTCTGCCCTGGCTGTTCTCCAAGTGGCACATCTGGCTACTCCAGCTGCACTCCCGCCTTCCATTATCCTCACCAGAATAAAGGAGAAGAAACAGTAAGTTTGGCCTACTATGCAAACCAATGAGAATATTCAAAGTCACAAGCTTTTACCTTAAAAAAATAAAAAAGCATGCACTAGCATAGATTTTATTTTGTATTTTTCAGAGCACTAGATAGTCCTTTTAAAGTTTTGTAAAATATGCCCTTAAATAGCATAACAATTCTGTCAATAAATCTTTCTACGTCTGCTGGAATGGGACACTGGAGTAGTCTTCTGTGGACCCCCCATTTAATCATTTTTGTAATCTGGGACCCCCACTTACTCATTATTGGAATCTGTGGGCCCCTGTTGAGTCATTACTGGAAGCAGGGTCCCCAGCCTAAGTTATTTTGATGATTTGAACCGCAAAACATAGAAGTACTTGGAGTTCAACCTTGCATATTTGGTGGCAGAAAAACGAGGTAAAGAGAGGTGTTCGCTGACAACAACCCACTGTGGAACATTACACTTACCAAGGGGGCATACTGGCAACAACCACTATGGAAATATGCAAGGTTGAACTCCAAGTACCACAATGCAAATGAAGCACACGCCCAGTGAGGCGGGACATTTTAAAAACAGCTGCGCTGAGAAATCAACTTGCCAGTTCCCAAAGAAGCCGAATCCAGTGAACAAGGGAGACGTTTCTCCCGAAACGCGTATGGACTAAAAAGACAAAATTATGCTGTTTGGTGAACCCTGCCTTTTTCCTTTGAAGCCGCCAAAATAAAGGTATTAAATACACGAAGTGTGAGGCCCTCAATTGGTGAGCACCTGTTGTTTGAGATATATATATATATATATATATATATATATATATATATATATATATATATATATATATATATATATATATATATATATATATATATATACATATATATATATATTTTTTTCTAATAGAGCTTTTCTAAATTCAATTGAGGCCACCCATCCTCCATATTATATTCTTTTTGATGTACTTGCACTGCTCCCAGCAATCAATCTGAGGATACCAACTTAATTTTCACCCTCAAATTAAAATCCCTTAATTTACAGAACGTTTTAAAATGTCCAACTATACAGTTTGCTTCTTTAATTATATACACGTTATTAAATATTTTAGTATTATTTAATTTTTAAAGCAGTCACCGACCCCCTAAGTTGGTGTCACTGATTCCCTGGAGTCCCTTTGACCACAGGTTAACAACCCTGTGCTGTAAAGATTAGACGCATAGAGTCTGAGCTCCTAGGTTTTAACATACTACATTGACTGGTGTTTCTGTGTGTCTCACGGTGAACCAAAGGTAGCAGTGCACTGAATTAGGAACCACATAGAGTGGAGGTGGACTTGGATACATGCTTCTCGTCTCACACAAAATTGAGCGGAAGTGGTTACAAAGCTGGGCCACAGTCTGAGCTTTCGACACAGCGGCTGAACCTGCAGACTCCGGTATGTAGGATACCGGTCTATGGATGGAGCGAGCTTGTGGTGTAGGCACGTCTCTGTACTCTCTTTCTCCTGCTGAGTTTCCGTTTTCATTACAATACCCTGAGTCTCAATTTTCCATCAGCAACGGAGAAACTTTTTTAAAACACTGCACAAGCATGTAGAGCCTCAGGGCCTCCACAAAATACTGAGTAGAAACAGGCTTATGGCTGCCAGCTCAGATAGTTCTTAGGATGTAGATTTGCTGTGATAGTGTTTTACGGTCTATAGGGTTGGTTGGCAAGGCTTTGAAACTAGAGCCAAGTAGGAGGGTGTGCTTTGGGATGATTGTGAGACCTGACTTTCTTGAATGATTCAAAGTGAGACGAGTATGCAACTAGAGGGGGGAGGAAGATTTTACTCCAACCTCTTCTGTCCTCCACAAGCTGTCAGATAAAAAAAAGATAAAAGTCTGCATGTATGGTGCATATGAATTTGCCAGGCATTGGCCCACAGTACTTAAAGCTTATACCTTATCCTAATCTAATACAAGGGATCTATTGCCTCTTTGTTGCATGTGCATACATTTTTCGAACGATGCAAAGCTATCTCTTTAGCATATGCACAGTTCTGGGAACCTTTACCCCAAAAAGAAATTTAACATATTACATTTTGAAAGGTGTAAACAAGTTAGATGATCTGGACATGATGTAGCCCATATAAACCTCTAGTCTGCATGTCTGTTTGAACATCTTCTAGGAGTTCTGTGTTCCTTCTCTGGTTGGCCAATCCCTGTGCTTAAACTCTGGGTCTCTCCCGAGGCTGTCAGCCTGAAGCTGAGCAATTCTCTGACTCTTTGGTGCAAACATGAGTTTTTGTGCAACACCTCACCTCCATAATTTAGCAAGGAACCTAGAAACGATGTGTTCTGTGGCCCGGTAATTCACCAGTAGAGCCTTCATTGAGTGGTCATCAGGAAAGTCACTTGTAATCCAAAGGCACACACTTGGAATGTATATAGCAGCTTTTTGTCAGTGTCCATTGGATTTTGAAGATATGTTTTAGTTCAACAATTATTGTAGCATTCCTTGCCCACTTCCTGTGATTTCATAATGTTCAGAGGCTGCAGGGTATGACTTATGTGTGACGCTCTCATCATGGAATCAAAGGGCGTGTGATGTCAATTCTGCTAATCCTGTGGTTTTGGTTCAGTATCTTACTGGGGCGAGTGTCGATCTGGGTCTTGTTCCCTTCAAGGTCATGTGTGGGTGAAGAAATGGTGGTAGGACTTTCAAGAACTGTTCTCATCAAGTGACTCCAGAATAGTACATCTTCTCCACCTTTTACTACAACTGTTGTGGATGAGAATGAGGGAACAAATCCACCTTTTATATAAAAGGCCTGAGAATACCCTCATGCCTATTGATCCCCGTCTATGAGAGAATGAATAGTTCACTCATTGAGTGCAACTGCCACTTGAAATTGAGCGTCCTGGTGCTAAGCTGAGGGCCCACATAAACCATATGCGATGGCGCAGGAAGAGAGACGAACTTGAAAAGGAAGGGGTTAGATTAAGGAGTAACAGAGAGCATCAGGGGCTCTAAAAAGCCAGGTCCTAAGAGTCTTTTTGAATTTGGCTTCAGTGCCAATAAAGGGTATAGAGTCAAAATATCGAGTTTTTTATTTCGAATTACATTAATATCGATTAAAAAATATAGAATGGACACAATATCGACTGGACAGAATATAGACTACAAAAATATCGAAGAATAGCATTAATATCGATTCCAAAATATAGAATGGACAAAATATCGAATGGACAGAATATAGACTACAAAAATATCGAATTAGAGGTAAGTAAATTAATATCAATTTTTTAAAGTGTTTTTTATGTTACTATATGTGTGAAAAGTGTATATTTATTTTATATTTTATTTTAATTAATTAATTTTATGGTATTTTATTTTTGCGTAATATAAATCAGTAGCAGGTTGTGGGTTTATAGGGGAATAAGGTGGGAAGTAATTTAATTATAATTCATTAAATATGTTAATTTATTTATTGGTATTTATTTTGAATTAATTGTTAATTAATTAATTGGTAATTAATTAAAATGTAATTGGTAATTCATTTTAATTAATTGATTAATTGATAATTATGTTAATTATATTAATTTATTTTCTGTAGTGGGTTGTGGGCTTATAGGGGAATAGGATGGGAAGTAATTTAATTATAATTAATTAAATATGTTAATTTATTTATTGGTATTTATTTTGAATTAATTGTTAATTAATTATTAATTGGTAATTAATTAAAATGTAATTGGTAATTAATTTTAATTAATTGGTAATTAATTAAAATAAAATTGGTAATTCATTGTTAATTAATTAATAATTGGTAAGTAATTAAAATATAATTGGTAATTAATTTTAAATAATTGATTAAATGTTAATCATTTTAATTGTATTCATTTACTTTTAGTAGTGGGTTGTAGGTTTATAGGGGAATAGGGTGGGATGTAATTTAATTATAAATAATACATTTTTTAACACATTTATTGTTTTTTTGTTGAAATTAATTCATTTATTATAAAAAAAAAAATTATTTTTAAAAAAAATTAATTGGTATTAATTTTTAATTAATTTTCATTCATATATGAAGTATATACGTTCCCTACTGTTGCACTCTCCGGAGTGGGAATAGTAATTTCTATCCCTACTCTATCCAATGCTTTCCCTACTGTTGCACTCATTGTAGTGGGAATAGTAATTTCTATCCCTACGCTATCCAATGCTTTCCCTACTGTTGCACTCTCTGGAGTGGGAATCGTAATTTTAACCCCTACGCTATCCAGCGCTGTCCCTACTGTTGCACTCACTGGAGTGGGAATAGTAATTTTTATCCCTACGCTATCCAATGCTTTCCTTACTGTTGCACTCTCTGGAGTGGGAATAGTAATTTTAACCCTATGCTATCCAGCGCTTTCCCTACTGTTGCACTCACTGGAGTGGGAATAGTAATTTTTACCCCTACGCTATCCAACGTTTTCCCTACTGTTGCACTCACTGGAGTGGGAATAGTAAAGGTTTTCCCTACTGTTGCACTCTCTGGAGTGGGAATAGTAATTTTTACCACTACGCTATCAACGTTTTTCCTACTGTTGCACTCATTGGAGTGGGAATAGTAATTTTAACCTCTACGCTATCCAACGCTTTTCCTACTGTTGCACTCAATGGAGTGGGAATAATAATTTTTAAACTCCCGCTATCCAACGCTTTCCCTACTTTTGCACTCTCTGGAGTGGGAATAGTAATATTTACCCTCCCACTATCCAGCGTTTTCCCTACTGTTGCACTCAGTGGCGTGGGAATAGTCATTTTTATGCCTACGCTATCCAACGCTTTCCCTACTGTTGCACTCTGTGGAGTGGGAATTGTAATGTTTACTGCTACGCTATCCTATGTATATATATATGTATAATTTTTTTTAAAATTATATTAATTATCTATTAGTTTTAATGTTATTTAAGTATTTTAAGTATTTTTAAGTTAGTTATATTTATTATTTTATTAATTTTTAATTACTTTTAACTATTTAATAAAGTCGATATTTTGACTATCTATATTTTTTACATCTATACTTTTGATTCAATATTGTTGTACTTACCTGTTTGGAGATAGGAAGTCGATATTTTGGCATTCTATATTTTTAACTCGATATTTTTGTATATCGATTTTGTGTCAGTGATCCCCAATAAAGCGTAAAGACCAAGGAAGTTGGTTCCTAGTTTTGGTACCTCGCACCGTAAAGGGCTTTCTTCCTCTGCATTTAAGCCTGAAGGGTGGGTGCTTCAAATGTTTGGTGTTGGATGATCTCTGCACCCCCTGGAGCTTGTGAAGGCTGAAACGGGCTGTGAGGTATTTGGGTCCTATGGAATTAAAAGCTCTGAAAACCAGTGGGAGGATCTTGAATAGGATCCTCTTGTTAGAGGGTAGCCAGTGTAGTTGTTCCAAGGCCTGTGGAGGCTGAGCTCCATTGAGGGAGTTGGAGAATCAATCTGGCAGAGGCATGCTGTACTATCTGCAGCGTATGGAGTAGCTGCTTGGAGCATCCTGCGCACAGACCATTGCAGTAGACCAGTCCTAAGGTGATTAGAGTGAAGGCAACCGTTTTCCTTACGCCCAATGGAAGAAAATCAAAATACAATTTTAGAGCTTTTATGATATTAAAGCACCTTCCTGCTACTGCCAGAAATCCTGGGTGGAAGGATAGTTCGGTGTCGATTTTGACCCCTAGATTAGTTGCCAATTCACCTGTGGCTGGGGGCAGGAGCACGGAGTTGGGCCACCATTGGGTCGGGGAGAACAGGTTCTACTTGCTGAACTGCAGGATTTCGGTTTTATCCGTGTTGCATTTGAGGTGGTTATTTTGCATCCAAAGGATGAAATTGGAGAAGCAGGTTAGGAAATTGTGTTCAGAACTGAAAGAGTCTTTGTATAGATAGAATCAACTGGGTGTCATCAGCGAAGGAAGTGGTGGAGATTTCAAATGAGGATATCCGGGAAATGAGTGGAGTCGTATAGATATCAAATAGCACGGGCTGAGGGATGAGCCCTGCGGAACTACCTTTCACTTGTCTTTCTGCTGACGAAAATTCAGTAAGGACTTCCCATTGTCTCCTGTCAGTCAGGACAGATTTCATCCTGGACAGCGCCTTATAAGAGATGCCACGTTCTTGGATGCGTTGCAGGAGTATGGTGTGGGAGATGGTATCAAATGCTGTGGAGAGATCAAGCAGTACCAATACTGCATTGTTACCAGTGTCTAGGGTCATTTTAATAGATTTGGAGGCTGCTAGTAGGGCTGATTCCATGCGGTATTTGGGTATGAAACCGTCTTGTTGCAGGAGTAGTGATTTGGAATTTCCCAGGGATGAGTTGACCATTTGCAATTCTTTACAGCATTTCGTCGATCATACAGCTAACTTTTTGGGGTGTTGATGTTGCTACAGAACTGGTGAGGGAGATGCCAAAGTGAAAGAACACATTAAGGAATGCAGTGAAAGCTTTCCAGCTTCATAAGTCACCACATGCTTTCTAATTCTCCAGAATGCAAAGCCAGTGTCTTCCACATGCGCATCTGATTTGTCCAAAGATAGAATTCCTGACGTGGGAAAATACATCGAAATCAAGGATGTGATGAGAGGTTAACTTTGCCTCCCCATGAATCTTTCCAAGTAAAAGAAAGTATACATTGTAGCTTGTGTGTCGATTGCTTTGTGCCATGCCTGGCCTGATATTGAATACTCTGGATAAACACAACACTGCTCTCCAAGTGTTGCAGAAAGTGTGCAGCTGGCACAGCCACCTCCCGCCCACTCACACCACTCTTCATGAGTACAAAGACAACCTGCAGCATTCTATTTCTGTTTCTCCTTTGAGTTCTGCCTCAGTTCTAAGAATTTATTTTATTCGCCTGCTTGCCTCACACATATAGACTTTTCAAAAGCTTTAACACAAAGTTAGGTTTCATCTATGTCACCGAATAAATATATATGTACATATGGCCAAGTGAATATATATTAAATGGTAGTTATGATTATTCTTCCCAAAGAGAAAATAATCATGATAAAAATGGATTTTCTCATAAAAATCGCATTTGATGAGTCTTTATGGTTATAATGCAGAACCTAAAACACACAATGAAATGTGTCACTTATGGTGAGTAACTCAGCTGTAGTAGACGCACCCACCCCGAATCCAAGCATTGCTGACGATCCCATACATGAAAACACAAGTAACATTAACTGATGACATCACTGGTGACATCACATTACTATTAAGATCACGCTCAGTGAGTACAAGCTGTGAGTTGAGTCTAAAAGGGTGTTGAAACCAGTGCTCGCTACAGTGGTGAACAGCAAGACGTTGGCGCTGCACCTGATATTTGGCCTGGTCCTACGTTTAACCCCGCTCACCGTAGGGCCACTGGATTTGGCCATGAGCCATGGCGGGATTTTTCTGTGTCATCTTTGGTGATACACTGCAGACCTGCATATCTACAACTAAGTTTTGTTGTGTGAAGAGGGGACGTGGCCTTGTAGTGACACGCCTCAGGCAAAGAGTTACATCTCCCCCAGAATCTGAAACTCTCTCCCCCCTGAAATAACTCCCTCCACTATCTCCTTCAAGAACATAGTCAAACTCCTGTTATTGAACAAATTCTTGGTATAGATCATGAGAATTCTGCCTCTTGAGCTTATTGTTCTCCGATCCCATATGTACTTTTACTATGCTTAAAGATGTGTATGTCATTGCCTCATTTATTTGTAAAGCGTTCTGATACCCGCATGGGTCACGTTTGCGCTATATAAAACTTTTCAGATAAAACAAAATACCCAAGGGGCAACCTTCCCCCCACAAATCCAACCACGACCCTAAAAAAGAAACAAAGGGTGGCTGAGGCTGCCGCCGATGTCCTGGGGTATTTTCACACCTGTTGATGGACATCGCCTACTTACAGCCTGCAAAGAGGAGCTGAGAAGCCACCTTTTTGAAGTGGTTTCCTGCTCGCACTCCCTGCCACTGTGTGATGAGAGAGAGAGAGAGAGAGAGAGAGAGAGAGAGAGAGAGAGAGAGATCAGCAATACCAGATTAAATCAGACAGGAGCTTCATCATACCCGACTGAAAGCCCTTGTGCCCAACAGTTAGGATGACCAGGCGTCCCCGTTTTGCCAGGGTGGTCCCAGTTTTTAACCAGCTGTCCCAGCAAATTTCAAGAAATGAAGCTCATGTCCCGGTTTTTAACGAGGGTCGATTCAAAACGGTGGGAGGTGTTTTTTTATGTTTTACAAAGCATGGTTAGTTAGCAGTTGTTTCAAGAAAGCCATTCAATTAACAGGCAAGCTACTGGGTTTAAAAATTGCATTTTATGTACGTTCTTACTGTCTCTTTTGCAATTCTCTGCTGAGGAGCGCTCTCATCATTTAAGTAAAATTGTAGTCCTTCTTCTATTTTTGTGAAATGTCCCGGTTTTTGGCTTTAAAATTCTGGTCACCCTACCAACAGTTCACCACAGAATAGTTTTTAGGGAGTAGTAACACCCCAACCCCAGAAGCTATGCCCCTATTCCCCTGGTGATCGTGTGAAGGAAGCCAACATTGTCGGACACATGATTGTCCTGTGTGAGTTCGCAGGTTTGACACTTCACCCGGTCTCGTGCCTCCAGAACCTGCTAAACGAGACATGTGGCAGGGTTCTCTGAGCGTAGGTTGTGGGGTACGGCCTAAGATTACGCCCTACTACCCCCTCCACCCCCCCCCCAACCCCCAGAACCCGCTGTACAAAGCCTTTGGCTGTGCATTGGCAAACAACTCTGCAAAACGTGCGTCACTGGAACACACCCTGCATCATCCACTGTGCCCCAAAACTTTGCTGTGGACAGCCTTTGGCTGTGCAAAACGGGCTAGGAGGACGGGGTGTGGCGGGATGCCACAGGGAGCAACAAAAGCAGGTTCTCGGAACACTCAGCCTTCAACCGATGATCAAAACAAATTTAGCCTCAAGATTCCCAACTTTATGCTGCCCCACAGTGCATTACCTCATTCCTAAACTTCCATATTCCCAGTGCCACACTGCCCCATAGCGCGTGCCCTCCAACCAAGCAACCTCTTCTGGAGAGGGTCACAGTGACTTGCTTGGTGCCATGAGAGCTTTGGTTCACTGTGGGGGGTATTCTCATTTTCTGGCTGCTCCCTTGGGCATCCTGCTCCGTAGCACGCGCCCTCATTCTTAAGCTTCAAGATTTCCAACGCTGAACTGCCCCGCAGTTCGTGCACTCATTCTCCGCTTCAGTAGTTCTAGCGCCTCGCTGCACCGCAGCATATGCACTCATTCTCCGCTTCAGTAGTTCTAGCGCCTCGCTGCGCCGCAGCCTATGCACTCATTCTTCGCTTCACTAGTTCTAGCGCCTCGCTGCGCCGCAGCATAGGCATTCGTTTTCGCTTCAGTAGTTCTAGCGCCTCTCTGCGCCGCAGCCCATGCACCCATTCTTCGCTTCAGTAGTTCTAGTGCCTCGCTGCGCCGCAGCATAGGCATTTGTTCTTCGCTTCAGTAGTTCTAGCGCCTCGCTGCTCTGCAGCATAGGCACTCGTTCTTCGCTTCAGTAGTTCTAGCGCCTCTCTGCACCGCAGCCTATGCACTCATTCCTCGGTTCAGTAGTTCTAGCGCCTCGCTGCGCGGCAGCATAGGCATTCATTCTTCGCTTCAGTAGTTCTAGCGCCTCTCTGCGCCACAGCCTATGCACTCATTCTTCGCTTCAGTAGTTCTAGTGCCTCGCTGCGCCGCATCAAAGGCATTCGTTCTTCGCTTCAGTAGTTCTAGCGCCTCTCTGCGCCACAGTCTATGCACTCATTCTTCGCTTCAGTAGTTCTAGTGCCTCGCTGCGCGGCAGCATAGGCATTCATTCTTCGCTTCAGTAGTTCTAGCGCCTCGCTGCTCTGCAGCATAGGCACTCGTTCTTCGCTTCAGTAGTTCTAGCGCCTCTCTGCGCCGCAGCCTATGCACTCATTCTTCGCTTCAGTAGTTCTAGCGCCTCGCTGCGCAGCAGCATAGGCATTCATTCTTCGCTTCAGTAGTTCTAGCGCCTCTCTGCGCCGCAGCCTATGCACCCATTCTTCGCTTCAGTAGTTCTAGTGCCTCGCTGCGCCGCAGCATAGGCATTTGTTCTTCGCTTCAGTAGTTCTAGCGCCTCGCTGCTCTGCAGCATAGGCACTCGTTCTTCGCTTCAGTAGTTCTAGCGCCTCTCTGCGCCACAGCCTATGCACTCATTCTTCGCTTCAGTAGTTCTAGTGCCTCGCTGCGCCGCAGCATAGGCATTCGTTCTTCGCTTCAGTAGTTCTAGCGCCTCGCTGCTCTGCAGCATAGGCACTCGTTCTTCGCTTCAGTAGTTCTAGTGCCTCTCTGCGCCGCAGCCTATGCACTCATTCTTCGCTTCAGTAGTTCTAGTCCCTCGCTGCGCCGCAGCATAGGCACTCGTTCTTCGCTTCAGTAGTTCTAGCGCCTCTCTGCGCCGCAGCCTATGCACTCATTCTTTGCTTCAGTAGTTCTAGTGCCTCGCTGCGCGGCAGCATAGGCATTTGTTCTTCGCTTCAGTAGTTCTAGCGCCTCGCTGCGCGGCAGCATAGGCATTTGTTCTTCGCTTCAGTAGTTCTAGCGCTTCTCTGCGCCGCAGCCTATGCACTCATTCTTCGCTTCAGTAGTTCTAGCGCCTCTCTGCGCCGCAGCCTATGCACTCATTCTTCGCTTCAGTAGTTCTAGCGCTTCTCTGCGCCGCAGCCTATGCACTCGTTCTTCGCTTCAGTAGTTCTAGCGCCTCTCTGCGCCGCAGCCTATGCACTCATTCTTTGCTTCAGTAGTTCTAGTGCCTCGCTGCGCCGCAGCATAGGTATTTGTTCTTCGCTTCAGTAGTTCTAGCGCCTCGCTGCGCGGCAGCATAGGCATTCGTCTTCGCTTCAGTAGTTCTAGCGCCTCGCTGCGCGGCCGCATAGGCATTCATTCTTCGCTTCAGTAGTTCTAGCGCCTCTCTGCGCCGCAGCATAGGCACTTGTTCTTCGCTTTAGTAGTTCTAGTACTTCTCTGCGCCACAGTCTATGCACTCATTCTTCCCTTCAGTAGTTCTAGCGCCTCGCTGCGCCGCAGCATAGGCATTCGTTCTTCGCTTCAGTAGTTCTAGCGCTTCTCTGCGCCGCAGCCTATGCACTCATTCTTCGCTTCAGTAGTTCTAGCGCCTCTCTGCGCCGCAGCCTATGCACTCATTCTTCGCTTCAGTATTGCCAGTCATACTGCCCTACAGCTCGTGCCCTCGTTCTTAGCTTCAAGATTCCCATGTCATTCTGCGCCACAGCGTGTGCCCTCAACTGACCTCCTGTTGTGAGCTCAATCTGTATGACACCACCCCACACATTTATTAAGCAACTATCGTTCTCTCTCAAACACATCACACAAATACGCGGAGACAACTACTTCAGCGTTTCGATAGTTTCGAAAGATTAGAGCGGCGCATGTGACAATCCATCCTCCCGCGGGGCATCGTTTCCGTTTTAAAATCTGCAAGATAGCGCATAGAGGCGGGTGAACACCATCAGTGTGAGTTTGCCGCCTTCGTCGTCTTGGCTGGTGTGGATTCATAACAGCTGGATTTACCTGGTGCGTGCTGGCAGTAGGCTGTGATCAGGGCAGCCGCTAAAGGTCACAGGTGCGCAGTCGAAAACAGCGCTGTAGGAAGTGGAACAAACCCGCATCGAAAGCGAAATTCGCGATTCGAGGTCAGCTCTTTCGTTTCTCAGATGCAGTCCACTGAGCGAGGCTTTTTTTCTGCTGGGCCTCGGCTGCGTAATTTTGTCTTTAGCACCGACTAAAGCATTAGCTGGCCTTGTTCTTCCGTCAGAAATTTGTGACGAGTAAAATTGTGTCTCTGTTCCTCTGCAGAGCATGATACTGTATAAAAGAACCCAAAAATAACATACAGATTTTTGAATCTTTGCGAGGAGGAGGTGGGAAACTATCACGTAAACGGTTAGGTAGTAATCTGGAAAAGTATGCATGTTTGCTGTCTTTACTGTAGATTGAATAAAGTACTTATCTGCTTCACCATTAGCTGCATTAGTGTCCTCGCAAACTCATTTTATGTGGTTGTCAGAAATTAGAAAAGGCTAGGGCCAATCATCCGAATTGTCCAGTCTCAAGTTGCAACTTGATTTTAAAAAGAAACATTAAACTTCATGTTCTCTGTCGGAGATGTACCTACATTCTGAGTTGAACCAGCGCTCTAATACAGTATCCAGATGCGGTAAAGTCTTTGGTTCATAGTTTTTGGCTGACATTTGTTTTCTGAAATTGCTTTGTCGTGGGTTGTCCCTTTCTAGGCGAATGAACACAAGCTGTGAATCCTTGCACTGTTTCTAGGCGCTTGTTATTACTTCCTCTTGTTCCCTGTGGACGTATCCTGCAGACCAACGCGTATGGGTGACGCTTGGTAGGCCTGGCCAACAAACCGTCAGGAGGCCTTCACCTGCATACTGGAGTCCCCATCAGCACTGTACCCCACCAACAACGCAGGGGATCTAACTTCAGCAGCACACGCGTCGGCTGTTTTTTCTTTCTGTATTGATCTGGATTGATATAAAAAATCTTCATTAAGATACTCCTGATGTCGACCTTCATCATTTCTGCTAGAAAAGTTCTTTAATTAGTGGTTTTTACACTAAAACCATCAACCTTAAACGTGTGCACAGGTCTTGGTTCTATATTCACAGTCTGGGCCCTGGCCTAGACACTCGCGGGGTTGTTTTGTTTGGGTTTGTTTCCCCGGACCTGTCAGCACCGTACCTATATTCCGATATCTTGTACTCCGTTGCATACTCGCTTGAGCGCCATTACTTCCTGTCCTTAATTCAAACCCTCCGCGGAACCAGTAAACTTCAGCAGCTACTGATGTGTGGAATAATTGCACCATACATGTATAGAGGCATCTGGGGAAACAGTGGCCAATCGAAGGCAATCAATGGAACATTCGGTTATGCCCAGAGTGGTCATCCATCTTCCCCGCCCTGCCAATACATTGAAACCGCATTATACAAACTAGATTTACTTTGAAGGTACAAGGAGAGTGATCTACCCGTTTCCTAGGCACACAACCCTGGAACTTGCCAAGCCAAGAGCTGAGAAGCCATCCAGCGTCAATGTGAAAGAGATCACATTTGCTCCCTTTCAAGATACCACAGTTACCAACCCTGCCTCCGAAGGAGAACCAGGCCTGGCAAAACAAAAAAAAAAACACAAATCACCTTCCTACTTCTCCAGAAAGATCTATCCAGAAAGATCTATCTTGCCACATGTGGAGAAGCGTGGCTCACTGGTTAGAGCAGGCAGACCCTGAAGCAGAGGTCAGACCCGGGACCAGGGTTCAATTCCCGACGCGGCAGGGTCTTGAGCTCAAATGTCCACGGACTCGATAATTCTCGCTTCGGTGGCTGACCTAATCATGGGTTCACACTCTGCAACTCTGGGCATTAAGCTTGCTGAATCTCCACAACGGCCCCCCCGCGGCGGGATGCCTGGCTTTCACCTTGGGGATGCCCTGTAGGGGCTATCTCACAGGGAAAAGGCAGGACGGGTTCCCAAGGCAAGCGCGGACATACCCCTTCGGGGGTCGATTCTGGCGCTATATAAGAAATGCAATAATAATTATATCTCTCACACATGGAAGATATTTATGGCATGAGGTATGCCTGTGACAACAGCCCACAGTTTCCAGATCAACAGCACCAAAGGCAGCAGCAAAAGACATCAGAAGAGGTGGCTCGCATGTGCAAAATTAAAATACTATTTTGTGTCAGAATATAAATAATACATGAGAAAAACAGATTAAACCAGAGCAGAAGAGGTATATCCAATCTGCAATAAGAGAAAAGTACTAACTAGCGGGATGTCAGGCGTTGGCCGAAGATGTAGACGTATAGACATCCCTGTCTTCCCCAAGTCTCTTTGAAGGAATTGAGAACTGAAATACCTCTTTAGAGAAAGATAAGCGAAACAGTGAAGGGAAAGAGAAAAAGCAGGAGAACTTGGGGCATAGTCTGGAATAGCTGGCATGGACTTAAGTCTGTTTATGGTCTCCTGTGCATCCATAACCTCAGGGGGTGAATGGAGGGAGTGTTACATAAGTATGGTACAAGTCAGTAGGTCAGTGTACAAGAATTAATAAGCATGAGCTGGTGCAAAGAGGAGCCCTCCACAATCAGAAAGAATAAGTCACCCTGCACGAGGGTTCTTTTAGTGGTAATTAAATCAGACATTTATTAGGGTTTTGGTGCCGATCCCCAGAATGCCAGGAGCAGTAGACTACAGCACAGCAACAGATAAGTGGTATGCCAAAGAACATAGAAACAAGATATGACAACAAGTCCTGGAGGTGAAGGGAAATGACTAACCTGAGGCAGAACCAGGAAGGAGAAAAACATCAAGGTGATAGGACGCAAGGACACGAGTATGAATTGATTGAGGGAAAGCATAGAGCCAACCACAAAATGTTGTGCAAAGCCACATGGGCAGTGATGTTTAGTCCTGATTCTGCCATTGTTGACCTGTGACCCAGCAAGTCTCATACCTGTGATGTTTAGCAGCCTAGTGTTCCCCACACATGTGTCACTAGCCGAAGTGGGCCGTGATTTGACACTGTTGTTTGTGTACCAGAGGTCTTAGCAGGGCGAATTTTGTAAAATTTGTCTCTGTAACCTCCTTCTTTTCTGACCTGAAAAACTGACAGGAAGTGGACATCAAGGGAACAGGGGGAATGAGTAGAATTATGAAGTGGAGGGAAGGGCTGTGGGGACACGGGCTGCAGACTTGACCTTATAGATGGATTTTGAATATGTGATTTTTTTTTTTTACTGAAAGAAAGTCGATTAGGTTAGGTTAGGTCAGTAAAAAAAAGATTCACATATTGAAGGTGTCTGGTTCAAATCTAAGGCTAAAGAAGAGAAGGCCTGGTTCAGAGTGTTGTTTCTCAATCTACCATTTCCTTGATTTAGCAATCTCCAGAATACTGTGGGATTGGCTTCTTGTCAATCTTTCTCTTCCAGTAAGATGCAGTGTATCCCTGCGGCAGGGTAGAAGTCTGGAGTGAAGAGGTTTATTTGTGTACACTATTTTAAAGACCATGCATGGTTCTAATGGTATATGGTTGCTTTAGTATAAACTATGCTTTGGTCTGGCAAAAGTGAGTAAGAAGAAAGAAGATCAAATGAAGCGTTCTGTCAAAACTCAAATTGCATGTATTCAGTAAGTATTTATCTATAAAGTGAAGATCATCATAACACAACATAGCGTGTATTTGAAAAGCAGATGTTATGACTCATTAGGTGAAGATTCATCCTTTTATTCTAGCTGAAGACTTTTTAGTAGGTTTGTGATTTCAGCTTTATTTCCACCATATTACTGCATGATGAACTCCTATTTTATCAGTATTCTTTTTCCAATAAATCCCAGTGGTATGATTCCCACAGAGATGGCTCATGTGAAATACTCTCCCTGGTCTCCTTACATCAGTGAGATTCATTAGGGGCAGGTGAATTGCCTCTAGGACTGAACAGGTGACAGCAAAACACCATCTCAATGCTTCAATCTGGCACCAAAAGTCCCTACTTCCTAAATTTACAGACTCAGTGGTTGTTTACCAATCAAGATGTGTCTGTGAAATCTTTTCTTTATGTCTTACCATGTCCCATTGGGGACAGTTCTAAAGAAAGTGGGGTACTCCTTTTGTTAAGCATTCAGTTTTATTTATGTATTCTTTAATACGTGTTCTTATACAGTGTGTACAAGGACCAAGAGCAACAAACAAGTGATTTGTAGGAATGCAGGAGAGAGAATGTAATTGCCAGACTCCAATCTGGAAATTACTTTGGTTTTGAATATTTCTTTGAGGACTTTTTTCTGGTAGGAATGGTTAGATCCCATTAAGACCCTGAGCTGGTAGTTTTCATGTTCTTTGTGTTGTTAGTATACTTGTAAAGGTTCAGAAGTTTAGCAAAGATGGAATGTGTCAATATGCTGCTTTCGGTGATGGAAGTGGTGCAGTCCAGGATGTTATCAGTGGAGTCAAACTAATTTTGAATATGCAAATATGCAGATGGGGGTGAAATGAGCAGAAACTAGTACGTTTAAGGAGGTAGGAATTTATTGAAGATTTAATGCTTTTAAGAATTGCCACCAATAGGGAGATATCTTTGGGAGCTAGTATCAGCTTTGATAATGTTAGCCAATGCTTCGAGATATAGATTTAAGAATGTGGGATCTAGAATAGGTCCTCAGAAACCTCCATGTGTACTTGGAAGAGGCATGAATAAGACTCTCATGATTAACAGTGTCAAAGTCCACTGATAAGTCAAGTGTTATCCGAAGGCAAGAGTAAATGTTATCCAAGATGCAGAAAGCACCATCTATGATTACCAGGTATAAAACCAGACTGAAGGTCATTCAAGATATTGTTTTCATTTACTAACCGAGACATTTGACCAACTCCATTAAAGATATTCACAAAAAATGGTAAACTGGAATTTGGATGAAAATTATTACGATCACGTGTATCTGTAGATGGTTTTTTTAGGAAGAGGGATTGGCCAACTTTGAGATAACTGGGGAAATCTCCTTGAAGTGTGAAAGGTTGACAAGCATATACCAGGGTGGCACCAGCTGTGATCACATCTCTTTGGTGAGGTTATCTAGCATAGGATAATTGACATGATTTCAATTTTGAGATGGTGGATTGGAATTCTTATTGGGAAATGAAACTAAATGTTTTCCAGCTCTTGGAGAATTTTCTATTCAAACCTGGGCCGAATAGTAGGAGGATCTGAGGAGAGTGAGCCTTCAATCATTTTGTCATCAAGTGTTGGCAAGCACATTGCACTTCTTTTGAGGTTCAAATACAATAAACTTAAGAAAGGGATTCCTAAAAATTTCAAAGACCTTCCTTGCTCAATTTTTGGCTGCAGCAAGTTGAAATAAATGGACGATGATTTGACTTTAAACACATTTTTTGTAACATTTTCTACTAGTGTTGAGGTTTTCAAGTTTATGTCTGGAGGGATTTAGCACCAATTGTGTTCCGACAATCTAAGGCATTTTGTTTTCCTTCATTGAGGTCTTTGGTGACGAATAGGCAGATTTGGATCACTGAAATAATATCGACCTAAAAAATATCGAGTTGCCAAAATATCGTTGACAAAATATCGATGGACAAAATATCGACTGGCTATCTTTAAACAGGTAAGTACAAAAATATCGACTCTAAAATATCGAGTTACTAAAATATAGACTGTAAAAAATATCCTTTTTTTTAAATGTCTTTAAATTAAGTTAATACTAATGTAGTAATAAATATATTTAGTCTAAACTTACTTTAAATTATTAAAATAATGTTATATTAATAAATATTTATTTTAAATTAAAAATAAATCTAAAAAAAGAATACATATATATTTATATAATTTTTTTATATTAAATAAACATATATAATAATTTTACCGTAGCATAGCAAAATAGTTAACAATTATTGTAACAACTGTAGTGAATTCTACAATAGCTAAAGCGTTGGATAGCGTAGGGGTAAAATTTACTATTCCCACTCCAGTGGGTGCAACAGTAGGGAAAGCGTTGGATAGCGTAGGGGTAAAATTTACTATTCCCACTCCAGTGGGTGCAACAGTAGGGAAAGCGCTGGATAGCGTAGGGGTTAAAATTACTATTCCCACTCCAGTGGGTGCTACAGTAGGGAAAGCGTTGGATAGCGTAGGGGTTAACATTACTATTCCCACTCCAGTGGGTGCAACAGTAGGGAAAGCGTTGGATAGCGTAGGGGTAAAATTTACTATTCCCACTCCAGTGGGTGCAACAGTAGGGAAAGCGCTGGATAGCGTAGGGGTAAAATTTACTATTCCCACTCCAGTTGGTGCAACAGTAGGGAAAGCGCTGGATAGCGTAGGGGTTAAAATTACTATTCCCACTCCAGTGGGTGCTACAGTAGGGAAAGCGTTGGATAGCGTAGGGGTTAACATTACTATTCCCACTCCAGTGGGTGCAACAGTAGGGAAAGCGCTGGATAGCGTAGGGGTAAAAATTACTATTCCCACTCCAGTGTGTGCAACAGTAGGGAAAGCGTTGGATAGCGTAGGGGTTACAATTACTATTCCCTCTCCAGAGGGTGCTACAGTAGGGAAAGCGTTGGATAGCGTAGGGGTTAAAATTACTATTCCCACTCCAGTGGGTGCTACAGTAGGGAAAGCGTTGGATAGCGTAGGGGTTAAAATTACTATTCCCACTCCAGTGGGTGCTACAGTAGGGAAAGTGTTGGATAGCGTAGGGGTTAAAATTACTATTCCCACTCCAGTGGGTGCAACAGTAGGGAAAACGTTGGATAGCGTAGGGGTTAAAATTACTATTTCCACTCCAGTGAGTACAACAGTATAAATAGGCAAAAGTTCATAATTAATTATAATTTATAGAAAAATTAGTACCAAGTAAATTTATTTTCCTATACCAATTACTTTTATTTACCAAATTTTTTTTCATGGACAATTATTAATTAATTAAACTATTTAATTTATTAACTTTATTAATTAATTATTTATTGATTTACTTCCCACCCTATTCCCCTATAAACCCACAACCCAGTACTGAAACTAATTTACTATAAATTACTTATTTATCAATTAAACAATTATTATGAATTAGCAATTATTTTTTATTGAATTACCTAATAATAATTTTATAATTAATTATAATTTACATAATTAATTAATTATATTTAAATTACTACCCACCCTATTCCCCTATAAACCCACTACCCGCTACTGATACTAATTTACTATAAATTAATTATTTATCAATTAATCAATTAATATTAATTACCTATTATTTTTTATTTAAGTACCAATTATTAATTATTTGACAATTATTATCAATAATTACATAATAATTTAATTCTATTTAAATTACTTCCCACCCTATTCCCCTATAAACCCACTACCCGCTACAGATTTATATTACACAATTATTAAAAAGTAGTCAAAACGTACCTTATTTTCCTTTTTCTTTTGTCTATATTCTATGTAGTCGATATTATGTCTAGTCTATATTTTTGATTCAATATTTTGGCTAATAATATCGATATAACTCGATATTTTTGTAGTCGATATTATGTCTGGTCGATATTTTGTGTAGTCGATATTTTTTACTCAATATTATGTCCTGTCTATATTTTTGATTTGATATTATGTCTGTTTACCGTCAGATTTTTCTCCTTTAAATCTTTTCCCCTTTAGAGGGGCACAGTCACTGATAATATCTGTCATAGTAATATTAGAAATATTGGTTGCAATTTTTAAACATATTTTTATTTCATTTTGTTTGAGGAAACATATAACATTAACTTCATGAAAAAGTGACGCAGTCCATCTTTTGTAGCTGTTTGGATCGGTAGATATACTTGGATTTCTGTAAACATAAGTTAGTACAATAGGCGAAAACCCCTACCCGACAGCTATGGAAAGTGAAGCAAACTATAATTCTTGCAGCACTTTCTGCCCAAGGCAATGACCAATAGTGCAGGGAGCTCAAGTCAAGAATGTGGAGCCTATAGTAGGCTTCCCTAGGTTCCCATATTTTTAAGAACTTGTGAGGTCACCCTCTGTTGTCATATATCATTTGCTTAGATGCAGCACATTGATCCACACCTACCCTCCATTTTGGAGCTACACGGCCAGGCTGATTCACCCATTCCCTTGCAGTATCTCACTGTTTGACCATCGGCCTCGATGAGCATGACATAGGTCTGTGCCTCAGCATTCTGACGTCATCGTGAATTCCCAGGATAATAAATTGTGTTGTTTTCAGGATTCTTATGTCCTTTACTTCAGAGAGCTCATGCACTATATCCCTGCAGTACATTTGTTCCACTTTGCAATCCCAGATCCTGTGGAAGACTGCCCCTCCTACATCATTCCATCCCAGGCAAATGTCTGACTGTGTTAGGCCCATACTTCTGTTGCAGAAGGCTTCTTGTGGGATGTTGAGCTGCATTAAGTATAGGCCAGTTTTAATTGTCACCTCCCTTGGATGCACAGGGCTGGCCTCGCAGTCCACATCTTCCATGGGACAGATATCTCCCTATCATGTACACCTAACATGTTGTTACTGGCCCCTTGTGCTATATATTAGGATTTTCAGATATTACTCCCCTGTCTTGTATCTCTGACACTCTCCTGTAATCCAGGGGAGCCTCATCCTGTAGAGTGAGCCATTTTAAGGGGCACATCCCAATGCATGTTCTAATTGCTCATATGCAACTCCGACAAATCCGAGATATTGTTCTTTGGTTGTCCTGCAGACCTAAGATGGAAGCAATGGTGGCCTTCGGCCATGTTTCCCCCTGCCAGCGATTCGGTTTCAGCTAAGAATTTGGGTATGTTGGTTGATAACACTCTTTCCTTCAAAGCCCAGGTTGCTGGCCTGACAGGGAAGTGCTTTGCCATCTTAAGGATGTTGCGTAAGTTTTTGCCATACCTATCTTTGGAGCACAAGAAGATCACGGTGCAAGCCCTGATAGGCTCGCGCCTAGACTACGCCAACATCCTTTACTTAGGTCTTCCTGAATATCTGCTGACCCGTCTGCAGATAGTTCAAAATTCAGCAGCCAGGGCAATCTTTGGTCTAACTAGAAGAGCCAGGGCCAGCAATCTTCTTGTCTCTCTGCATTGGCTGCCGATTCGTAAGAGCATCTCCTTCAAGACCTTAACTACAGCTTTTAAGGCGCTTCACAATTTCGGCGCTGGATATCTGCAGAGAAGGGTCAACTTCTATCTCCCATCTAGACCTTTGCGGTCCGCTGCCCAGGCCAATGCCATCGTCCCAACAGTGAAACGTGCTCGCTGTGGAGGTCGTTCCTTTAGATACCTTGCACCCCGTCTCTGGAACACGCTGCCCCTGACGTTGCGGACATGCTCCAATCTTTCTGTTTTTAGAAAGGGACTTAAAACGTATCTTTTTGCCCTGTAGTGCTGTTATGGTGAATTCTGGCGCCGTTATGGCTGTACGTTAGTTGCTGGTATTTGGTGTGATGATCTTTAGCGCCGGGACGCTCTTTTGAGCAGCTGAGCGCTCTACAAAACAAACAGTAACATAACATAACATAACATATTTAAATCCTTCGGAGAGGGCTAGTTTGTATGTAACATGAGAAAAACAAGGACCCCCTGGGTAGTGATTATAGAAACTCCTAGGGCAGGGTGAATGAAATATATGTGAAAAATTCCTAGGCAGTCTCAATAGTAGACAACAAATTGTATGGACCCAGTGGTAATAGGAACAGGCAGTACAATATAAAAATAAACAAAGAAACATTAAAAAATAAACATGTTTTTAATAAAATTGATAAAAAACATATAAAGAACAAGAGAGTTGAATTTATATGACAGCACAATAAAATAATATGCAGTTAATACATACATAAACACAATCTACAATAAAAATATGGGCCACCAGAGTTCAGTGGTGCCCACAACCAGAATGAAGAAATAGTACTCGACGCGCGTTTCGGCGGAAAACGCCTTCTTCAGGAACCACAAAATTAAAATTACTAGCCACAGGATATAGCGACAATGAGATCTTCTGGGGGTAGTAAGTACACACTGTACCTGTTAGAAAAGATGCACAATATCCTTGATTGAAGTAGTACGTATTAGTAGCAAATTAGTCCCAGGTTCGTAAATATCGATGTGATAGTAACCTTACGTGATATCTCACAGGATTAGGAGCTGGAGGTAGGTCCTGTGTGTGCCACTACTGAGTGCCAAGGTATACTGCTGTATAGACACTAAAGTCAATGTCCGTAGTTATTGTTAGTCGAAAACTATGTGTTAAAGGGATAAAACCAACGAGGTATCAGTGCTTGGCAGGATGATAGCTGATACAGAAGACACGAAATGGCCAGGATATGGCGTGCAGGGATGTCGAGATGTGGCGTGCCGTGGATCGAAGTAGAATACATACTAGTTTGTATGTATACACTATGTAAATGTGTAAATGTACTGGACTTGTAAAGCGCACAGCTGCCCGTAAGCGTCCCGGCGCTTGCTTAGGGAACCCGTCCTGGTATTCCCCTGTGAGAAACCACGGCAGGGTGTCCACAAGGTGAAAGCCAGGCATCCCGCCGCGAGGGGCCATAGTGGAGATTAAGCAAGCTATTGCCCAGAGTCGCAGAGTGTGACCCCGTGAGTTGATTAGGCACCAGAGTGAGAATTGTCAAGTCCGTGGAATTTTGAGCCCGAGACCCGCCGAGGCGGGGAATTGAACCCTGGTCCACGGTCGATCTCAGCTTCTGGGTCTGCCGCCTCTAACCACTGAGCCACACTATGTAAACTGGCTGAAAGTCACAAGTGCATTCCCCCCCATGGGGAAACATCCTTTACAACAAAAGTTTTTCCACGCAGTACCTTTACAACGCAGGAATTACAACGCAAGTCGTTACAACAACTTGTGCTGGAGGGCGCTGTAGGATAGGGAATAGTTTAATTTACTATCCAAAATCTTCCCTACTAACCACGGGGACTGGAGTTGGAATAGTAAATTAAACTATTCACTATCCAGCGCCCCTCAACGCAAGGCATTGTAACGACTTGCATTGTAAAGGCATACGTGGAAAAAGCATACGTTGTAACAACATACATCCCACGCATGTAGGGCCCAGTCTGGAGATTCCAACAATTTCCAAGCGACAGACGTCCCTCAGTGTAGTCATGTCACCTCAGCATGGTTTCCACCCTCAGGGACTTCTTTAATTTCTGCATCCCAAACCGGCTGACCATGGCTTTGTTCCATACCCTAAACACTAACTGTGTTGCCTCTGGCAGCTTGCATATGCACTTTCCCCTTTACATATAGTAAGTGGTGCCTTGCATAGGAATGTATGACGTTACAATGCATACATTTACAATGCATGCCTTTACAACGCAGTTTTTACATCGCAACATCCTTTACAACGCATACATTTACATCGCATACCATTACAACAATTGTGTTTAAACTACACTTACAACGCATTCCATTACATCGCATTATACCTTTTCAACGCATACTATTACAACACATACCATTACATTGCATTTAAGGTAAGTGTTGGATAGTGTAGGGGTAAAAAATACTATTCTAACTCCAGGGGGTGCAACAGTAGGGTAAGTGTTGGATAGAGTAGGGGTAAAAATTACTATTCTTACTTCAAGGGGGTGCAACAGTAGGGTAAGTGTTGGATAGTGTAGGGGTAAAAATTACTATTCTAACTCCAGGGGGTGCAACAGTAGGGTAAGTGTTGGATAGTGTAGGGGTAAAAATTACTATTCTAACTCTAGGGGTGCAACAGTAGGGTAAGTGTTGGTTAGTCTAGTGGTACTATGCGTTGTAATGGTATGCGTTGTAATGACATGCGATGTAATGCCTGCGTTGTAGTGACATTCGTTGTGCAGGATGTTGCGATGTAATGGCTGCGTTGTAAATGTAGTGCGATGTAATGGTTTTGTTGTAAAGGTTGTTTCCCTTGCCGGGTAATTCGGACTACTTAAAGTGAGGGATCAATGTTTTGGGCATACATCCAGGACATTCAGGACAAAATGTTGGGATACCCAAAAATGCAGTTGTATATTCAGCAGTGCTATGCCACATTATACCCGGTCCTATATACAATTGGTTACACTTTGTATGGGTGCCCACAATGCCAGAACATGGAGTGTAAATCACCTTTCCATCAGCAGGAGACATTCGGTACAAGGAGGGGAGTGTTTTGAACCACATTTAGGAATTTTGGCAGTGTAATCATCTTGAAGATGGATGCTGGACTGAGAAGTGATAACAGTTGCTTCTGCCATCTTTTTGCTTCTAACTTAAATTCAGAGAGTACTGACTAGAAATTGCAGGTCAAAAATGCATCTCTGTCTTGGGTCACATTCAGCCCTAAGTTTCTAAATCTGTCTGCAATCAGTTGTATGCTCAGACCTCCAAGTATCCTAGTCCTTTTCGTTTAATATCAGCGAAGTAGACTAGCCACAATTGATGTGGTGTTCGGAGTTCTTGCTGTAGCACCAGTAAATGTTGAGCTCCTCAGGAGTTGTCTGGTGAGGTTCCGCTGTGTATAGAAAAATGTCGTCTTCTTTGCTATCTGATCTGCTGCACAACCCGTAACCAGCAGGGGAGGGGTTCAATGCAAATCAGAGTGGCAAGAGCAGGTAGCTAGGTGCTGTGTCACTGCCGAGTTTACAGGTGTCAGATACCACGCCATTCACTCTCATCACATCAGTTAGGGGTACAGGAGATTCATCCCCAGCCTGAACAATGGGCCTACACCAAAGTATTTCAAGAGCAGGGACAAGTAGTGACAGGATTAAAAACCTTCTCTGAATCTAGCAGGAGAATTGCTAGCTTGTTCCCACTGTTCCTTGTCCTATCAAGCCCTCTGTAGAGCCTACGGAACAGTGGCATTTCGAGGTTGCCGTGGGCCCTAGTGCAAGGAAAGTAACTAGGGCCCCTCACTAGGATCACACCTCAGTCTGCCAGTTGCCCTCAACAACCATCAACCTCCTTTGACATAGTCTGCATATGCATTATCGAAACTCACCAGCATTCTCATACACACACTCGTGTATTTCGACTCATTGCATTGCAAGTCAAAACCATTACTCTAAAAAGAATAAACAAAGTTAATGAAGTTTACATCCCCCCAATCTTACTGACCAAGCTGCACCCCTTCTTACCTTTCACTCAGAAAGGACAATGCTAATTCTGTACTCACACAGGTACACCCTACAGAGAGTGTCATCTCCCACCCATTTAGGTGGACATACACTGGACCCGTTCTTCACCACCTTAGAGGACATAACTATATGTCCACCTGTCCAGCTGACATGGACGGATCACATGTTGGTGAAGGCAGCTATTCTCGTGGCAGATCCTCTTTTTGTGTCAGTTTAAAACCTCTTTTTCCCGCCAGTGGAGTAAATTAAAACTAGAAGACTTTTACTCTCTTCTAGAAAAGACACCTTTACTTCCCTTTTTGGATGTTGACTCTGGGTATGACACATTCTGCAACTGGATTGGCAAGGCCTTGGACTCTCTTATTCCCCTGGTACGTTCCAAGTGCCGGACTAAGCCCCATAGCCCGTGGTACGATCAGACCTTGGCGTCTCTTAAGAGAGAATGTAGGCAAGCAGAAAGGCGATGGAGGAAAGCCTATGACCCCGCGCTTAAAATCTGCTACCTCACTCTATCCAAGGCATATCATAGAGCGGTCTGTCGAACACGTGCGGCATACTATGCGCAGGAGTTTCGGAACAGCCCTAACCCCTCTAAACTAATCTTCAAGGTCCTAAAGGACCTTATGACTAAGAGGGCTTCTGCTTCTGATATTTGCACTGACCTCCATTGCGAGAAACTGGCCTCTTTTTTTGTCCAAAAGGTGCAAGCAATCTATCACACCTTTCCAACTGTTATGCACCGCTCGGATTCAGGTGTCTGTCCAAAGGGCAATGATATGCCCTTGGATATATTGGCCCCCCTTTCTGTAGAGGGCTTTGATCTACTGAGCCTAAAAATCAAATCTGGCTCTCCTGTAGACCCCCTCATACCGGCCCAGTTTAGAAATATGCAGGCATTATGCCGCTCACCCTTGTTGGCCCTTATCAACTTGACACTGGCCTCAGGGAATGTGCCCACCAAGTGGAAACAAGCGGTAGTCACACCCATCCTAAAAAAGCCTACCCTAGATCCTATAAAACCCGAGAATTATCGACCCATCTCACTGCTTCCGTGGGCTGCTAAAGTCACCGAAGCCCACGTGAATAGGATCCTGGCCGACCATCTTGCCAAAGTTAACATCTTGGATCCCACGCAAAATGGATTTCGAGCAGGTCACAGCACGGAGACTGCCTTGTTATACATGGTCGAACATCTGCGCTCCGTGCTGGACACCGGACGAACAGCGGCACTTTTGTTGTTAGACCTGAGTGCCGCCTTCGATACGGTGTCCCACGAGATCCTGTTGCGGCGGTTAGAGGAAGCTGGGGTCAGGGGTGTGGCTTTGGGGTGGTTCCGCTCCTTCCTTTCCAATAGATCTTTTCAGGTTGCAATACCACCCGCCAAATCCACCTCTCACCCGCTCACTTTGGGGGTTCCACAGGGATCATCTTTGAGCCCCACTTTATTTAATCTATATGTGAGTCCGCTGGCTGCGGTAGTCAAACGCTGGGGCCTGACAATGGTGTCCTATGCTGATGACACGCAGCTGGCGGTCACACTAAGTGGGGACTCAGCTGTGGACACCCTCAACTTCTGTGAGGGGCTACGTGCGGTGGCCAATTGGATGAACCAAAACTGCCTCCAATTGAACACAAAGAAGATAGAGGTGATGGTGGTTGAGAAGCAACCTGGATGGTGGAACGACAACTGGTGGCCCCCCGAGCTAGGAATGATCCCTTCTCCTGCTATGGAGATAAAAAACCTCGGGGTCTGGCTGGACCCCACTCTTAGTTTTATCTGCCAGACTAAGAGGGTGGCGGCTTCCTGTTTTGGAATAATTAGGGGTATCAGGCCGGTGCTCAAATTTTTCGATGCCCCCACTAGACAGCTTGTGGTTCAGGCATCTGTACTATCCAGGATAGATTATGCCCGTGCCCTGCTAGCAGGCACGAATAAGGCAGAACTTATGCGGCTGCAACGGGTGCAGAACGCCGCCGCAAGAGCGGTATTAGGGTTGCCTAGACGTTCTTCAGCGTCTAAAGCATTGCATACGCTCCATTGGTTGCCTGTTGCACGGCGGATTGAGTTTAAGGTGCTCTGCCTGGCTTTTAAAATTTTGAAAGGCACGGCCCCACCTATTCTAACGAACCTACTTACCCCATATGTTCCCTCTCGATCATTGAGATCGATGGGCCAGAATTTGTCAGTTGTTCCTCGCTTTTTACTGAGCAGGAGTGGAGGCCGCTCCTTCCGAGTAATTGCCGCCAAATTATGGAATGCCCTTCCCAGTGAAATCCGAGCTCTGGAAAATTTATTACAGTTCAGACGTGCCATCAAAACTTTCCTTTTTAATAAAAATCCCTGATTCTGTTGCATTTTGTGATGTTGTGTTTACCTTTCTTGGCGCCAGGACGCCCCTTTGCTGGGGCAGCTGTGCGTGGTACAAAAACCATTAACATAACATAACATAACATAACACCCCTCACAATGGACTCACAAAACATGGTGGCTATCCTGCACTCTCATGAGCACGCTGCTCACACAACGGCAAAACCTAAAGACAAGGACCAAACTTGGTATTGCAGTGCTAGTCAGTGAAAGCTTCCTTCAAAGATATGGAACAAGCGTTCTATGCAGAGCCAGTCAGTAAAAGCTTTCCTCAAAGGCATGGAACAAATGTGACACTAGGCAGCACCATTTAACACCTCTGTTAGATACAAAAAATAAACAACATTTCAGATTTGGTATAAATGCCCCAGTTACTTACCCGTAATTTTCATTACCCCGAGTATTGTCTTCCTTGCCAAATGAGTTACGTAGTGAGCTTTAGCTCCACATCAGAACCCTCCAAAGCAAATTAGCATCCCATGCATCCCATCAATCCCAAACATAGCCAACCACCGTCAACCCTGACCCAGTATAAGGGGAGGGTCGACCCACACCACTTCCTGTAGAACTATCAAGCCCCAAGAACCACATGAAGCCGATAGCCAAACAGGGAGGGAGGGATGGGAACTCATGTGGCGAGGAAGACAATACTTGGAATAATGAAGATTACCGGTAAGTAACCAGGGCATTACCTCCTTGTAAGTCTTCCTTGCTACCAGAGTTAACGTAGTGAGCACCGAAGCCCAGCGGCTTCATGGAAACTCACAAGAAACCACAGACAATGGAGAATGCAAAACAGTAGGTTTAATCCCAAAAAAAAAACAGTTGGACAACAACCAAGAAGAAGCACAGAAGGTGCGACCAACAAGATCCAGAAGAACCAGCCCAGAGAAACGCCTCAGCAAAGCCCCCCGCAGAAGTACCACCCAACACCACCCGGTAGTGATCTTTGAACATGTGCAGGGTGACCAGATAGTGGCCCTACAGATATCTTTAGTAGAGACCCCCTTGAACGAGTCCCAGGAGACAGACAGATCCCTGGTAGACCGACCCTGACCCCGGGCTGATACCTCAGAACACTGTGCGTCCTAGGACAGCAAGATAGTCTGCTTAATCCACCTATTCCAGGTGGAGAGAGAAGGCTTACGACCAGACCGGACAGGACCAAAAGTGACAAACAAGTTCTCACAGCAGCAAAAAAACGCAGTCTGTTCCAAATACAGCAACAGCGCTCAACGGACATCCAACAGCGAGAGAGCAAAATACTCCCCAGACCCAATGACCAGAGGGAAAGTAGGCAACACAACCTCTCGTGAACGGTTAACAATGAGGGGACCTTGGGTAGAAACATAGGATCAGGACGCAACACAATACAGTCTGTCAAGACCCGCAAGAATGGAGGAGAGCGCAGAAATGACACCAGCTCCCCATTCCGACCTGCAGATACGATGGCCACCAAAAATACCACCTTCATGGTGAGGAACTTGATGTCCACAGATGCCAGGGTCTCAAACGGACCCTGCTGAAGGGCACGCAACACCAGATTGCCCTAGGACGCTGCAGGAAACAACTTCGAAGCAACCTGGCCACCAAAGGATCCAAACCGTCCAACAGAAGACTGCCGAACGCCTGCATTGCTGCACACTTAGCCCGAAGAGTAGAATGGGCTAGGCACAAGGCAAAGCCAATAGAAAGGAAATCTAACACTGTCTTCTGGTCCACTGATACAGAGTCTAATCCCTTAGAAACACACCATTGAGAAAAATACCCCCAATAAGACAGAAGAGTAGCCGGGCAACGGGAGCCCTGAAGCAACTCCACCACCTCCAGAAAGCAACCCCAGGACAGCAGACCTTTCAAGAGCCAGGCCTGAAGATGAAGACAACGCAGAACCCCCACTGGAAGCAGAGGGCCTTGCAATGGGTAAGGAAGATCTGGGATCGCCGATGCCCTCCTGGACGGCCATCTCCCTCAGCAGAGGAAACCAAGGGCGGTGAACCCAGCCGGGTGCCACAGACCAAACAAATGCCCTGTTCTGGTAAATCTTGCACAAAACTAACGCAATCAAAGGAATCAGGAGAAAGGTGTAAAGCAGGGAGCCCGGCTAACGGAACAACATTGCACCCAGACGCCATGCCCACGTGCACAGGAGGAGTGCGCAGAAGCAAGGCAGGTGAGCACTGAACTTGTCTGCAAACAGATCTACCATCGAGAACCCAAACCCTACCTGCAACAGATGGAACACAGCCGCTGTCAGGGAGATGGAAGCCATGGGAGAAAACACCCTGATCAAGTGATCTACCACACAGTTCTCATTCCCTGGGAGATAGACCGCCCTGAGTGACAACCCCGTCACCTATGCCCAGGACTGAATTACCAGCCCATCACCACCTGATTGTACGGCCGGACTACAACATGATGCCCCCAAAGGGTTGGGGCAAACTCCAGACAAGCCAAATGAATGACCTTCATTTCCCTGAAGTTGGGTGAGCAACCCGCCTGCAGGCGATCCCACCAACCCTGCACAGAATGGGAATCCAATGTCGCCCCAGTCTCTCAGGCTGGCATCGGTCATGACCACTCGGGAAGGGGACACCAGAAAAGGAAGACCCTTGTAGAGATTGAACTCCACCAACCCAGATCGGACCAAGTCTGTGAAGACACAACCACCAGCAGATCGTAATCCACGGAACAAGGAGCCCACTGGAACAAGAGATTGTTCCCCAACGGGTACAGATGAAGACGGGCCAGGGAAACACATTGATAGTTGCAAACATCAACCCCTACACCCTCAACCACTGATGGACAGGGGTGTAATCCGAGGCCAGGAGACAACTCAGGTCCCTTCTTAAGGTTGCCCTCCGCTCTGCAGGTAAGAACACCATCTCCTTGACCATGTCTCTGCCTGTGGACCTCTCTAGTGTAGTCAGGAGAAAACATCATGTGCAATGATTCAAATGCCATCTGCCCCTTTAGCCTAGTTATTTTCAAAATATCCCCATCTCTGTAGTTAAGGAATCTTTTGTTTAGGAGGAGCGGCTGGCCCCTGGTGGCGGTCTATGCACCATCTGTAAGCGTGTTCAATCAGGAAGCATGGCGAGAGGTCTTCAACCAGGATCAGTGTATGGCAAACAGTTTCCAGGATTCTTGTCAACAAATTGTTGTGGCGTGTGCGACCCTCCCCATCTTCCACTTGCTCTTCTAGGATTCAGAAGGTTGAGGCTTCTGCTGGATGGTTTTCTTAAGCATATTCTAGTTCTAAGGTGTGGGTCTTGGTCTCCGTAATATGGCCTACATTTCTCGAGTCTTGTCTCAACAGGGCTATACCCATCCCCAGCTCATCAGTTTCCACTTTTAAGTCTATCTGATGGAGTATGACCTCTGCAGAAGACTGGCATTCCCCAGCCCACTTTTTTCACCCCATCAGGACTGTTGCAGCACCATGTGGTGGAGATTTAGTGTACTTGTCCATTTTCCCTTGGTTATGTCTCTGATTGCTCTTGCCCTTCCCCATGGTGGTTCTGGGCAGGTCCCCACTGTGGTGCCAAAAATGCTCTGTATTTAGTCGCGAGGTGGGATGTCAGCATACACGATGCGACGTGAGAGGAAGGTATTATGTCTAGTAAGCAGTCGCTGCAATCTTGTATATCACCTTTTGGTCTCCACCTCCTTCACACGCGTCTCCTACTGTTTCAATCCCAATAGTGCCACTTGATGTGGCTCCACTTGGCACACTTAGGGCATAGGACCAGGAGTATGATGCCCTCTGTCTGTCTTCCACGGTTCTCTTGCCTCAAACGGTGAATGGTGGGTGGATTGTTATATGCCATCCCTTACCTGCCATCACCGCATGCTTCAGCCTTTCAGCACTATGCCATCATGCCTTGTAGTTAGTTGCTACCACTCCAATTCTTTTGGGGCAGTTCTTCACACCCTTGAGTATTATTTGCTGCGTGTGAGGCCTGACACGACACGACCAGCTCCCCAGTCCAATGCCCTAGTCTCCCTCAAGAGCCTCCAGAACATCAAGGAGATACTTGGGAGGACACCCAACAGGGTATCACTACCAACAAGGCCTCATGGCTGCCCTCCACCAGGTGCCCTAGCTACATGCTTCCTGCTATGTCACGCTGATAGGCGTCTGCAGTGATGCGCTCGCGCCGCACCACGTCTGGACCGATGTGTCCAGCATCTCCCCCTGGGGCCGACAATCATACCAAGGAGATGCTGCACTGGGTCAAGCGTTCTCCCTAGTGGTACCACAATCTCTGAACCAGCAGTGCAATTTAGCATTACTTTAGAACTACAGGGCGGGAGTTTATCGACATCTGTGGATGGAATATACAGTTGGGGCAGGAGCTCATTTTACTACCAGACACCTACTCTGTAATTTATTGATTTGATAGAAGATGGATCATAAATAGAGGGGCTTTTAGCTTCTTTGTGAACTAGACTAGGGATGAGGCTACTCTGATGTGGAGGATAATAATTCACTTCAATTACACAGCTGCAATAATGTCATTCTCTGCATCTGGTAGAATAATGGATCAAGTGTGACGCGCCGCGGTCATCTATTGATCCCAGGCAGCGGTCATTCAAAGCTCGCCTCTTGGAGGCACTAAGGGGCATATTATCTAGAACGGCGTTAAAATGATGGCTGGTTTAGCGGCAGAAAACTGCTGCTAAAGCGGCGATAATGGGCTTGATAATATGCCCTGGAGAATTCCAATAGAAGCCCATGTTCTGGTGTCAAGGACATCAAACCTGGGCTTCTATTGGAATTCTCCAGGGCATATTATAAAAGCCCAGTATCGCCGCTTTAGCGGCAGTTTTCTGCCGCTAAACCGGCGATAATTTTAACGCCGTTCTTGCTAATATGCCCCTAGGTAAGGCTCTCTTCCAAGCTAAGCTCGGGTGGCACCGCCTGCAAGCCGTTAGCCGCCCGGCCCTTTCCCTTTAGCAGAGCCCTGCTGAGTGACACGCTCGGGGCTAACTCTTCCATTGGTCTGGTTTATATAAGGCAGCCCCGAGGAATGCTCTTAAACTGCGGTCCGCGCCTTTACCACTCGTATTTCACTATGAAAACAAGCAACGGTGCATCTCAAAGAATTTAGGGGGTCGGCTGCCCTCCCTCGGAACCAGTTGAACACGTTTTAGCCGCACGCCTTAGCTTGAGAAATGTTGAGGCAGTTATGAGGCGGACACGTCAAGGCCTGCTGCTGCTAGCCCTGTGCGCAGATCCGAGCATCCGTCGACTGATGGCCCGGAGCTTTCACAAATTTGGGCTACTGCTCTTTTAACCTCTGGTATGTAAGAAAGCTGCATTTAGGCCTTCGCGGCGTCCTGTGACGTTAAACTGCGCTGGTAATACCACACCCGGCGGTGCAGTAGTTTCTGGGGCGTAGAATTACCGCGGAATATCTTCCCCTCAGGATTGGGGCTTCTGTGATTTCAGAAAAAGAGTCTTCTGTGTAGGAATAATTTGATGCCCTGGGCCCTAAGGATAACCTGACATTTTGGGAACAAGTGAAGCCTGCGAGCATGTAAAGAAAGAGGAAAGTAAAGGAAAGTAGAACTGAGCTCCCTAATTTACCACACATTACAATTCGGGTGCAGATATTCTAAAGTGAAAACGATTTTATGCAGATTGCTGCATGCAAATTGATGGTGGATAGCCGAGAGCCTGCTCTGGGATTATTATCGGTGTGTTGATGGGCGCAGTTTCATAATAACGATGGAGCTGGTATGGTATGGTTGGTTTTAGTCTGGCGTTCTAGGTCAGCTGAGATTGTTGCTCCCCTCGTTAAAGGGAAAAGTGGTCCACTTTCGCTTTCAATATCTAAGGCACCCTAGTGGCGACCTCCTGGGAGGGGCCCTGACACTTATTCATTTTTTATTGCTTTTTTACAAACTTTTAAGCACTGGTGGTTCTAACCACAAGTCGGTTAGACACAAAAGCGGTATAACTGTATCTTAGGACAAAAATAACCTCACCCTAAGAAATGTTGTAAAGAATCTGGAGCTAGTGGTTCGTGAAGGTGAGATAAAACATGGTATAAAATGGCGTAAAATGGAACTGTGACAAACAAAAGGCAGGCTTGTCCTTGGCCTGCATGGCGTTCTACCCCTCCAGTTCCAATGGCGCCACCCTCCATAGCACACCCGTTCACCCCTTGATAAACACGCCCCTCCTGACACTGCCTCTGCACAGCTGTGCAACTTGTCATCCCTCCTGATGGTGTCATGACGAACACTGGTGAAAGCTGTGTTCTAACTTGACGTTAAATACTTTCTGCGAATTGTGTGCACATTTCTAGGCTAGAGACTGTTCTTTGACACAGCTGAGTGGAGACAGTGCTGTGCGGGTGTGTGAGACCTGCGGGAAAATGTGCTGCTCTTGGAACACTGGAGACCCCTTATGACTAAGTGTCCGAGATGCCAGTCTCCAGTGCCACACACTTCATTGCCAGCTGAATACACACCACCTGGCACGGACTCCATTGTCTTGAGATGGAACAAAAAACAACTTCGTCATTTTAGACCCTATAATACACAACATCTCACCAGAGCCGAGATTCTTTAAATGTTCTTTTTGAAAACATTATTTTATTGAGGCCGTAAATTAATTTTTTTGCTATTCGTTTTGCTGTCACAGCACTGCACGTGCAATTATAGAATTTTATTTGTAAATTATTCAGCACTAATACTCACTGTTGGCATGCAGACCCCAATGATACAATGTATATAAATATACAGGGAGTTACAAACTAATAGAACGACGTATCAGAATCACAACAAAATTGTACCGCTGATGGAGGTGGGCGGAAGGAGGCAAAATAACTCCTAAAATGTATCGATGTCAATGTAAACCGAACACAGAAGACATTAAGAAGACCTATACATCAATTTACCACTGCTCAAGATTAATGCATGTTTAAACATATTGCAAAGGGATTCTGTCCATAAAAGTTCAAAAATGATTTCAGGCAACAGGAAGGCTTCTGGAAATAGTTTAATCAAAACAGAAGACTGCGTTGATTCAGAAAGAGACAGGCTTGTAGTTCCAATTGTCTAATCAGCCAGTGTAATCAAGGAGGCTGCCTGGAGTAGTGGTGAGTAATCTACAATTCCTTTTATAGAGTCTTGACCAGTGTTTTGAAATTTGAAGGCATGAGCACCAGGCAAGTTATAGTTTAATTAAAACATGCCTCTTTGTCGTGTCTCCTTCTCAAGCTTCATTGGCTTGCCATGGATAAACGGATACAGTGCAAAACCTTATACTATATGCATAAAGCCAGGTCGAGCACTAGTCCGCTAGCGCCAGGACACCCTTTGGTAATCGTTGCGCTTAGTAAATATCCGTAACATAACAAAACATTCCTACAAGTACTGGTGGTACTTTACCAGCCTACTCGCTCCCTGCAATCGAGCGAGTGGTACCTCTGTACGGATCACTAAGTCAAACTGGCCCGCATGGGCGGTCGCGCCTTCTCATACTTAACACCTTGCCCGAGTCCCTGAGAAGCTGCCCCTCACTCACCATCTTTCTCAAAAATCTGAAAACCTGGATGTTCTAATCTTGTCTTATTCTGCTAGCCCCCAACCATGTTGCCAAAGCGCTTGGAAACTCTGTTGGGTAACTATGTGCTATACAAGAATTTATACTAATAATAATTGTTATCCTGAATAAGGTTTATCGATTCTGATATTGGAAAAGTGATCGTAGGCTGGTTAATACCATTGACGTAGCTTTATTATAAAATGTTATTACTAAAATGTGCAATAACATGTTGTATACTGTTGATTTATATCGATTTTTATGGTCTTGCACATCATTCCTGCCTTCAAGGTGTTCTGTTTTTTCTTTTGCTTCTGCTTTCCTTAAAACAAAAAAGTTATTTTTACACGTACGGAAAAACAAACTTAAGTGTGCATTTGTCTTCCAGTATGCATCGAACAAGGTATATGTTTCTGCTTGACTCACCCCTAGACAATAAATTAAAGGTTTATTAAAGCAACCTATACTTTTTTTCAGAGAATTTTGTCCTTGAGAATTGCAGAATTTCGATCAATTAATGGGATTTGTATAGCCCTATTTTTCACCCGTGAAGGTATCCAGGCGCTGCAAAATTACTGGACTCTGGCACATTCTATTCTTAGTGTCTCAGTTCAAGTCACTCGTAAATTGGTGGTGCAGATACTAGGGGGTGGAGATAAATATACCAGCCGGTATTTCCACCACAATTACCAGCCATTATAACTTTCCGGCCCTGGATCTGGGTAAACATGCCGCTCTCTCAATTACTAGACCTAAACCCTCATGCAACTCCATGGTTCTTGGCCTTTACCGCGCACATTTTGCTTTTATTTTACTGTAGTTGGAATATGTGCCTGGTGATGGAATGGGGTTTACCTTGTATGTTGCCACACCTGACTAAACTCGCAATTCAAAGGGGGAACTATCTTACACAGGAATATCACTGTGTCCAGCATGTAAGCAGACCTGAGTGTGAAAATCTGAGCCAAGTTGAGGAATAAATTGAAGATAGGTGGAAAATAATTAGGGGTGAAGCAATTTACTGTAGCCATTAAGGTAACCACCAAAAAGTCATGAGTGCTCTCTAATCGGAGCAATTACTGGAGCTCAACACTAATCTAAATATAATTAATTGGAATAATAGGTTTTGTAGTAGAAAAAGTACAATTTGCCCACATTTTAAGATTGTCATCCCTATATCTGTTGGATAGATTGATCCAGCTCATTGCAACTTTTAGGATTTGTAAAGTGCCCACACCACTGTACAGCCTAGCCGTTGTAGGAAGAGAGATGCCCTGAATAGCCGCGTCTATGGACTTACCCATAGCAGGCACTAATCTTCCAAGCACCAAGAACTATGGAAAGGACAAGTGGGCAGAGGCAAGGGAGGCAATGACAACTTCATGGATCACTTCCATGAACCACCATGCTTGCATGTCTTTCTCAAAACAAAATGGTTGGTGAAGGACTGGCTGATCAATGGTGATTTCTTTCCAGCATGTTGCTCCATTGAAGGAAAGTTCCAGACCTATTGTTATGGTATTTTGAGACAAGCTGGAGACTATTGATAGTTTTCAACATTGGTCTCACAGTGTGGTTCTGCACTGCCTGGGGTTGTATCATTGCTTTGTGTGGAAGATGTGTGGACCTGTTATAACTAGGCCTAACCAACGAAGACTCTGATTTGCGCAATTACAGTTTTTTGCAAGGATCTGAGGATTGATAGTAGATTAACAATAATTTAAGCTTCAGCAAGAGAAGGGCAGTCTGCTTTGATGATTTGTTCCATGAAAGAGAGGTGCTTATAAAAGCACAGCTTTATGGCAGGATTATGATGGCCTTCATAGCCTAAAAGGAATAGCGCTTCAATGTTCCAAGTTTATTGATGACACGGGATGCCTGTTAAATAATAAATGGAGTTGGTCTGAATGTTAAGCTGATTCCAACCTGATCTGCTCCAGGAACAAATTTGCAATATGCCTATCTGATGGTAAGGAGGGGCCTATCGGGGTTTTCAAGCCCTTGATTAGGGATGAGGGGCTGCAAACCCAGATTCCACAATTACTTACGTTAATTTCAATAGCATTTTCATCATGTACATAAGGGGGTTGCCTAAATGTTATTTTCGAGAGCCTGCTTTAGAGCTTTTTCTATGAAGGGCATCAAGTCCCCGATGTGTCTGTAGGGGGACGATCTTGGGATCCGGGTTTATGGAGGTAAGTTAGTTACACATTGCCAAATTTGCATAAGACCGTTGGTGGAGTGTGGGCTTTCTAGATGCTGCCCTAATCTAGATGCGGCTAATGTTCTGGTAGAAAGATTTTGATCTCCCATTTTGAAAAGAGTTCTGTCTGTGAAACTATGGATTCAAATTAATTTTTTGACCTCTGGATCATTGTCATTGATTTGTTAACGGCTCCTTGTCAGCAAGGTAGAAATTGAATATTGATAATTGATTCGTCTGTGAACGAATGTTCATTTGGAAGCATTTTTAATAGTTTAGGCATGTTATTTTTATTTGAGTAATCTTGAGGACCCTTTGAGATATATTGAATCTTAAGTATTATGAATGGGTATGGTTAAGTCAACTCACTTGCTAATGATTGACAAGGCTTTTCTTCAGAAAATAGATTTGGGGCTTCCATTTCTATGCTTTCTGTTCCAAGGGATGATTCTTGGTTTTCTCTTTTTAGGGTCATTGAAGTGAATCCCAAGCTGGCATGGCAGAGATTGCTGTTTTTGGAGAAGCATTGGTTTGGTTGACAATTTCATAGTTAATTTTGTCAGCAGAATTTTTCTTGACCAATGGGAGTGGAATCTGGACAGACATACCGCCACAAAGTTGTAGGGAGTTTCTTCCCATAGTCAATTTGCACTGGTTTCTTATGGTATGATTCTTGGGATTATCTTTCTCCATGTAGCTAGTATGAGCGCAGTAATGTTCATTTTCCCGTTTGAATGCTAAAAGAGGAATATTTGGTAATTCTTTTGTAGCAGCTCCCTTGTTTTTGTCCTGGTCAGTGTTCCAGTCTGTGCAAGGTGGCTAGGCTCCTAAGTTGCTGCATGAACAAGGTCTTCCTTTGTCATCATTCAATTTATTGCTTGTGAATGATCAGTGAGAGAAATTTTACTAAGCTTGGGAGAGAAAAGAGGATAACTTTTAGGGTTTGGAGTATCATTAGTCCCTTCATTTTGTTCAATTTCAACCTTATTTTAATTTTCGTTCAGTTTTCTTAGACTTATGTGGAACTACTTTGAGAAAAGGGAGCAAAATGATCATTATTCTTGTGACTTATCGGAACCTCAAGACTCTTACATTTGTGCTTTAACTGGCCTCCTTCAGCAAAATGATCAGGTGAAATGGCAAGAGTAGCCATCTTTGTTGGATTCTTCAGCCAGTGTGCTTCAATACTGTCCCCTGTAGCGGATGAATTGGAGGATGAAACATATAAAGGGTCAATATTCGTTTTCTGACTGCTTTAACACTAGTAAGATGTAGACAACAAAGTTGTCTCTTTTTGTGCAAGAACTATATGTAAGTTTAGTTTTTGCAAGTTTTTATCAAAAGCTCCTACTATATTTTTAGTGTTCAGTTCATATGTCTTACAAGATATAAGTTTTGTCTAGGGAGGGCTAAAAATCAATGCATTTAGTGCTGCTGAGACCTCAAACCAGTTTCCTGATTAAAATGTTATCTTTTTGATGAGAGGGTTTGTGGGGGTGTCGTCATCAATTGTGGATGCTAGATTCAAAGAGATCCTCATTGAATATCTAACAGGTACTGAAGTTGCCTTAGTGGGAATGCCGTGCATGAGGTTTTTCCTTGGCCTCCCCTGGGCCTGTTTGCTCTTAATAATGTGAGCATATTATGCTATGCGTGGTGAGCTATCTAGAGCTTTGGCCTCGGTTGAATGATTAAAATAGAAATCGCTGAAAATAGTGTTGGATCAATTGACTATATTAATTTTTCGATATTTGGGTACTTGCATGAGGGAATTATGGGGGACATATCTGTGTAGAGAGCATAAAAATGATATGTGTAAAATAGACTGTAAATGAGGTTTCCACCACGCGTTCTCGTTTTCACAAATTTGTTCCCTTTTTTCTGATTGCTTTTTCCTTAAAAGCCTCCTTTTGCTCAGTCATGCCCCTTATGCTTCTTGGCTGCTATCCTAGAAGTGAAAAAAGATTTATAACTTGCAGAGCTGCTTTACCTGTCGAGACGCTTTGCTGTTTCGTAGTAGTTTTCGAGCAATTTCTTGCTGGAAGAAAAGGAACACAGCAGATAATTGACTGATAGGTGTGGAATTTTTATGGAGGGAACAGCCCACAGATCTATGGGAGGCTGCACCCTCAACCTTGTTCTTTATTCTTGCCCTCGCTCAAGTGGTAGAATAAAGTTTTTCAGCACTTTAGGTTGAGCTAGGTCTAGGTGGCAGGGCAGCTACTGCCTCTTCTTTTCTTCCTCAGTTGTTCAACAAATATCAAAGATACTACCAGCCCGACTGTTTTGCAAAGGGCGTAGTATTATCGTAGTGTAAGCTCTGCAACTGGCGGGGACAGGGCCAAACCATGGCCCTCAAACATCACTGGGGCGGCCGCCACTGGATAACTCACCACTTCCTGCCCCCCACCTGCTGCGCAATACCACCACTGCAAGGCCCAGAGCACCAGGACAGCTCTCTGCTAACACCATGCCTCTCAGGAGCTAGGGAAAATCAGCTTGTAGAACGAAAACCAGCATGGGGGATAGGGGTGGGTAACGGCAACAGCCTCCCACCCAGGGTCATGAGCAGTCCCGCCCACTTCCGCGGCTCTGCAATTGTCTCAATTTTTCACTCTGGAATTATTAAAGATAGATAACTCAAACAGTTTTCACTCCTCTTAATTTGAAGCAGAGACAAATGCTCAGGCCAAAAATAGTTTCTTAGTCTATATAGGTTTCCCATTGGTGATTCACAGGAAGTACTATTGAAAGTACAGTTTGACTTATATCAAACACATTGGTGATGTGATGAACCTGTTTCATAGGGTACACAATAATATTTTTTCAGAAAATCTGGCTTCCATTAATTTGAATTGAATTAAAAAAAAACATGGAATTAAAGGACAATTCTTGTAATTATATAAATTGTTATTGCATAGAATGTGATGGGGTTGAATGGAGGGGGCTTTAAGGGGTAAAGCCTTCTTATGGGTCCGCAGAGAGAGGACGCCTCTGCGATCCTTCACTTTTCTTCAGCTTTGTATGAAAAGAGGAATCCTAATTAGAAGATACTTTTAATTCTTCATCAACCAACTGGGGGCCTCGACAGGGCTAGGGGGCATTCACAGAGGGATGCAACAAAAATGGGTTCATCTCAACAAATATAAAACGGAGGACATTTTTGTAGGACCGCCTAAAGCTAAGGACAACATGGATGTGTGCTATCTACACACTCTCGCTTAAATTAGGGAAAAGCTCAATTGCCCTTTTCAGCATCTAAAATGTGGGTACTCATAAAAAGTGTGCCCTAAATATCATCTACACAAAATCACACCTTTAAAGTTAATAGAAAATCACACGCAATGGGATGACATTTTTGTACATGAGATTTAAGACACAATATTTATGTCAGGCGTTATTTCTGTAAACAATATTCTGGCATTCAATCTTTAACCAATTATTTCTAAATATAAAATCCCAGAAAGCTAGAAAAATGCAAATCACCACCATTTAAAGTGCTATGAAAATAGGACCATGTTACTGCTACTAGGGTTCATGCTCACAAGTTGCCAAATGCAGGCACGACATCTACCTGGTTTACATACAGTGCTTAATTTGAGTCAGTGGTTTCCAGTGCTCAGAACCGGCACTTAATTGTCAATACCGGCACTTACCACATTCTGCCACATGGCGGCGCTATTTGTCTAATTTAGAGAGAAGATAGCAACAGTTGCTTATTCATTCAGTGTACATTAAACATTGACTAATACCTGCCTACAAAGCCATTCTTATAGCTTTGGGGGCTTGGAATAGTCAGAACTGCCACACATGTATTATAGTGTGATGGTTAGTAGTTGTGTTGTTACTGTAATTGGCAGCACTAAGGGCATCAATGGCTGGTGCAAGTGGAGGTGCCCTCCTGACAGTTATAATTTTATAAATTAAGCACTGTTTACAAATGTGATCTCATACTTAAGTTTAACTGCTTCCATGCTCATGACGGAGCCGCTCCGTCATGAGCCTCGGTTGAGCTGTGCTCATGACAGAGTGGTTCCGTCATGGCCCACTCGGCGCGCCTGCGCGGCGCGAATTCCGCGCCTGCGCTGGACGTTCCATTGAGCTGGCGGGGCCATGACGGAACCGCACCGTCATGAGCACAGCTCAACCGAGGCTCTTAACGGAGCGGCTCCGTCACGAGCATGCGAGCACCGCTCGGCCCCCCTCGCCCCTAGCGCTGCGGCGGAATTGCCGCCGCAGCGAAGAGGTTAAATAATTGACGTACACTGAAATCTGCAGAAGAACGTCTGCTAGAAGTGCCTGAAATTAAACATTAAACTAGTGAAGCCAGAAGGTTCTCTGTCATCATTACCAACAGCCAGAACAAAATACCGATTTTTTTTTGCATGCAACAGCTTCTCAGTGCACCTTGCCGGGGGAGCTAAAATAATTTTTATTTTTCAAATAAAGTTGAATTACCCCTTGCATGCAGCTGCGATTCTGCCCTGTGCGGAAAAATCGCAAGTGGGCGGGTTTATGACGGCCCCCAGCCGTCATCAGCGCACGAGCGCCGTAGTGCATGACGGACGGGGGCCGTCATCAGCATGCAAGGGGTCAACAAAATCTAACCAGCACTAGTTCAAGAGGCATATTGATCAGGTTTTCCTGGTGCTGCTATGTTTTTGAAAACAACATTTCTAGATTGCAGATATTGGGCCGTTGTCTGTGCAATTTTGTGCTGAGATTTTCACTTACTCGAAATTTGCAAACACAAAATTTCCATAAATTGGCACGTTTAAAAATTATATATATTTTTTTATATTGCACTAGCTATGTAATATTTATGCTGTTGTTACCGCTATCATCAGCAATATCAAGGCTTGAATAATTAGCCAAATTGCATAGAGCAGTAATTTATGGCCTGTGGTCCGGGGACCGTGAAACGCACTCAAGGCGTCGGCGACTGCTTAGAAAATTAAATAATATAGCAGGATAATAAAGTGCATGCAAATAAAGAATGAAAATGTAAAATGTAAAATTTGAAAGCATTCTGTAAATGGGAAGGAATTTTAAATTGGAGGCTAAAAGTTAGTATCCTCAGATTGATTTGTGGGATGGTGCGAGTGCATCAAATAGAATGGAAAGGGGCGACCACTCGGTCCCCCCGAACGTATGGTGGAGTACCCCGATCCCCCCGGGAAACCATCTTGGGCGGGAGGCGAGTCTCGGCTGGTATGCCCAAAGCGGCGTAGCTGGGGCGCGCTTTTTCCCGCCCAAGAGTGGGTTGTCCTAGACACTGAAGCCGCCAGCCACGCCCCCGGAGGCGGGTGGAGGCGGGTTTACGCCCGCCCGAAGAAGGATAAAAGGAGCGACAAGCCAAGGAAGCATCCTCTTGTTCCTGTGCTCTGAAGCTGCACCTCCCCGCTGCGCGTGAGCTCGAGACGGAACGAAGAGCCAATTTTGAGCGTTTTAATTCTTGTCTTTGTTCTTTCGGAGAATCAGCGTTGGACGATGCCGGGCAAGAAAGCCGGAAAGCGGGTTGGAACCGATCAGATGCTCCGCATGCTCGTAAAAGACATGGCCGAGATGAAGAAACAGATGGCGGCAATGAACGGCGTAGGGGGCCCTAAGCGAGTCGTCGGACCAGCGTTGCCGGGTGTAGTCCCTAGCGGGAGAGGTAGAAGGGTCAAGAAGGGAGCAACTGGGGAAGAGGCCCCAGGTTCCCGAGGCGCCGCCGGCGCACCCCGATACACCGACTGAGGCGCCGATCCCGGTCCCGAAGGAGGGGCAACCAATTCCCGTAATAGTCACCCCCGTGAATGGGGAGGATATGCCTCCCGAGTTGGCTGCACAGCTGGCAGCATGGTTGGGGAAAGAGAGTGATGGGGCTACGGCAGATGACGCCAGGGCAGTAATGAGGCAGTTGCGGCAATCAAGAGAGGCTGCAAAGGCTCCATGTCCTTTTGTTCCCCCGCAGGCTCCAGTGGGACAACCCGCAGCGGGCATGAGTTCAGCGGCGACTACGGTTACAGCTTCCGGTTCAGGTAAGCAGCTACTGCGGATTGCGGGGGAGGGGTCAGTACCCTCGAGAAGGGAGAAAGTGGCTCAGCATATTCCGATGGAAATCAAGGAGAGGATATGGGCTGAGAAATATATAAACATGTTTTCTTTATTAACTGATCATTACGAGATTGAGCACGTGAAAATTCAAAAAGAGTTTATGCACCCGAGTGTTTGGCGCGCCAAGATGGCCGCTTTTAGAGTTGATGAGACGATAGGTAATTGGGGCAGGGCATTTGGCATATTCACTGCAATTATGGGGGAGCGGAGGCCTGAATTGTTGGCCGAGTTACCCGTGTACCAGACACGTATTATGGAGTATTCTCAGACATATGAGGGCAATCAGTGGTTTGGTTACGATAATATTTTTCGTAAGGCCAAGGAGTTCGACACATCTCTGACGTGGGATTGTTACGACTCCATTTCCTGGCAAAAAATGGAGAAATCAGGCATGGCAAAGGCGCCATTGTTGGGGGGAAACGGGGGCGAGTTTTCCCGCCATTTATCTGGGGCGCCCTTTCGGGCGGGTTCAAGTAACGAGCATTATTCAAGGTCGAATGGCAATACAGGTAAAAAAGGGATCTGCTGGAATTTTAACAGGGGAAAGTGTACAAGGCCCCAGGGGTCATGCAAGTTTAGGCACGACTGTGGGGGGTGTGGACAGTCCTCGCATCCCGAGACCATGTGCAGAGCCAAAATGGGTGATAACGGAGGTAGGGGAAGCGCCAAACAGGTCTGAAATAGTCCGAGGGGCGCCTTTACCTACCCCGGTTGATACCATGGCAATGATTCCTTGGCTCAATGAATACCCGGATCATGTCTCCGCTGGGGTGTTGCGAGACGGTTTTTCGTATGGTTTCCGCATCCCAGTGGGGAATTTTCAGGGTAAAGCACATTGTAGGAACCAACTGTCGGTCCTGCAGAATACGGCGGTGGTACAAGCAAAGATTGGGAAGGAGGTGGCCCGGGGTCGGGTTGCTGGACCATTCGACATGCCAATTTTGCTAATTTTGTTTGTTCACCCTTGGGAGTGGTCCCCAAGAAGGACCCGGGTGAGTTTAGATTGATACACAACTTGTCAGCCCCGAGAGGTCTTTCGGTGAACGATGCGATAGACCCGGAGGTTTGTTCAGTGCGGTACGCATCTTTCGATGATGCCGTCGCCATGTTGAATCGCCTGGGGCCCGGAGCGCTGATGGCCAAATCAGACATCGAGTCAGCGTTCCGGTTGCTCCCGGTACACTCAGACGATCAGCGTCTCCTGGGTTTCATGTTTCAAGGGCGCTATTACATGGATAAGTGTATTCCAATGGGATGCTCCATATCTTGTGCTTATTTTGAGAAATTCAGTTGTTTTTTACAATGGGCATTCACAAGAATGACGGGGTTTCAGCATGTTATGCATTATCTTGACGATTTTCTGTTCCTGGGGGCAGCCGGGGACCCAGAATGTGCACAGGCTTTAAAAGAATTTTGTGGTCTGATGGGTCAGTTTGGTGTGCCATTGGCGCCAGGTAAGACTGTGGGGCCATCTACTTCGCTCGAGTTTCTTGGAATAGAGCTCGATTCCGAAGAGGGTTGCTTCCGGTTGCCCAAAGAAAAGGTGAGGAAATTCAGGGCCTCGCTTGAAACATGTATTAAGGAGACTAAGGTGAATTTGCATCAATTACAGCAGACTGTGGGTCAGTTGAATTTTGCCCTTAGAGTGATGCCAATGGCCCGCCCTTTTTCCCGCTCGATTGCACAAGCCATGGTCGGTCTTAAAGAGGGGCATCACCGCACGAGGCTCTCGGCAGAGATTCGCCAGGACATGCGCATTTGGTTGGCATTCCTGGCGGATTTCAATGGTCGGGTTGTCTGGAACAAGCCGGCGGTGTCCGCCGAGGAGTTGGGGCTGTGGACAGATTCGGTGGGGAGTATAGGCTTTGGCGCCATATTTGGTAATCACTGGTCGGCTCAAACGTGGCCGTCATGGTGGCACGAGTGTGGGCTTACAAGTAACATTGCTTTTCTCGAACTGTTCCCTATTCTGGTGGCCTTGAAAACATGGCCGGAGGGGTTTCGGGATCACTCTGTGGTGTTCTGGTCTGATAACATGACCGTGGTTGAGTGTATCAATAGTCAGGCTGCACGATGCAAATGGATTCTGAGATTGCTCAAGGAAATTGTCTTACTATGTATGCAATTGAACGTGCTCTTTAGGGCGAGACATGTGCCAGGGGTGCTGAATCAGGCTGCTGATGCGCTTTCTCGTTTCCGTATGCAGGCCTTCTGGGGTTTTCTGCCCACAGCGGACCCGGTGGCGGCACCATTTCCCGAAGCTCTCTGGTCTCTCGGTGCCCCGAACTACAAAACCTCGTGGGAGAGAGTTTAGCACCCAGGACAAGGAAGGCATATGAAGGGGCGTTACGTTCCTATTGGTCCTTTTTGGGTTCTGCTAGGTGGGAGCTTTGGGGCCAGGAAGAGTTTGTCGTAAAGTTTTTGCTGTCATTGCATCAGGCAGGCAAATCGGTAGCCACGGCCCAGAGGCATCGGGCCGCCATTTCCTTCATGGCACGGGCTCATGGTATCCAGGACCCTACAGCGTCTTTTGTAGTACAGAAAGCGCTGCGTGGGTGGCAACGCCTTGAGGGTCGCAGAGTAGATGAGAGGCACCCGATAGGTCTGGAAAGGTTGGCCCTGTTACTGTCCGTACTCCCTGCGACATGTTCATCCCAGTCAGAAACAGTGTTATTCCGGGCCGCTTTTGCATTAGCATTCCATGGGGCTATGCGGGTAAGCGAACTGGTGGCAAAGAACAAGCAGGATACGGGGGAGGACTGTGCCGAGAGCACATTCAAGTTAAGGGGGAGGCAATGATTGTCTCGTTTGCCAGGTCCAAGACCGATCAGGGTGCGATCGGGGACAGTGTAGTAGTCCATCGGATTCCCGGATCTCCCATGTGCCCTGTCGTATGCGTTGAGGAATATTTGGCGCTGAGGGCGGCATCATGGGGGGGGACCTTGCTGAGACACGCTGATGCCACCCCACTGACGAGGTTTCAGTTCCAGCGGGTGCTCGCAATGGCAATTTCGGCCGCGGGCTTGAACCTGGGCAAATTTGGGACCCATTCATTCCGAATAGGGGTTGCTACAGAGGCTACAGCCAGGGGTCTGAATGTGGAAAAGGTGAAACAGTTGGGGCGTTGGTCCTCGAATTGTTACAAAAGGTATGTGCGGTTGCACATGTTGTGAAGCTGATATCATGTACTCACACTTCTTGTTTTGTTTGGTTTACAGTTTCGCAAGCTTACGAGGCGGGGCGGACTGTGCAGTCGACCCGACACCTGGGAACCAGCGGTCAAAGATCACCGGCTGAGGGAAAAGTGGTGTGGGTCGTGGGCCACTCATACGTGAGGCGTGCCACGGACGTATTCAAAGCAGGTGACATGATTCACATGGCTGGGGAATACGGGTACAGGGTGACCTTCTACGGAAGGGGCGGGCTCTGTATTGACCAGTTTCAAACTTTTTTCGAGGGTTTGTTAGGGCGGACAAGGTCACCGCCATCTATAATCATAGTGCATCTTGGGGGCAATGATTTGGTGACCACTGGTAGATGACTACTTCTCGAGGCGATACTGTCCACAGTAAGTTGGTTGGCGAGAAGGGTTCCAGGGTGCACAATTGCATGGTCCCATATGATTCCACGAAAGGTGTGGCGGGGGGCTAATTCGGTGTCTGCTATAAATCATTCTGTGAAGAAGGTAAATAACAAACTGGGTAGACTGTTCCGTACAAATACATTGCATTCGATTCCTCATGGGTGTGTCAGGGGGGACCATATGTATCTGGAAGATGGGGTCCATTTGTCCCGGGTGGGGAATTCTTTATTCATAGGAGACCTCGTAGCTTGGTTAAAGAGTTTACAGCATGACCTTTAGGTAGGAGTTTTGTGGGGGGTCCGGATAGCGGGTCAACTATCCGGCCTGTGGCGGTAAGGTCATAATCGGTGAGCAGTAATTGGAAGATCCCTAGGGGGGGGGCGTCACCCATTACGGATGGGAGCGCCCGGGGGGAGGTGGCCATTGGCCCCTCAACGGGGAGGCGGTCCCTTCTAAGGATGGGACGCCGAAAGGAAAGGGAAGGCGGTCAAGGCCCCTCCCTGGATAGGAGGGGCTACGGGCCCCTCCTGGGAATTTCCCGGGGCCAGGACATCTGCGACAGCAGATGTGGTAAGTTGTGTGGGGTGGGGAGGGGGGTCTACGCTACCTTCTAGACACCTCACACGAGTCCTCGGACGACCCGTAAGATGGCGTCGAGTTAATTGGGGCCCCCGTCAAGACAAGGGAAATTGGTATGTGCACATGAGGTGCAGTCCTCTGTGCGGCCGCCCCTCACAAGTGAGGGGGGAGTTTTGGTTTAGGGATCTGACACCGGTTACGACCTTGCCGTTGGCCCGTAACGTTAGGATGTACAATTTCAATTTGAAAATGCATTTGTAGGATGTTAGTATCGGCTAGGAGAACCTTTGTATTAGAAATGTGTTAAGGTCAGCCAAAACATCGTAATGTGGAAATGAAATTGTACATGATATGAAACTGTTATTTTAAAGTTTTAATTTTGTTTCATATTTTAATAAATACGGCCGGGAGGGTAACTCCCTCCCGCCTTCCAAAAGTTCAGAACTGTTTCCGTATTCCCATTCTTGGGGATTGTGTTGAGAGGGGGTGGCGGGTATCTCAGCCATATGGAAAGGGGCGACCACTCGGTCCCCCCGAACGTATGGTGGAGTACCCCGATCCCCCCGGGAAACCATCTTGGGCGGGAGGCGAGTCTCGGCTGGTATGCCCAAAGCGGCGTAGCCGGGGCGCGCTTTTTCCCGCCCAAGAGTGGGTTGTCCTAGACACTGAAGCCGCCAGCCACGCCCCCGGAGGCGGGTGGAGGCGGGTTTACGCCCGCCCGAAGAAGGATAAAAGGAGCGACAAGCCAAGGAAGCATCCTCTTGTTCCTGTGCTCTGAAGCTGCACCTCCCCGCTGCACGTGAGCTCGAGACGGAACGAAGAGCCAATTTTGACCCACCCACCAGCCCCTGAGGACAGCAAGTTGTTTGAAATAAAGTCATTTGATGTGGTAATTAATTTTTCTTACAGGTTGTTCTGAATAAAGTTGTGATTCAGTATGCAATAAAATGGATAATTTGTTACGGTATGCTTTATTGAATAAAAGTATTCGCACCAGAGTGGATGAGGATGTTTTAAACAGTTCATACTTTGAATATCCTTTTGTCTTTTTCCTCTTTAGTAATTAGCCTCTTTTTTGTTTTGTTAGTTTGTCGTATTTATTATTTGGTCGGGCGGTAAGGTCATAATCGGTGAGCAGTAATTGGAAGATCCCTAGGGGGGGGCGTCACCCATTACGGATGGGAGCGCCCGGGGGGAGGTGGCCATTGGCCCCTCAACGGGGAGGCGGTCCCTTCTAAGGATGGGACGCCGAAAGGAAAGGGAAGGCGGTCAAGGCCCCTCCCTGGATAGGAGGGGCTACGGGCCCCTCCTGGGAATTTCCCGGGGCCAGGACATCTGCGACGGCAGATGTGGTAAGTTGTGTGGGGTGGGGAGGGGGGTCTACGCTACCTTCTAGACACCTCACACGAGTCCTCGGACGACCCGTAAGATGGCGTCGAGTTAATTGGGGCCCCCGTCAAGAGAAGGGAAATTGGTATGTGCACATGAGGTGCAGTCCTCTGTGCGGCCTCCCCTCACAAGTGAGGGGGGAGTTTTGGTTTAGGGATCTGACACCGGTTACGACCTTGCCGTTGGCCCTTAACGTTAGGATGTACAATTTCAATTTGAAAATGCATTTGTAGGATGTTAGTATCGGCTAGGAGAACCTTTGTATTAGAAATGTGTTAAGGTCAGCCACAACATCGTAATGTGGAAATGAAATTGTACATGATATGAAACTGTTATTTTAAAGTTTTAATTTTGTTTCATATTTTAATAAATACGGCCGGGAGGGTAACTCCCTCCCGCCTTCCAAAAGTTCAGAACTGTTTCCGTATTCCCATTCTTGGGGATTGTGTTGAGAGGGGGTGGCGGGTATCTCAGCCATATAAAGCACAGGTGCTGAGTGACCTCAATAGAATTTAGAATAGCTCCAAACTTCCCATTAAAATTAAAATTTAGATTTTTAAAAATGTTGTTTGTGAATTAAATAAAATATTTCATCATATATGTATTTGTTTAATGAATGCTTGTTTCTGTATTTTTTGTGTATTGTTTTGCAGTTCAAATCATAAAACATTCTAAGGCCCGGATCCCGGCTTCCGGTAATGGCTCAGTTGATGTCCCTGGATTCCAGTAATGATTCAGTGGGGGGCCCATTGTTCCAATGATGAATAAGTGGGGGTCCACAGAAGTCAAAGGTTAAGGCACACTGGCATAGAGCAACTGTGGTGCAGTGCAACCATCCAACAAAATGCACATTTACTTGCCAGTGTATTAAAAAGTGCACATGTTGACACAAACTTTTACTGCAATATTTTTGCACTATGTAATCTGGAACCGGCCCCTGCTTTATGTAATTTACACTAATTCTAGACAGTTGTATGCTTCGTAGCTACCTACTGAGCTCAAAAAAGAGATATTGTTTTGCCTTAGGCTGTATATATTTGAGCCTGGGTGTTGTGTAAATCTAGTAGTACGCTCAAATCCTTTTAACCACATCTTTCTTTGGCTCACTGAATGACACAAATGACGTGATGTAACTCCGGGTGATGTCACAAGGCTACCATCACCAGGAGTTCCTTGCACTCCTCCCTAGGAAAGTTGTGCTGTTGCTTGTGGGAGGTAGGATTCTGAAAACATGTAAATTACTTTCACTTCCTCTCACAAAAAATGTAACTCCGGCTCTGGCCATTGATATGACATTTTAATGTGCAGTGTCTTCATTATCTGTTTTCCAGTCTAGACAGATGGTTTAGGTTGATTATCCTTAGTTACTATATTCTCCGTGGCCCCTTGTCTAACATAGAAATTGGTTAATAGGCGAGGGTTTAGTTATTCATAGCCCAAGTAACCAATCATACCTTTTTAATATATATTGGGTTTGTGTATAAATTGTTATTGCATACTTTATATGTGAAACAAAGAGATTTAACTGATATTGTAATGTGTATCCCTGTCTCCTCTTTGTTGCAGTATTTACCGGAACAGATCATGCACTCTTAAGGGTCCTGTCCCTTGTCTTGCCTGTTCTGGTGCTGCGGTACTCTGAACTCGTAAGTACCTATTTTTACCTTGTGCATTCCACCGAAGACCCTCCCTTTAGCCTTTGCTTTGTATTATAATTTTAATGCTAAGATTTTGACACCTGCCTACTAAAAGCAATGACTTCTAGAACACGTTGTTGATAACATAGCTGTATGAAAACAGGTGTAAAAGCACAATAAGTCATTTCTTGTATAACTTCCCTGCAAATGTGAATCAGAGTCGGGGAGCTAGCATTGCACGAAGCGCCTTGAGACCCTCACGGGTGAGTAGCGTGCTCTATAAATGCATTGATTGATTGATTGGGGCACAAAGTGCTTCGACCCAGTTCACAAATGGAAGTCAGAAATGTTCTCCTGTCTGCCCTAGGTTGGGATACTTGTGCTTTTCCAATAGTATTAAAGTACATACCATTTTTGCATGAGGAATTTCTTCGTAGTGTAACTCCCCGTATATTGAGATGTAACCCAAAAGTGCTTGAATTCGTCTTACATCTTTAGTTTCGCCACAGCAAAATGATCTTATCTACTGGGAAAATCTTTAAACACCCCCATTGATTATGGAGGTAGTCTTTCCCCATCATCACCCTACACATGCAATTATCTCTGCTCATGATAGAGTTAAATTTGTGTGCATTTCCATATTGGAAAACCACTGTCAAACTGTGAGTTTGTGAGACTTTAACAATAATAGGCCTACACCTACACCTACTTTTCAGGATGCAGACCTTTTATCATACAGGCAGAATGTATGTTCTGGAAACTGCTGTTGCACATGGAATGTTCCGCCAATCCAGAGTCTATCAATCAAAATTTGGAGTATATGGGTGCAAAGTGAAAATTTTGTTGACTTGTATTGAAAGTTGGTGTCCAAATCATCTATGAATTTTGGATATTCACTGTGGGTATCATCAAAGGAGACTATTTTAATCTCCAGACCCCAAATGTATCTTGCTGTTTTCTTGGCCAATGTTCACTTAACCAGTGTGTTTTGTTGTGATGTCATCTGATATGTATGTGACAATCACAAATTGAACCTTGAAAAAATTAATGTGTATGTTGCTTTTTGTTATGAGTGCAAACTATCATAACTGAGGGACTTTCTTCTCCTAATTCTTGCATCTTCACTATAATGTGGTTATAATGAACTTTATTGTGACCAGATGTAATGAGACAAAGAACTTGCAGTACCAACCTCATCACTACAAAGATTGACCAGATAAGAATAACAACCATAAAGGAAAATGTAATAGGTATTTGTGGTCAAACGAAAGACTGTTCAAAGAAAGCACCAACCAACTCTTGCTCTCACTGAACCACCAAAGCGAAATAGATGCCAAAGTGTTTTTAGTGGTGTGTACCAAGTAACAATATTTTTCATTAGTTTTAGACCGCTGTCAGATACTGCTTTGTCAATCAAGCACATTAGTTTAAACCAAATGCATTTCGGCTCTAGGTGCCCGTGGATTGAATGTGCTGCCTCAGTAACATGGTCTCAGATATTAAGCTTTGGAAACCATCTGACCACATCTGTTAATCAAGAATAAGGACCCTAACCAGAATAACTTCTAGGATTTTGAGCTTTTCTGGGTGTCAGTTGTTGGTGGACAATTGTTATGGGTCCATGTTGAGGCTTGACGTCTCACTAGCATAACCTTAATTTATTAATATAAAAAATGTGTCAATGTAAAAAATTTGCCGACATAGCCTCCTACAGTTCGTGACTTCTGGCTCATGGTAATCACAATCCGTGTATCATCAGAGCAGGAGACTGCTTGGACACCAAGTGATCTGATACCTCCCAGGGATTTGGACATTATGTTGAAGAATACTAGAAAAAAGGATTTCTTAGGAACCTCCCAGTTATTTTCTTAGATTGAGAATGGAAACGGGTAGAATCACCCTCTTGGTATAGTCTGCCAGACAAAAATCTAACCACTTCATCCATCATTGAGGCCTGTTGCTGTTAGACGGTTTACCAAAACTTTGTGCTCCTACATGTTGAATGCTACTAGCAAGCTCCAGGACTCCAGTAGTCACTCTCAAATCTCGAGTTGTCCTTTCATTTATCTATAACCAAGGCTAACAAGGTCTGAGAGCAAGCATGATTCATTTCAAAACTGTTTTCTGACATGTACAGATTGCTTGTGTATGATTTGTCCTGCTTGGATTTCCCCAGCAGTTTCCAATTTGTGACATCTTGGTGAATTTATAAGAAACAAGTGTTTATTAACTCCTTTGATGGTTCAGAGTGGCTTTTCACTTCCCCATTTGGCATCATGTTAGACGGTTCTCTCTTTCGTCCTCAGTCTGCAGCCCTTTGATAGTTGGGTCATACGAGTGCTCATTTTGCCAACGCAAAGTATTTCACAACACTCTACGGGAAGTTTATCCAGACAGACATTGTGTCCCCAGAGTTGCAGACATGCCCTTCTGCGGAATGAATTGATGCTGACCAGCAGCAGGCATGGGCCAGGGAGGAAATAGCCATGTTGGGCCCACATGTCAGTATCTGGCGCCAACTAGTGGTTAAAGCCATGCCAGGTTCCATGAATTAACAGGGCAAACTAACTTCAGAACCAGTAGAATTTCAGCACAATCTTGGAGGCCTGTTGAAGAATGACCACTGCATTTCTGGTGTTCCTGACCAGCAGCAAACCTGCTGACACTGGATATTCTATTGAAGTTTCTTATTGGCAGAGGTTCATCTCCTAGAATTCAGAGAGTACTGAAGCACACATAGAGGATTCCAAGCATGCGTAGAAAGAAATAGCTGGGAATATATTAGCACTTTTTCCTGGTGCCTGGCAGAATTCTATTTGTGGGCAAGCTTCGAATTTGAAGTTATAATTTCAGACGTGACCTTAATGTAACACAAGATTTAAATTTGAGATTAGCCCTGTTTCATGAAACAAGTGATCCCCCTGACTTAAGCTCCATCAGTACCCGATGGCCGGCCACTGCCTTGGGAGTGGCAAAAGTAGGAATACTGAGACACTGGAAAATGGACAAAGTCTCACTGTTTAATGACTGACTGGACCTAATGTTTGCCATTATGTTGATTGTTAGATGGTTATATGGAATAGGCAGTATCTCTGCTCCATTGTATGTTCCTGTATGTTTCCTTCTTTTTTCCATTATTTTCATCCCTTAATTTCCTTTATTGTTATAAATATGTCTGCACTGATTTCCATCAACTCTTGGATTCCTTTGAGGATGTAGATGTGAATGAATAGAGTATTATCAGTTAGCTTTGATTGGACTTGTTAAACCTGGGATCCTTGACGTAGTTTTCCCCTAACTTTTTGCCTTCAGACCTTCTGTTTGTTCACTTTTGTTTTTTGCCCGCTTTAGGATTCTGGACACTTAACCACTGCTAACCAGTGCTAAAGTGCTTGTGCTGTCTCCTTAAAATATGGTGAAATTGGCTTATCCTCAATTGGAATATTTAATGTACTTTTAAGTCCCTAGTAAAGTGGCACTACCTGTGCCCAGGTTCTGTAAATTAAATGCTACTAGTGGGCCTGCAGCCCTGATTGTGCACCCCACTTAAGTAGCACTTTAAACATGTCTCAGGCCTGCCACAGCCACCTGTGCATGCAGTTTTAAACTCCCATTTATGCCATTTTGACCTGGCACAATAAACCTTTTGCCAGCCCCAAATCTTCCATGTTAAGATACTCCTAGGGTAGGCACTGGATAGCCCAGAGAGCAGGGTCCGATATATTTCAAAAGTAGGATATGTACTTTTAAGTTTTACATATCCTGGTAGTGAAAAACTCTTTAATTCATTTTTCTCTATTGCATGGCCTGCATCTTCTATAGGATAACATCGTTAACTTATTGCATTTAATAAGCTGTTAATTCATAATGGGTATCTCATTCATGTTTGGTATTTTTGGAATTGTCATGAAAAATCCAAATTTATGGTGACTCATGATTTTAAATTAGGATTTTTAAAGTTGCACTTTTAGAAAGTTGGCAAAAGCCTTAGCCGTTTGGTGCCTGTAGCCTGTCTCCGGGTCACATGAATGGATGTAGTCAACAGTTGAGCTTTTTGTATTTCTCCTTGACAGCCACACACACTAGGTTGCTTAGGTGTGCCTAGATGGGCAATCACTGAAAGGATGCAAGGGAGGAGCTGGGCACATCTTCACTCATAGGCTATGTACTGCCTCTACACAAAGGACTGCATACCCCATGTAGTTAGCCTAAAGCCAGAGGAAGGGAGACCGGGAAAGTGTGCACTTCGAAGGCAAACCTCTAGAAGCTTCTTCCTCTTCAAAGGCAGAACTAGGTATACATATTGAACCTCACACAGCAGCTTTTAAGTACACTTCTGGATCTTCTGCCAGGAAGAAAGACTGTTGTGCTCCAGAAAGGATTGCTGCTCTGCTGGACTGCTTCTCTGATGGACTGCTGCCCTGCTGTGCTGACCCACTTCCTGCTGCCCTCTTGCCTGGGTGAGAAGGACTGGACTTGCATCTGTTAGACCCACAATTGACTCCAAGGTCTAGTTGGATGGCCTCCTGACTTAAGCCTCGGGTACAGAAGGCTCCAATAACCTCGACTGCAGCATCTGGACACTGCCATCTGTGCCACCCCAGTCCTGGACCCTTGAAGTGAACCTAAGTTTCTTTGCCAGTCCCTATGTATCCAGTAGAACTGACGCATGTTCTCTGCAGATGGGCGTCATTCTGAGCACATCAAATGCATCGCCACCCCTGCGTAGGTTTCATCTGTCTCAAAGATCGGCATCACAATGCTGCTTGGTGCAGGCCTTCGCATCCCTCATCGACGGCAGCGACGACGCCAGACTCCGATCGCAGCCTCCCAGCTCCTCTGAACCAATGCATCGCCCGACTGGGAGATGCATCCTTCAAGCCGAACTTCCAACCACAAGCCCTCGTCGAATGGAGCCTTGGCAACAGTGCAAGATCTCACTCCACAGCCTCCCCTATTCCAGAACCGACACATCGCTTCCACTGCGTGATGCATCTTCGACGCGGACACTCACAATGCTCCTCAAACCAGGATTTAAGGTACTTTTGTTCAGCAGGTCTAACCTGGTCCCTGTAGCTGGCCCACGTTTCATCACGGTCGGCTGGAATTTGTGACTTGGTCCCAGTATGGTGCGCCCAGATATCCACCGTTTTTTCGTTTGTTCTTTTTAGTACTATTTTAACTGAAATCTTTACATTTTGCATATCTCTGGAACTACTATTGGGATTTTTGTTGTGTGGTCTTGTTTTATTTATTTAAAAAAATATTTCCTTTTTGTGTGGTGTTTTTCCCTTTATTACTGTTTGAAGTGCTGCCTATAAACATACTGCATTGCCTTTGATAGCTCTGTGCAAAATTACTAGAGGGTTAAGCACAGGGTAATTTTGCATTGGCTTATGCCTCACCCTGAGAAGGATTGTAGTTGCTGCTTGACCAGGACTCCCACCCCAGTCAACTTACAACCCAATTTCTTATCCTGATACACCAGTAGTTTTAGAGGTAAAAGAGACGATTGCGCCTTGATGGTTGTTATTGTTATAGGAGTATCCTTTGTCCATATTTATACGTGAAAAGTATGCGGGGACTGTTTATGTGGGTGGAAACCCCTATCTGTGTTCTGACTTGTTTGATGGTAAATTTAAAAGGGCGCTGTGCTGATTTGTTTTTTTTCTACTTAGTTTTCTGAAAAACGAATAAAGAATTGTGATAAAAAAGAAATTCATATTTAAAGTGATATCTACCATGCTTAAAAGATGACAGAACACAGGCAGCTTGGTTAGTAGTCTGTGCAGTACAATCAATGGGGGCACAGGAGTTTTTCAGGATTCTGATCGCTGTAAACACTAGCTTTGGGTTGGTGGTAATGTTGAGTTTGAAACTTGCCAAAGGCAGTAATAATATACACAAAACTGGTGAACCAAATATTGGTGTATATTATTTCACTTCTGAACCGTAAAACAGATGCGAAGAAACAGAAAACATCTGGCAAAAGTGTAATTTTCTGCTGTCCCTCATTTTTGCAATACTTTAAGTTAGTAACTATGAGCCTGATTTAGAGTTTGGCAGTCAGGTTACTCCGTCACAAACTCCACAGAGTACCCAGTCTGCCAAACTGAAGGGTCGCCGCATCATTTAGATAGTCGGCAGATAGTGGAGAATTGTGGCTCACTAGTTAGAGTAGGCATACCCTGAAGCTGAGGTCAGACCCGGGACCAGGGTTCGATTCCCGACGCGGCAGGGTCCTGAACCCAATTGTCCACGGACTCGATAATTCTCGCTTCCACCTTGGGGATGCCCAGCACGGGTGATCTCACAGGGAAAACCAGGACGGGTTCCCAAGGCAAGCGCTGAGATGCCCAAGGGTACATCGAGCGCTATATAAGAACACACATACATACATACATACATAGCCGGCTTTCTGTCGGTGGCACCCCTATTGCCTCTGTCGATGAAAAAGCTTCATCCAATAGCCTGTCAGTGGAAGTGCATTTTATTGTCTGCCCTTTTAGGGATGGACAGAGACTGATTCCTACGGAAGCAGAGACCCCTGGCATACTCAATTTCAGGAATGTATAAGTTGTGGACTTCACCTACCCGGGACATCCCATAAACGGGCGGCCCCCAGTGAACATTAGCTTATTCGACTTTCCCGCTTTGTGAATCCACTGCGGTTCATATTTACATTGCCCTTAGTTTGTGAAACATTGCATATACATGGCTTAGCGCCTCTAAGGGGTTTTTACTGCCCATTGTCCACCTCATTGTTACTGCGTTTAGCGTGTTGCTTCTACATTCCAATGTACACTTTACCTTCTCGGAGTTACCCTGATTCCTGACCCTCTATAAGGACTTTTTTCCACTTGTTCGCGCCGCCTTAATTATGTCTACACACACATATATAGTGTGATAAAAAGAACCCCCACAACAGTGTGTAAATATATGTTCAAGACCTTGGAATGGGACCTGACCACCTCATGATTTGCTCCTTCTGTGCCCTGATGAAGGTACTGTTGGTCTAACTTCCACTCCGAAACACGTGTCAGCGCTTTTTGTGTGTTGTTTTGTCACAAATTTTGAAATGTTAGCTGTGTTATTTTTCTATTGATGGTCCATTGGATGTATGGTTGTTATTCCTTATTGAGTTGTGTCCGGTAGGTTTGGTGTGCATGCGAACTGTGGTGTTGTTATGTCCTTGTAGATTTTGTATAATGTTGGGGCTGTTCCATTTAAATCTGTCTATAGTAATGAACTCGTGTGTAAATTAATTTATATATATAATTACAAAAAAAAGTTTTTGATACAATAAAATAAGAAAATTATAAATGTCTGTGGGACAATGATGTTATCTCTAATATATGATGTACCACCTATATATTAAGTAATGCATAGCGGGAGGTTAGTTGTTGTTTTTCCATGGACAGAGACGGTGTTCTGTCCTTTTTTTCTCTGTCCCACACTCCAAGTCTCGGTGAGGGACTGGAAAAAACAAATAATGATCCTCCTCCACATACAGGGAAAAAAATGCCTGCATGTGGTAGTGATTAGTTATTTGATTTAAATAACAAGCTCCTGCATTGGGAGTTTGTTTGTGAAAAACACAAACTTTTATACATTTTGGTGGATAGTTGCTAAAACGGACGGCCACCATCCACCAAACCTTTTGTAGCTTGACGGCGGTTCCTTTCCAGTCATAGAGCTCACCACTGGGCCAGTAGTGATCTCTAAATTTGTCAGACAACAGTTCTTTAGGGTGGTTGACATAATGTCCAGCACCACACTGACAGACTGTACTCTGCATCATGGGTGAGGGCAAGTGCTGCAAAACCATGTCCTGTTGGTACGAAAGGAGGAAAAAGCAGAGCAGCGGACTGACGCCGGGAACTGTTGCAGTTACTTTCACTTGCCTCTGGTCACTCCTTGTCTGCAGCATCACACAAGTATGTGCATTCTCACCCAGTCCTCCTCCTCTGCATTCAATTCGCAAACATGCCCATTGCAACTTGACGTGATGCAACTCAACCTCTGTGCATCTTTTTTTATTGCCACATAGACTTAAAGTGGTGCAGATTGTGGTACTTAAAAACAACTGCAAATTAGTCACTAGGGGCCAGATATAGGTAATCCAGATTTACCGATTCTAAAATACAGAATTTTACTGATTCAGTATTTTAGAATCTGTAAATGGGATGTAGGTATTCATTCGGTATTTTTTACCGAATCGGTAAGATTTGGTAAATACCAAATCGGTATTTACCGATTCGGTATTTCCCATTCATCCCTATGGGCCTCAGGCCCATAGGAATGAACGGGAATTACCGAATCGGTAAATACCGATTCGGTAAAAGGGGGAACGCATTCAAGGGTGGCAGGGTGTCACTTTGACACCCTGTTGCACCCCTGAATAGTGCATGGGTGCACATGTGGCACACATACATGCCCTAAGGGCATGCGTGTCTGCCACATGGCACTGTCATAAATTGCTTTTTTAGGGTTTTCGATATTGATCACCAACTTGTAGTTGGTGGTAAATAACGAATCCTGAAATGGGAAAAGCAATCATTTCAGTGCTCCCTACATTAAGGATTCGGTAGTTTACCGAATCAGTATTTTAAGAATTCGGTAATTTACCGATTCCTTAATTTACTGATTCGGTAAATTACCGAATCCTTTATTTTGGCCTCCTACATCTAAAAAGCCTAATAATACCGGTTGGTTACCGACCGGTATTAGGCTTCCTACATCTGGCCCTTTAACCCTTTAACCCTTGCTCACTCTTTTACACTTGCTGCATTCTTTAAGAATCACATCCTGGTGACCGGATGACAATTCATGGCTTAGCCCAAGAGTGCTGTAGAGAAGACTTTCCAAGGGAGGAAGGTCCAGTGCTTGATCAGGATGATGCCTATTTCGTGTCTGAATGTGGAGAGTGTGCATTATTTTGACCAGGAGATCAAGCCCACTCTGTCTTGAAAGGGGTTCAGCAGGCTGGGGTGGGTCTGCCCATGTTGAAGCTTGAATTCAATATGAAAGTTGTGCCTTGAAAGGTTTTTTGCTGACAGTTCTGGGCTGTCCAGTCCCACTTTATTTGGTATTGCCCAAAGAGAACAAGAGCTGTCATGGCACACCTCTGACTTCCCACTGTACGTGTCAGCTCTGTTGCCACTCATTGCACCAGAGGAATACTAGCATTATATTCGGATTCTCAGGCTGTTATATGGATGAAAGTTCACCCCAACACAATTTTTATATTCCTCAATAGCATTATCTTTGCTGTAGCAAAAGGGCAGGATGACAGTGTGAGATACTGTACTGCTATTGACACCCCGGCCTCCTGGGCTGTCTCTGGGTGTAAATGACTGCAGCTGCGAAAGAACAAAATAGCACCTAAGTCTCGGGGTGCGAAGTAACATGTGGAATAACACCAAGGAGTCTAGGAGCCGAGTTAATTATATCAGGATTTCTGCTGTGCATGCCAGATATATTCAAGTGAAGATTATTATGCTAAAACATCCTTGCATGTTTATGTGCACACTGAACTTCCAGCATGCAGACTACCATCCAGCTGGCCTGGACCTCTCTTGTGATGGCAACCTATGCCAGAAGGTGTTTAGTTGTCTTTGCACCAGCAGATAAGACACATCTAGCTCAAAGGTTGGTGAGTAGGGTGGGTAAAGCTTACATTCAGAGAATAAATCCTTTTCCATAAAGTGCACATAGGAAGCTTCGAGAAGGAGGGTCTTATTAATCTGTTACAAACTTTGAATTAAAACAACAATATTTAATTCTGTGCTGACTGTAATGCCTGGGTTGTATAGAAAGAATATATTTGGGGGCATATGTATGAAAATTCGTTTTTGCGATTCTCAAATAGCGATTGTTTGATAATCGCTATTTGATAATTGCAAAACGGGATGTATTTGCGATTTCTTAGTATTCCTTAATTGTGATTAGCATATTGCAAAATCGCAATTAAGGAATACCTTCCCATTCATTCCTATGGGCCAGCAGGCCCATAGGAATGAATGGGAAGTCATTCTCAATTTGCGATTCGCAATTTGAGAATCGTAAATTGAGAATAATTTCAAGGGTGCAAGAGTGTCATAAGGATACCCTGATGCACCCTTGAAATGTACATGTGTGCGCATATGGCACACAAACATGTCCTAAGAGCATGTATGTGCGTCACATGGCACCTTGAAAATGCCAAAAAATGCATTTTTTGAAAGAAATCGCAAATTACCACCAAACTTGAAGTTGGTGGTAATTTGCGATTTCTTAAGGAAAAATCTCACAACTTGGGTGCTTGTTACATAGCATTTAAGGAATTGCAAGTTGCGATTCCTTAAATGCTTAGGCAAAATTAAGGAATCGCAAAATTAGTGATTCCTTAAAAATGCGTTTTGCGATTTTCTTTTATTCGCAAACACTGTTATTATGCGAATCGCAGCGCTTGCGAATAAAAAATTGTTTCATACATATGCCCCTAAGTTCTAGTAATTTCAGCGTGGTGCGTAAATGATAACTTGAAGGTTGAAGTATAACTTTACAATTTCTAATGGTTGCATACTTTAAGTTTGGTTTGTATAGAAAGAATAAATAAAGTTTTGCTAACTATAACTAAGCTATAACCTTTGTGTTTTTTTAATTGAATTTTTATTTTTTTATTTTTACTTTTTTGGTAACATATCACTTTGTAAATCCATTATTGTTTTTCTTTTTATACAGTGGTTTGGAGTGGCACAGAGTAGCGTAGAGTGAAGTTGACTACACTAGAGTAGCATACAGTGGAGTAGCCTACGGTGGAATAGCGTACAGTAGAGTAGCCTATAGTGGAACAGTGTAAAGTGGAGTTGTGTAGAGTGAAGGGGAGTGGAGTGGCGCAGAGTGGAGAGGTGCAGACCGGAGGGTATAGAATGAAGTGGCGTAGAGTGGAGGGAATTGGGGCAGAGTGAATTGTAGTACAGTGAAGTGGGGTGGAGTGGGGTACGGTACACTGGCATACAGAGAGGGACATACAATGAAGTGGGGTATAGTTGAATGGTGTATAGAGGCATAGACTGAAGTGGGGTAGAGTAAAGTGGCGTAGTGTAGAGTAACGTAGAGTGAAGTGGAGTACAGTGAAGTTGGGTGGAGTGAAGTGGGGTAGAGTAGAGTGACATCGAGTGAAGTGGAGTATAGTGCAATGGCATAGAGTACAGTGGTGTACAATGCAGTTGCGTACAGTAGAGTGGTGCATAGTACAGTAGAGTGGTCTACAGTGAAGTGGTGTAGAGTGAAGTGGGGTAGAATACAGTGGCGTACAGCAGCATGGGGTAGAGTGAAGTGGGGTAGAGTAGAGTGGCATAGAGTACAGTGGTGTACAGTAGGGTGGAATAGCATGAAGTTGGGTAGAGTAGAGTGTTGTAGAGTACAGTGGCGAAGAGTACAGTTGCTTAGGGTACAGTCGTGCAGGGTACAGTACAGTGGCATAGAGTGCAGTGGAGTAGAGACGGGTGGTGTACTCTGCATGGCGTGGAGTGGGATAGAGCTGAATAGCACAGAGTGGAGTGGCATAGAGTGGAATGGTGTAAAATGGAATAGAGTGGCGTAGAGTGGAGTGGCGGTAAGTGAAATTGTGTAGAGTGGAGTTCGTACAGTGAAGTGCCATACAGTGAAGTGGCATAGAGTAGAATGGCGTAGAGCCGACTTGCGTAGAGTGTCATAGACTGGAGGAGCTTAGAGTGGGGTGGCATGGAGTTCAGTGACATAGAGTGGAGTGGCATACTGTTGAGTGGTGTAGAGTGGACTTGCTTAAAGTAGAGTGGTGTATAGTGGAGTGGTGAAGAGTGGAGTAGCATTGAGTGGAGTGGGGTAGAGAGGAGAAGAGTGAAGTGAAGTGACAAACAGTTCAGTGATGTAGAAGGAAGTAGTATAGAGTGCAATAGCGTAGTGTGGAGTGGCGTAGAGTGGAATAGCGTAGGAAGGAGTTGCATAGAGTAGAGTGGAGTGGAGTTGAATGCCGTAGAGTGGAATGGGGTGTCAGAATGGAGAGGCATCTCAGAGAGTGGAGTGGCGTGACGTATAGTGGATTTTAGTGCTGTGACATTGAGTGTAGTTTAAACAGACCTTGCGAGACAGTGGGTCAGCGGACGTAGATGACATTTCTCAGGAATATAGATGATGGGATGGAAAGGGTCCTTTTTCCTAGTAGATCTAAATTGATTCAGTAAGTTATAAGGCACAAAAACCTAGTGATATATTGTGCTGTGATATACAGCAGTAATTTCGTGGTATACCGCAGTACATGCCACTAACAAAGCAGTATATAATTGCCTAATGACTGCCTTTACAAAAGTAAAAACCAGCCAGGTTGTTTAAACCACACTTGGCCAGCATTCTAGGTTTTAAATGTAAATCTAGTGTACTACTGTTTCATATGTGGATAGGAAGGGATGAGTCAGTATAAAAAAGTTTGTAAAGGTAGGCAAAAGCAGTTTTATAACTTTATATAGTTTTTAAACGTTTGCGTAATACCTTTGTGCTACCTAAAAAGTACTCTGGTACTTACAGAAAATACAACAACAAAAATTGAAAAATAAGGTACGGTTGTGTGAAGGTGGATTATTAGTTATCTTACATGATAGTCCATCACAAGTAATTATGTCACTGTTCTTGCTTGCTTTACTAAAGGTTTCAGTAATTTAAACCTTTAAACCTGTGGTAGCTATGGCACACAGCAGGCCACCTTTACTTAAAAAAATGTGTAAAGAATTTAAAAGTACCAAACCAGGTAAAAAGTCGAAAACACAATAAAAATTCCACTGCTGGTTATAATAGAAAATAAATAAAACAAACCAAATAATAACCAAAATCCAATAAAGTAATCCAAGATATGAATTTTTAACATTTAAATTAAAAATAGCACCAAAAAAAGTCTTAAGCTGCAACCGCAGTCACCTGGTTGCACTTGACCAGCACCTAGGCACAATTTAAGGTTGACTGCGATGGAGAACAATTCAGATGCAGAAACCTGGTTCGATCCGATTGGAAGTATTACCTTCCGACTTAAGGCCTTATGCACAAAATGTTTTAATGGGCACAAACCCACAGATTTAGTCAATCTTAAATTTTGCAACCAATAAAGCACTTTTTGTAATTTGCTAAATTCAATTAACGATTTGGAAAAGGTTCTCCAGTTCCTTAAATGGGTTAAGCAAACATTAGGGAATAGCTATTTGGAAGGGGCGTGTTAAGGCCTTCCTTCCAAATACCTATTCCTTAAGAGATGTATTAATGTTTTGCGGCCAAAGTCAGGTTGCAAATCATTAACATTTTACTAGGTATTCAGAGTTGATGGTAAGCCATTCACATCTGGGAAAGGGTCCCCGGGAGACCCCTTACCCTTTGAGAATATTGACAAAAACGTTTTTTAGGGATAGGTAGTAGCCCAGAGGACTTACTTCTCATTTGCCACCACCCATTAATAGCCTAATCAGTGCTAATGTGACTCACTGAATACATTCTAAAAGTACCTTTTACTGGTCACTTCATTGTCCACCCATGAGCAAAGCCATTAAAGCCACTCATTGGACAATACAAAGATTTATACATGGCCTGCGTGTAACAGGTTTAAATCTAGGGTGCTTTCTCCGCCTTCCATCCTTATGATGCTTATAAAATGATACCCATTAAGCTGTGTTTTGGTACCACCTGTTATTTAAATACCCAGAGAAAATGCAGATTTCTTGTGTCTCATACAAAAGGCTAATATTATTACTGGTAAAATATATTGCGATTGGCTGTCCATAGTTCTTTCACGAAGATATCAAACATTTGTATTTAACACATTAAAATAATATGGACACGTTGCAGAACTAAATTTTGCTTTTCTTTCTTAATATACGTTTATGATTAAAGGAATAGAAAATTCAGGGATTAAAATGGTACATGGTACTGGGTACTGAGTGACCGCACATGAATCTTTGGTCAGACAGTTCAACACCTCCTACCTTAACCCCTCCGCTGCGCCCAACGTTCAGCGCTGGTGGGGAGCGTTCTATTGCGCCGGCGGGGCTGGAACGTTCAGCGGACGTGCGCAGCACTACCGAGGTAGTGCACGCGACGTCCCATGAACGTGCGCCGCACTGAAGGGGTTAAACAAACTTAGAGGTCTGGTTTTACTGTGCTAGTGCATGCAAATACAGGTATGCACATGGTGACATATATAAATGTGGAGTACACATATGCACCTTAAAGTGAGAGTTATTGGCTTTGTCAATGTTATATTATGTTAAGTTGATATGATTTATACAGCGCACAACTACTCAGAGAGTGACCCGGCGCTAAAACAGGCATAACGGCACCAGCAATGATTGTCCTGTGAAGATTGTCGAAAGAGCCATGTCTTTAGGTTTTTCTTAAAAATAGGAAGATCTGTTGTGGTTCGTAGCTCCGAAGGGAGTTTATTCCATGTAACCGGCCAAAATAAAAGAAAGATCTGCCGCCTGTTCTGAGCCGACGAATTTTGGGAGCTCTAGCCAAACGTTCAGAAGAGGAACGTAAAATTCTGGAAGGGAAATAGTCATGAATCCTCTCTCTCACATATCCGGCACCCGAGACATGCAAAGCTTTATGTGCCAAGACCATTCATTTAATCAGAATCCTTTTTTTTATGGGAAGCCAATGGAAAGCATTCAGGTGAGTGGACATATGTGTTCTAAGGAGGAAGATTAAGAAGCATCCAGGCTGCTGAGTTCTGCACCACCTCAAGTCTGCCCAGAAGGTACTCGGGGAGACCATTGTAAAGCCCATTCCCGTAGTCCAATTTGTAAGTTATTAATGCTTGGATTATTGTTCTCTTGGAACCCTCTGATGGTGGGGGCAAGAACTTTTCAATATCTGTAGCAGCCTGAAGCAGGAACCTGTCAGTGCCTGGATCTGTGGATGAAAGTAGAAAGCACTATTGAACACAATGCCTAAACACCTTAGAGAGGCAATGTTAATAGCCTCTCCAGCAAACTCTTCTCCCTTCTCACAGGAGAAGAGAGGCTGGGCGTCATCGACATAGGAGATTACCTTAGCTCCTAGAGACTCTGCTAACACCGCTAATAGTATAAAGTAAACATTGAAGAAGGTAGGACTTTGTATCGACCTAATCCATGCTAATGTTTTCTTAAGTTTCTGCAGGCCCAAAACAAGTTACACAATGGCCATCAGCAATATGCCAAGTGAATGTACACATACTAAAATACTCAAATAAGGCAAACAATGTCCCTGTGGTAAGGCTGGCAACACGCGAGAACAGGGTAGAGAGTTAAACGTAGTAAAAACTTGTGTGCTCCTCAGCAGTAGGAGTACCAGCCCCTTTCACAGAGCCTGCAGAAAAAATATAAGAGCAATTAGCTAAGTGAATTATGCAAGTATGCACCGAGCGAGGAGAAGAGGAAGGAGCGCAAAGTGCAGGGCCCTACATACCTGCTACTAGGTGGCTCAGCCGTTTTTTAGCTCAAACCGGAAGATGAGCGCTGGAGACCAATATGTGAGCTATACCATGCACATCCACTCGGTACCAGAGCGAGACACTTGGCAGCGTGCTTAGTGTCAATGGGAGGTTTGGTGGCCATATTGGAAGGGGCACAATGCTCCAATTATGTATTGCAGCATTGCTTATTATCATAAAGTAGACCAAAGGTTGCAGGATGGAACAATGTCAGTCCACTGATTTCCAATCAAATTAGAGAAATGCAGGCGACGGCATGGAAGGAGAGTCACTTGGTGCCGCAAGTGTAAAGCTCTGGGCTGCAGGTTGATAACGGGATGGCCTGCACCAAGATGGCTGGTCAAAGTCTTGTAGGATTGCAGTTTTTAGTGGTTGATCTCACAAGGCAGCTATCTTCGAGTCAGGTCTTCCGATCATCAAAACAAAAAGTCAGTGCCCATCCTAGTATCAGGCTTGAAATCAAGTCCTGAGAAATGCATACAAATGTTTGCTACAGTGGAAAAAAAAACACTTAAAAAAATTGCTATCTGTTTGAAATGGATGTGTAAAGTAAGGTTGCATGTGACAAAGTACACCGAGTAATTGTACTTTTCAGATGTAAAATAGTTCATCTTGCATTGCAACGGAAACATTAGGAGGCATCGAAATACACCAGTAGCATCAACCAAGTGAGAAAACTTGAGTCCCCTCATATCCATTGTATGCATATTTGTTAGAAGTGTAGCAATAAAATGTCCGTTAGGCAACAGCCAGTAAATATGTGTGCCGGTGCCCAGAAGCCCACGGCCGGCGCTGTTAAATGTCAGCGCGCCGAAGACCCGTACTGCTGAATTGTCCTCAGGCCTCTTGTACTGTCGGACACTCCCTGCCACTTTTTCTCGTGTCGGTTCCTGCTTTCTCACGTGGTAGCAGTTTTCCGTCTTTCTCCTCTTTCCCCGTTTGTGTGTTTTCACTCAATTGCACTTGAGAAATGTCCGAAGAGGAAAAATTAGTTCCGGTCCCCGAAAAAGAGTGCCGCTGTTAACACTCGCGCACTCCACTAGCTCAACTTAAGAACTCCCAACACCGCAGTCAAGCAAGAACTAAAAATACAGGAACGACAGATCGGCGAAGACAGCTTTCAGTGTGATGTAATGTCTACCATGTCACAGATAGGTTAAGGTAGATGCTGCAATTCAGATTATGTGCTTAGTAGGTTTTGTAAATTCTGTAGAATGCCAGACTGTGAAAGAGGAACTCCGGCCAGTTTCCTTTAACTTCAAAACCAGTTGTAGCCTTCCTTTCTGTGGCTTAGACTTGGACGTGTTGCATTTAAGCTCACAGTGCAGCAATATGTTTTATCCATCCCAAATGAGTCTTACTACTAGAGTTTCATAAGATGTATTCTGGTCAGGCCCCTGGAGTGCCTCCCTGAGGCCAGCTGAGTTCCAGCTGTCCAGCCAGGAACCAGTCCAAGGAACCCTATACCAGCATTCTACAGTGGGGACATTCCAGGTCAGCTCAAGGCCATACCACAATACTTTACCATTATCAAGCAAGAAAGATGTCCTGCGGCACCAGCGTCTAGACACCTGTCAAAACTCACACATCACTTCCTGCAGAGAGACCCCGGCTTCTGGGGTGGTTGTGACATACCCCGAAGAACCGCACTTATTTCTGGTGGACAGTCCTGTTGGGGGGGATTCCTCCCTATTCTTCAGACTTGCAAACATATCACACGTGCATATTATAGCACCATCCACCATAATATGCTTAATTTTCAACAAACAAAAACAACGCATAGTAATATTAGCATGTACAACTCCCAGGAATAACACCCCAACCACTCCATCAACCATTTCACCTCACACAACCATGTCAGACCAAATGAAGCCTGCAAGACCATTTCAAAATACTGACACCTACACCCATTAACTACTTCAAACTATGCAACCTACCGCAGTAGCACCAAACACACCACACCTTCGACATCAAAGGACCACCCCCTACTCCTTCAATCCATTCCACCCCTAACCTGACCAGCCCTTGTGACAGCACACCAACACTTGTGTCCTGGATTTAACAAAGATATTGGAGATAAATGGCAGTCATTGATACAGTTGAATCAAAGTACAGAACTATCCAACAAAGAAATAGTAAAATATTATCTAGACACTCAAGGGCTATCGGTTGAGTCATGTTTTTCATAATCAAAATTGTCCTTACTGCTGATCAGTCACTGACCCCAAACAAGATAAGACGAAAGTTGGGAGACAGCGCAAGCCTATGCACTTCACACCTACTGGCTGTAGAGAGAAGTCCTCCACTGCTCTACCTTGAAGGACATCCACCTAACACAACTCCACAAAACATCAGAAAATATCAAGCAATATTAAGATACTTCAAATGTTACACACACAATGGCAAAAACACTGCCAGAGTAAACACGCGTTGGTGTTCGATCACAGGTGCTGCTCCCTCATGGGGATCCACAAGGGCTCTAACTTTCAGGTAGGACCATAGGGGGCCGGAGGCTTCTTGAGAATAACAGCAGAGAGGTATTAGCACAAAGTAAACCTAGACTACAGATGCAGAATACCCACCGAAGCAATAGTGACCGGTGCTGCTCTGACCAGACAATAATTTAGGCACTTGCAAAAACATAGGTTAAGCCCACTGCCAAACATGAGAGCGCCCTCCCTTCCGGACCACCCTTCACCGGGACTTCAACATCCAACATTGACAAGGGGCCGTTGGGGAAAGTAGAAGAGTACTATATAATAGACTTTTAACCAATGTTAATATTTTAGTTTGATAGTTTTATGTGCCTGCTTTGTTATTAATGTCTGTGTAATCTGTAAGTCATGTGTTCAAATTCCAGTGGGTAGCTATAACCCTCTCACGGTCCATAAAATTAGTAATATTGAGACTGTCAAAGCCTGGAAGTGGAAGTAAATTGATACTTGTAAATTGATACTTGTATAGGGCACTACTCACCCGCAAGGGTCTCAAGGCGCTTGTACGAATACCGCTGTGGAACCCATCCTGGCTTTCCCACTCCTGGGCACCCCCAAGGTGGAGGCCAGGCATCCTTAGCGTTGTGGGGGCCATTGTGGAGATTAAGCAAGCTATTGCCCAGAGTTGCAGAGCGGGACTCCATGATTGGAATAGGCACCGAGGCGAGAATTATCAGGTCCGTGGATTTTTGAGCCCAAGACCCGCCGAGGCGGTGAATTGAACCCTGGTCCCGGGCCAGACCACTGCATCAGGGTCTGCCGCTCTAACCATTGAGCCACACTCAATGTGTGGCTCAATACATGTGCTCTTACATGTACAAACATCTAAAATGGGATGATTCAGAAAATCTACAATAACAATTAGTGCACATGGAAAGAACAATTCCCTTTTTGCACTTTTACTAATAGGGTGCTGGATGTTTTGGAACTGATTCACCAAGGCATTTATGAGTACGTGAAGTAGTACTTGAAGAACACTATCACGTACTCATGGATACCTTTGTGCATCTGCCCGATGATTATTACTTTCTGATCCTTTCCACTCAAAGGGCGATCCCTCAATACCCAGTAACCCCTCTTGGCTTAAGAGGAGGTTGGAATCACTTTTAAATCTGTGTATGAGCTGCACCTGACTCTCAGCTTGTAGAAAGGTTTCCTGCCTGAACACCCACACAGGTCTGCAGATGACAGATTTCATTTCTGGATGAGTCATTTTTTTTTCCTTTTTGAGAATGTAATAAGGAGGGATAGGAGCATAGGCAGGGGGCACAGATGGAAGAAGCTGCCATAGTGGAAATGTAAAATATGAGGTATGTAAAGTTTGTGCACAGAGACATGTAGCCATTGCAGAGCTAATTGCAGCAATGGACTACCATCGAAAGTTGGAAACTGGGGACATTTCTAAGGAGAAAGATGTGAGCAGAGCGGAATACAGAAGGCTAGCAAAGATGCTGCCCATATTACATATTACAGCGAGGGGGCGGGAGAAAAGAGAGGACAAAGGGTAAAGAAGATAGAGAAAGATGTATGAAAGGGAGGGGGTGGAGTTACGCCTGTACAAGATGGTAACTCGGTTAACCCCTTGGCTGCGGGGCACATTCCCCTGCTGTGCTGGGCGTAGGGAGGGGGGGTGCGCACAGCGCCCCCGGTGCTCATGACGAGCTCAGCTCGTCACGGCCACGCCTGTTTAATGGAACGCTCAGCACAGCAGGGGCATTAGCCCCGCGAGTGAGCGTTCCACAGCTCATGACGAGCTGAGCTCGTCATGAGCACACGGGAACCGTGGCTCATGACGAGCTGAGCTCGTCATTAGCATGGGAGGGGTTAAAGAATGCAGCTGAACCCGGCCTACCATTAGTTTTTTAGCTACTTTCCCCCCAACAGTCAGTCCTTGGCAAGGGTTGTTGTTGCCACTTGAACCAGTGCTACCCCCAGTGGCTATCGAGAGTACCGGAGTGGTGATTTGACAGTGCGTGAAGAGCGCCGGCCACGTTTGTATCTGTGGGCACTCAATGAGACTATTTCTCCAGAGGAAGCTGCTACTGCAACAGCTTCTTCAGTAAACATTGGAGTACTGGTGCTGCTGGGGGCTCAACCACCACTACCCCTGGTAAGCTGTTCGACTCCGCGGTGCGGCCTGCCACTTGTGACCAAACTGGGAGCCTGTGTCCGGGCGTGACAGACCAACACACCAGTGCTTAATGCTCGACCTTTCCGCTGTGCTCAGAGGGAGACCACTTCCCCGGGGCCCCGGCTCCTACCATCACAGCTTCTCCAGTGGTCAGAAATGCAGTCAGGTGCAAGTAGGGGTTCATCCCAAAAAACAGAAATTGATTCAGCCTATCCCGCAAAATATTATGAATTGATAATGAGTCTCTTGTATGGCATATCACAATAAAATAATGTTGAGCCCAACACAAAATAAAATGTACATTACAATTTTTATTGATTTTCACAACAATGTTTAGCTGTCATGTGAAATATATCTTTAAATGCATCATATGGCTAATAAAGATAAACATAAACTTTCCAACCTTTGTCCCTTGTATTCTACAAGACCCCATCCTCCCATCTTCAATACCCTTATAGAAAAACATATAAAATCACAGATAATTCAACTCTCTTTCATACCTCATTCATACTACTAATACCTCTCATCCAATTAAAATCAAGGAAAAATGATGAGCTTCCTAAGTCCAAAAGATCACACAATACAGATATGTTCAGTTAAACATCAATGCATCTCTTTTGACATATTCATATTACAGATGACCCCTTAATATCACTGTAAGGCATATTACAAAAATTCATCTCTGTGGATAGACCATAATTATAACTTCATTTAAGTTCCCAACTTGTGCCGACGTGTGTATCGGTGTGAGACAACAACAAACGAGCCACACACCTTCTTCCTGCCACATTGATATATCCAAAATGAAGCAGTAAGGAGGGCCGTACATGGAGGACATAAACATTACTGAAACATAAAATATACTGGTAAATAGATTCATTCTGGCTTATTTTGGAAAATGATATCGCAAAAATAAACCAAAAATGCTAGAAGTACTTAACCCCTTAAGTGCTGCGTCGGTGCGTTGGCCGACGGCAGCACTACCTCCCCAGTGCTGCGCACGACCATTGGACGTCCATTCAGCACTAGTTCCAATGGACAGCGCAGCACTGGGAAGGGATGTTTACTAGCATCTATGAGGTGAAAATGTTATGTGTGTTGGTGTCAAACAGAGAAAAACAATAAACAAACCGGCACCCAAATCACCAATGTGAAACAGAAAATAAATAAACAGACCACTACATGATCACCAAATTGAACACCCAAAATAACCTCAAACCATGCCTCTCATACCTTAGATATACCACCACCACCAGTGGATCAGTGAATTTGTAGTGTTTTTTAAAAATGTAAACTAATATTTTATTACCATACGTAAAGTGGTCACAGGGCCTGGCCTGCGGCAAACCTCCCAAAGGCAGCCAACCCCACGCTTCACACAACCATTGGCCATGCACAGAAGGGAGTTGGCAACACGGGCCTGGTGCTGGCCAACCCACCCCCCCCTTGCAGACAACCAACCACCATGCTGTACACGCCTTTTGTTGCATGCGGCGTCGGATTAGCTGCAATGCCTGCTTTGCAGCCAGGCTCTGCTTTCTACTCCCCGCAGGTACAAAAGGGGGTGGTGATGGACGGAGCATCTGAATCAATCAAACACTCACACCCAGTCAAAAGATCTGGGTTTAATCCATCACCGTTCTTTAGCCCACTCTGCCACCCCAGTTCAGACATGGCTATATGCAAATCAGTCTGACCCTGTGCCTCATGGGAACAGTCCAGCCCGAACTGCCAAGCCATGTCTTCCCTGGACCCGAAACAAGCTTCCGAGGACCGGTTTCTGGCAATTACAGCCATCTTCAGCCCGGTTTGCTTGAATCCAGTGGCAAAGTGAGCAAGGGACTCACGTCTGAGCATACCCTGCCACACTTATGGCGGCCAAAAGCGGTACAAAAGGGGGTGGTGATGGTCGGAGCATCTGAATCAATCAAACACTCACACCCAATCAAAAGATCTGGGTTTAATCCATCACCGTTCTTTAGCCCACTCTGCCACCCTAGGTCAGTCCAGCCCGAACTGCCAAGCCATGTCTTCCCTGGACTGGAAACAAGCTTCAGAGGACCGGTTTCTACTCCCCGCAGGCAGCCGACCCCATGCTGCACACAGAATTAGGCAGGGACGTTGGCCTGCTGCCAGGCCCTGTAGCCCTCAGCAGGCTGCTAACACTACACTACGCAGTCTTTTGCGAGCGCAATGTAGAGTTGATCTTCAGGCCTCGGGGACCCCATTCCTTGGTGCAAAACATATATATTGAGTGGAGGGGGAATGCAGCCCTCTCCCCAACCCTCAATTGGCCACGGGGACTCCAGCCAATTCCTATTGAACAGGGGAAGAGGATGTGCAGCCCCCCCTCCCCTAGCCTTAATAGATCATGGGGACCTCATCCTCTGGGGCCTGAATACAATAAAAAAGGGGAGTGGCAGCTGAATGACCCCCTTCCTCGCTATCTTGGGCCCTAAGGGGAAGGGGGTAAAGCACCCCTCCCCGAGCCCTAATAGGCTCCTGTGACCACATCCCCTGGGGCCAAATACAATAAAAAATGGGAGGGGTTGCGTGCTCCTGTTCCCGAGCTCTAATTGGCCCCAGGGACCCCATTCCCCAAAGCCGTTCATGTTTTTTAAAGAGAGGCGCTGCACATAGCTCTCTTCCCTAAGCCTCTTTTGATCCCTGTGAAATCATCAACCCGGGGCGAGTACTTAATAAAGGGAGAAGGTGCACAGCACCCCTCCCAGCACCTAATTAGACCCCAGAAACCCCACTCCTTGTGGCCAAAACTTAAAAAAAAAGCATAAGGACAAGCAAGCCCTGGGAACCCCATCCTCCAGGGCCGTACCTTATTGTAAATGGAAGGCCGTTTGGCCTCCCCACACCAGTCCTTCTCTGACCCCTACCCCCGGGGCTGTATTTTGTTTTTAAAAATGGAGGGAGAGAGCATGCAGCTGAAAACAGATCGGGGAGGGGACCGCTTGCCCCCTTTCCCCACAATAATTAAATTGAGCACCTGGGGATGGGGAACCTAGGGTCGGAAAAGGCTTGCAACCCCCTCCCCTTAATTTTGTGATTTTTTTAAAAAACACATCCCTGGGATCCTCGGGACCTTTTTTAAGGCTCGGGAGGGTGGGCCACACGGCCCCCCTCCCCTTAAAGTTAAGTAGTGGCCCTGGAGGATAGGGTCCCCAAGGCCTTGTGAAGGGTTGGACAGGGGGCCACATAGACCCCCTTCCTCTTAAAGTGCATAAGACCCTGGCGGATGGGGTCCCCTTGGAGAGGGGTGCCACATGGTCTTACAATCTCAGGCCGTAGCCAGCAGAGAAATCTCTCATGTTAGACAGATCTCACATTCTCAGAAACTAGAGCTGCTGTTCAGGTTAAAGATATAATACAGCAACATATTCTTCATGTGAATCTTTCTTACAGATTCTTACCCGAATATCTCAATAGTACGATGAAATGTCTCCACATCAGTCATTAGAAAACCAATGGGCACATTTTTACTTTTCCTTTTGGTTAAATAACCTAATGCCTCCAAACCAAATCTTATCCTGTTCTAAAGAAAAGTTCCCTTTGTCCAAAAATAGCATCTTTTCATTTGGGTAAATGCTCACGTTTGGGTTAAGATTTTCATCAAATATTCACATTCATTAGTGCCCCACAATGTATCACTATGTTGTTGTTATAATTATTGATATTTTTATCTATATCTGTATCTATATCTATACTAATATAATAAAGAGAGAGCCCAAACCTTTGAGGCGGGTAATCTCAGGAACCACAGCCCCAATCACAACACCCAATACAGCGTTGGAAAGGGCAGTTGCAGCAGAAGGACATGGGCTATGCAGATGCCCACCATACACATTTAAAAGGTAAAAGAACCGTGCCAGCAAAGTAGTCCCTTGTGGGCGTGTCTGCGTTGTGCTGTGGGCGTGACAAATGGTGGGGGCGTGTGGTACGTTCCGCCCTTCATGCCATGTCTCATATCGTGTGCTGTGGACGTGTGCTGGGGGCATGGGCGTGTGCAGGGCGCAGGATTACGGGAAAAAAAAGCAAGCGTTGTGCCCAATATTTCATTGTTTTTTCTTCCCAGGTTCTGTACATTCCAGCATCGGCTGTCCACCCTGCTCCCTTTAAATACCCCTGCACCCCATAATCATAACCCACCCGTACTCCTTAAAATACCCCAACACCCTTAAACACAAACCCATCTTAACCCTATAAATATACCCTGTACCCCAAAACCCAAACCTATCTCTAAACCCTAAAAATACCCCTGTACCCCAAAACCCAAACCTTGTCCTGAACCCTATAAATACCCCTGTACGTCAAAACCGAAACCTGCCCCTGAACCCTAAAAATACCCCTGTACCCCAAAACCCAAACATACCCCTGAACCCTAAAATACCCCTGTACCCCAAAACCCAAACCTAGCCCTGAACCCTTAAAATACCCCTGTACCCCAAAACCCAAACCTACACCTGAACCCTAAAAATACCCTTGTACCCCAAAACCCAAACCTACCCCTGAACCCTAAACATACCCCTGTACCCCAAAACCCAAACCTAGCCCTGAACCATAAAAATAACCCTGTACCCCAAAACCCAAACCTACCCCTGAACCCTAAAAATACCCCTGTACCCCAAAACCCAAACCTAGCCCGAACCCTTAAAATACCCTTGTACCCCAAAACCCAAACCTACCCCTGAACCCTAAAAATACCCCATACCCCAAAACCCAAAACTAGCCCTGAACCCTAAAAATACCCCTGTACCCCAAACCCATACCTATCCCCAAACCCTAAACTACCCCTGTACCCCATAACCCAAAACTATATCTGAACCCTTAAAATACCCAAACACCCCAAAACATATACCTCAGTACCCCAAAACATATACCCCTATACCCATACTTACCTTATCCAAACATTAAAAAAAAACATGCTTTTACCGTTCATGCATTTACAACGAATTTTGTTGTAAATGTATGCGTGGTAAAAGCATATAAAATGTAATGCCATGCATTATAATGGCATTCCGGAGTCATGGTACTTTCGTAATGAAAGTATGCAGAGTGATGGTATGCGGAAAGAAAGTTGCGGAATAATGGGTGTTTACCCTCTCCCGTACTCCTTAAAATACCCCAACACCCTTAAACACTAACCCATCTTAACCCTATAAATATACCCTGTACCCCAAAACCGAAACCTTGTCCTGAACCCTATAAATACCCCTGTACGTCAAAACCGAAACCTACCCCTGAACCCTAAAAATACCCCTGTACCCCAAAACCCAAAACTAGTCCAGAACCCTAAAAATACCCCTGTACCCCAAAACCCAAACCTACCTCTAAACCCTAAAAATACTCCTGTACCCCAAAACCCAAACCTTGTCGTGAACCCTATAAATACCCCTGTACCCCAAAACCCAAACCTAGTCCTGAACCCTAAAAATACCCCTGTACCCCAAAACCCAAACATACCCCTGAACGCTAAAATACCCCTGTACCTCAAAACCCAAACCTAGCCCTGAACCCTTAAAATACCCCTGTACCCTAAAATACAAACCTACCCCTGAACCCTAAAAATACCCCTGTACCCAAAACCCAAACCTACCCCTGAACCCTAAAAATACCCCTATACCCCAAAACCCAAACCTAGCCCTGAACGCTAAGAATACCCCTGTACCCCAAACCCATACCTATCCGCAAACCCTAAAACTACCCCTGCACCCCATAACCCAAAACTATACCTTAACCCTTAAAATACCCAAACACCCCAAAACATATACCTCAGTACCCCAAAACATATACCCCTATACCCATACTTACCTTATCCAAACATTAAATAAAAAACATGTTTTTACCGTTTATGCATTTACAACGAATTTCGTTGTAAATGTATGCGTGGTAAAAGCATATAAAATGTAATGCCATGCGTTATAATGGCATTCCGGAGTCATGGTACTTTCGCAATGAAAGTATGCAGAGTGATGGTATGCGGAAAGAACGTTGCGGAATAATGGGTGTTTACCCTCTCCCGTACTCCTTAAAATACCCCAACACCCTTAAACACTAACCCATCTTAACCCTATAAATATACCCTGTACCCCAAAACCGAAACCTTGTCCTGAACCCTATAAATACCCCTGTACGTCAAAACCGAAACCTACCCCTGAACCCTAAAAATACCCCTGTACCCCAAAACCCAAACCTAGTCCTGAACCCTAAAAATACCCCTGTACCCCAAAACCCAAACCTACCCCTAAACCCTAAAAATACTCCTGTACCCCAAAACCCAAACCTTGTCGTGAACCCTATAAATACCCCTGTACCCCAAAACCCAAACCTAGTCCTGAACCCTAAAAATACCCCTGTACCCCAAAACCCAAACATACCCCTGAACGCTAAAATACCCCTGTACCTCAAAACCCAAACCTAGCCCTGAACCCTTAAAATACCCCTGTACCCTAAAACCCAAACCTACCCCTGAACCCTAAAAATACCCCTGTACCCAAAACCCAAACCTACCCCTGAACCCTAAAAATACCCTTGTACCCCAAAACCTAAACCTAGCCCTGAACCATAAAAATAACCCTGTACCCCAAAACCCAAACCTAGCCCTGAACCCTAAAAATACCCCTGTACCCCAAAACCCAAACCTAGCACCGAACCCTTAAAATACCCCTGTACCCCAAAACCCAAACCTACCCCTGAACCCTAAAAATACCCCTATACCCCAAAACCCAAACCTAGCCCTGAACGCTAAAAATACCCCTGTACCCCAAACCCATACCTATCCGCAAACCCTAAAACTACCCCTGTACCCCATAACCCAAAACTATACCTTAACCCTTAAAATACCCAAACACCCCAAAACATATACCTCAGTACCCCAAAACATATACCCCTATACCCATACTTACCTTATCCAAACATTAAAAAAAAACATGCTTTTACCGTTCATGCATTTACAACGAATTTCGTTGTAAATGTATGCGTGGTAAAAGCATATAAAATGTAATGCCATGCGTTATAATGGCATTCCGGAGTCATGGTACTTTCGCAATGAAAGTATGCAGAGTGATGGTATGCGGAAAGAAAGTTGCGGAATAATGGGTGTTTACCCTCTCCCGGTAAGTACATTGGTGGCACGGCGGCCCACATCTCCAGTAACATACTCATATTTTTTCACCACCGATTTGAAAAATGCACAGGTCTCTCTCATTGATGGCCAGCACCAACATCCACTTTTAGACACACCTCCCGCCACAAGTTCTAGAATTGCGAACTTTAGAGCTTGGGAGCTACGTTCGAATCTCGGCATCAGCTAAACATCCTGTGATTCCAGGCAAATCGCTTTGTCTCCCAGTGCCTGCCACATATGAATGTGTTCTTCTGTAATGTAAATTGTGCTCATGCCATGTTGTCGAGTTTGTGCGATAAAATATTGCGAGGATAAATAAAGTAGGGAAACTCGAGTTCACACACTACTGAACGCGCACTCTTCAGTGCATCAGCAGTGCACTGTGAATCGGAGCGTTTCACAGGCCTGTCACAGATAAGAAGTGCTATCAAAATGAAATCATACAAAACAATATACTTCTGGCCGGCAGCAATTCATACCCGGACAACGTCGGGACGGGCTGTTAGTCTATATATATATAAAAACGAAAGTATGTCTGTTTGCCCTTTATGCATTACTACACCATCCATCCGATCGGCATGAAACTTTGGGATGTTGTTGAGTACACTCTTGTGAAGGTTTGTGGCAAAAAAAAAGTTTAAAAAATTGTTAAATATCGGCCCCAGGGCCCTCATATGGCTGAGATACCCGCCACCCCCTCTCAACACAATCCCCAAAAGGAGGGAAACCGGAAACAGTTCTTGAAGTTTTTGGAAGTGGGAGGGAGTGACCCTCCCGCGGCCGTATTTATTAAAACAAAGTTAAAACATTAAACGTTTCATGTTATGTACAATTTCATTACCACATTGCGATGTTTGGCTAACCTTAACATATTCTCTAATACAGAGGTTCTCCTAGCCGAACTAGCATCCTACAAGACATTCTCTAGAAATACTGAAATTGTACATCCTAACGTTTAAGGGCCAACGGCAAGGTCATAACCGGTGTCAAGATCCCTAACCAGACTTACCCCTCCCACTTGGGAGGGGCGACAGCACAGAGGCTTACCTCAAGTGCAACTACTAACAATTTCCCTTGACTTGACGGGGGCACTTAAGACTCGACGCCGTTTAAAGGTCGTTCGAAGACTCGTGTGAGGTATCTAGAAGGTATCGTGGACCTCCCCCCACCCCACACGACTTACAGCATCTGCCGTCGCAGATGACACTGGCCCCGGGAAATTCACCAGGAGGGGGCTGTAACCCCTCCTACAAAGGAAGGGGCCTTGACCGCCTTTCCTTTACTTCCGGCGACCCATCCTTAGACGGGACCGCCTCCCCATTGAGGGGCCAATGGCCACCTCTCCCGAGCGCTCCCATCCGTGTTGGGTGACGCCCACTCATAGGGATCTTCCAATTAGTGCTCACCGATCATGACCTTACCGCCTACCAAAAATAAATACGACAATTCTACTCAAACCTATGAAAACATTGGTCGCTACGACCGAAAGAGCATGTTTTTTTTTAAAAAATGCAACACTGTATCGAATCACTTTAATCGTAAAACCTAGACAACAGACACCATTCTTTATTGTGATCAACATCAAACTGATACCATCTCAACCTGTAAACGAACGGAAAAACATACTTATAAATCCACTTTATTATAAAACAACTGGCTGTCCTCAGGGGCTGGTGGGTGGGTCAAAATTGGCTCTTCGTTCTGTCCCGAGCTCACGTGTAGCGAGGAGGTGCAGCTTCGGAGCACAAGAACAAGAGGACGTCTTCTGGTCTTGCGTCCCTTTTTATCCGTCTTCCGGGCGGGCGTAAACCCGCCCCTGCCTGCCCCGAGGGCGTGGCTGGCTACGTCGGTGTCTAGGCCAGCCCACTCTAGGGCGGGAAAAAGCGCGCCCCGGCTACGCCGCTTCGGGCATACCAGCCGAGACGCGCCTCCCGCCCAAAAAATGGCTTCCCGGGGGGATCGAGGCACTCCGCCATACGTGCGGGGGGACCGAGTGGTCGCCCCTTTCCATATGGCTGAGATACCCGCCACCCCCTCTCAACACAATCCCCAAAAGGAGGGAAACCGGAAACAGTTCTTGAAGTTTTTGGAAGTGTGAGGGAGTGACCCTCCCGCGGCCGTATTTATTAAAACAAAGTTAAAACATTAAACGTTTCATGTTATGTACAATTTCATTACCACATTGCGATGTTTGGCTAACCTTAACATATTCTCTAATACAGAGGTTCTCCTAGCCGAACTAGCATCCTACAAGACATTCTCTAGAAATACTGAAATTGTACATCCTAACGTTTAAGGGCCAACGGCAAGGTCATAACCGGTGTCAAGATCCCTAACCAGACTTACCCCTCCCACTTGGGAGGGGCGACAGCACAGAGGCTTACCTCAAGTGCAACTACTAACAATTTCCCTTGACTTGACGGGGGCACTTAAGACTCGACGCCGTTTAAAGGTCGTTCGAAGACTCGTGTGAGGTATCTAGAAGGTATCGTGGACCTCCCCCCACCCCACACGACTTACAGCATCTGCCGTCGCAGATGACACTGGCCCCGGGAAATTCACCAGGAGGGGGCTGTAACCCCTCCTACAAAGGAAGGGGCCTTGACCGCCTTTCCTTTACTTCCGGCGACCCATCCTTAGACGGGACCGCCTCCCCATTGAGGGGCCAATGGCCACCTCTCCCGAGCGCTCCCATCCGTGTTGGGTGACGCCCACTCATAGGGATCTTCCAATTAGTGCTCACCGATCATGACCTTACCGCCACAGGTCCGGATAGTTGACCGGCTATCCGGACCCCCCACAAAACTCCTACCTAAAGGTCATGCTTTAACATTTTTAACCAAGCCAAGAAGTCTCCTATGAGTAACTCATTTCCCACCTTCGACAAATGCACACCATCCCCCAAATACATACTGTCATCGTTAATACACCTATGCGAGATAGAATGCAATGTTTTGGAACGGAACAACCTACTCACTTTGTTATTCAGTTTTCTAACAGAATGATTCAAAGCAGGGATCGAGTTAGCCCCCCGCCACACTCTTCGTGGGATCATATGAGACCACGCAATTATGCACCCCGGAACTTTCCTCGCTAACCAACTTACCGTGGAAAGCATTGCCTCTAGGAGAAGTCGTCTACCGGTGGTGACCAAATCATTGCCCCCTAAATGTACTATGACTATAGACGGCGGTGACCTCGTCCGCCCTAACAAACCCTCAAAAAATGTTTGAAACTGGTCAATACAGAGACCGCCTCTTCCGTAGAAGGACACTCTGTACCCGTATTCCCCAGGTACGTGAATCATGTCACCTGCTTTGAATACGTCTGCGGCACGTCTCACGTATGAGTGGCCCACGACCCACACCTCCTGTCTCACAGCCGGTGATGTCTGACCGCTGGCCTGGTGTTGGGTCGACTGCATAGTCCGCCCTGCCTCGTAGGCTTGCGCAACTGAAAACAAACAAAAGACAAGAAGCGTGAGTACATCATTACAGCCTCACAACATGTGCAATCGCACATATCTCTTATAACAGTTGGAGGACCAACGCCCCACTCGTTTCACCTGTTCTGCATTAAGACCCCTGGCTGTAGCTTCAGTGGCAGCCCCTATTCGAAAGGAATGGGTCCCGAATTCGCCCGGGTCCAAGCCCGCTGCGGCAATGGCCATTGCAAGCACCCGCTGAAACTGAAACCTCGTCAGTGGGGTGGCGTCTGCATGCCTCAACAATGTCCCTCCCCATGATGCCACCCTTCGTGCTAGGTAATCTTCTAAACACTGTACCGGACACATGGAGGACCCGGGGGCCCTGCGAATGATCGTGCAGTCCCCCCTCCCATCTTGGTCGGTCTTGGACCTGAGAAAGGAGACAATCATCGCATCACCCCTGATCTGAACGTGTTCCCGGCACAACCCCCCCACCACATCCTGTTTGTTCCTTGCAACCAGCTCACTTATCCTCATCGCCCCGTGAAATGCCAGCGTAAATGCAGTCCGGAACAAACACGTCTCGAAAGGAGACGAGCATGTGGTAGGGAGTGTGGCCAGCAACTGGGACAACCTATCCAGACCTATCGGTCGCCTCACATCTACTCTGCGACCCTCTAGGCGTTGCCACCCACGCAGCGCCTTCTGTACTGCAAAAGACGCTGTCGGGTCCTGGATGTTATGGGCCCTGGCCACAAAGGAAATGGCGGCACGATGCCTTTGGGCCGTAGCCACCGACTTCCCGGCCCTACGTAAGGACATTAGAAAATGTACTACCCATTCTTCCTGACCCCAAAGTCCCCCTCTCTCAGTCCCCAAAAAGGCTAAATAGGCCTGAAACGCCCCTTCATATGCCTTCCTTGTCCTGGGTGCTAGACTCTCTCCCACGAGGTGACGAAGTTCGGGGCACCGAGAGACCAGAGAGCTTCGGGGAAGGGTGCCGGCTCTGGGTCCGCTGAGGGAAGGAAACCCGAGAAAGCCTGCGTGTGAAAACGAGACAGAGCATCAGCTGCCTGATTCATCACCCCCGGGACATGTTTTGCCCTGAATATCACGTTCAGTTGCATACACAGTAAGACAATTTCTTTGAGCAGCCTCAAAATCAGTTTACAACGGGCTGCCTGACTATTGATGCATTCTACAACGGTCATATTGTCAGACCAGAACACGACAGAATGATTTCTGAACCCTTCGGGCCAGGTTCTCAGGGCCACCAGAATGGGAAACAGTTCAAGGAAAGCAATATTGCTCGTCAGCCCCTCCTCATGCCACCATGGGGGCCATTTTTGTGCCGACCATTTCGTGCCGAAGATGGCGCCAAAGCCTATGCTTCCCGCTGAATCTGTCCATAGCCCAAGCTCTTCAGAGGACACGTCTGGCTTGTTCCAGACGACTCGACCATTGAAGTCCGCCAAAAATGCTAACCAAATACGCATGTCCTGGCGGACCTCGGCCGATAACCTCGTGCGATGATGACCCTCCTTCAGGCCGACCATCGCTTGAGCGATTGAGCGGGAAAAGGGGCGGGCCATTGGGATCACCCTCAAGGCAAAGTTCAACTTCCCTACCAATTGTTGCAACTGATGCAGTGTGACCTTAGATGCAGTTAAACATACTTGTAGGGCTGCCCTGAATTTCGATACTTTGCTAGCCGGTAGACGGAAACAACCCTCACTAGAGTCCAACTCGATCCCCAAAAACTCGAGGCAAGTCGTGGGACCCATAGTTTTACCTGGTGCCAATGGCACGCCAAAATGACCCATCAACTCACAGAATTCAGCTAAGGCCTGGGTACATTCGGAGTTTCCGGCGGGTCCAAGAAACAGAAAGTCATCAAGGTAGTGCATTACATTTCGGAAACCCGTTTTCTTCGTGAACACCCATTGCAGGAAAGTACTGAATTTCTCAAAATAAGCACATGATATAGAGCATCCCATTGGCATACACCTATCCATGTAATATGATCCCTGAAACCTGAATCCCAGAAGACGCTGGTCGTCTGGGTGTACCGGGAGCAACCGAAACGCTGACTCGATATCCGATTTCGCCATCAACGTCCCGGGCCCCAGGCGATTCAAGATGGCTACTGCCTCATCAAATGATGCATACGGCACCGAACAAACCTCCGAATTAATTGCATCGTTCACCGAAAGACCATGTGGAGCTGACAGATTATGGATCAATCGAAACTCACCTGGGTCCTTCTTGGGGACCACCCCTAACGGAGAACAGACAAAATACGGTACCGGGGGTACACTAAACGGGCCGGCGACCCGTCCCCGGCTAACCTCTTTCTGGATCTTATCTTGCACAACAGATGTATGCTGTAAGACGGAAAGTTGATTTTTGCACGTCCCTACACCCTGAAAGTCCCCTACCGGGATGCGGAAACCATGTGAAAAACCGTTTCGCAGCACCCCAGCAGAAGTACGATCCGGGTATTCGCTGAGCCAGGGAATCATCGCCAAGGTATCAATTGGGGTTGGTAAAGGCGCCCCTCGGCTTGTCTTAGACCTGTTTGGCGCCTCCCTTACCCCCATTCTCACCCGTTCTGGCTCTGCACGAGGACTCAGGATGGGACGACCCACAAGTACTACATTCGTGTTTGAATTTACACGATCCCGGAGGCCTAGTACATTTACCTTTGTTGAAATTGTAGCAGAAACCCCTTTTTCCTGTATTGCCGGCAGGTTTCGAATAATCGTCGGTGCTCGTACCTGGCCGAAAGGGCGTCCCCGCATTTTGGCGGGAGTAATCGACAACATTGCTCCCCACTAATGGCATTTTTAACATTCCTGACTCTTTCATTTTATCCCATGTCACAGAATCGTAACAGTCCCACGTCAAACTCTTGTTATGTTCCTTTTCCTTCCTGAACAGATTGTCATAACAAAACCAATGGTTACCTTGATACGCTGTCGAGTAACCCATAATTCGTGATTGATAAATGGGAAACTCAGGAAGCAACTCGGGCCTACGTTCCCCCAAAATCGATGTAAAAATACCCCACGCATTGCCCCAGTTGCCAATATTCTCATTTACCTTAAAGGCGGCCATTTTTGCGCGCCAAACACTTGGATGCATTAAGTCTTTCTGACTCTTGACATGCTCTACCTCATAATGATCGATAAGCAAGGAGAAAATATTCACGTATTCCCCCGCCCAAATCTTTTCCTTTATTGCTAAAGGAACATGCTGCCCCAATCTCTCTCGACGAGAGGGTGCTGACTCATCCCTTGCGATCGGCAATGGTCGCTTACCTGAACCGGATGCTGCTTCCACCACTGGTGGCTTTTCTATCACCGCCACCGGCGTGGTCACCTTGGCTGCGTCTTTTTCCTTACGCAGCTTTCTTATCAGCGCCTGTGCCTCGGCAGCCGTGGCGCCCTCGGTACTATCGCCCAACCACGCTGCTAGCTGTGCTGCCAGCTCGGGGGGCATATCCTCATTGGATGTGGGGGTGATGACCACGGGGATTGGATTCCCCTCCATCGGTAGCGGGGTCGGCGCCTCGAGCGGGGCAGGGGGAACCGGGACATCTCCCCCGGCTGGAACCCTTCTCGGCCTCTTAGGTCTCCCTCCAGCCGGTGGTTGGCCCGATCCCTCCTCCCCGTCTCGCTCCGCCAGCCGCTTCTTTATGTCGGCCATATCCTTAAAAAGGGCCCGAACCATCTGATCGGTCGACATTCTCTTTGCGCCTTTCTTGGGCATCTCTTCGACGAAGTATCTAGAAGACAAAGAAAAAGATCAAAACGCTCAAAATTGGCTCTTCGTTCTGTCCCGAGCTCACGTGTAGCGAGGAGGTGCAGCTTCGGAGCACAAGAACAAGAGGACGTCTTCTGGTCTTGCGTCCCTTTTTATCCGTCTTCCGGGCGGGCGTAAACCCGCCCCTGCCTGCCCCGAGGGCGTGGCTGGCTACGTCGGTGTCTAGGCCAGCCCACTCTAGGGCGGGAAAAAGCGCGCCCCGGCTACGCCGCTTCGGGCATACCAGCCGAGACGCGCCTCCCGCCCAAAAAATGGCTTCCCGGGGGGATCGAGGCACTCCGCCATACGTGCGGGGGGACCGAGTGGTCGCCCCTTTCCATAATCTTTCCAATACTGAAAGTTTACAGTTTCCGGTGCGACTCGCTTTTGCAATGACCATCAACAATGCACAAGGACAATCGCTGCAAGTGTGTGGACTAGATTTGGAGAATCCGTGCTTCTCACATGGACAACTGTATGTGGCCAGCTCACGCGTCGGAAAACCTTCTGATTTATTTGTGTACGCACCAGACGGAAAAACAAAAAATACTGTGTATCCACAAGCACTCGAATAAATAAACAGAATTAAAACAACACTTTAACCCCTTCGCTGCAGGGGTTTTTCACCTCCTGTGCGAGGGGGAGGGGGGCCATGCGCAGCACCCCCATGCTGGTGACGAGCTCAGCTCGTCATGGAGTACAGCAGAGCTGTCCTCATGACGAGCTGAGCTCATCATGGCGGCACCCGTTTTTGGAACGTTCAGCACAGCGGGGAAATTAGCCCCACGTGCAAACGTTCCAACGGCTGTGACGAGCTTGGCTCGTCACGAGTGCAGCTCCACTGTACTCCATGACGAGCTGAGCTCGTCAGCAGCATGGATGTGGTTAAAATGTTTTCCATATTAAAATGAATACGTTTCAATAAAAAGGGCACAATGTAAATTGAATGTTATCATAACAAGTTTCCTTAAATTTCCTTTCTTCTGAGATCGCAGCAACGCGCAACGGGTAAGCTAGTTACTATTATTTTATTTATAGAGCCCCCTGATACTTTGCTAAGGCCTATATACTGGTATGTTGTTACATGAAGGTTTTGATGTTGGTTACCACCTCTGACTACCTCGGGAAGTAGAATATTTGCACTGTGACAATCCAAGTAAAGCCCTTCTAGGGGCAGATGAATATTGTTTTGTTTTGCCAACTGTGACTTTGTACATATTTCTAATGATGGCACTGTCTGCTTGATGGTTACCTTGTGGGAAAGCCTATGCCGAGTACCGCAGGTCTGGTTACCATGGCACACCAATGATGAAGGCTGCAGATCTGATTGGTTTGTTTGGAAGCGGTATGTTGAATGCCATAGGCTCGATCTGTCTATTTAGAAAAGTTGAAACAAAGGCAGAAAGGTTGACTTGTGTAGCCTTTGCATATGAAAGCATATGTTAAAGGAAAAATTCCTTTATGGGTGTTTTGTTATTACATAGTGTTAGAGCCTGTATACAGTTATTTTGTTACATGGAATGCACTGAATACTGTATTAGTGCAAGGTTTTGATGTTGGTTACCCCTGTGACCAACCCTGTCGATAGAAGATTTGCTCTTGCAAATCATTATTAAGCCCACTAACGAGTGGTTGTATATTTTTTTTCATCTGTTATTCAATCATTTAAAAAACATTTTTATTGCTATGCCTAATGGTTTGTGGATAGGCCTATGCTCAATACAGTAGGCCAGTAGGCCTTGGTGACAAGTCAATGATAAAGGCTTTATATAGGCCAGATTGATTCATTGGGAAATGTTATGCCCGATGCTGGAGTCTGATTTGTTTATTATGAAAATCCATGACAAAAGCAGTAGGCCTGGCTCATTTATTGTGACACACACATCTTCATTCTTTATGTGCTTGACGTTTGCAGCAAGGACGCTCACATCCAACTTGCAAACACTAATGCTAATTAAAACAGCATATTATAGTTTCATACATAGGGGTAAAAGGCGTCAGAAAGAGGACATCATCACATGAGGGTCTCTACTTTTGTGGCATGTGTAGTATAAGCTGAGCTGCAGATAGAAAAAAACCCACAGAAAAAAACCCCACAGAATGCTCATTAACAACTGAACTATCAATATGACAAAAAATATATAAAACATGCATGACCGTCATGACCACATACCTCCACAGAGACTTGAGCTACAGAATATCCGATTTTTGTATTTGGTTTTAGAAATAGGGCTCAAATAGTGAAGCAGATGTAGTTCTTGAAAACCAATGAACAATTGTGACAGCAATGGAGGATAAACATATGCAGATAAACCAGACAAGGAGTGCACACACATCTAACTAACTAAACTATCCCTGACACAACCACTCACTGAGTATTGGTGGTGGGAGAACATCAAAAAGACAAAAAACCTTCAAAAACACTGGAACCTTGCTCTATTTAAGTCCCAAAAAGCACAGGGAGAGGGCTGACACTGACTCTAAGGCAAACCTTTCCATCAAGATAGGACTGACCAGCAAAGGCTTGCCTATCACGCCTTCCTTTACAAAAGGTGATGAGGATCTAGCAACTTGCAATCTGGATCACCTCAATCAGAACTGATGTGTCCCTCAGCCTCCCAGCCACTGCCTTCGAAGTTGTTGGCCAGTCCTAAAATGCCAATCATCCATCAGAGGATGTCTCCAACTAGTGCGCACTTGACAGGTTAGATCACGGCTGGGAGAAGGAGTCACCCACTAATTAAAATCACTAAGAGCAAGAAGAGCATCTCTGTTCACTGACAGTAGTCAAGGATTTTAGTTTTGGGTACCAGTTCTTACAAATTCTGGCAGTAAAAGATTTGCACTGTGGAATTTTTTGATAGGCTTTGGGGCTAAAGTATATTGTTCGGGAAGTGATATTTATTTATTTATGTAAAGGTTTTATAGCGCAAACAAGACCCTTGCAGGTATCAGAGCGCTTTACATGTCATATGTTGGAAACAAGAATGAGCATAGAAAAATACAATTGTAGCTGATTCAGATATAAGGTGCTCAATAGTACAAAACTAGCAATTAAAACACGGTGCTCAATAATACAGACTAGTAATTAACATATAGTAAAAAATAAGTAATTCACGTAAAATATGGGCCAAATATTGATCATAGGATTAAGGAAAACTACCTGAAGGTTCTCTGTTCAAAAAAAGATGTCTGATCAAGGCTCTCTGCGTGTCACAAAACCATTTATAAGAATATTTAGGTGTATGATAATTTAATCAATGTAATGTCCACCGTTGGATTCATGAGAGCTGGCTCCAAGGCAGAGTTTAAGGATATCCTGCCAAAATACATTCACATATAACAAACTTGAATTGAAATTGTCTTCTAGTCCATAATGCATCCACTTTTCAATAATTTAAATAGGGATTGCATCAGTGATTATCTTGAACAACCAACCCTCTTGGACCAACCAGTAAAATGTTAACTCATGTTTGGCAAATGTTTTTGTGCATTTTTTGTGGTTCTGACTTTCAGTAAAAATGTGATGCTGTATGAGGTTGTGCCTTCTTTTCTACATCTGTGGAATGCTGAAGGATTTTATTTTCTCCATCCCACAGGCAAGTGATGCTCCACTCTTAGTAGACCTCCACATCTAAGGATGTCCTTGAACCCGTCCACTCTCTCCCGGTTGAGGGGTATTTCATTTCGAAAGGAAGAAGAGCCATCTGAGCCCTTGATAGATGACGATACCAACAAGGATGATGTGCGAATTCTCAAAGTCTGTTTCCACAGTAACAACTCCTTCTTGGGAAAGAACTTCAAACTGGTCAAGTGTAGCATCCAAACAGAGATAAAGGTAAGTTCAGACTGGATGCTGTCTTGCAGTAGGATGTAATATTTGCGTCCAGTCATGCTGGTAAACAGTGAAATGTCTTAATCTATAAATGTATTTATTTTGAAATTTACGGGAACCCGCATGGCAGCTGAGGTCGTGGTATCAGAATACTACTTTATAAAACCAACGCGTTAACAAACGATGGTGCATTTGCGGATATTTCACTGCGGGACAAACACTGGCACATTCTGAACGTTGATGTTCTTCCACGTTTTAATATTTCCCATTCTCCAAAGGTGATTATACTTTTTTTGGGTGGAGGAGGGGTCCCTTTCCCAATTCCTTTGCTCCCCTCCCCATCCTGCCCATGGGAATTTCACCAACTCCAACTGCAGCATTGTTTAGTTAGATGCTGCAGTGCAGGCGGCAAAAATATCCGTCAGCAATAACAACATGGCTTAAAGTCAGCATGCAAAGATGGTGGAAGGTGTGATATACACAAAATAAATGGATCACTGAAATAATATCGAGGGACAAAATATCGACTTGCCAAAATATCGTGGACAAAATATCGACAGTCAAAATATCGAGTTTGTATCTACAAACAGGTAAGTACAAAAATATCGAGTACAAAATATCGTTAACAAAAATATAGATGTAAAAAATATCTACTTTATTAAAAACAGTGTTAAATTAAATTAATATTAAATTTTAATTACTAAAATATACTTAAAACGACTTAAATTAAATTATAATAATTAAATAATAAATTAAAATAATAAAAATAATTTTTTTAAATCTTATTTGTTGACCCTGAACCCTAGAAATACCCCTTTACCCAAAAACCCCAAACTGACCCTGAACCCTAAAAATACCCCTTTACCCAAAAACCCAAAACTGACCCTGAACCCTAAAAATACCCCTTTACCCAAAAACTGAAAACTGACCCTGAACCCTAAAAATGCCCCTTTACCCAAAAACTGAAAACTCACCCTGAACCCTAAAAATACCCCTTTACCCAAAAACTGAAAACTGACCCTGAACCCTAAAAATACCCCTTTACCCATGAACTGAAAACTGACCCTGAACCCTAAAAATACCCCTTTACCCATGAACTGAAAACTGACCCTGAACCCTAAAAATACCCCTTTACCCATGAACTGAAAACTGACCCTGAACCCTAAAAATACCCCTTTACCCATGAACTGAAAACTGACCCTGAACCCTAAAAATACCCCTTTACCCATCAACTGAAAACTGACCCTGAACCCTAAAAATACCCCTTTACCCATGAACTGAAAACTGACCCTGAACCCTAAAAATACCCCTTTACCCATGAACTGAAAACTGACCCTGAACCCTAAAAATACTCCTTTACCCAAAATGTATCAATATTATTTAATTACCAATTAATTATTAATTAACAATAACAATAAAGTAAATATATTAGAACATTAGCTGTAATTATTTTAATAATTAATATTATTTTTTCAAAATTAATTACTTAAAAATAACACAAAATTATATATATTAAAAATGTACTTTAATTAATGTAATTAACTAATTACAATTAATTAATTAACAATTATTTACTAATACAAAATATGTTCAAAATTATATTAATTAATTAACTAATTAATATTAATTAATTATCAATTAATTATTAATTAAAAATATTAACAAACATATATTAATTAATTAATTATTATTAAATTACTTCCCACCCTATTCCCCTATAAACCCACAACCCGCTACAGAATTACATTACGCAATTATTATAAAAACAAAATTCATGTAATAAAATATTTTATAACATTAATACACACTATTCACACATATTATTACATAAAAATACACTATAAAATATTATATATTATTAAAAAATCGATATTTTTGCTATCTATATTTTATACAGTCGATATTACTTCACTTACCTGAAAAACGATATTTTTGTAGTCGATATTATGTCCAGTCGATATTTTGTCCAGTCTATATTTAAAACTCGATATTATGTCCAGTCGATATTTTGGAGTCGATATTTTGTCTCTATACCAAAATAAATACCAGAAGATAAAAAAAGAAAATATTTAAAGGCGTGGGTACAAGGAGTCAGCAAAGCCTAGTCAGGGGATCCGCTACTGGTTAGAAAATTAAAAAATATCTCAGAGCAGTAAAGTGTTTATAAATAAAGAAGCGAATTGTAAACTTGAACATTCTTAAACATTATGTAAACGGTAAGGTATTTGAAATTGGAAGCTAAAAATGAAGTTGGTATCCTCAGATTGATTCACGGGAGCAGAGTAAGTACATCAAACAGAATATAGTATGGATGATGAGTGACCTTAATTGAATTAGAAAAGCTCCAACTTTCCCATAAAAGTTTTATTTTTTCTATTTGTTTGTGAATTAATGTAATCATGTATGTATTTGTTTGATGAATCCTTGTTCCTGTATTTTGGTGTATTGTTTTGCTGATTAAATAATTGAAATGCTTTGGCTGGAGTCACTGGCTTCCAGTAATGACCCAGTGGGGGTCCCCGGGTTCCAGTAATGATTAAGCGGGGGTCCACAGAAGTCAAAAAGTTTGCATAATACAACCAACCTGGACCATACTTTTCAGGAAGAGAAGGCTTTCGTTACTTACCTGGAAGTGACAGAGGAGGTGTTGGTTCTGATAGTGCGGGTCATAGAGTTCCAGATTCTGGACTTACCAATTAAGACAGTTTTGGAGTTTTCATTTTGTTAAGAGAAGTGTGTAAAGTCTCAGGGATTTGCTGCTCTGAAGGCAACAGGGTGCCCTTGATACACTTAGATTGTTTGATTAGTAGTTTGCCTGAATGAATTAAAGTACTTTCTCTCGCAGCTGAAGTTTTTGTGTGAGAGTTTGTACGGTTATTGGTTTTACATCGCAATACTCCTGGGTGTATACTAAGCCTGGTAGAGTGTTGCATGGAGTTATTGTTTAGGCAACAAGCCACGTACAAATATAAATGTTTAACCGCATCGCTGCGGAGGTTATTTTTCCGCTGTGCGGCAATTTACAACAAGCACTGGCGTTGCCAATAGGTCTCACAGTAGGAAAGTTGGAGCTATTGGTTTTGTAAATGACAAAGCCCTTTATGTATTTAAATCAAAAAAAAAAATAAAAGGCATTGTTATTTGCAATTGTAATGGTTCCAACTTTCCTACTGCGAGACCTATTGGCAACGTGAGTGGTGTTGCATGTGTGAGTGGCGTTGCGTGTGTGAGTGGCGTTGCGTGTGTGAGTGGCGTTGCGTGTGTGAGTGGCGTTGCGTGTGTGAGTGGCGTTGCATGTGTGAGTGGCGTTGCATGTGTGAGTGGTGTTGCATGTGTGAGTGGCGTTGCGTGTGTGAGTGGCGTTGCATGTGTGAGTGGCGTTGCGTGTGTGAGTGGCGTTGCGTGTGTGAGTGGCGTTGCATGTGTGAGTGGCGTTGCATGTGTGAGTGGCGTTGCATGTGTGAGTGGCGTTGCATGTGTGAGTGGCGTTGCGTGGGTGAGTGGCGTTGCGTGTGTGAGTGGTGTTGCGTGGGTGAGTGGCGTTCCATGTGTGAGTGGCGTTGCGTGGATGAGTGGCGTTGCGTGGATGAGTGGAGTTGCGTGGATGAGTGGCGTAGCGTGGATGAGTGGGGTTGCGTGGATGAGTGGGGTTGCGTGGATGAGTGGGGTTGCTTGGGTGAGTGGCGTTGCGTGGGTGAGTGTGGTGTTGCGTGGGTGATTTCCCTTTTAATGAATATTTTTTTTTTAATCATGGTGAGCTGGCCACAGACATGTAGCCCCTAAGCACCTACCATACCCTTGTATATAACACCCAGCAATTAAGGTTGTTGCAGGGCTAGAAAAAACTCATGCATCATAAACACAGGCAGGGCAAAACAGTGGTTTCACAGCAGAATCGGCAGTCTGAAAACCGTAGCAAGGCATAGGGTTTGGGGGACGGGCAAGCAATGAAGAGACAGGAAACAAATTAAATGGGGGAGGGGGGGCAGGAACGATTGGAAAGCTCGCAGAGGAGGAGAGATAAAAGCTGCAAATGCAGTAATAGAGTGATAGATAGGAAATACAACTTTGCTCAGGGTACTTTATCAATAAAATAAATATTCATCTAAAAAAGTTTGATTGCAAAGCGTCCTCTCCAGCTTAATGAGTGCGTGTTGCAAGCTGGTCAATGATGCCACAGAAAGGGCTTAAAAGTTCCCCTCTTCTAGGTAAGGACATGGATGGCTGCGCACTCTATGCACGGGGAAGGGTGGGTTGAGGGAAACGTTGCATTTGTGCTCGGAGGGTGGGGGAGGGCTCAACACCAATCCGGAAGGTGAGAGCGCTCACTTTGAAGCTCCGTGGGCTCCTGTGGTGACCTCAAACAAAACAAGGAGGGAAAAAAATGGTGTGCCTGCAGAAATGTTGTGTGGGGAAAACAAATGTAAGCCTGGGGCCACGAATTACTTCTTAAATCCACTTGGGAACGTAACTGTCAACGACAAACGGCTATCTGCACCACAATAGCAAACGAGACAAGTATGTAAAAGAAAATTAGTTTTTGCAGCTTAGTGGATATTGGGAACAGGTTTAGACGCTTTAACCAACTGTTCTTAAAATCGAGCTTTATTTTCCACAGCACTGTAAGCATGAACACTCCAAGCAGACAGCCCACAGATGTGCATCAACAGACACACCAGTCACACCAGTCACTTAAGAAATATGCAGTGCACAACTGAGGCAGATCACAACAAGGTAGAAGAGTATTCTTCACTGTAGGATTTAGCATCTTTATCTCCAGTGAGGTATAAAAGCTGGATGATTAAAAAAAAACACTCTTAAATAATGATAATGATGATGCCCAGGCCAACGGGTCTGGCTTGCACTGGAGTCCTGACTAAAATATTTAATGGTATCACAGTGAGATAGCATCGCAGAAGACTTTCACAGCTGATCATGAAAAGCATTGCACAAATGAATGCGAGTATCTTTCTATTATAAGTTATTTTAATGGATCAGCAGAACAACAATTATGATGTACATTATGATTTAGACTTGGTATGTTTTCGCTGGAATATAGATATTTGTCCGGAAAAACAGTAATGCAAATAGATTCATGCATTTCTTAGGGCGTACCTGAGTGCCAGGGCTGTGGCCGAAGGGAAGCCGGATGGGGGCAGGAGAGCCTGGTGGGGGGCGGGAATGCGAGCGAGGGGAGGAGAATGGAGGGGGAGGCAAGACAGAGGCAAGGAGTGTGGCAAATGGCCGGAGGGAAGCCGGATGGGGCAGGAGAGCCTACGAATGGCGCTTTCACTCCTGTACACCAGTGTTGTGCTCTTTGTAAGCATATTAGAGGCCTTGACGTACAGTGATCTATGACTAATGGACTTGGCTTGAAACTGGAATTATTTCTCAGGCGCAGTGTACAGGAGCGGGGTACAGATTTTCATTTTAAGTAGTGAAAATGAGTGGTAATCGGTGCCGTTCACCGAAGAAAAAAGTTAAGTTTACAGGTTTTATTTTCCATGGCGGGAGAGCCTGGGGCGGGAATGCGAGCGAGGGGAGGCAGGCAGATTACGAGGGAAGCCGGATGGGGGCGGGAGAGCCTGGTGGGGGGGCGTGAATGCGCGAGGGGAGGCAGGCGGATTGGGAGGGAAGCCTGATGGGGGCGGGAGAGCCTGGTGGGTGGGCGTGAATGCGAGAGAGGGGAGGTGCTGGTGTGGGAGGGGGGAGTTGCTGGTGTGGGAGGAGTGCTGCTAGGGTAGGAGAAGCCTGATGGCGTGAATGCGAGAGAGGGGAGGTGCTGGTGTGGGAGGGGGGAGTTGCTGGTGTGGGAGGAGTGCTGCTAGGGGAGGACTGGGCGGGCTTGCATGCGATGCGCGTGCATGTACACAGGAACTGCATGAAAACCGCGGGGCTGAAAGCCCTTTGGTTTCAGGATGTTTTTGCCACTTGAATTCTCGCTCCGCTCGATGCGCTTGCGCACATCGATAGGTCGCGAGACCTAAAAAGCTGCGTTACTTGATGAGCTCAGCTCGTCATCCACACACGACCACCGTGGCTGATGACGAGCTGAGCTCGTCATCAGCAGCGAAGGGGTCAAACAGCATAGGATATTTCACAAAAGATCATAGAGATGTGGGATCCTAGAATTCAGGGAGGTAGATCCTGAAAGTGTGGGTATTTAGTAATCTCTTCTGAACGTGGGATGGTACGTGGCTAACAAATACACATGAGTTTTGCTTATTTGCTTCTGGTGCATTAATTTTTGCTGTGTGCTTGTGTTTGGATTGTACACAGTGTGGTAGTATGTTTATATTAATAAAGGGTGTCACTGCAGACATCATGAATTGCCAAGAAACTTAAAAAATTACAAAACTTACAAGAAAGCAAGACTTCTATTGCTTATGCAGAGGAACCTCAGCTTTTGGGTTGCAATCAAGTCCTTAGAAGCTAATGATCTACTGTTTTCAAAACTGAATAGCCAATTTCTATTTCTGTTCTGTTCAGCTGTTGGTGAGTACTGGCATAAATACCCCAAACACAGAGCAGTGTTCTGGAATTCAAAAAAGCTTCAGCAGACAATGAGATTCAACATAATTACTAGATACAGAAATAGATGGTTCTGTTGACAAGACCAGTGCAATTTGCAGCATTTCTCATACAGAATAAGGAATGGGATGTACCCATGAGATTCACAATAATAGACATTTAAAAGGGAAGGATAGAGTCTAGACCGTTATTCCGCTATTAGCTGCAAGCATTAGAAGGACACCGACTTGCATTAACAGGACACCGACTTCAACTACGTTGACAGCACCAGAGAAGTAAGTTGATGCTTTGACTACTAGGCTTGCATGGACAACTTTAGCGTCACGATCACACACAAATAGCTTGATTTCTAAGGCCTGAATAAGACTTTAGTGAAGTAGTGGCCCCGAATTAACAATTTCTTTCATATGAAAGATTTAATATTTAATATTACTCCAACTTCAACTCCTTGGAAAGGTAGCAAGGCAAACACAGTTGAGCAGATGTGCAAAATGAGACATATGGGCAACATAAACAATATTCGGGCCATTCTCTATTAACACAGTGGCCACATGCACGTAGCGAAAGGAAAACTGTTAATTTGTCTTAAACTAAATCTTAAAAATAATAGTTATTTACTGTAATGGCCAGAGTTATTTAAGTAAAGATCTCAAATAGTAGCCTATGGTATTGCTGTGGCAAAAACAAAACTGCATTATTTGGTGTTTAATACAGGAGGCACTTTGAGCTAAAAAGGCAGCAGACTGAACAGCCAACCCCAGAGGATAATAAGGAACCTCATGCACAACAATGATACCATCTAAATAGCAGGAGCACTTTGGGTGAAGCTGTAAACTGCAAGAGGGTTCTCGTCAAGGCTTAGTGTGGCCCAGCAAGGGCACCAAGACTGATCTTAGCAGTAGACTCTCTAAAGTTAAATCTCCCTATCACTTTATTTAGATACACTGGGATGTTGAAGGTATGCCCATTGACCACAGTCAATGCACAGTTTTTACCCTGGCACCAATTATTTCCCTTCCAAGTTCTTTAAACATTTTGCTAGGATAACCTGGCAACATTTGTGTGGAGAAAAGAGGTCAGAAACAGAGCCTGCTCGTAATAGTTGGTGCATAAATTGTGACACTGCATGTTTTGTCTTGGGCCAACCTCATTACCTCTGAGGGCCAGATGTACGAACATTTGCGAGTCGCAAATTGCGTCGAATTGTGACTTGCAATTTGCGACTCGCAAAAGTGCATGTATAACAGTGTCTCAGACACTGTTTGCGATTCCAAACTGGGTCACAAATTGCATGACTCATTAATATTCATGAGGCTGTCGCAATTTGCGACCCCATTGGAATGGCTAGCATTCACAGGGATGGTGGTCTGCTGTGGTCAGCAGGCCACCATGTCTGTGATGCCTTTTTTAATCTAGCAATTTTGAAAAAAAATACAGCCCGTTTTCCTTGATGGAAAACGGGCTGCGTTTAAAAAAGAAAAATGAAACTTTTCAGTTTCATTTTTTAAAGGCAGGCAGTGGTCCCTGGGACCATTGCCTGCTCTTAAAAAATATTTCACACCCGCTCTCAAAGGGGAAGGGGTCCCCTTTCCGTTTGCGATTGGCTTACCGCCCTTTTGAAAAGGCTCGTAAACTGCAAGTGTTTTGCGACCCCAAATACAGTCGCAAAACAATATAACATTGCAGTCAGACTGGCTATTAAGAATGGTCGCCCTTGGCACGCCTCTTCCTAATAGCGAGTTGCAAACCATATTTTGCGAGTCGCTGATAGGTGAGCGTGTTGCAAAATATGGTTTGTACATGGGGCTGACCAATTTTGCAGTTGCAAACGGGCAGAATTCCTGTTTGCGACTGCAAAAAACGGTTGTACATCTGCCCCCGAATCCTTTGTGGATTTCCCCAATACTACTACAGTTCACTGCCCTTAAATCCCGCACTCTTGTAACCAGGTCCTTAAGGTGTATCAGTCTGTGTGTGAGTCGGCTTTTCCTCCTGTCATGGTTGCTACTGATATCCCTGTATGAGCTCAATCTGTTTTTCTCCTGCTACTAAATGCGCATGCGTCTGCACCATCAGCATTATCAACTCTTGTGCTAACAGTTTAGTTGCTTGAGGTGTGGTTTTGTGGTTAAACCAACAAGATTCTGAACAAGCTCAAGTGAATACACTGAAAAAGTAGGAGGACTGTGCTTGTCGCCTTCTTTTCAGGCAGTTTAGAGGTTCCCACAGTGATGCCGGGTAAAGGCCTCTGCAGGAGACAAAGTTAGAAAAACCAACCAAGTAAGGACCCGTCCCTTTTTCTAAGGTTTTCAAGGGTATGGATGTTGGGGTTTCAATTATGTGTCACACTAAGCCTCTGGGATTTCCAGTACTTTCTTCAGTGCAACTTTTTTTTCTCTCCTATTGCAACACAAACATTTATTAAAGTCTAACATCTCAGTAATAGCAGGTATTAAAAGTGTAATTTCATTACAAGACCGGAGGCTACCATTATGCATACAACTTTTAATGCAGTTCCAAACAGCCGCATATGTCATAAAGCAAAGTTCCAACTTAGAATCAACAATAGCAAGTATCACTAGGCAATCAGCCTCTTTTAAATGCGGCTCCAAACAGATAAGTCATGTTTTTCTTATCCTCCTTACCATTACTAACTTTATGATTGTTATCTGATTATGTACCTATCATAACCTATGTATTATTATTCCTTATATACTGCTTACACTTGCCTTGCCTTTAACAAGCGTAACGACTTCTGTCTATTTCACCCTTTAACCTATTCCTTATCTTTCCCTAACCCCTGATTCGGGCACCCGCTCTCCAATTTACGGAGATCGGCTTCCTCAGTGTGTACCCACCCCTCCCACCTTTCTTACTTAAAATCGCCGCTGTACTATAAATTACAAATGCGCTTTCAAATGCGCTTTACATTTACCGATTTCGGCTCACTCGCCTTCCCCGATTCCAATTAGGCTTGTGCGCCGCCTTCACGTGAAACAACATTCACCTCGCCATTTTCGGCACTTTACCCTCGCTATCCCCATGTCGCCAGCACCCGGGCGTTAAAGAAATGACCCTTGGCAACACACGCGCTGCGTGCGCTGGTTGCCAAGGTACTTTCCTCCACTGCCTCCAATGTAAACACCGCAAGAGCCGAGCAACGGATGTTATCTCCGCTCGAGCCTTTCAAAACAGTTCTCCTTCATCGCGCTGCCGTTTTTCCTCGCATTATACCTCGTTCTAACAATTCCCATACCCCAGTATTATTATTTAAGGTTTATTTAGAGTTACCTTCATTAATATAAAAAAAAAAAAAAAAAAGGAGCAGATTATAATTTAATAGAAAGCATCTTATATATATACACGAGTTCAGACCCTTAATATTATTCTACAATCATGTCTGACTCAGACTCTGATTCATTACATAATAATACAATTGAATCAAATTTTAATGATGATGCCATCAAAAAACTCATACATAAGGAAATGAGATCCTGCATGTTCTCTACCTTATCTCAAGTTATTTCATCAAAAAGACCCTTTATCAACGATAATAATGATCTTTCAGATCCAGAAGAGGTTGATGATGTAACACAAGAAAGGGGTAAGAGGCATAAAAAAAGTAAAAATATAGATTATACCCCAGAGAGCACGGGAGGTCCTAGCACCTCAAACTTATCAGGAGGTCATCGCACCTCATTTGCCTCAGGTGTCCCTCGCGGCACAAATTGGAAAGGTGTCCTCAGCGGCACAAATTTAATGGGTGACCCTCGCGGCACAACAAATCAAAGTGCTCTAGACAATGATGATGATGGCTCAATATTCCCCGATGAATATATTCTTGATCTTGACGAAGACGATCAAGATATTGAGTCTTTTCTCTCAAATGAAATTGATGCTCCTTCATCTTCCAGAGATAATATTTTGGATCCCTTGGGAGAGGAAATGTTCTCTCCCTTTAATATTAAACATCCTAGAAGCTCGGAGTGGACCCCACATGAGCATGTATCCAAATTCATAACCAAATGGATTAGGAACCCATTAGAGAGAGAGACTCGCAATCTCCTAAGGGCGGAGTGTAACAGACCTTCTATTGAAGGTAAAGTTTGCCAAACTCCGAATCTTGATCCAGAATTAATTACTTATCTTTTTAAACTAGGAAGAGACCCACGCAAAGGTCTAGAAAGATCACTTAAGATTTGCCAGGATAAAGTCCTTGACATCCTAGGCCCTCTGACAAAAATAATCGACGCAGCCGAGGAAAGTTACCTTAACGGTTGCCCCCTTGATACACACTCCATTCGCGGATGGAGTCAAAGGGCTCTAGTCCTCTTAGGAAATGCAAATGCTGGGCTTAATTGCGAGAGAAGAAGAGTGGTTCTTACCAAAATCAGCCCCAAACTAACGGACATGGCTGAAAAAGAAACCTCTATCAATCCAAAAGGTCTACTTTTTGGAGAAGATTTAATAAGAAGCCTGGGTAAACATGTATCGACCTTTACAGCCCTGGATAAAGCGCATCAAAATATGAAAAAAGTTTTCAATTACAACAGTAACCTTTTTGGAAGGGCCGGAAGAAGAGGGCAATCTTCCGGCCGCTTTTATCGACGCCCCTTCCCAAGAAACAGAGGAAATTTTGGTAGAGGTTACCAACCATCCAACCAACCACAGTTCTATCCACCCAGAGGAAGAGGTTTCCGCTCGAGAGGATTCCGAGCCAGAGGAGCGTCTACCGAATCCACCCCTCAAAGTGAGTACTCCTCCCCCTCCCCTTTCTTCCAACCTAAAAGTGGGCGGGAGACTAAAGTTCTTTTACAACAATTGGAAAAATATTACTCAAGACCCTTGGGTTCTAAACACCGTTCTTGGTTTCTCAATAGATTTCATCCAGATTCCCTTCCAGAACTCTCATCCAACACCGATTCCCCTCACACTAGATCAAGAAAAAATTATAGAAGAGGAAATTTCCTCAATGTTACAAAAAGGAGCAATTTCAGAAGTCCCTATGGAACTGATGAAATTCATAAGTACTTTATTCCTTGTGGAGAAGAAAGACAAGGGTTGGAGACCAGTAATAAATCTCAGGGAACTCAACAAATTCCTGGTCTACCGACATTTCAAGATGGAGGGCATCCATCTTCTAAGAGACCTCTTACTAGAAGGCGACTGGTTGGTCAAATTGGACCTGAAGGACGCCTACTTCACAATTCCCATGGCAATGGATCACCAACCCTATCTTCAGTTTCTTTGGAAAAACCATCTCTTTCAATTTCTGGCTCTACCTTTCGGCCTCTCCTCTGCCCCTTGGTGTTTCACCAAGCTACTCAGAACAGTTGTTTCATGTCTAAGAGAAAAAGGGATCCGTCTCATCATTTATTTAGACGATATCCTGATTCTTTCTCAAGATTATACTCAGATCATCAAAGATCTCAAGACAGTTATGGACCTCTTAGAAAATCTGGGTTTTATCATAAACAGAGAAAAATCTATTCTGGTTCCCTCAAAAAAGATGGAGTTCCTGGGCTTCACAGTAGACACAACAAAATGTCTTCTCCTTCTCCCTCCCAAGAAGATCACCAAAATCAGAAAGGAGATAAAACACGTATTGAAACAAGAAAATCTCTCCTTGAGAGAACTAGCCAGACTTTTGGGTCTCCTATCTTCTTCCATTCAGGCCATTTTTCCGGGACCACTGAATTATCGAGCTCTTCAGAGAATAAAAGCAAGGGCTCTCAGGTCTGGCCTTTGGTACGGAGACCGTATTTCCTTAAACCAAGAAGCGATCTTAGAACTAACTTGGTGGTTAGACAATCTAGATGCATGGAATGGGAGAGCGATTTTTGGTTCAGCACCAGATTTTATTCTAGAATCGGATGCCAGCCTTCATGGCTGGGGTGCTTGTCTTCAGGACCAGAATACGGGAGGAATTTGGTCGCAAGAAGAATCTCTGCACCATATCAATTATCTAGAATTAACCGCAGGTCTGTATGCTCTAATGAGCTTCAAACATTTTCTCCAAGGAAGATCGGTTATACTAAAAATGGACAACATGTCTGCTGTAGCGTACATAAACCGCTTAGGAGGGACCAAGTCAGAAGACCTCTCCAATCTAGCAAAAAAGCTTTGGTTTTTCTGTCTAGAACACAAAATCTCCCTCAGAGCAGAATACCTTCCCGGGAAATCCAATCTTTGCGCAGATTGGAATTCAAGATTTATTCGGGATTACAGCGATTGGAAACTCAACATTTCTGTTTTCAACTCACTCAATCATTTCTGGGGTCCATTCCAAATAGACCTATTTGCAAGCAGGTTAACGACCCAATTGGTTTCCTATTTCAGCTGGATGCCCGATCCTGGTGCTCTAGCAGCGAATGCTTTTCTCCAATCTTGGAAAGGGATCAACGCTTATGCCTTCCCTCCTTTCGCAATGATTCAGAGACTTCTTCAGAAACTGAGACAGGAACAATCCTCAATTGTCCTAATAACTCCCTTCTGGCCATCTCAAGCGTGGTTCCCAACAGTTCTGGAACTAACTTACGATTTTCCCTTCCTAATTCCTCCTCTGACAGATCTTCTCACAGACGTAGACGGTCATATTCACCCCCTTATACAAACAGGGAATTTGAACCTTCTTGCCTGGAGGGTGTCAGGAGATCTAACGATCTCGCAAGACTTTCGTCAACAGCTTCAACTCTCCTTGGAGAGTCATGGGCCCCTGGGACTCATTACAGATACAACAACATTTGGAAAGTCTGGTCACGTTGGTGCTTGGAAAGGGACTTGGATCCCGTGGAGGCACCTATTGTTGATATAGTCAATTTTCTCGGAGAACAATTCGATAGAGGATTAAGTTACAGATCTCTCAATTGTTTTAGATCTGCTATTTCTGCTGGACACTCTCTAATTAACAATAAAACGGTAGGTAAAAATCCTATTATTTGCAGAATTCTTAAAAGTATTAGACTTAGAAGACCTCCTCGACCTAGATATCAATCTCTGTGGGATGTCAATTTAATTCTCCAGCTTTTCTGCACTTGGCCTGTTAACTCTCTCCTTAATAGGAAGAATCTTTCAATTAAACTAGCTACCCTTCTTTGTTTAATTTCATGCAGGAGAGTCTCTGATGTGAAAGCTCTTGATATTTCTTACAGATCTTATGATATGTTCGGAGTTAAATTTGAAATACATCGAAGAACTAAGACTATGTCTGATTCTATTTTTTATCCTCGCTTTGATAGTTGTACTAAACTCTGCGTTGTTCAATGTATGAAAGAATATGACATTAGAATGAATTCTCTTCGCCCTTTGGATGTTTCTCAATTACTTATTTCTTTTGTTAAACCCCATAGAGGAATTTCTTCCCCTTCTATTGCTAGATGGGTTAAGACAGTCATGAAGCTTGCTGGAATTGATCTGAATATTTTTAAACCGCATTCTATTAGAGGCGCAATGGCCAGTAAGTCTTTCTGGTCAGGTGGTAAGTTAGATGATATTCTTAAAGCAGCTGATTGGTCTAATTCTAGAACATTTGCTCATCATTATTGCAAACCTGTATCTCATATGTCTGATGTTGTGTTACATGGCTACCAACATGCATAATGGTAGCCTCCGGTCTTGTAATGAAATTGCGATTCTCCTATTACCATGACCAGAGAATCTGGATTTCATTAAAGACTCGGAGGCTAACATTATCCCTCCCACCCTTCCCTGGGTGGTTGATTTAATGATTTTATATGCTTTAATGATTTAATATGCTTTTTTCTTTACAAGAAAAATTTTGTTACATGCTTATGTACTTTCTTAAATTTTAGGATTTATTAACATCCTTTCTTTTCTTTTCAGATAATCTTTCTGGTTGAATCTTCCATCTTTCGGACCATCTTTTGGATCTCTCATGGATGGATGATGTTTTGATTATATTCTTTCTTCTTCTTCAACCTTGATGTTACTCTGGAGTTTATTGGACCTTCCTTTCTTTTGTCACCACATTTAAAAGAGGCTGATTGCCTAGTGATACTTGCTATTGTTGATTCTAAGTTGGAACTTTGCTTTATGACATATGCGGCTGTTTGGAACTGCATTAAAAGTTGTATGCATAATGTTAGCCTCCGAGTCTTTAATGAAATCCAGATTCTCTGGTCATGGTAATAGGAGAATCGCAATTTCATCACATAAATTCTGAACAGGGCTTTTTCTCCAGTGGGGGTTTGTGTCAGGCAGGTTGAGGATGATGTGTTTAGGAGCTGCCAATGTTTTGGTTTAAAAGCTATGGTCTCCAAAAAATGGCACCACACCACTGCAGCAGAACTCCAAATAGAGCATGTGTGCTCTTTGTCAGCTCTTGTGCTTTTTAGTACCGTATTTTGTTACTAATTGGACAGATGTATTGGCTTTTTAAACTAAAATGTCAGATGTTTGGGGAAGATTCTGTCGGAGTTCAGCAGAAAAGCGTGTTAAAAGAGACAGCAATCCTTAATGTAGGCCTTATGTTGGACACAACATGTTCTCATGTCAGTATCAAAGGAAGAGAACTGCCTGTCCAGTAGTATGGGCTCACCATGGTGATTTTTCTTTGTGATGAATTACTATTGTGAGATGGACCAAAAGTGCAATTTGAAAGAGGCCAAGGAAATCTAAAACTGTGGCTGCCCCCCTTGTAATTGTAATTAGGGCAGTTCTTAGCTTTTCATTTTTGACCTACCTCCTTGAAAATTCTCCCCACAATCTTACAATTCTCTTCTAACACGGAAGTTGAATCACAGTGCCCTAAATTAATATGATCACATCACCTCCATCCCGATGGAACGCCACTGTCATCAGTACCAGCTGCATCTCTACCAAGCCATCGTGACCAGAGCCCTCAACTATTTTGCTGACAATGTTATTCTCTTAGGAGGGGCTTGCACATCTGCAGCAGGGACACTTGATTAGAAACAAGATTAGACATTAGGAAGTTCAAAAAGCAAGCACTTGGAACACCAGTTGGTCTGATCTGTAATAAGCATGCACAGAGCTATTTGGTTTGCCAATTGTTTTTTTTTACGGTTGTGCGAAGTCGCAAGAAAAAAAGTCCTAAATGTCTGTTTGTGTAACAGTGTGTATGCATGGGTGGCTATTTTGGACACTGTATCTTTATGACAAAAATAAATCCAAAATGGCAGCTGGTGCACTAGCATGCATGTGCATTTATGCTCAACCGTCTTGGAATGATTTTCGCTGTTAAGAAAAAGCATTCAAAGTTGGCCGTACATGGCTTATCATTTATTAATGTTGCATTCCAAGATGTCCGACTGCCATTTTCAAACTGCAACTTAAAAAATATAGAGTGCAATTTATCAATGGCATTTACTACTAATAAATGTACTGCAGTAGTATGTTACGTTATATTGATTTGTAATGCACACTTATCACCCGAGTAGGGTATTCAGGCCCTTGGGCAGGTGTGTAGGTTTGTGTACCCCAAGGTGCTTATATGAAGAGCCAGGTCCTCAGCTTCTTGCTGAACCCAAGGAGTGAGGAGGAGGCTCTGATGTGTTGAGGGCGGTCGTTCCATGTCTTGGGTGCGATGTAGGAGAATGAGCGACCTCCAGTTTTGCTTTCGCAGACGCGGGAAATGTGTGAGAGTGAGGCAGAGAGTAGGTGTCTGGTGTGTTGGTGAAAGTGTATGCAGCTGTTCAGGTATTCTGGTTCTATGTAGGGCTTTGCATCTGTACAATTACTACAAAATGCTATTCACAAAGCTATGAGTGTAAATCTCCACATGCACCTCCCATATCTTTTCTATGGGGAGACCCTCAGATGTAAGTTTTCTACGTAGTAATAGTTTGTAGCATTGTTGTATTTTGTTCTACATTTTAAATAAATGTATAACTTTCATTTACTCTATTATTTAACATTAAAACATTTGTAACAGTTTTTAAATTGAAATAAACTTTACCACACAGAGACTCCATAGTTGGGGCAGAGATCTCCCTTTGGTAAATTCTAGGGAAAATTAAAACTTTTTATGAAACTTTGTTAAATTGGTAAAAAATATTTTACTTTTGCAAGGTGTATCCTTATCTTACTTACCTAACTCCCTGCTGTTAACCTTACCTAAGAGGGGACCCCAACCCACTTCTGAATTCCACCAACAGAGAACATTGCAATCCAGAAACAACATTCTTGTGCATATTGGGTCATTCCTAAATGTTTCCAGTAGAGCTAGAGGGCCATCCCTGTGGGTATCAATGCACTCAATCATTCATTCATTCATTCATTCATTCATTCATTCATTCATTAAATGATTTAAAGTGAGTTGCTATAGGGTTGGCTCTTATCTAAGAAAGGGAATAAACCAAAATAATGTAAATGTTGTATTCATGGGATACACTAAATCATTATTAAACGCCCTCTAAATGTAAAATAAGCAGTATTCGCCTGCTCGTTTTAAAAGCCCCAGGGTTTCCTTCATTGGCAAAGAACACTTTAAAAAAAGTTTTGCGTGGGGTTTCAGCTCAGCCAGAGGTTCACCCCACACTTTCCTGTAGGGCTGAGGTGGCAGTTGTAAAAATGATTTCCTTGAGTAGTGTTTCACATGGTTAGAACCTATGGCGATGCCATCAGTTAAAACAAAATGCTTCCAACACCACAGTCACAATAAGGATTAATGCATTTACTTCATTTTGTATAGCACTAAACATGTTGCTTTGGAGCTACTTCATGGCACACGGTTATATTAGTGATACACAGTGTGCTTTCTTATATCTGTTACTGGGAGAAGGCAAAATATAGGACATTTATTCTTCCGCCCTCTGTATTATGAGAGCGTTGTAATTGTTCGCAGCCGTTCTGAGAAGCTGATGTTTCGGTGTGTAGGCCCTGTTCTGGGTTCCTAGTGTGGCAGTAGTCTCCACAGATAGTCTCAGCCTCCCAGTAGGACCTGTTGCAGTGTAGGTGATTGTGCGTTTGTATGCATCTTGCAATGGGAGCCGGTGAAGGTTGTTTAAGCGATGTTTAATGACATTACAGCTTTTTGAGGTTGGGGCTTAGCTTGGCCACATAGGTTTGTACTCACTGCACTTTTCAGTCTGTCCAAAGGTTAGGGTGTTTGCCATGGCCAGTGTTGACAGTATTGCAATTGATGCTTAACCAGGCTTTCCACTCAGAGTTTAGTCTGTAGTTATTGCAGCAGCCATTGTATTTTTGTGTCTGTTATACAGTACCTTGACTGTTTTCTTTATTTCTGACCAGAAACTAGCCTCAGAATCAAAGGATACACCCAGAACTGCACCTGTAGTGGTTCTTAGAGTTGAAAGATGCAAAAAATCGATTACGCATCATTGTCTCCCACCATCAACAGCTCCATCATTGCACAATTACACACACAAACTAGACTTAATGAGATGAGGTACAGAAACCCCTATACATTTTCAGGCCTCTGTAGATTATCGAGCTGTAAGTACAAATCTGAAATTGAAGCAGATGCTGTTCATTAACCTATGCAAAATGTGTAGAATAAGGGGATATCTAATTTGGCATGGTATCCATTGTGTTTTCATTGGTCATACATTGGTCATACTTATGGACCGCACAAGGGGTGTTTTTAATTGTATTGCCAAGACTGATTTGTGGTGGTTTCCCCCTTCTGTATTGTCACCAACATGCTAAATAAATATAGACTATATCACTAGTCAAATGAATTTACTTTGGCTAACATTGATTCGGTTATTTGACCAATCACTTTTCTGTTGCTTCAGTGAGTCCCCCCAATTGGAGGGGTATGCCCAGACAGGCGTCTTGAGCTTGTTGTCTGATAGGAACCGAAGCTTCATCTCACTGAGCAGATCTCGTAAGTCGCCGCCTGTGTCTTTATTCACAAGGGACGTGACAGACAGTAAAGGCTGCTGTACTCCATTTTTTGCATCGATCAACAATCATTGGAAACCTTCTATAGCCGTAGTCAGAGCTAAAAATTAGGGATTGGAATATTATCTGCATCTATTTTCAGTGGTTAAGATTGATTTGAGCCACTTCGTCCATCAGGTATAAGCAAAGATCCTGTAATTTTGCAGCTCTTTTAGTCAATGCAAAGCCTATTCTGTTTTGATTATTATGGTTAAAATTACAATTCTGAACAATTCTCTGTTCTAGGAAATTATTAGCTCCATTCTTTCAAGTGGGAGAATTGGACCTGATATCCTGCACACCGAATGCTACGGGCTCCGTCTGAAACACTTGAAGTCTGATGAGATTCATTGGCTGCACCCGGACCTTACGGTGGGCGAAGTCCAGGAGAAGTATGAGTACCTGCACGTCGAGGCAGAGTGGAGGTAACGTTTAATGATATTATGCATCCTCTTCTGGAGCTTGACATCAAGAACAGCTGTGATTGGTTGATACATTGTGGTCAGTGTAATATGGAGACATTGGTTAATAAATATTAGATGAACCAGACTTCTAGATCAACAGTTCTTCACCTTTTCACTTCTGTTGACTCCCAACGATTCACTACCGGAAACTGGGGAACCCTAATTAAGCAATTTCTACAATTTGAAACATAGAATAATACACAAAAATAAAGGAACAAGTATGAATAAAACATATTAAAAAATATTTAGTTCAGAAAATATACTCACATATCAAAAAATTAATTTTAATGTGAAGATTGGAGCTTTTTAAAATTTGGTTTTATTTCTAAAAAAAGAAGCCACATTCTGGATTCTAGCTTATCCCTTTGTCTTTTTTGCTCCTAAGGTATGCTTTTGTTTGTCGGCACACACCAGTGATTGAACTAAGACCACCAATTGTCCATACTAAGTTCTGTTTGCTGTACTTGTGCTGCGTTCACAAATCAAGCTAAGGCAACCAACTTAATTTTTAGCCTCCAATTTTAAATTCCTTCATATTTACAGAGGGATGTAAAATTTGCAATTTAACTTTTAGGTTTCTATGTATATATATCTGCTAACATTATTTAATTTTCTAAACTTTGGCTTTTTCCCCCTAAGTATGTGTTGCAGACCACCAGGTGTGTGTGGTTCCTAGGTTAAGAGCCATTGCTCTAGGCAAAAGATTGAGTAGGTGTTGTAACGTTACACATCCACAAACCAAAGCAAAATGTAGCCAATCAAACATTATGCTATAATTAGGCTAAGTTATTCCAAGGTATCTTTGGCTAAGATAGGGGAGGCAGGGTTTTTGAACAGGGTCAGTGATGTGCATTATTCAGTATTTTCCCTCAATAAGTACAAGTGGAATTGACCTAGTAAGCCACCAAGAGCACTCATGATCATGACATTGATTAATTAGTGATTAATTGGTTTGATGCATGCCGTCTCTAGGGAGATTGAAAGCAGAAAGATTGGTCCTTGAGTATTTATCATGTACAGATTTGCCTTTCGCCCCCCACCCCCACTTTCAAGGTGGATCCTTGGATGCTCCATGTTTGGTGTTTGGGCCTCCAGGAGTAGAGGGAGCAGATATAGTGTCAACTAGTAAAAGGTTTACTCTTTAGATATTCTGTAAGCTAGGAAGTCGATGCTAATTACAAATATTTGAAATCTGTTAGGGTGAGTATAAAACAGGCCACAACTTCTGTATGTCTCCAAACCCTTCTGGAGAGGAGAGACCGAGGAGCACAGAGAGTGATAATTCTAGGGTGCAGTGACTGCAGTGTTTCAGTTTGAGCCTTGCACAGACCTCAATGGGGATTTATTCACATTATTCTCCAAGTATTCGCTAAATGTAGTAATAATTGAACCTTGTGTACTGGATCCCTGTTGTTAGAACTTCTAAATAGCCACAAAACAGAAGTAAGTTGGCAAATTAGTAACACCAGTTATTGAGCTCACTTTACTAGTTGACAGTCTGAAGATTCTTGAGGTATCCTGAAAGGAAGGCTGAAAATAGTAGTCTCCAGGTAAAAGGCAGTATATGCTAATAAACTTAGTGGACTTATTCTTCTCTCCATTATATAACTAGAGTGATGCTAAAGGTTAGGTTTTCATCATTTTGTTTCTTGGAAGGATCATGTGATCCAGGTGCCCCACAGAGGAAGATCAAATTGGAATAAGAAAGCAGTTTTCCAGGTTATTTTTAGTAATTGAATAGTTAGGAAAAATTGCAAATAGCAGCATGAGTAGTCGTGCCTCATTTGTGTAAAATAAAATTACACCTGTCTAGTGAAAGCATCTCCATGAGAATTTAACACCTTTGCCAACTGCCTTGTAGTGGAAGTGCCATGCTGAAGGAGTATCTTCTGTAGTAGAAGAACAGTTTTGAACTCAACATTGGGAATGTTTCCTATATTTTGAACCAGATTTTCAGACGGCAAACATATGTTGTGCTACAGAGGGAGTAGACAAACATGAGACCTGATTTAGAAAAACCAGGAGAGTTGCAGTCAAGTGAACATGAAGGTTGGATGCATGGTTGCAAAACCATGTATTTAGTGCACAAAAAGGTGGAGTAGCCTGGAAGGTAAGCTTGTGCTGACGACGATACGAAAACAGGACGTTAGATCGTATCAGTTGTCCCATGGTGGGGACACAGTGTGATGAAACTGTAGGAAGAACCAGTGGAATGATGGAGTATTTGCTCTATTGTGGAGGCCATCTTTCATGAGTATAAAGCTCATTAGAGCTCACAATAATGTGTTATTTCAGCAGAATTACTTTTAGTAGAGACTAAAGATCATAAACATCGAAAGAAAGATAGAGGAGACATGGTGGAGTCGTCCAATTGGCTTAGGGGAATAATAACAGTGGAAGTATCAAGTCATTACTAGCAAAAGACGACACCTAAAGTTGATGTCATAATATTAGTTTGTTGAAAAGGGCTCTAGCTTTAGAAATTTGAGGCTAGAAAGGGTAGTGAATGAACTAGATGATTTCAAGAAAAATGTGCTGGAGTCAAAACCAATTTATGCATTAAAAACTTGCACAAGGGCTCAGTAGAAATCAAAGACAAGAATAGAAATTGGAATTTTAGTTAGATGTAGTGTTTGAAGAAGTAAAATAATGCCTGACTCTAACTTAGCTCTCTAGTGGTAGTCATAGTATTCCATTATTCTGTAATGAATATTCTTAGCAAGTTGAACTTCTTTTTTGATAGAATGTCTATTTACCATCTAGAGGCCAGGCTCAAAATGATTTGTGGCACAGATGATAAGTGATTATTTGCACACTTGGATCAGATTTACTCCTTATCACAGTCTTGACAGTTTTGAGCATTATAGAGTATATGTTTGTAGATATTCACAGACATTGTACACTCATTTACTATTTGAAGAGCACAAGTATCATTCTGGCAAGAATTGGAGAAGGGACCGGTTTGCCACCACTTGTATGAGATTGTATGGGAAAATTGAAAAGTGGCAGCAAGGAGAATGCAACTTTCAGTTGCTGATGTTCTCTTTGTGAATTACAGATAAGTTGGGTCCTTTCCAGGAAAGACTTCTCATTGCTGCATTTTTGGTGCTCCTCTATCTTAAACAAGGAGAGCTCATGGACTGGAGTTGGACATCTGCCTTTGATTCAAATTGAGGTTTTGGTGGAGACATTAGTGTCTGTGAAAAAACCTTTGTCCAGGGCTCATAAATACTGATGAAGGTCTATCTTCTATAGATTCATGTAATCACTTTGTACTTCTGCATGTGGTAATTCTATAACATAAAGCTGTTCAAAAGGCATAGGAACACTATATGAGGTCAAAGTGAAGCAAACTAGTGATAGGAGAGGTAGCTGGTTTGTGGCAGTTAATGCATGGTGATGTAAATAAGAGCAGCATTGGTGTGGTCCTAATGGACACAAGGATGTTGTCCCAGATACTTAGTGCATAGGTGAACAAAAGGCCTGCTGCCTCGTTTGTTTTGTTTTTTGCAATGCTTGGTCTTCAGTCTCACAGTGTCCTGGCTCTGAGGGTGCAGAGAACCACCAGCAATGGTGAGCTTGTCTGCAATATAAGCAGGGGTTCTGGTCGTGATAGCTTTGTAAATTATGCTGCTGGTTTTCAAGATAGTATGGGATGGCAAAGAAGCTAATTTATTTATTTTTTATTTTATTTTATATGCTTATAAAGCGCCAGACTAGACCCCCGAAGGGGTATCCCCGCGCTATGACTGCAGATGGAATTGAGAGTAAAAAAGTGTCCAGAGATAAAATGACAATTAATAGCTGGGAAACAGATGGGTTTTTAATGAAGTTCCATCAAAAGGGAGATGATGTGATCATATTTACTCAGGCATTGGATGAGACGGCAAGGAGTGCCAGTGTGTACTCTGAGAGGCCACATAGCAGGATATCACTAGGTCCTGATGCAAGTGTATGAAGGCTTGACCAGCACTTCTGAAGTTATTTTCTGGAAGAAACAGTTTCACTTTTTTTAGAAAAAATAACTGATACTTGCCCATCTTTGTGTTTTTTGACAATATATTCCTTGAGGGTGAGGCAGGTGTCCAGGGTGAATCTCACTAACTTACCATTCGGCTGTGAAAGTTAGAGTTCAAAGCTGTCAAGGTTCATGTTATTGAGCCAGGTTTGTATTCTTTCATGTTTGTTGTTCTTAGAAAATGACAGGAATTCTGTCTTGGCTGGATTGAGCTTCATGTAGGCGCTGGACAGCCAGGTATGGATGATGTAAAGGCAATATTTGCAGCAGAGGAGAATTTCAAACAGAGTGTGCATCATGTGTCTTATTGGTGAATCTTGTAAATGTAAATGTAAATGTAAATGTATAGGCATTTATATAGCGCACTACTTACCCGGAGGGTCCCAAGGCGCTTCGACCGTTGCGAAACCCTTTCTGGCTTCCCTGAGAGATGGTCTCTTAATGGGTATCTCCAGGGTGAGACCAGGCATCCCCGGCGGTCTGGTGGGGCCGTTAGTGAAGATGAGGCAAGCTAATGCCCAGAGTTGCCGAGTGTGAACGCTGATCAGAGTGGGCACCGAGGCGAGAGAATTATCGAGTCCGCTCTCCATATAAAGGTTAAAGGTGACAGGGAACAGTATGAAGTCCTGTTGGACCTATTCGGACCAGGAGGTGCCAATATGAAGAAACTGATGTTGGTTGGAAAGGCAGGAGGAGAACCTGTGAAGGACATTGCTGGTGAATCCCATTTGCGACTCCAGGTTGCTATGATTGTGCAACTGTTTTGAAGGATGTACGTTGTTACAACGCATGCTTTTAGCACGCATGCTGTAACAACGCGGTTTTTATAACACATTCTTTTACAACGAATAATACAAAGGGGTGTTGGATAGTGAATATTTTAATTTACTATTCCAACACCAGTCCCCGTTGACACTAGGGAAGGTGTTGGATAGTAAATTAAAATTATTCCCTATCCTTGAGCGCCCCCAGAGTCATGCGTTGTAATAGAATGCGATTTAAAAACCGTGTTGTAATAGCACTGCGTGCTAAAAGTTGCGTCGTAAACGACGTTCCCCATTTTCAAGGTAGCCGAGTTTCAGGAATATCAGAAATCATCTTTATCGGTGTAGAAGAGGGCATAATCTACCAAGGTAGATGTATGTGTGCTGCAGTGTGAGCTGAAGCTAGGTAGGTAGTTGAGAAGGAGGTGATCTTGGAGTTGAAGATAGACCTTTTTTTCAATGATCTCACCAATAAATGGTAGGTGAGTGATGGGCTGATAATTGGTGCAGTCATCATGGTCAAACGCATGTTCCTTTGAGACAGGGGTCTTCAACCTTGTCTGTAAAGAGAGATTCTGATCAGTGAAAATTAATGTGAGCTCCTGAAGACCACCCAACTTGTGCATTGTAACCAGACACCCCCAAGCCCATCTTCTAAGCCTAATGTCCAAAGAGCCAGATACATTGGTTTGAGCAAAATACTTTGACTAGGACACTATGTCAGGACTGCCATGCATGGTCTTTGGGATGTCTGCATATGTGTGCATATGAATGAGACATATGTGTATGGGTGACTGAAAGCCTGTGTCGTATTTTCTTTGTTTCCTCCGACATACCTTTTGCCATTTGTGGCACCATTACATTTATGAAAAAAGGGTTTTGAACTGGGCGCACAGCTGTTTGTTTGGTTTTAAATAGTTTGTAAGGAACTTCGGAGTATCGCCTTCTGTCTGGAGGCGTGGTAAATATGTGGGGGCAGCACTCTCAACTCTGAGAGATGTCCTCCGAGTTCCGCAAGAGTCCTTGCAAGAAGGTTTCTTAAATAGTTGGTAGGAAGGTGAATAGAACACTTTACACATAAAAGATGTTCAAGTATTTAATCATGTATTTCACTTCTCGTTGCATTCACAAGAGTATATTCCATCGTCAAAATTCCATTAATGCACTCAAACCATCCCAATGCATTTCGGCATTCAAATCATGCCTTCATCTGGGGATATGCTCTGTAAATGAAGAAAAAGCATTTGTACTCTACGTTGAGCCTAAAACATTCAATAACTAAATTAAAATCAAAATGAAGGGTGACGCTCGAGATAAGTAAAAGATGTGCTCTGTGAAAATAGTATCATGTCCGACTCGTGTGAGCATGCATTTCAGTGGGTTAATTTAAAAAGGATACTTTGTAGCGCGGAGTCGTTACGAGAGTTGATAGAAATTGGAGAGGACGCGTGCTCCGTGCTGTGGTTTAAATGCCAGCTCGCTGATTACAAAATGTGCATGCAACTAGTAACGAACAGTAATAATGGAGGGTTGCTTACCGTGAGCGTGCAAAGTGGATTCCAAAACGCCGACAAGCTTTGCTGTGGCCGGATTCAAACGTGGTTGTGACCCGGAAGTGTATATAGCCGAAAAGTGAAGAGTGGCGAGATAGTTAAAGGGGACGTGTATAAACCATTACACCAGTACGGTTACGTGTTAAGACATGAATAGATGCACGAAGATACGAGTGGGTTGTGAATCGAGGGTGAAAGAATGACGTGTCTGGAAAAAGGGTATGCACGAATGAGGAAATAGTGGGTCGGATAACGATAACAATAACAATATCAATCTAATCTCAGGTAAAAGGCAATAATGAATAAGTGTAAAAAATGACAAATAGAAGTGACAAATGAGTACAATTAATGCAGAATCTTAAATAAAGATATGATCCGTACAGTCAATAAGTTACTCTCAGTAGAAGTACAGTGTTGTGGGTGAAATTCAGAGCTAACCACTATACGTATTTAGGGAGCCATAAGCTGAAATTTCAGCACATCAAGGATAACATAGGTATTCCACCCATTGAGACCCAGTGGTTTCATGCTGCACAACGTGTAAATCCAGTAATTTTCTCTTCTCAGGAGTTCAATGTGATTGTCTTTGCCTTCTTGTTGTTTGATAGTTTCCAAAGCACAGTATCGTAATTGGCTGATGCCATGTCCTGCTTCCAAAAAGTGCTGTGCAACTGTGGATTTGATTTGTTTGTTTCTTATGTTAGACTTGTATTCGTTTAGTCGTACTTTCAGTTTCCTTTGTGTTTGTCCAACATAAATTTTGCCGCATGGACATTTCAACATGTAGACTGCATTGCTGGTATCGCATGTCGCTGTCGCTCTAACTTTAATTTTGTTGCCCTTCATCGGATGATTGATGGTATTCCCTTGGATCACACTGTTACAGTGGTTGCAGTTTCTGCATGGGACTGTTCCTTTAAATTCAGTGATGGTTTGGTGAGGTATTTTCAAAAGTTCTCCTATGTTTTTGGCTCTGGTATGTGCAAAGGTGGGTTGATTATCAAAGATTTTGTTGAAGTCAGGTTCAATCCTTAGGATTTCCCAATGTTTTCTGATGATTTGTTTGAATTTTTTGCTGGCTGTGGAGTATTTGGAAACAACGGTAATTGAGTCTTTATTGGATGGTGTTATATTGGACAATAGTTGGCTTCTGGATCTGGTTTCACATCGTTGTTTAGCCTGGTCGAGGACGTGGTGTGGGTACCCTCGGGATTTAAATCTCGGTAAGGTAGTTTGTACCTCTTTTTGGAAGTGGTCGCTTTCCGAAGTGATCCTTTTAGCTCTAATGAGTTGGCTGTATGGCAAATGATCTTTCAAAGGTTGTGGATGAAAGCTGTAGTGTAGTGTATTATTCCTGTCGTTTTTTTTTCTCGGAATAAGCTGGTAATGAATCCCGTGGGAGTGTTGGTGACTTTAACATCAAGAAAGGTTATGGATTCAGTGTGGATTTCATGTGTGAATTGGATGCGCTGATCTATGGTATTCAATAAAGACAATTGTTGTTGCAAGATGTTTCTTGGGCCCTGCCATATTAAGAAGATGTCATCTATGAATCTTACAAATATTTTCAAATGGTCAGTCCATTCTGTTTTATTAAGGATGTGGTCTTCTTCGAATCTGTGCATGAAAATATTTGCGTAGGCCGGTGCTGCCGAATTGCCCATGGATGTTCCCGTCATTTGTTGGTACCAATTATCTTTCCATGTGAAATAGCTGAAAAATAGAGTAAATTGTAAGAGTTCCATTAGAAAAAGTTTTAAGTCATTGTCCAAGTCAGTTCTCAACAGGCAATATTCAATGGCCTCAATCCCCATCGAATGCGGGATAGATGTATATAGAGATGATACATCCACTGTGCACAATAGTATTTGGTTGTGATCTTCTATTTGCACTTGGTTGAGTTTATTGAGAAAGTCTGTTGTATCTCGGATGAATGTTGGCAGGAAGATAACAATGGGCTGAAGATATTTGTCTAGAAATTTTCCCACAGGATCGTGGATGCTGCCACATGTGGACACAATAGGCCTGCAGGGAGGTGTTTGTAGGTTCTTGTGTATTTTGGGAACCAAAAATAATTTTGGACTTTTAGGGTGTTTGGTGGAGAGGTACTTGATGGTTTTATCAGAGATTACATCATTTTCAAAGGCTGTATTCAATGTTTTGTCTAGTCTTTCCTTGAATTGAATGGCGGGATTGTTTGGTAATTTCAGGTACGTGCTGGTATCCGAGAAGTGAAGAGATGCTTGTAGATCATAGTAAGATGTATTGAGAATTACAATGGCTCCACCCTTGTCTGCTTTAACGCAGGTAATTTCGTTGTTGTTAGCAATAGATTTGATGGTATTGATCTCCTTGGTGGTGAAGTTCTTGTGTTTGGATTGGTGATTGCAATTAAGTTTGGATAAATCGTTTCTGACGAGGGTCTCATAGGTATCAAGGGTCTTGTGTGAGACAGGTGCTAAGAAGTTGCTTTTTGGACGTAGGCCCCTAAGTTGGTCTTCCTGAGGATCAGTGGGTGTTTGTATGATGTTTTGAAAAAAATGTTTCAAGCGAAGTTTCCTCATGAGCTTGTAGAAAGAAATTTCCAATTCTAGTTTGTTGGTTTGAGCCGTGGGTATGAATGAAGTACCCTTTTGTAGAATTTTTATTTGAATTTTGCTGAAATGGTAATCGGAGATGTTAATAACCAGGTTGTCTGTTACTTCACTTTCGGTTTGTCCCTCTTGCTGATTACTGTTCTCGTTTGAGGGGGTTCTTTTGTTTTTTCTTTTGGACCTCCTGGGTCTTCCCGTTGATCCTGGCCTACCTCTAAAAAAGGCTCAGCAGATGTTGAGGGAACTTCAGTGTTTGTCGGAGTTTCTTGAACATTGGAGGTTGGTTTCTGTGTGGGAAACCTAGTTCTTCTACCTTGTAAGTTGGTGGTGTCGTCTTCCGAAGACGAAGTTTCAGTATTGGCGGTATGGGGTTTATTCTGTCGTCGTTTGGCGTAGATGTCTGCCCACGTGTATACCTCTCCCATTTTGTAATCTATAGTGTCCCTTCTTAGTTTTCGGATCTTACGTTTGCTGACTTCAGCGGTGTGTTTGGTAAGTTGTGCGTTAATGTCTTCCATAATTTTATTGAGTTCCTCTGTAGAGTAACTGCTTTCCAATTCTGTTTTGACTCGGGAGATTTCTGTTGATAATTCTTCCAGGATGGTTGATAATTCCTCAATAATCAGTAATATTAGATCGAGACTACACTTGTTAAGGATGGCGTACCATCTGTCCTTAAATTTTTGAACGTTTTTGCATAGAGATGGTTTTAATGGTATCCTTAAGCCTCTCGGAATTCTCTGTGCCTTGTGGTACTTGACCATAGTGCTCGCATGCTGGCGCTGATTGATTATTTTCTTTGATAGGTATAACAGTTGTTTAATGTTTTGCTCCTTAGTACGGTTCGTGGTTAGTTCGGTGGTTTCTTCATTGATGAGTGTGTAGATTCTATTAACTTCCTCATTGGAATACGCAAAGTTTTCAGCTCTAATTTCCGTGAGGTTGAATATTTCGTCCATATTGTATGCGCGCTGTCCAGTAGATATGCAGACTAGTAAATGAAAAAAGGGTTTTGAACTGGGCGCACAGCTTTTTGGTTGGTTTTAAATAGTTTGTAAGGAACTTCGGAGTATCACCTTCTGTCTGGAGGCGTGGTAAATATGTGGGGGCAGCACTCTCAACTCTGAGAGATGTCCTCCGAGTTCCGAGTTATTGAATGTTTTAGGCTCAACGTAGAGTACAAATGCTTTTTCTTCATTTACAGAACATATCCCCAGATGAAGGCATGATTTGAATGCCGAAATGCATTGGGATGGTTTGAGTGCATTAATGGAATTTTGACGATGGAATATCCTCTTGTGAATGCAACGAGAAGTGAAATACATGATTAAATACTTGAACATCTTTTATGTGTAAAGTGTTCTATTCACCTTCCTACCAACTATTTAAGAAACCTTCTTGCGAGGACTCTTGCGGAACTCGGAGGACATCTCTCAGAGTTGAGAGTGCTGCCCCCACACCATTACATTTATAACACAAACATACAATTATTTTTTTAAATGGCAGAAATTTAAAGTGAAGACACATTTTCTGCATAAATGTTCATAATATAGACCATTATTCTGCACTTTAAATTTCTTACCAGTGACATGTAGATACAGTGCCATGTTTATAATAGAAAAATACAGCATTTTTTTAAATGTGTGGAATTCAAAGTGAAGAAATATGCCCCATAAAACATTAAGCCATAATTGACTTAATGGAATGTAGATAAAAACATTAAGGTTTAATGTTTCATCGAAATATCTTTCTTCACTTTAAATGTCTCCCACTTAAGAAATGACTGTATTTTTCAGTTATAAATATGGCACAGCGTGTACTGGCCACAAGGAGCAAGAGACCTGTTCCCAGGTCACTTTAAATAGGGAAAAATTAAGTTCTCATTTCATTTTGATTTTCTCCCATTTAAAAGCCTTCAGAAACATTAATTTGTTCTCAGCTCCAATATTGAATTGTCAAGGACTTTTATTTGAGTTAAATACCTCAGTGTCAGTTCTTCACCTCTGTGCCCCATTCTGGGCAATAAACCTGACTGAGTATTGCTAAAATCAGACCCTGTTATCTGGAGTTTGAAGATAATGATGTAAAATTAACAAACATCCCTCACTTAACTTTAAAAGGAAAATGTGACCCTGTGCTTATTTAAAAATGAACTCAATGCTGTGAGCTACTCTGAAGGTCTCTGCGAGCTACTGGTGGCTCGCAATCGACTGGTTGGAGACATGCTTTAAGAGTAGGAGGAACTGGCCTGTTTAGAAAGTTTCTATGTAGATGCCTTGATTGAGGAATTCATTGGCAATGGTGAGAACGGATGAGAGAGCATCCTCAGAGAGAGCTTTGACAAAGGAAAAGGTTAAGACATCTTCATAAGAAGTGGCTTTTTAAGAGAGTTGAGTATGTTAGTGGGATGTGTAAGAGATAGTGCTTTGAAGACTAATCACTGTGGGATTGTATGCAAAGAGATGGGCATTGGTAGTTTCATTGAACATATATGTTGTGTTTGAATTTTGCTTTGGCTGCTGTGATGAGCTGTCTGCTTGTTGTATGGACGTCCTCAGGAGTTCTATTTTTTTCCATTTTCTTTTCTGTTTGCAGATAGATTGTTTATTGTCAGCAAGGTATTTAGCAAACCAGGGTGCTGTAGGATTTGACTTACACATACATGGTTTAATTGATGCATGGATTGTCACATAGTTTCCCTAAAAAATGTTGAAGCTATTTGAGAGGGTTTTAGCATCAGATTTGGGGTTGATAGGGTGAGACGAGTGGAAACATTAGGTTGACTCTGGAGAAGTATTTAAAAGACTGAAGATTTGTTCTTCTCTTTTGGATTGACCTTGATTTGTTGGTAGGACGTTGTGCATGGATGGCAAAGTGGATGGTCCATTCCTGCTGTACAGGTGATTTGTATTGCTTTTTGGGTGATGTTGAGAAGAAAAGATTGAGGATGTGGTCTTTAGGGTGTGTTGGATGTATGGCATGCTGAACCACGTTAAGTGTGTTAATGAGTCTGAAGTGGGTGTCTCTTGGGTTTTTGAACTTGCGTTGTGTGGGAGGTTGCAGTCACCCAGGAGGCTGATGTTGTCATATTGGATGGATAAGGTGGAGAGCAGATCACTTTGTCTCTGATGGGTGGCCACATTTTTTGATGTAGTTCATCTTTAAGTCTTGCCTCCAAAATTCTGCTGGCTTCTATCCGAGCTGAGATTTTGAAGTAGTAACTTTTTATCAGTTAGACAGGAAATTGCAAGTACTTATTGACTCACTTATCCTGTACTTATCAAGACCGGAGTGTGTGCTCAGTTTAAGATATTCTGTTTTCCTGGCACTTTCATGCCTACTAAACACACAGACTTACAGGCACCCAGGACTCCACAGCAAGTTACAGGTTAGGTGTGAAATAGAGTACTACAGTAGTGCTAGGGTGTGTTGGGGTATTGACTTTTCAAACCTTGGTACCCAAGTTCAGCCCACAGAGACATTGGCACAGAGAATAACAGGTTTTTCTATTTAATTTCACCAGACTTCATAACCCAGACCTATTGAATATTCAATGCAATTAATATCCTAAATGTCACAATGGTAAGCGCTCTAGACCTGGCGAAACTGTGCATGTTTGAAGCAGCTAAAATGTCACTGGGTGCTTTTGAATTATGTATGGCAGAGGTCACTTCTTTTTAGCAAGACATCTTCTGGTCAAAACAGAGGAAAGGACAAGCCCCCTATGCTCGGTTTGTAGGTAATAGAGCTGCTCTGGTACCAGCTAACAACAAGCATTACCAAAGTCAGTAGGTCTGGCTTATAACTGAATGTGAAAACTAAAGGAACTTCTTATTTGTGCAGGGAAATGTGTCCTTGTGAAAAGAGCAGTTAACCAGGGCCTCTCTAAAAAGCATTCAAGTTAGGAATCTGAGGATTCTGCAGGTGTCTTGCAAACACAACATGCCTCTGTTCTGGAGAGAGGTGGCAGGACACATCAGGGTGTCATTTTCTAGATTTTTTTAAAAACATATCAGAAAACTGGGGAAAGAGGGGGCATAGGTGTGACTCAGAGGGAAGGACGGAGCACCGTGTGCAAGGACAAACTCGAAAAGTGTGATGACAAATCTCTGCCATTTCTAATTGGCACAATGCAACCTGTGTATCTACTAACAGATGTTCCATGACGAAAGCACTGACCCTTATTAGTGAGGTTAAGCTCGCATTTCTGTGAATGAATCAAGGACAAATTAATTGCAGCCATCCTCCATGACCGATGTAGGTCTGACTTGGCAGCACAGCTGTCTGCAGATATATTGTTATCAATTCTTTAAAATATATTCAAACTGGGCTTTGGGTGCAACCGAAGGAAAGTTACTCCCTGCCTCACCTCATGCCTATTGGCTAGTTGGTGCATCACTCCGTATTCCATTGGAATGCATGGGGTACAATACTACATCTGAAAAGTACACTTGATCACCAAACTGTCTGTCATATGTAATTATTTAGCTCCTACATGCATTCTGTTTAGAAAGCAAGCGCTATCAAAGCTGATAAAGTAAGCTTAAATGCGATCAGAAGAATTTGCAAGGAAACACATATTAACAGCATGTGTGAATGCCTGTGTGTACACGTGTTGGAACATGAAATCCAGGCTTTGTCATTTAATGTTTTTCTTTACATTTGCCAGAGGTGTTACCTTTATATAATGCATTCATATTTCGCATTTTCCACTTTTCTCATGCAAGATGACAAAGACCACTTCTTGCATCTTAGTCAGTGGAGAGAGTGGTGTGTCAAACACAGTATTAGGTATATTTTTAGGCAGTGCAGTCTGTCCACTTAACACAAAGGTTTGGAGGGACGAGCATCTCCTTTAGCTCTCACAACCGCCCAAGGGAGCACATCAGTGGGAAACAGCCTTTACAACATGGTTTTTACCACATTGTGCCTTTACCACACATTTTGTAGCACGCATGATTTTACCACACGCATGTTTTTTGCAACACATGTCTTTACCACACATTTAAGGTAAGTTGGGGCCTGTGGGTGGTCTTCCCCCACAAATACATTGTTTATATATATATATATATATATATAAACAATGCATGGTAATGGCATACGTTGTAAAAGATATGCCTTGTAACAAAATGTGGGTAAAAAAAATGTATTGTTAAGGCATGCAATGTATTTCCCTGCATTGTTCCGTCGTACAACCACATCAGTACCGCAACCTAATGGCTGTGTGCTGGCGGTGAACCACGGCCACGCCACTGGTGGTAGTACCAAATACCATGCACTTATTTAAAAGCAGTGCTTTGGGGATGTGAGGTGATAGCAGGGACTGGGAAAGACATAATGATGTTTAAAATGGACAATTCTTGCAAAACCTAAACCCTAATATCATCAGTCCACTTGGGTTCAATCTATATTGAATATATATAGAAGATTTAAAAATACCCACTAAAATATTTACTACTCCAGTGGTCCTGGACAGCACTGCCAACTCTTAAACTTTAAAAAAAAAAGTATTTTTATCTGAGATTTTCTTTATGGAAAATCGGCTGCATTTATTTACTTTATTTAAATACGGTCACAGGCATGGTGGCCTGCTGACCTCAGCAGACCATAATCCCTGTGGTGGCAACCGATCGGAGAGAATCACAATTTGTGACCTACCTCATGAATAATAATGAGGAAGACCGAATTGCCATCGACTCTGATTTTGTGAACCGACCTCACAGTACATAAATGGGTGCCCAAAATCAGAATCGATTCGCAAAAAGCCTGTGCACAATTTTTAACCACTTTTTGCAAATTAATTCTTAGTACATCTACATCAGTACATCAGTTGCATTAAATGATGGTTACAAAAAACTGATATTTGCAACTAGATTTTTTCCTACCAGTACAGAATTTTACGATCTAACGTATGTACTATTAGGTTGGTTCCTAAAATTCCGATCCAGAATAGGTTGTAATCCTTCATAACTCATGAATTATATTGAGGTTGGTTGCAAACTGTGATTCAGTGTCATTGGTGGCCTGCTAGGGTCAGCAGACCACTATGTCACGGATTGCCTTTAAATAAAGTTAACTTTAAAAAAAATGCTGCCTGTTTTCCTTCGAAGAAGCAGTGCTACCTTTAAAACTTTGTTTAAAAGTTTTTTTGAAATTTGGAAATGAATCTTTAGAACACAGCCTACTCTCCATCAAAGTTTTTTGCATTCACAAAAAGGAAAGGGTCCCCAGGGGCATATACATGCACTTATGGATGAACAATGAAGAAATGGCTAGATTGTCAGATTGATGGATGTGACAAGTTTGACTGATAGAGGTAGAGTGGAAGGGAGGGAGAGATGGTTGGAAGGATAACAAAAAGATGGTGATATACATATGCAATATATGTATTCTTGTAATTCTGCACCCACTGTAAATCTTCTTACTGGTCCAAAAAGGTTTATGTATCTTTATTTCTTTTTCCAAGGTATGACCTTAGAGTACGGTATCTTCCAGAAGACTTTATTGAATCTTTTAAGAAAGACAGGACTACATTACTATACTTTTACCAGCAGGTGAGATTCAAGATTTTTAACAATATATTGACTGTAAGGCTTTTAGTAGTTCCAAAGTGTAGCTGTTTACAGTTACAGAACTACATTTATTATATGTAATTTGGAAATGCACAGCTAGTATGGTATTGTGATGTCATTGCGTAGCACTACTATTATGTGATAACAAGACTGCTCTGATGACATTTGTGTCCTAAGAGCATGGGTGTGATGTAATGTCTGAACGGGATCAGTTTATAAGCTGACCAAGGTAAGTACTTCCTTTTATCATAAAGTGATCACAGTAAAGCTAAGGTGCTACAACTGTACAAACGACTCATACACTGCATTAGCAAGATATGATTTATATGCATCATTGAATCCCTGACAGTCGACTTGCGTCCTCCTATCCAACAACGAGCTTCCCTAAGTAGAACACTGCGACGATTCTTCAACTTGGTCAGCTTCTCCAGCAAGGTAGGTATCAACCATAACCTGCCTGAAACAGGACTGATCCTACCACTTCTGAGGGAGGAGTTTCTGCCTTGACGACTTTAAGAACTACCTTCCCTTCTATCACTTCCTGTTTATAACGAAGATAATTGAAAAAGGAGCCACCATCCAACTCTAAGACCAAATCAACAGTGACAAACGCATGTTGCAGATGATGTCTACACAGCACATACATTAGCGATCATTGCCTCCAGGTCCTGCTAGATCTCGCTGCAGCCCTGATTACCCTCTAAGCTCTGATCAGCATCTGGGCAACATGCATGGGAACGAATGACAACAGACTAAGGTTGCGTTCCTCCTATGTCGCCAACCAACTCAATGGCGATTTCCATATTCCAAAGGGTACAGGTGGCTTGTGAAGTTCTTCAACGATTATTCCTATCTGCTGTGATCCTCACTTTGCATGTGGGTCTTCTCACTAACATCACAAATGTATAGTACTCTGGTGAAATCATATCTTAACCTGAAAGTCTCGATGGTCATCCGTTTATTCAAAGATTGCCTCTCCCTCACCCAGTACTGGATGTAGAGTGCTTACTTCAGTCTGAAATATAATTCATCAATCTTCTTTGCCAGCAGCACCACGTAAGCTACACCCTGGAAAGTTTATTTGGCTGGAAGCTTGAAAGTTTTTGTACTCCACCTCTGCACAAATGCAAAATCACTTCCAGTCATCATTTACAGTGGGTTCTGTACAAACCAGACTACCAACAAATCTCAGAGAGCCTGGTGCCTACTCTCCCATTTACTCAGAATAAAATCCTCTCTGCCAGTCTCAGACCGAAGAACAACCAGATGTCATGGTCCATATGAATGGTAGCAACAAATGACTGTAGTCTGGCCCCTTCAAACGACATGCGTAGTAAAGTGACGTTTATGTTTATGTTTATGTTTATTGATTTATATAGCGCTGAATCACCCATGAGGGTATCTCGGTGCTTGGAACTTTGACAGCGTAATAAGACCATGAATTAGAAGAGATACGTTTTTAACATCTTTCTGAATTGGGTCAAACAGGGACAAGCCCGTAAATGCAACTGCAAGTGATTCCAAAACACCAGAGCCAAGTAAGAGAATGCTTTGCCTCCAGTACGCGCCTTTTTTATCGTAGGGATAGTAATCAAAAGCTCCGAGCTGGACCTGAGTGATCGCACGGGGGAGTAAGGGGTCAGTTTGCAAGTCAAATACATAGGCCCTTGCCCTCTGATAGCATTGTAGATCATACAGCCTATTTTGAATTTTATTCTTTTTAATATAGGGAGCCAGTGAAGTTGATTCAGGAGAGGTTCTGAAGGAGTTCTAGCAGGGGCATCGACATTGAGGCGGGCAGCAGTGTTCTGGACTACCTGTAGTCTCTTCTATACTGGTTGACCTGCACTGGCTGCTTCCCAGGCCTATATTGCCATTAATATCTGCTGTGCCAACAATAAGGCAGTAACACCAAGTGAACCATCCCTCCTGCAGAGGACCTATGAGGCCAACGCAAGAAGTAGTAACATCCCCATCCTTGATTTCAAATACTGTGAAAGCGATCCGAAGGAAAGCCTTCTCTAGCTCTGGCCAAAGATGCCTGCACAGCATCCTTTGACACAATAGGAATGTCCACTGGCTGCTTTAGCAAGAAGCTCACATCATATCATTTCAAGGAGCACCCTATCCACCATGATTAGAAACCTATAATGCATTCTTTTAGAAAGATTCACACATTCTGAATATCATTTAAGAAAAAAAAGTGCATTTTTCTTTAGCTGAAGACCTACCATGTTAGTATATTTGTTGTCGAGCAGTGGACAAGGTTATTTCATGACCTTTGGTCCTTTGAAGCTAGCATGGTGCTAATCTACAATGCCTAGCCTAAGTGTGTCCATTTACAGCATAATGAGGTGACTAAGCGTAAGGGAAAATAAGTAATCATAGAATTACGTGTAACAAATGAATTGAAGAAAAGTAACATTAGAAACCCAAACTAAGTTACCCTTTTCCTTTGACAGTTACGTAATGACTACATGCAGCAGTACGCAACAAAAGTGAGCGAAGGCATGGCTTTGCAGCTAGGATGTCTCGAACTCAGGTAAGGATGGGCATTTACTAATTACTTTTGTACAGATTGTGTCCATTATGGTGCCAAGATCTAACAGACATATAGATAGATTTCTGGTAAGGCAAAAGCAATAGCAGGAGATTAAGTATATTTCCACGTTTTGCAGAGCGAATAGGCGTGAGGTATACCAGAGCACATCCTGTCTACTCCGCGGTGCATACAGGTGGTAAACCACCAATCGCTGCCTATTGGTTGTAAGACCTCCAGTGCTTAACCCACAGAAAGATACGTGCACACATACACCTGTTGCAGTCACTGGTTCTCTTAAAACTTTGATAAATTGATGACCGCTGAGGCTATTTTTAGTAAAAAAAATAATTAAGAAAACCTTTCTATGTAACTTTTTTAAAGCATTACGCCTACAATAAAATTACGAGAATTAAAATAAAAAGAATATATGGGCAAGCAAAACTGAATGATAAAAGTCTTCCATCACTTTTCATAATTTGGGCACTTTTCACACACATAACCACTGGAGGGTGAGAATTCCATTTGATGGGAACTGCGTTCGAGGAAGCATAAAGGGCTACAGGTTTTGGCAAGCAAAAACTGTCCTGAGGATTGAAGGATAACTTTGTATCACCAGTAGGAGATAACGTCTATCTAAAGAGACATCGGCTGCAAAACCACAACACATGAAATGCTTCTCATTTTGATCCAGTCGTATGATCCTACGTAACGTGTTATTTTCGTGTGCCTTCCCTCCCACAGCGATTGTGGTGTCCTTATAAAGGAGAATTCTACTAGCATTAAACATTATTCACAAAGGAGAATTTACCCCGCAATGGCTTTTCCATGATACCTTTTCCCCTCATTGCCTTTACAATGTAAAGCATTTATCACACATGCTTTTATATGCATGGCAGTGTATTTAACCCCTTCGACGCGGATGACAAAGCCAGCTCGTCATGGGCGTTACCTGCGCTGCGCGGATGACGAGCTGGCTTTGTCACGTTACGCGGGATTTTTAAAAATGCCGCGCACAGCGGGAAAAGCCGCCGCGGCGAAGCGGTTAAGGTCTGTGTGTATGTGTGTTTATTTATATGTATGTTTATAATAAAAATTTAGGGTGGGTCAAGGTATTGGCGGTAAGGGTGTTTAGGGTTATTATATGGCTATGGGTATACAGTGTTTTTAGGATTTGGGGTGGGTAGGGGTATAGAGTGGTAAGTGTGTTTTTAGGGCTTGGGGTGGTTTAGGATATAGAATTTGCCAGAATGTTTTTTGTTGTTTGTCCTGGCAGCATGAACTAAGTCTTGCCACACTTTATCTTCCGAGACTCTAGTCATCGTCTCTAATATTTGTTTGTGCTGGTGTCTGGCATTTTTGATTTCTGGTTGTGGGAGCGATCTAATGGCTTGCTGCAGTTCTCTTATGGCTTCAGCACATTCTTAATGAAACCAAGGTTTTACTTCTTTAACACAAAAGAGTTGGTTATGTATGACCTTTTTGTAAAAAAGCTCCTGCAACTTGGGGATTAACCCCTTCACTGCGGGGCTTATTTCCCCACGACACGGGGGGAGGGGGTGGCGAGCTTGGCTCGTCATGCTGCACGGTGGCGCAGTACTCATGACGAGCTGAGCTCGTCATGACCACGCCCGTTTAATGGAACACCCAGGACAGCAAGGGAATCATCCCCGCGTGGGCGTTCCACGGCCGTTATGAAGGGCTCAGGTGAGCTCGTCATGAGCACAGCGCCACTGTGCCTCATGACGAGCTGAGCTCGTCATGAGCACCGATGTGGTTTACTTAGCATGAACCTCTATTATGGGAATATTCTCTTCAAGGCATTCAACAAAATTTGCTGTGTGTTCCGTGAACCAATGATAGATCCCAGACATCAGATTCGAGTTGAGCACAACTTGGGGCCAAGAGACTCGACTGTGATTATTGGATAGCAATGGAAGAGGCACCTGTGTGTGATCCAGAACAAATGGTCTATCAAAGACAACTCCCTTAGTAGTAGTAATCAAGGAGTTATGATCACTATGAACGTGATTGTCGATAATCATATCCTCGAGTTAGGGCAATAAGTACAAATCGAAAAGAACATAATCAATGTTGCTCTGCTAGGCCCCTCTCTTAAAGGTCGGCGCTATCTCTGGGTCAGATCGAGGTCACCCTTTATAGTCTGTTAGGCCCCTACCCACCTCAATTTAGGTTAACTGGAGAGCTAGGTTAAAAAAATACCTAAGAGGGGTACCAGTTAGTTTAGGGATATCCCATTGTTTATCCTCCTACCCAGTCAGAGTATTAATGCTAGTGGAGGGCTCAAAGGCGGGATTTGAAATCACCAGCAACAATAATTTTTGCGTGCTTCTGCTGCAATTCAATAGGAATGTCCAACTGTGCTACAATTGGCGAATCTACAACAGCTGGTACCGATCTTATATTAGCATTACAAATTTCCACACTCAAACCTGTAGGAAACGTAAGATGAACTCCCATTAAATCATGGGAGTCAGCTTTCAGCATAGTTTGGGTGCAAGGCACAGATTTAATTGACAAAAAACAGTAACCCCCCAGAAGTACGACCAGATTTCTGAGGCGGTATGGCCTCTATGCTTTAGGTGGTAAAACCATTGAGATACACCTTATCAGTAGACCACGTCTCTTGGAATATACACAAGTCAAAGTTTTCTATATGAGAGCCCCATTCAGCTTCAGAGTTTTGAATTTATACCAGCCACATTCCAGGAGATGATGGAAGAATTGGCTAAACTCACTGTCTGGTTTATCCCGGGGCTAGTAATTAGCCTGGGTGTGTACATCTTGTTCTTCCCCATCGGACCGTTCTGGTGACTCAAGATCCAGGTGCCACACTTCCATCACTGTCTCAGGGGCAGCGTATAAACTTATTATTAAGCGGCACAGAAATGTAGTCATACTGGGTCAGGCCCAGTGGATAGCATTTAGCATGTATGATGTTGGACCTTATTAGGGTTAAGCATTTGCTCTTAGTTCTGATCCAGTGTATAACATTGTTAACTAGTGATTCTGAATCTTCGAACTTGATTGGGACAAGTTTGGGAACAAGGGTCATGTACACTACCTTACTGATCCCACCAGGTGCCACTGGATTGGGAGAGGAACATTCATAATAATGCAACATCTAGTCGATGGGTTCCCAGTAAAGCCAAACTACCTCAGTCGCGTAAATGGACATATGGGTAGCTAACGCAATAGCTCGCTTGGGGGGGGGGAGGGTGAGTGAGGGGCGTCACGATAAAGGGCTTTTGTTAATCAAGTTGGAAAGGTTGTTCTCATAAATATTAGTAATACGGGGGTTGGGCACTGGTAAAGTAGGACCCAACTTACCCCCCTCTGAGAAATCTAGGCTAATCGATTGAGCAGCAGTTGGGGTCGCTTTATTTACCTGTGTGGAGGGGACAGACATTTTGACATTGCCTGTGTCAAAATCATCAATACAGTGTTTGGGATTCCCCTTTTAGGACATTTGTAACTTTGGCAGGTTACAATTCTAGAAGTAAGCTTCCCGACTAAAAGTTTGAGTTCGCATAAGTCATGACGCAGGGAGTTTAGTCCATCACCCTCTGCAGAGAGTGTGTATCACAGGAATCAGTGGGTTGCACAGAGGCCAGTGTAACGGTCTGCTCAATATTTGACAAAGATGGAGGTGGACATAGGCAGGTTTCCTCTAGAGATGCATACTTTATTATGGCTGTGGATATTAGGGAATATAACATTTTTAGGCGAAAGAAGGGCATTTCCAGTCAGAGGTGACACAACAGGGACCGAGTTCTCAACAGTACCATTTGAGCCAGGAGTAAGTACAGATTTACCACCCTCAGTTGAACTTTCGCTGCCTTCCCTTGCCCTTTTGCATTTGAACATTGCTGTCACTGCCTTATGGTCAGGCTTAGGTGCCTTTGTGTTTTTTTTTTTCTTCAAATGGGCTCAACCTCTTCTATAACTGAATCCAGGTCGTCCAAGATACAGTTAGACCCACTGGTCTTTTGTATTTGCTTAGAACTGGAGAGATCTTCGCTAGAATCCAGTGCTTTGCATTTCCCCATTTTTAGGTTTACAAAGCAGTAGTCACTTGTAGCTAATATAAATGCTACCAAGTTATAACACTGGTCAGAGAACAATAGTTGCAATTTCAAAATCAGCAGAAGATGCACAAATTGGATACGTGGTGCATAAAGAAGTAATCTAAAGGCTGAGGCAGTTGAAAAAGAGTGGGCCCTGCCCTGTCTCTTCCTGCCACTAACAGGCACAGGACGGGCCCATGGTTCTGCTTGGCACGGCTCGTGCGTGCATCAGGTGCACTGGCAACGCCGATAGCACTGTGTAGTTCCAGAGGGGGGTAATCCTCATGGCACAGCAATTCTTGGGACTAGAAGTCCCCATATGCTGCACAACAGTGGGAACACAGATGGCTCTATGTAGCATGAGAGGGGGCTCTTTCCCTGGCCTCAGCTGTGAGGGCGCCTCCTTGGAAACGAATTCCTGGGACTAGGAGTCCCTCACGCTGCACAACATACCTGCGCAGGAGGGACACTGATGGCGGTATGCAGTGTGAGAGGTGGTTCCTTCCCCCTGGCCTCAGCTGCAAGGTCCCCTCCTGGGGTGGTAATTCCTTGAACTCGGAATCCCCGTATGCTGCACAATGGGAGCCCGCCATACACCATTTTCTTCTTGCAAATGTTGCAGTGATGTTATCAAAGATGTCATGGGAGATGTCATGACTGATGTAATATGTGAGGATATAGCAGTGCATGGTCAGGGCCTGAAATATAGTTTCTTGAGATAACTATAACTACTGAATTTCTATGGTTGTATGTGTGTAAAATATGAACCTAACTATAAAATCCCTGTAACCTTGTTTTTTTGGTGAATTTCCAAGGTTTTTATGCTATTTCCAAACTTTGTTTTTTTTTTAACGTAAAGTACTATTTAATTACCATATGTTAATCCAACTGCCTCAACACATGGCCAACCCTACGCTCCTCACGGCCTTTGGCCATGCACAGTGGGGAGGGGGGGGGTCTCCACAAGCATGGTCTGCAGCCAGGTCCTGTGGCCAACCCCCCATAGGCAGCCAACCCTCGGGCCCCTGGGTGTGTAAGTGGCTGCATGGGTTTGTGAGTGAGCGTGTCTCTAACTTTATGAGTGTGTATGTGGGTGTGTGAGTGTCTGAGTGCCTGTGAGGGTCTGTGAGTGGATGTATGAGCCGTTCTCTGGTTATGTAAGAGGGTGTGTGAATAGCTGTATAAGTATGTAGATGGGTGTGTGAGTGATTTTCTTGGTCTCTTACTGGGTTGTGAGTGGTTGTATTGGTGTGGGTGTGTGAATGGTTGTGTGTGAGTGCCTGTGTGGGTCTGTGAGGGGGCTTGTAAGTAGTCCTCAGGGTCTCTGAGTGGATGTATCAGTGACTGTATGTGTCAGTGAGAAGGAGTATGAGTGTCTGTGTGGGTGGGTGAGTGAATTTCTGGGTCTCTGACTGGGTGTGTGAGGGGTTGTATGGGTATGTAAGTGTGTGTGTGTGTGTGTGTGTGTGGTGGGTGGGTGTATGAGTGGGTGTGTAAGTGGCTGTATGGGACTCTTGAGTGGTGTGTGCATCGTTGTATGGGAGTGTTAGTGGCTGTGTGAGTGGTTTTGCTATATGGGTGTGTGAGTAGGTGTGTGGATCTATGAGTGGCTGTGAAAGCTGCTGTATTGGTGTGTTTGTGGCTATGTGAGTGGGTGTGTGATTCCTGTGTGAGTATGTGTGTGGGTCTGTGAGTGGGTGTATGTTTTTTTTTAATTTGAATCTAAGTCCTTCAGATCTGCTACAGATTCACATGGGTGGACACACTGGGTGTTGCAGTGGATCAGCAGATCTTCGCATGCCATACATAAAACATTTTGGACAATTTCTTGCCCATAAGAGGTCCCTCACAGACCCCTACACCAGTCACATGGAGTCAGCATCCCTCCATCCTGATGCCTTTATCTTATTTAGACTTTATTTCTCAGCCCCAGGAACCGTGTCCCAACTTTTCAGCCAGCCAATCACAGCATTGCTGTAAGCACATGGATTCCCGGATCCATCTTGTTGCCGCTTCCGTGGATCCGTACCTCTGGATATAAATACATCTTTTTTCTTTAATAACTCCAAAACTACTGAACAGCGCCCCCCCCCCCCCTCCGCCCCCCAAATCCCCTGAAAAATAGGCCAGGCCCCATGGTATAAGGTCCACATGGCCAGAATCTGCCTGGAGTGGGCAATGTAGCACTCTCCCGCATTCACTTAAGCCCATTCTCCAGGGGATGGGGTCCTCAAGGCCAAAATCAGCCCGGTGAGAGGGGGCCATGGCCCCCTCCCCTACTGTATTGTGGCTGGGCCCTGGGGGATGCATCAACTTGTAGAAACTCATGCACACACTCATATACCCACTCAGAGACTCACATACCCACTCAGAGACTCACACACCCACTCAGAGACTAACACACCCACTCACAGACTAACACACCCACTCACAGATCCACTCAGACACTCATGCACTCACTCGAACACCCAGTGAGACACTTATGCAGCCAGACCCATTACAGACAGTCACACACCCACTCATGCACCCATTGAGTTACTTACATACCCCCTCACGCACCGACTGAGACACTCATGCACTCACTCTCAAAGGTTACATCTTACAGTTAGGAAAAACATTTTTTTTAAAACTTTAGATATTCACCTAAAAAATCGAAGGTTACAGGGACATTATACTTAGTAATTTAAAACATGTTAAACTTAGAAATTCACTGAAGTGTGTATGTGTGTGTGTGTGTGTGTGTGTTTAACATACTTTAAATATACTTACCCTGTGTTTAGAAGCATGCCTGGTAAAGTCATATTCATGGTGAAGGCATGTGTTGGGAAGGCTCTGGTGTTGTAAATGCATACATGGCAAAGGCATGTGTTTTAACATCATACAACCATTCACGCCCACAGACCTCTCCACACTTATTTCATTGTGAAGCAAGTAATCTGTGGAATCGGTTACTACTGATACAGGCCCTATCACAATCTCTTATTTGAATTCCACATACACCTGAGCAGTTGTAAATATCCCAATGTTTTATCATAATGATGTTCTCATTGTATTCTTTTCTTCCTATAGGAGGTTCTACAAAGACATGCCACAGAATGCACTGGATAAGAAATCCAACTTTGACCTTTTGGAGTAAGTGCCATCTCACATTTTATGGATCACTTCTCAGTAGCAGCAGCCTACAACAGTTCCTGTCAAGGAACAGGTCTCTGCAATTCTGTTAATGTTGTTCCATTTCACTATATAGAATTACATTAACTGAGAATAAACATTGATGTCATTGTGGCTATTGAACTATCAAGTTTCTTTTAGACACAGAGCTGAATAATGACATGCATGGATTTCAATACTATACTTCGGCACCACAAAATGTATCTAGGAAAAAACGTCAATTCCTCACAGCATAAAAATTCAAATAAAATAGGGTCAGTAAGATCTGGGAACACAGTTAGAAATTGCAAACCATTTGTATCGTATGCAGACTCACACATTGTTAATAGCTGGAGAGGTGTGTAGGAAATATCATGTGTTTTGTCTGGTAATTTCCCACTTCTTGTGCATGACAGATATTTATTATGCAACATTGAGACTTGTCCAATTATATAGCCGTATAGTCTGCTGCCGAGGGCTAAGCCGGTTGTTAAAGGTTTTGAACCCGAGTTATGACCTATGATTAGACAGAGGGTCTTTATCCAATAGTATTTTTTTGTTTAGTATTTTTATTGAGGCAATTTAGCAATTCATGAACTTCAACAAAACAGTCCATTCACTAACTTAAGGACAGTAAGAAGAAAAATAATACAATATATGCTAACCTCTATAAAATGTAATGAGAAGAAAACATTGTAAGAAAAGAGTTAAGGAGAAAATAAAGTAAGAAGAGGGGTAGAGAGAGAGGGGTAGAGAGAGAAGAAGCGAAGAGGCTACAATCTTAAGATTATATAATAGTAAGAACTTCCTAAAAAAAACCTGTGGATTAATTTAGGATCCAATACAAAGAGTGATCAAATCAACGAGTTAAGCCTAACAGTGGTTTAAGCTTATTTATTGGAACAGAAAGATAAGTAAACTGTATTACATGTGTGTAAAGTTAAATAACAAGTCAAAGGTTCCCACAGTGTTGTACCTTAAACTGCTAACAGTGTAGAACGGAAGCTGTAGCGATACAATTGATGGTTATGACACACCATATTCCACCACTGTTGAAGGGTCTGATGATTTCCAAAAAACGCAATTACCTTTAAGCCAACTGCAAGCAACAGATCAGCTAGTTTACAAAGTATTTTATTCTGTGGCCAAATTTGAACCCTAGTGACGTCTCCTATTCTTGTCCATACCCTGTACCCAAAGATAAGACAGCTTAGGACATGAAAAAAAACATGTGACGGTAGGTTTCCAGGGTTATTACAATGCCAACAGGTGTACTGCTTAAATAATTTGACCTTAAATAAATTTACTGGTGTATGTTATAGGCTTTTATAGAAATAATATTGTATTTGAGTTTGGCATGGCGAGTGGTAGAATGGATTTTTCCCCATATTGTCTGAATGATACAGACTGGAAAGCAAATCAGATTCCGATATTCGCTCCAACTTTGATTTGGGTCTGTAAGAAGGAGTTTTCAATCTTCTTTTGCCAGACAGGCTTCTCATGGAATCCAGATAAGATTAAAAGCCTAGGGCTATTATATTGCAACAATCTCAGAGACACACTTAGGTCTAAAATGGAAGCCCTCCTTGAAAAGATAAAAAAAAATCAACGCAGGGCTGGTCACCCTTATACCTGTCATGGTGGGGTCGCCTTGACACAATCAAAATGATGCTACTTCCTATCATTAACTTTTTTCTCATGATGCTAGCAATAACATTTATAAAGTTTTATCCAGATTCTTGTGGCATGGGAAACCATCTTGTAACTCCCCACAGCGCCTAAAATTCCCTAAATACTTCGGAGGGTTTACCTTCCCTGATTTCTCTTATTATCACAAAGTATGTGGTTTTATATGTGTTTTTTTATTCATTTGCCTCTCAATCTAAACTGTGTCTCTACTCGGAGCTCGCTCTTATATTTATGTTCTCTCATACAAAGATACAGCGTATGTCCTACGTTCCCAAGTATTGGATGCCGGCAGTCATAGCACATTCCTGTTCTCTTTTTAAACCATATTTGGTAGCTCACCTCTCTTCCTTTGAGCAGTTTGTGTATAGTCCTATTTGGTATAATAAAAGGATCACAGAAAATAACAAACCTCTTTTATGGCGAAACTAGTTAAATTAGGCCCTTTTCTATTTTTTTTGCATGCACTTCTCAACAACAATGTTATTAGTCCCTTTGATACTCAATCACTTTTTTCTGTTTTTCTCGGAAATACCTCAAGCAGTATCAGCTATTGGAAACAATGTTGGCTCCATTTCTGGCCCTTTCCCTACTCTTTCCTCCCAGGGACAAAGTACAACACTTTCTCACACTAATATCACCTCCCTCTCCTAAGCTTCACTAATTAAGCAATTAGTTTAAATGAGGCAGAAGGGCTATAAGGCTATTAGAACACTCTGCTATCCAATGGTAGAATTTTCTCAATTAATAAGGGAAATACAGAAAGACAATTAATGTTGGAGCAGAAGGCTCATCCCAGCCATTATCAGCCCGGAGCTACTCAATTGTCTTCTATGGAGGTTTCAACATTCCAATGTTTTAATATAGCCTTAAAGCACAACTTAGCAGGCTCTACTGGGCATTAAAGGCCTGCTCCAGTGTTAATGGCCTGAGCCAAAGGCTGAAAAAGTAGAGTTGCTTGTGTGAGAATTCTTTATCCACCCTAAAGGGTAGAAGAGAATACATTTTTACAGTGTTATGTGCAAAGTCTGAAACATGAAGCTCATCCATTGGGCAAGATATTGTTCACTCCTTTGGGGTGTGAACAATACAAAGACACCGAAATTTGAAGCTTGGGCACTTGCATGGAGGTAAAAGAGGGCTCAGTATATCATAGAGTGCCTGAAGACGTGGCACAGAAGTAAAAAGAATCATGTACACATTATTTGCAAAAAAACGTGCAGAATGTTCTGGGGTCTTTCTAATGGTAATTTCATCAGGTCATAGTCGAGGATGTTTCTATCCTTCAAAGACAGCTTAGTCCTGTGAAAAGAAATACTTCCATGTGCATTTCTCTAATCAGTGATGTAGTTATTTGTTAATACATTTTTAGATGCATTGTTTTATAAAGCCAGTGGCACTTTCTCAGCAGAGATAATGGGTGAGATTGTTGTATGTAAGTACTTTTATTGAGAAATTACATTTTATCAGCTAATGTAATTGAAATGAGAACAACATGTATCAGGTTTCCTGTGTGGAATTTCTAGTTTGCAAAGGACTGACTCAAGTTGCTGTAACATCAATAGATGATACGGCATTAGTTCTTACGTTTATTATTTCTGGCTTGTAGGAAGGATGTAGGTCTGGACCTTTTCTTTCCAAAGCAGATGCAAGAAAGTTTAAAGGTAAGTCATAAGTATGGCACTAAAGTGAAGCATGTTGTACTCATACCCTGTTACCATGGTAATATAATAATAAAGTGAGTAATACCATTTATACAACACAGTGAATAACTGCCTTCATTAGGATCAGGGGGGGGGGGGGTTGTTTTTGAAATCCCCCTTCACTAAGTAAGGGGGATTCGAGAGGGGGGGGGCAGAGTTGGTATTGTATGATTTTGAAATTCCACTTCATTATGTGTGCTATACAAGCTATACAAGATGTTATGTTATGTTATCATCCATTTATAGCGCGCACGGCTATTTGGAAGTGTCCCGGCGCGAAAGCCAAATGGAAGAGAGAGAGATGGACAGACCAGACTGGAAGATTATTTAAACGGCAGCCTTTTCAGATGTTTTTTGAACAGTCTGATGTCTCCGGCAGCGACGGCTCGTGGAGGGAGTTACGGTGGGGCAGGAGGGTGGGGAGGGGGAGGGGCAGGGTGGAGGTTGCTAAAAACCGGCATATGGATAATTGCAGGTAAGTAAACAATTTAATTAATAAAACGAATTTCGTAGCTCGCACTGCATTGCATTTTGCGATGCAAGGCGCACTACGAAATTCGTTTTATTAATTAAATTGTTTACTTACCTGCAATTATCCATATGCCGGTTTTTAGCAACGTCCACCCTGCCCCTCCCCCTCCCCACCCTCCTGCCCCACCGTAACTCCCTCCACGAGCCGTCGCTGGTCTCCGGTGTTCCGCAGCTCAAAGGGCAGGGCATTCCAAGCCAGGCTGCTCTGATACACTCTCGCCAGGCGACACCTGGGAACCAGTGCAAGGCATTGGCCAGTACCGTAGCTGTCGGGCGGCACATAAAACGTGAACCGACTGCTTAGATAGGGGGCATGTTGTTGATTTAGAAAATTCAACAGAGATTTTACTGAAAATGATGCAGTAAATTGCTGCACAATTTAGTCTTGCAGGATGTGGGCCCAGAATATCACCTCCTCCCACTCCCATAGAAGATGTATTAGGGCATCATCAGATTTGAAGTGGGCCACACTCAGAAACAGCCATGCTTGTATGAGCCTGTTATGCTTGGTTTGGGCTTTCATGGGATCACATTTCAATGATATTTGTGGGCATCAATGTAATCTTGTGCCCACCAAATCAGGACTACTTTCATGATTCACAGGATCAGGCTTTGCGTAATTACTATGGAAAATTCACAGACGGCTTAGGAAAGGTCTGCTTCCATGAGGAACCTTTCTGCATGAGTAGATTAACCACAGCTTGGAAATATAGTAGTTGGGGTGTATTTTCATGTTGGCCGCCATGCAAAATGTTTGGAACTCTCACAAACTCAAAGCATTTTAAGTTTTACAATCATATTGCAGATCCTTTTACTTTGTTTGTTCCACCTCTCGTAAATTCATTTAGTAAAAGATAGGAATAAGTTTGTTTCTTGAGTGGGGAAAAGTATGGAACACCCTGTGAAATGAAGGTGTAATGGAACGGATTTCTCCAAATGGAAATAAGGCACATCTGCGGTAGTTACTCCTGCAGAATGTCAGCACGTGGACTCTTCATAATATTACAGGACAGTGAGAATGCACATATATAATACATGGGAGATGTAATCCCAGAGTAAAAGGCCATCTCCAATTTGCTTAACCCCTTCCATGCTGATGACGGCCCCCAGCCGTCATGCATCACGGTGCTCGTGTGCTGATGACGGCTGAGGGCCGTCATGAACCCGCCCACTCTTAAAAAGGGCCGCACAGGCGCAGAATCGCGGCCGCGCCCAAGGGGTTAATAGATGTTACTTGTGACTTCTCTAATCACCTGTAATAAAGAAATGACATAGCTGCTCAACTGTAATAAGTTATTACAGTTGGGTTGTGGTGTCTCAGTGCCTTCTGCCAGAGCCAACAACCATGTATAAAGGCAGGCCAAGGAGCATATTTACTGCTGTAGTTTAAACAAGGAAAATGAAAACTAGCTTTTTCTTTTGTTTGCTGAAAAGAAAAAGTGATCAGCAGAAAAGAGATACCTGTGTCTTTGAGTACCATTGATTTGGGTAACAATAAACATGTGTTATTCAGAGCCAAGATACCCGTGGGTGAACGTGCGCTTTACAAATACACATTATGTTATGTTATCAGCAGAAACGAGATACCTGTGGTAATACGTTTATTTTTTTACATGCTATCGGCCATTAGAAGAATCTTTGCATGTTTCCTCGATTTCTGAGGAACAGCGTTTTTCATCTGCCTTATATTAAACTAATGTTAATATCTTTTTTGCAAAAGTTGCTAACTGCTTTTTTGATGTGTTTAATTTTGCACTACTGATTTTGCTTGGCTTTTTCTTGTCTGTAGTGTACATGAAAGTGTAAAGACACCAAGGAATTAAGTGAATTGAAGGAAGCGTGATGTTGTGATCATTTGTTGTAAGGAATAATGTAGCTCCTGCTGAACAATAAAACTGATTTCCATAATCTTCGACCTCATTTGTGTATATGGTCATGGAACTTCTCTGTGACTTGCAGTATCCTCGTAATGTATGTCAGGATAAACTTTATCCCATATATATATATACATTGACTTGTATGCATTACGGGAAACATCCTTAACAACGATGATTTTATAACGACTTACCTGAACAACGAAGCTGGAACCACGACTTTCAAAAACCACGACTTTCCTTAAGCACGACTTCCCTAAACCACAAGTCTCTCCGCTCCCCTCCGCTCCTGTATAACGTCACTCCTCAGAATTAAGGGATCATTAGGGGGTGTGTGGGGGGTCTCCCCCCCCAAAAAAAAGGATAAAGAAAAGAAAAGAGCTAATGGTATGCGTTGTCAAAGCATACTAACATAGTACATTTAGATCCGTTTTTAAAAAAAAATTTTTTACGAGTGATTCACGCAAGAAGTATTGTAATTACAATAGTGCCATCTAACGGCCAAACACGAGATGTTTCATTTCGTGGTTTAGGAAGTCGTGCTAAAAAAGGTGGTGGTTAAGAATATCTCGTAGTTAGGCTTTCGTGGTTAAGGAAGTCGTGGTTTAGGCAGTAGTTGTTTAGACATACAACCATGCATTACTGTTCAAATTGTTTAAAATCCACTGAAAGACACACCGTCCCCATGTGTAGATTTCTCCACAATGGAGAATTCTTCACATCCGAAGTAGTGCCCTCTGAGAATATCACATGACCTTCCCAGGAATACATATGAAAACATGCACCTGGTGCAGCTCTCCATGCATATTCCTGAAAATGTTTGTGAAATCCAGACCGCAGTGCAGATTTACAACTACCTTTGTGAATCTGTCTCCTTCGTTTCCAAAGACTGGGTATGATTGCAAGTTAGTGTTGCTTTATTTTGTTTTTACTGAAAATGTTGTGTATGTTGGAGTGAAGAGCAACACAAGTATTTCATCACTCCTACATGTATATGCATTGTTATACATTGCTTTTCAGCCCAAGCAGTTTCGCAAAATGATCCAGCAAACCTTCCAGCAGTACGCCTCACTGCGCGAGGACGATTGCATCATGAAGTTCTTGAACACGCTTTCCAGCTTTACTTCTATTGACCAGGAAACCTACCGCTGTGAATTAACGGTATGTCCGTGCAAATCACCAGTTACTACCAGTAATGGCTGTTGTAGCAGTAATAGCTGATTGTTGCTTGCTGTGCCGATATAATACGTATCGTTGTTGTAAATGCCATAATTGTTGTTTTTGTGATTATTTTTATAAGAATTATTGTTGATGATAATCCTAGAAATTTCTGCCTTGGATATGTGGTATATTCTTTTCTTTTTCTTCTGTTGAAATTTCGAAACGATTTTTTTTTATTGTTTTAATGTGGAAACAGGTTTCAGAAGTGGCCTGCAGTTTGTGGTATTGACATGGTGATTAGATGGCAAATTTACTAAGGATTAAAATTAAAGCTATAAATTATGTAAAACATTGCATTATTAATAATCATACTTTACTAAACCTTTATGTGTATATATTTGCTTGTGATAGATATGTAAGGGACACATGTTTTATGGTATTCACATCACAATATTTGTGTTATGTATTTATTTACCTGATTTTACATGTGTGTAATGTATCCATAGCATACACCTTTACCCATATCAAGGGTTGGGAGAACAATTCCTTGTACTCTTTACAGCACAGACATAACATGTACCTTCATGCATGTAAATCACACTCATTGTTGGTGCACATAAGTCATGAACTTTTCCAGATGTAGATCACTCTTCCAACTGAATGCAATTGTCAATCTACCTTTATGAGTTTGGGGGCACTGTCCTGCTGGAATTCCAAGGTACTATATTGTTGGGGCCCTCTACTTCCTGATGCATTTCTGACTGTGATCATGTCAGATTCAATAGGATCCCACAGAGGCTGTGTGCAAAATTGCAGTCAGCACCGAATGCAGGTTTCCTTTTGATCCAAGGTGCGAGAATCCTCTTTCTACTGAGAGCACTAGGGTCGCAGTTCATTCAAGGTTTTAGGTATCTTATAAGTGAGTAGGTGACGCAGAACCTGATGACTTGATGGATGGAGTATTAGACAAACTTAGATTTCTCCATAATCAATAGACAAGAGCATATGTACTAGGATTATCTGCTCTCCATCCTGTTCCTGCCCGGTCCCTCTTTCCAATACCTTCTGTCGAGACCCCAGCGCTTTGTCGCACTCTTATGATGGGATAAAGCACATTACATATAATTGGCTTACCTATCTGTGACATCTATTACTGTGTCTTTCTTTTTTAGCAAGGATGGAGTGTTACAGTAGATCTGGTTATTGGTCCCAGAGGCATCCGGCAGCTTACGAACAAGGAGGCGAAGGTAAGTGAAGTGAAGGGGGGTGAGTGGAACATATGATATGAAAAAGGACTGGGCTTTAAGGGAAATACAAACACATCTAGGCAGGGGACAGAAAACCGAATACATACCAGGCAATGCTGCTCATTTGTAAACATTTACAAATAAATGGAAGGCCTAGAACAGCACGAGGACTGCTAATGGCCAATGTAGTGAAATTAGCATGTAGAAATATCAGATATCATTAAATATGCAATCATTGGATTACCTTTTTGTTTCACGTTAGTATCATGTAGGATTGTGACATCATGCTCATAATCAATGAATATGTAGTTTTATTATTTAGGGAGGCCCCAGCTGGCCTCCATTATATTTGGGGTGTGATTGGTTCCTGTGCTGAGGGTAAAGTGTTCTCTTAAGAAGTGTGCCTTCACCTCTCTTCTGCAGTGCAGGACGGTGGGGCAGTTCTGATGTTGGGGAGGGAGGCCTGAAGCACTGTTTAAGTGAAGTGCACAGTATGTGCTTGTAACTAACACATGACAACACATTGTTGAAGCATTTGGTTTCAATGCTTTCTTTACACTTGGCAGATGACAGAAGAGAAGGGTTGCTCATGTTTGTTGGAAACTTAAGCACCAGGTTGGGGCAAGAATGGCACTACGTTTAGTAAATCTGGCCAATTACCAGAAGGGTTCGGGTTATAAAATGCCACTTTGCTTAGGACACTGGCCTCAGCCCTGACTGGAGAATTCAGAAATATCTCAGTGGGTTGTTCTCCCACCATAGGGATTGTTGCTTAATGTACAAGTTTACAGGTCTGATTCAAAGAGGGGACCCCTCTGCCTCCCATCATCACCACCATATTTGTAGCCGGTTTGTGATGCCAGGCGTGTACACCAGCCTAAGGTTTTCGTACCACTCTTCAGCATATATTTTCAGCACAGTTGCTGTATCCAAAGAGCCCCCAGTGTTGTACGAGGCAACCTAAAAAGCAATAGATAAATACAGTTGAAAAATGAATGTTAACCTTTGATAGATTGATATAAAAGGGTACCAATTTCAGTAAAAATGTAAAAAAAAAGTGATTATCTCTCAAACAATCAAAAAGGTCTTTAAGTACACATAAAGCTAACACTGCTATAGTCGACAGTGTTACCAGGGCGGGTTAGCCGGAATATAGACACTTTTATGGCAAATAGTGGTAATTCAATCAAGCCTAATAAAAAAAATCACTCTAGACAGCCCTGCAGAAATCTACCTTGTATAACACAAAGGCGTCCTCTTTAAACACGTTTGTCCTGATGTTTCAACTGAATCTTTGGGCTTCATCGGGGTTTTTATCATTCCAAAGTAATTTGGACAATTATGAAGGACCCTTGATCAGTTTTACCAGCTGCCTCTGTGCTTTTCTCCATTATTCCAGGTAATTAATGAGGCAGTCCACACCTCAAGTGCCCTCTGCATGCAAGCGAAATTGTCTAATGTAGTTTCCTCAGTGAAGGTTTCAAACATTACGGACCTACAATTCAGCGCTCTGTGGGTTTATTCCAAATATAATTCAATAAATGCAAATATCACTATCAATTAAAGAGCGTTCGTTATCAACTGTTCACGATATGTTCACAAATAAAATGTGATGCCAGTTCAGTAGTTGTCTTTATAAGTAGTAGATACTCTAATAGAAACTCTCGCATCATACTGTTAGTGTGGCCCCAATAAAAGGTTTAAGCTTGAAGGTACATAGATCTCTCACCTGGGAAAAAACTTAGCTATGGAGAAAAAGAAAATTCTGATGCCACCGCGCCATACTTGAGGAAGGCAGGGAGGGGAAAAACATTAAAACACGTTCACATACTCCCTGAACAGTAAGACATGATTGGATTTATAAAAATGGTCCACAGTCACCATTTCAAATTTCTTTCTGACAGCCTACCTGCCTAGCAGAATTCAAGCAAATTAAATCCATCAAGTGCTCCCCATTGGAAGATGGCAAGGCGCTTCTTTTGGTGACCGTAACAGGAGCCCCCCAGGTAAGTTGTTTACTTTTATGTGGCAACCCAAATGCTCCTCTGAGGAGAACATGTGCACAATTGTAAAAATACACCAAGGATCATAATTTATTTATTTTTAGAATTATGAAGAGTGGGAACAGGGAGCGCATTCTAACATCTTCCCTATGGGGATGACATCAGAATACTGGGCATAATTTGGGGGAGTTCATTTACATATTCAATCAGGAAAAAAAATACAAGGGAGGGACAAAATACCTGAGTGTGAAAGGGAAAGAAGTAAACTGCCTTTACTATGAAGATACTTATGTTGTAAACTGGGTACTTACACCACACATTCTTGCATTGTAAGGAATCTAATTTGGGACCCGAGTATGGAGTTGGAGTTATGCTGGCTTCTGTTCAGGAAGCATTGTCAGGTCCATGGCTTGCCCTTGAGGGGGGTGGCACAATGTGGATCCTACTACCAGGATTGTGAGACCACTAGTAATAAAAATAACAATAGTCTGTTCCACTTTGATGCCCCTCTTCATGGACGTGTGACAGAACACTGTAAGAGAAATACCTTCTTTGTGGCTGGTTTTGTTTTGTTTTGCTATTATGCCCCCAAATGTGGCAGTTTCCAGCTATATGTTATAAGTATATAGCCATAGGGGAATGAAGACTGCAGGTCGACTCAGAAGGTAGCCCGATGTGTCTTCTGTTGTGTGTATTTTACATATGTTGTTATGATGTCATTAACAAACATCTTTTTAAAGCCCTTAGCTATTAAAACCACCTCCCTGGCCGTGGCTGAGAATATGGCTGACCTGATCGATGGGTATTACCGGCTACAAAATGAAACAGAAAAGACCCTCATAACCAGTCTCAATAAAGGTGAGGAAATACGGAGGCTGCCTGTGTGTGCTGGTTTGTGGTTAATGTGCGTAATTTGCACCATCAACAAATCAGCATCTGACTTCATGGACAGTAGTGGTGATGTGCGGACAGAGGGCTGAGACATAAAAAGAGACCATCAACACATGTTGAGCACAACTATTTGCCTGCAGTCCTTGCTCAGCAAATGGGCCTCCACACCCTACTGTATGTCATCACATTGGAAACAATCATTGGTAACCTTGGTGATTGAGCATCCTTTGAGCCACCGAATCATGGTCTGAAGACCCTGAGAAATAATGAAAGATGTTCCATGGGTTTGATGACTCCTCACACGCCTTGTACGGGCGTGTTTCCTTTGCATGTCCTAATTATGGATTCGTCATTTAACTCATGGTGAAAAATCCTCACTTAGATAAGTCAGTGTATTTACACATTTGGAAATATAAAATAGCAATCAACATCAATAACTTATGATCTGTGAACATGTTATTTCCTTCCTTGGTTTAGGTTTCGTTCGATAAGGCCTTGCCCTGTGCTGACATAACCCACATTGAAACCCTTCCGTTGTCCACAGTAGTCCAGTGCAGGGCCTTGGCGTTGAGTACTCTATATATGGCTTTTGGCGGTGTGCAGAGGAGGTTGGGCTCAGGGCCTTGCTGAAGGACCTTCTACATGTCCATAGAGCTCATAGTTCTTGGCCTTGACCATGGCACATGGGTTGCCCTATTTTTTTACATTTCTTTTTAAATCCAAAGATCTAAATCCATGTAACCCAAAATGGCACTGTGGATCTGTGTCTAAGACTTAGTCCTCGAGCACCATGAATCCAAATCGAACTGCATTCATACAAAGTCTACTCTGGGCATTTGCAAATTTGCAGGCTGGATCATGTGTCCATTGCAAGAACTTTTTATTCTTGTCTTTTTTGGAGAGCACTATCTACCACTCTGTTCCCCGTGGATCACTCACATTCCATAATTGTGGCACCATCAACCATTTGCTGTTACAGCTAGACATTCCGACTGCAAGTAAACAAACGCTCCAGTTTAAATTCAATGCGGCTGAATCAAAAGACTCATGTTATTCAGTATTCAATATGCATATCTGACTTTCTGTTCGTCTGTCTGTCTATATATCTATCTGTCTCTCTGATTATCTATCTGCCTGTCTGTCTTCCTTAGCCTCCCTGCTTTCTCTACACATTAAGTAAAATTAGAAATTAATTAATATTTCCAAGACGCAAGAAGTCTGATTTATCCTAAGTTATACTGAATATCTCTATTCAACATCATAAACATATATGAATCGTACGCATTTCACCCAGTAAATGGTTAAATAATGTCTGAAATTTCACTTAATATCTTCTTTTTATAGATCAAGACAAAAGGATCAGTCTGCCACAGATTCCGTCACAGTAAGTACACCCCAATGTTACAGTCAGACAGCAACACACATCTGTGCAGACTTTTTATTGTTGATGGATGATTTACCAATGCACAGCATTGGCCAATGATGCTTTTATAAATGACTATAGTGACAACAACAAATAAAGTATTTGCATGTTGGTTATTGTTAAAATATATATATGTTTTTTCAAGATTCACTGTTTTACAATTTTTCTGTTTAAAATTGTGTGTGGTAAGGTAGGTTTGCAGTGGAATAAAAGGAACAACAGTAAATGGAATTTATTCACATGTATATATCATGCAAATCACTCTGTAATATATATAAGGTCATTAATATGAGTTCATTCATTAGAAGGATAATCAATCACCAATATATGAACAAAAAAGCTGTATGTGTCTCTCCTTTTCTTTGGAAAATATATTTGTTCCATCAAAACATTGACAAGGTGCTGCAGTCAAGTGAAATAGTGCAGATGGCGCAGTGCTCAGAGAGGTGAAAACATGCACAACAAATATTCATGCACATTAGATTCCTTAGTTGGATACCAATTTTCTAGTCATGATAAAACCTACAATGAACAATCCAAAGTTTCCTCATTGATGAAATCTAAATCCAACCCAGGACGTGTGACTCGCTATAGTTCGGCAGGTCTCCCAAGGTCAGTAGCCATCTGTCTATGATCCTCTAAAACTCCACAAGAATCGGTGTGAATTCAAATATGTTCTGTTTATGATCCATAAGATTCCAGTTGAGAAGAAAGCCATAGTCCATACAGATTGTCAGTAACAATGTAGCCAACTGGTGTTACTGGAAGTCTGGGTGATACAAAGTCTGAATGATTTGTAGCAAGTCTGCACCTCCCAGAACAACCAATCTGTGGTCGTGGCGAACAAGCGCGGCTCAGTACTCGTCGGTAATCTCTGCAGCGTTCAGATCGAAATCCGCCAGGTCATTTCAGAGGAGTTTTGGTTGTGGATATTCCGTATCTTAAGATTTGACAGATACTTGTGTTTTTTTTTTTTTTTTTTAAATTTTTGAAAACCTTTATTGAGACCAGAACACACAGCTATTCAGCCTGACATCCCGGAGGCGAGGCAGCAAGAGTAAAGGAGACAAATAGTGTCAAACATTTAAGTCATAATCATCAAAGGTTAATTTTATGATATAAAAACAACAACAAGCGCCCGGGGGCGCGAAAGTGGCAGTGTATAAAATGTGACGCTGGGTGTCAGGGATGGGTAGGGGATAAGGCAGGAAAGCTCTCAAGAAAGACAGATAACAGAATGGGAAGGAGGGGGGGCGGGGGAAGACATCAGGAGGAAGAATCACATGAAAGCTCAGTTGGCGTCACAGGTTAGGGAGAAACGGTACCCTGTTGAGCAATTGGTTCAGGCGGTAGACACACATCCCCCCTATATTCGTTCCACGCTCCCCAAATTTTCATCCAAGTCCGAGGTTTCCCTCTGGCCACATAGACTGTCTTCTCCCTAAACATACACCAGTCCATGTTGGCCTTCCACTGCACCAGTAGAGGGGCCTCGTTCGCGCCCCATCTCTGGGCTATGTCCCTCTTCGCCACCATGTTCCCCAGGGTAACCCACCTAGTCTGTGCAACGTTGTGGTCGGATGGCTCCCATACATTCAAGAGGCATCGACGGGCCTCCGCCTGGGAAGCCACGCCAGTAACCTCCGCCATCACTCGGTGGACCCTTCTCCAATAGGAGGCGATCACCGGGCAGTCCCAGAGGATATGTAGGAAAGTGGCGGGGGCCCCACAGCCCCTGCGGCAGAGACCGTCAGGTGAGAAACCCATACGCATCAATCTGGGCCCAGTCACGTACACCCGGTGCAAGACCTTGAACTGTACGAGGCGAAGACGGGAAGAAATGGCAACCTCCTTAGGAGAGGAAACCGCACTCTGCCAATCCTCGTCGTCCAACTCAAGGCCATCCGCCACCCACTGATCTCTCAAGCCAAGGAGGAGGTCTGTGCGTGTATTAATCAACTTCTTGTACGAGAGGGAAATTGCACTGTCTGGCATATGCCCATCCAGGATCCTGTCTTCCAGCGGGGAACTTTCAGGAATGACGCCGTCCGGCGGAGTGGCCGAGACCAGCGCGTGTCTCAGCTGAGCATAACGGAAGAACTCCGTCGCGCTCAGCTGGTACTCAGCTTGCAACTGGGGGAAGGTCTTAATCAAACCTCTAGAGAGCATGTCCTCAACCCTGCTGATGCCAATGAGGTCCCACCTATCAAAACCCTTGGTGTGCCACAGTCTACCCAGGATGTCGGAGTCAAAAAGGGGGGTGAACCTCGTAAGTCTGCCCTGCCATCCCTGCGCCTTGGTAACCGCTTTCCAGGTGCGAACCGCCGTTCGGGTGGGACCCGTTAGCTTGCGGTCAAAGGATTTGGAATATAGGGCACGGTAGTAATTACCGCCGCCCGTCAGCCACCTATCCATGGCGTAGCCGGGGTTCACCACTGGGCCATAGAACCCATGGTTCAGGGCAGCTAGCTGCGCCGACCAATAATACCGGCGCACGTCGGGGAGGGCAATGCCCCCATCGTACCAAGGGAGCGTGAGTTTGTGGAGGGCGACGCGGGGGCGTCCCTCCCAGAGGAGGTGACGAAGAAGGCCTTCGATCTCACGGAAGTAGCGGGCTGGGACAGGGTCTTGCGCGTTTTGTAGTGCGTACAGGAATCTGGGCAGGGCCATCATCTTGAAAAGGGCGGCACGGCCAAGGAGGGAGAGTGGCAAATGGCGCCAGCTGTCGACATCACGTCGCAGCCGCTGAAGGGGGGGGAGCAGGTTGTTGTCATACCGGAGCTTGGCATTGCCGGAGATGTATATACCCAAGTATTTGAAACCGCGCGAAGCAATCTGAATACCGCAGCCCCTAGGAAGGCGCAGGGTATCTCCTTTGAGGACGTACAGAGATGACTTGGCCCAGTTTATAACCAGGCCAGAGTACCGCCCGAAGATTTTGATGACGTCACAGGCCACAACAAGGGATCTGCCAGGTGAAGACAGATACAACAGAATGTCGTCAGCGTACAAGGAGACCCTGTCCTCAAAGCCAGGGGCCCATTTGATACCCCTCAAGTCGGGATGTGAACGCAACAACGCTGCAAGAGGTTCGAGAGCCAAGGCAAACAATAGGGGGGACAGGGGGCAACCCTGTCTGGTACCGCGACGTAGGGGGAATGGCGCCGATAGGCGGCCATTGACTGTGACATTGGCCATCGGTTCCGCATACAGGAGCTTCACCCAGCTAACGAAGACGGGTCCAAACCCGAGCTTGGCCAGAACCGCCCATAAGTAGGGCCATTCGAGCGAATCAAAGGCCATAGTGGCATCCAGGGACGCCAACACAGCCGGCTCTTCAAGAGTGTGGGCCCGGGCCATGACCCCATGAAGGCGGCGCAAGTTCAGGGCAGTGTTACGGTGGGGGATGAATCCAGATTGATCGGGGTGCACGAGATCGCCAATGACTCCAATCAAACGATTAGCCAAGAGTTTGGCAAGGACCTTGGGCTCCGCGTTAAGGAGGGAAATAGGACGGTAAGAACGACAGACGTCCCGTGGTTTGCCCTCCTTGTGGATGACCACGATGGTGGCCAATCGTTGGTCCAGGGGGAGAGAGCCTCTCTCAAAGGATTCCAGGAACATCTTACGGAGATGCGGGGAGACTGCGTCCGAGCGGATTTTATATAGTTCCACTGGTATACCTTTAGGCCCGGAGGCCTTACCGGAATTAAGTGAACGGATCGCAAGATCAACCTCGTCCGCGGTGATGTCCCTATCCAGGTCATCTCTTTCTTCCTCGGAAAGACTGGGCAGGTCAATATCGGAGAGGAAGGCCGTCGAGTCCGCCTCCGAAAAGTCCGAGGCAGACTCATAGACCCCCCGGAAATAGTCTGCGAAAGAGTCCACGACGGCGCTGGGATCCGTAAGGATCGCACCGTTGTCACCAAGAAGCTCCGGCACCACCCGGCTGGCCATCTCCCTTCTGTCAAGCCAGGCCAACAGCTTCCCGGCCTTGTCGCCCACATCGTAGATGCGACCTTGCTGTTCCTTGGCCAGGACAAGAGCGGCGTTAGTGGCCAGGGCGTGATACTCCGCTTGTTTCAGCGAGAGATTGTGAAGGACCAAGGGGTCCGGATTGGATCCCAGTTGAGCCTCAAGGAGTAACACTTCCTGCTCAATAGTCAGCATATTGGAGTCTCTGTCACGACGGGTAGCAGCGATGAGTGCCTGGGCCTCGCCCCGGAGCACCGTCTTAAACGCTTCCCACAGTGTAACGGCCGACTCCACCGAGCCCACATTCTCGGAGAAGTAAAGATCAATGGACTTGGCCAGGAGGGAGCGGGTCTTGAAGTCACGGAAATACCATGGATTGACTGTTGCCGGGCGCTCCGACATAGTCACTCCAAAATCAAAGGAGACCCACAGCGGGGAGTGGTCGGAAATGCCCCGCGCAAGAAAGCGGGCCTCGGACACGGCAAGTGCATCCGAAGCCAGCGTAAGTACATAGTCGATACGCGAGAGACTCCCATGCGCGCCCGACAGGAAAGAAAATTGACGGAGCGTGGGGTGCAAGAGCCGCCACGCGTCCACCAGCCCAGTAGACTCAAGGAAGGACGGCAGCCACATCTGTGGCCCACGTAAATCGCGAGGCGGTTGACGATCAAGGAGACCAGAGCAGACCGAATTAAAGTCACCCCCCACTATCAAACGACCAGCCGGCATAGACAAGATGGCACCACCAAGGTCCTGAAAAGTACTATACTGGAGCCCGGGGGGGACGTACACGGACAACAGCGTAAGGGAACGCCCTTCCCATCTACCAGCCACGGCGGCGTACCGCCCCCTATCATCAATCAAAGTGGTCTCTATCTCTAGGGGAAGGGATGCACGCACAAGAATTCCCGCCCCCCTGGAGCCGGAAGAGAACCCCGAATGCGCCACCATTTTGTATCCTTTGCGATTCAGGGCCTTACAGGCGTTGCCCACCAAGTGCGTCTCCTGCAGAAGTACAACATCTGGCATATGTCGTTTAACCAATTGTATAACCACCCCTCTCTTGATGCGATCACCCAACCCGTTAACATTCCAACTAAGAATTTTCAATACTCTACCCCTCATCCCTCCACCTCCCGCCCCACCCATCACCCAAAGACACTTGCATCAAAGAAAGTCCAGGATCGCCATTGTTCAGTTGCCACAAAAGAGAAAGAAAAAGAAACACAAAACTAACCAGAACTGTACCCAACCAACCCCCCACCCTGCACCCCTGCAGTAGACTAAAAAGCCCCCCCAACCAGCAGTGTGCCTGTCGCCCCATTAACTACTCTACAAAAGACCCAGAGGAGAAAGGAATCCCCGTGAAATCGTCCCGCCACCCACCATGAAAATAAAGGAGAGAATAATCGCACCAAAAACACCAGTCCGGCGGTCATTCGAGGCAGGGGTAGCCCCGGCTCCCAGTTCATTCTTGCCGCTCCGCTCCGCCCGAGGCGCCTCCAACATCTTCCTCTTGCTCTTCCCGCTCTGGTGTTACAGTGTCCAGCCACTCGCTCACATTCTCAGGATAGTCAAAAAAGTAGACACGTCCCTTGAGTTCCACGCGGAGCTTTGCCGGGAATTGCATAGAGTACTTGAGACCCATGTCTCTGAGCCGTCTCTTCACGCCCGCGTAGCTCAACCATTGGCGTTGTACCAGTCTGGTGAAATCCGGGTAGAAATGCACCTCCGCATTCTGATATTGTAGCGGCCCGTGGGACCTGGATGCCTGAAGGATCGCATCTCGATCTCTAAAGTTGAGAAGGCGCGCCACAATTGGTCGCGGCGTCGCCCCCGTTTTAGGTGGTCCCCCTGGCACACGGTGGGCACGTTCCACTGAGAAGAAATTGCTCAGTCCAGAGGGCGCCAGGTGTGTCTTGACCGATTCTTCCACAAACAGGTCCGCTGCGCCATTTTCGGACCCTTCCGGAACCCCCACTATACGGACGTTCTGCCGCCTGGCTCGCCCTTCAAGTCCTCCAGCCGCTTTGAGAAAAGATCGGCAGTCGATCGCAGGTTCCGGACCTCCGTTTGCAACTCCGAGACATCCGAGGTCAGACTAGTAGTCTTGATGTCAAGCGCTCTCACCCGATCATTTGTCTTGCCCAAGTCGGTCCTGATGAGGGAAATATCAATGGCCATGGAGTCCACTTTATGGGACAGAGTCTCGTGCTGTTGTTGTACATCGGCGCGGAGGCTGGTGATGGCACCCATGATGTCCAGTAGGGTAGGATCCGAGCCGTCCGGCGGGCCATTCACTGGGGCCCCCTTGGAGATGGCTCCCGATGTAGGTGGCGACTTGAGATTCACATACCGCTCCATGCGGTTGTTCTGCGTTTGCGGTTTGCCTCGGCCACCTTTATTTGATGCCCTTTCCGGATCGCCTCTGCCCGCCATGATGGGTTTCCTAGAACAAAGGACAGGCGGTCGCAGGTCAGGGTCCACAGCCGAGAGTCAGTCGGATCAAAAAGTCACAATCAGGCCGACTAGGGCAACACAAGTGCGCAGTGTCGTCACCAAGGAGATGGCAGGCAGGGCCCGTGTAGTCCGATCGAGCGAAGTGACGAAGTGGCGAAGTCCGGATGGACAATGGCACCGTCACGGAGCGGAGTTCAGCTCGACGTAACTTTGCTCAGGAGTCACCGATTTGGAAGCCGATTGCAGTCCCCGCCTCAGTAGGCCGTCAGCATTACAGTCCCACCAACGTGGGGCAGGATTTCAGGCAGGATAATTGCGGTGGATCGGACGGTCCACGGAGCTCCGAGCTTACGCGGCCATCTTGGTCACCCGCGAAGCTCCTCCTTCCGATACTTGTGTTTTTAAGGAGGAATTCTTTTTAAAACATTGATCTCCCCCCTAAAAAATAAATAAAAGTCATGTTCCCTTAATATATTTGTTGCATCAAACTGACTTCCTGAAGTGGTATAGGCCCCTCAGGCAAATGGAATTTCATGATTGACACCATTGTATTCCTGTTTTAGTATGATCTGTTCAAGGAAGACCAATGTGAATGTCAACCAGTGTAATGCCGTCTAGAGGGTCTTTCTCATCAAACTATTCTGTAGAAAATGGATTTCACAGAATTCCATTGCGTATTACTTATATAGCGTGTAGCTACCCGAAGGCCTCCCAGTGCTAGAACAGTAAACACACTAATAGGCTTCAGAGAAGACTAATTATTATAAAGTCAAGTTTTTCAGGGCCTTCTGGAATGAAAGCACATTGGATAACAGAAGTAATTCAAGTGGAAGTATGTTCCAGAGTTTAGGAGCCAGATGGGCAAACGAGTGACTACCCCAACAAGATCTTCCGAATTCGGGGGTCTGCAGTAGATGTACAGAGGAGGTTCTAAGAGATCTTCCAGGCATTTAGAGAGTAGCAACCAGTCTAAGAAGAACAGGACCTTTTTATGATGCAAAGGGCGTTCAAATTAACCCTCTTTTCAACTGGGTGCCAGTGGAGGTCATTTAAGGCAGTTTATGAAGATTGATCTCCAGGGACATTCATAAGAATTCGAGCAGCAGCATTCTGCATGTCTGCAACCTCCTTATCACATAGCGCGGTGAGCCAAGAAAGAGGACATTGCCATAGTCGAGGCAGGAGATTATAAGCGTGAAAGGACTGGGCCCATGAGTTCTAGACCTTTTCTAGGGACACTCTCCGATGGTTGTTTTTCGCAGCATGAAAGTGTAAAGGGGGGAGAAATCATTAACGCACAGGTAATTAGCCAATAATTCTCTTTGATAACCCACTGACAACTACATAAGGTTATTAGTTAATACAAAGCCAAAAATAACTAGACATAGAGGCAAGTCAATGCAAGGGTATAGAAATACAATGGAATTAGCATGAAGCAAAATCTACGCATCCAGTTTAAATTGTGCAGCATGAACAAAACTATTCATTCAAGAAGTAGAATACAGAAAATCAGCAAGTATGAGTCTGAATTTCTCTGCATCAAGTGTTGATAAGTGGAAAGCATTAAATCTATCCCTACTCTAACTCTAAGATGACATCCCTTCATAAGCATCATTGGGTCAAATAACATAAGCCCACTATCGCAAAGAAAGAGCATGTCCTATGATACTCTCTCTCTGAAGGCAAGAATGAAATGGGGCACTTTCCCAGGTTTCAACAATCAGTTATCCACAGGTAGAATTCCCGTAGTGCACCTGGCTCATGATATCCACACTGGGTACAGTCCTGAGCGTACTTTTCCATGGTGTTCTCCATGTACAACCTTTGCAACATTTTGTCCTTGGCTCCCAGGCTGTCTCACTTGTGAAACCCAGTGTCTTTTCTTTATCAGTCCAAGTCACACGATTGTTACTTCTTCTCTCATTGCCTAGCTACTAAAAGAAAGACATTAAGAATGCTTCTTCACATGCAATACAAAACAAGAGAAAGAACAGATTCCACAGTGCACATGAAAATTAACTTTTAATTCTAAAGCAAGAGTTGTCAGGGACGTGCATTATAGGCCTATTATTTCATTTAACATAGGAACGTCTCATTTTAAGCACTGCAGATTGGCATTACCCGATTGCGTTTTAACAAACATATTTAACAAATTATAGAAATATAGAAATATCGATGTTAAACACTTTTAGTATATGAGCGCCTTAACTTCACTACACGTTCTTCTTTTTAACATTTTCTGCTGGTTACATCCATTTCCTACGCTAATTCTCCATGCTACTTGTCAATAACCTAAAATATGTAGCATAGTTACGTTAATACATTTCACAATTCTAACACTTTCCATTATTATATTTGTAAGATTATATTCGGGGGCGCTCTACGCATGATTATGATTCACCCCTACAAATGAAGTGGAATTTCCGCTCCATCAAGAGCCAGGATGATACGTCTACTGGTTAGAAAAGGAAGAAGATTTAACACATGTCTAAGTATTCTCAGAGTACCAAAGCAGGTGCCTAAAGCTTTTTTGCTTGGTGCTCCATAGATAGACTAGAGTCTAGCCACATACCGAGGCTTTTAATCATCCCTTTAGGACTGGGGTCTGGATAGGCAGTCTGGTACAGGAAGTGGCATTATTTTATTAACGTTGTTGCCCAGTATCATTATCTCGGTTTTATCCTTCAGTTTACAGTTAGGCATCCATCTGGCCACCCCCTGAAGATGGGGACACAAACTGAGGTGACTAGAGCTGGGGTCGAGGGCGATAGAAATCAACAGCTGAGTGTCATTGACATAGGAGACCAATGCCCTCCCTGAAAGAACAGACAATCTCAGCGCAGTGATACAGATAAAGATTAAAAAGGGTAGGGCTAGGGGTGGACCCTTGTGGCACCCCACAGCCCAATGAGAGACTATGAGAGTACCAGGAATGATCAAGCACCTGGAAAGTTTTGACCTACCATTCACTAACGCTGACAATCAGGGACATATGGCAGGGGACTCCACGGAGCCCGACACACATACAGCGCTCCAAGTGCTACTGACCTTCGGAACGGCAAGGCACTTGATACAGTTGATTTATGGGGCACTCCTGGAATCGGTCAAAAAAAACCTTGACCGGATTAGGAGACAGTGGGAGGTGACTGTAGGGAACGCATTAACGGATAAAGAATGATCACGAGCATTGAGGGGTTAGAAACAAGTGTCAAGAAATTCTAATTTCAAATTAATAATCCAATTTAATTATATACATATGGTGTATCTGACACACCATAGACTAAACATTATGAGAGGGGACACTGATCAGTCCGGCGCTAGATGTGGATTACAAGATGCCGGTTTTGTCACATGACCTGGGAATGCTGCACTTAGTTGGATTCTGGGAGAAAGTCCTGGCTGAGATGGGTAAAACGCTGGCCAGATCCCTCCTAAACACACCTGAGATTTGCTTGCTAGGCCTGTTTTCCAGACCAAAGGCCTGAAAAAAATAGGAAATAGATTTGTAGATCTGGCGTTAGTATTGGCGCGTAAAAAGATAGTTCAAAACTGGAAGGCACGCATAGCACCCTCGATACAGGCATTGGAGAGAAACGTTTCTGCTTGGTCTAAAGCTGAACTGAGGGCCCTACAGAAAGATGACGCGCGAGGAATACGAAAACGAGTTATGGGCAAGGGTGCTGCGGGATTGGGAGGTCAGAAATATGACAGATTCTGAGAGAGGGAATGAAGACTCTGGAGAATCCGGTGAACATATTGTTAACATAAGAGAACTGGACCCCCCCCTGAGACCCTGTTGACACAAAGTACATATTCGCATATACAAGAAGTGATGGCCTGACTACTATGTACCCCGCTCTGCCTGGAAGCATGTGAGAGCCCACATTATCAGCAGAAGTGCTAGAGACTGAGCACTACAAGGTTTGATATATATGGCTTAATGTTAATAGGATAAAAAGAGTGCACAGTATAATGTTGGCTAAAAGTGACCGAAAAAATTGCAAACAAACAACTTATGGCTCACTTTGAAGCTAATAAATCCCTGCATAGCTCCCAGTCCGGTTTTCGGACCAATTACTCCACCGAGACAGCCCTCCTGAGAGCTACTGAAACGCTTCGGGCAGGAGCTGATGAGGGTCATACGATGGCGCTCATAATGCTGGACCTCAGTGCTGCGTTTGACACTGTAGCTCATTCCATCTTGCTACAGTGTCTGAACCAGGCTGGGGTCACCAAGGCGGCATTGGGATGGCTTAAATCCTTCCTAATAGACCGAAGCTTCCAGGTTCAGAGAGGCAATTCCCTCTCAGACAGCATTGCCCTAGAACAGGGGGTGCCTCAGGGCTCTGCCCTGAGCCCCACCCTGTTTAACCTTTATATGGCCCCGCTGGCGGAGGTGGTTCAATCGTACGGCATAAAATTAGTATCTTATGCCGACGATACCCAACTCCTCATCTCCCTATCCCAGGCACCCACCTTGGCTGCTGCTAATTTCAAAACGTGCATGCAGGAGCTTGCAGGCTGGATGAACCAACACTGCCTCAAGCTCAATGGTTCGAAAACAGAGGTGCTTGTGATTGGGGGCAACTCGGCCAGTTGGTCCCTGGACTGGTGGCCTCCTTGTTTAGGTCCTATGCCTTCTCCGTGCAAGGAAGCAAAGAACCTGGGTGTATGGGTTGATCCCAGACTCTCCTATGACAGCCACGTCCAGAAGCTAGCAGGAAAGTGCTTTGGTGTATTGAAGACCTTAAATCGCACCCTGGACCTCCTTCCTTTAGAGGCCAGACGCACGATGACCCAAGCTTTAGTCACCTCCCGTATTGATTACGGTAATGTGTTACTCTTAGGAACCACTGAGAAGAACATTAAAAAACTTCAGGTTCTCCAGAACACGGCGGCCCGTCTGGTCCTCAGGCTTCCCAGAAGAGCGGCCTCCAAGCCTACACTTGTGGCTCTTCACTGGCTCCCTATAAAAAAGAGAATCCTGTTTAAAGCGCTCCTTATATGTTACAGGATTACCTCTCAGGTAGCCCCTGAATATCTGAAGGATCTCGCAATCCCCTATATGCCCAACAGAGAACTGCGCTCCAAGGGTACCGGGCTTCTGTGTGCCCCCCGGATAAACAAAGCCAGAATGGGAGGGCGCTCCTTTCGTGCGCTGGCGGCCAAGAATTGGAACCTTCTTCCTCCGCATATTAGATTGGCCGAGACAGAGACCTTATTTAGGAGACTTTTAAAAACTCACCTTTTCACCCTTTAGGTCGCTCACTTTCTCCTGCTACTCTCTCCACAGCGCGGGGACACGCCGAGATGGCGTCACCAGGCGCTTTATAAAATCCTTTATTATTATTATTATTATTAAATGTGGAAGTAACAACATACAGTACACATATGTTGTGGTACATAACTTCAAAGTAAAAACATAAGACTGACTGTTAATAAGAATGTACGTTAATGTGCAAATCCTACTTTGATGCATGAGCTGTAACATCCAGACTTGTATGGGTGAGCAAACATAGTGAATAAGCATGACTAAACGTACATGTGTGAATATAAATTGATATAAAATGCCAATAAAAAGATTTTTTTTTAAAAAGCACCTGGAAAGTTCTATCCTTTAAAAAGGACGAGAGCTAGTTCAGAGCACGGCCAACGATGCCGACTTTATATATCCAGTGGATAAGTGTATTGTGATCAACTGTGTCAAAAGCCGTTCTGAAGTCCAGAAAGGTAATGGCTGCCGACCATCCTTTATCAAACAGAGATCTGAGTACCTTGGCCAGATGTATTACGTTACAACGCATACATTTACAACGCATACCTTTACAACACATTTTTTACAACGCAACATCCATTACTACGCATTCCATTACAACGCATGCACAAATTTTTTAAAATTACCTTTACAACACATTCCATTACAACGCATACCATTACAATGCATACCATTACATTGCATGTATGGTAAGTATTGGATAGTGTAGGGGTAAACATTACTATTCTAACTCCAGGGGAGTGCAACAGTAGGGTAAGTGTTGGATAGTGTAGGGGTAAAATTACTATTCTAACTCTAGGGGAGTGCAACAGTAGGGTAAGGGTTGGATAGTGTAGGGGTAAAATTACTATTCTGACTCCAGGGGGTGCAACAGTAGGGTAAGTGTTGGATAGTGTAGGGTTAAAAATTACTATTCTAACTTCAGGGGGTGCAACAGTAGGGTAAGTGTTGGATAGTGTAAGGGTACTATGCGTTGTGATGGTATGCGTTGTAATGACTGTGTTGTAATGACATGCATTGTAGTGGAATGCGTTGTAGTGTCATGCGTTGTAATGGTTGCGTTGTAATAGCATGCGATGTAATGGATCTTGCGTTGTAAAAGTTTAGTTGTAATGGTAGTGCATTGTAAAGGTTGTTTCCCACCTCGACCACAGCCAGCAGGGCTGATTCTGTGCTGTGCTGAGGTCTAAACCTCATGTGTGTGGGGTAAAGAATATCGAAGGACTCAACGAAGGCGGAAAGATGTTTATTAACATGCCTCTCCAGGAACGTCGAGAATGCTGCATCAAGGACCTTTAGCACGAATGGACCGTATTAAATTTAAGCTCAAGTATGTTAACTGGCTCCTCCTCTATGCAAGTGTAGCATTTAAGTTGCTTCCCATAATGTTTTGTAAATATCCAGTCTATTCCAAGGATATTCCACCAATCACCCAGGAGCGCCTAAGAACTCTCTCTTATTCACATCCGGTAGGATGAGTGTCTTTCTATAGTGGGTAGAGTATTTTCATATGTATACCCAAAATAAGGTATTGCTCCATCCCTCAACCTCAGACCCTGCGAAAGAGCATCTTCTTCAGGAACGGGTATAATAATCCTCATTTGTAAAGCGCACAATCACCCGTAAGGGTCTCTAGGCGCTGGGGGCCGTCGGGAAGATTAAGCAAGCTATTGCCCAGAGTCACATGGTGCTGGGCTAAGCTGCCGCCAGTGCCAGGGATCGAACCGTGATACCCAGATTCCGGAGTCAGTCGCCCTAGCCGCGGCGCCACACCTCGTCAGGTAGAAGATCCTGTTTTCAATCTCTGTTGTTGGGGATCTGAAGAGAGTCATTTAACATGTTACACATTTTTGGTTCCCTCCACCATCTTACAACAAGATTACTCTTATCCATTTTTCACTCAACTATTAATACTAGACCAAGGACACAACCTGGCATATGTGGTAACTTTGACAGTCATGCACAAGGTTAGAAGATTAATCGATCAAAATATGCATTATTCGACAGTACAGGTCATAAAAGCGTTACAAGTTAACAACCGTATAAAGATAAAAGCTTGAATAAAAATTTGTGTTAAAAAATGACAAGGCAGTCCTCAAAAGTCACAATACAACCAGGACATTTAGGTCATGGGTGCTTTGGCATAAAAAGGCAATAGTTAAAATAAATCTTAATTGATCACAAAAAGACATAAAAGAACAAGCTGAAGCCCAACCTTCACAATAGGCCAAGTGCACATACATGGGTATGGATAAGTTCCTTTTTCAGGTTAGGAATTTTGCTGTCGGAAAGGCATATCTGAGCGACGGATCTGTGCAGAGAATACTGAGAGCAGTAAAGCACGATCTTGAACCCATGATCCTGTATGTTTGTGCTAGCCATACTTTACGCGGGACTACGTATGCAGGATGTACAAACAGTACATTAAAAGAGTTTCTACCTGGTCAACACATGTGGTGCATTTTTCATTCTTCTTCGTGGACCATTTACATGTAAAACAATTTAAGGGTAGGATCCCTGATCTAAATTGGTTAGAAGATTGTATTGTGAGGTAAAGGAAATGGAGCCTAAAGTAAAGCTGGTGACGAGCCGAGGCAGGAGAGTGAGGTCAGAAAAGTATAGTTATTGGAGTATGGAGTCAGTAGAGTGGAGATGGAATAGTGGTAGCAGAAGTCTGTAAAGTGCTTAATTTTTAAAAGAATGACTGCGCCAATTGCCAAGGATGCATGTTATTGAATCCACGTCATGCTTCTTTAATCCATTAGCAGACACCCCCTGCAACTCTATCTCCCTCTTGCCAGTTGCGAGAGTCTCCTTTTGTAACAGTGTGTTGGTGTGTGTTGTGTATTATAGTTTGCAGTGTGGATCAATGTGTTAATGGGCGAATTTGTTGATCTGTTAAATGGAGTGGAATTTGAAGCCACATGAAAGCTCGGCTCGTTATGGGCTTGAGGTTTCAACAGGACCTCGAACCGAGTCAGAGCCGGGCTTCAGTCTCGAGCTTGGCCCAAGCATTTCAGTGGCCCGCCCACCTCGACTAAGCAAAACTGAAGTGCAGCATTTTTAAGGGAAAATTGCGTAGCTGAGTCACGGGTTCGGGTTTATTCGTATTTTGCCCAGTTTGATTTAACTCATACTTGTAGTTTTACTCTCACGTGGTTTATAATGTTAAGAGTAAGTCGTCTTACATGCTAGGCTTATAGCCATTCCAAAGAAGATGAGATACCTGATCAAGGGCGATGAAGACTAACAAATAGGTTTTTGAGTATTTGTACAACTTTTGTAGGGAATTTCCCGCTGTGAAAATTGGTGGGCAGTTGGCTTTGTCAAGCACGTGAGTACATCCATTCTTAGTTTGAGAAAATGAAGGAAATACCCTGGAAATTGGTGGGTAACCGGGCAAGGGGATTTCCTTAAGTCGAGAATTTTTTTTCCCTCTACGAAGAAAGAACAAATAGCCAGTGCAAATGTACCTTAACATGCACGTGCAGAAATATAAGCAGGTATGTTTTGGTTTTGCTTACATGTGGGTGCCTGTATGTTTTGCGACTGTCGCAGCTTCCCTTGAGTACTCCTGAGTCTGAATATTTCATTACAGTCAGAGATTTATTCAATTTGTATTTATAAGTCAGAGTTGGCAAGTGTCTTACTTCCGAGCCAGGAGGCTTGTGAATTTGGCCAATCCGCACTGAGATCTGATGCACACGGTTTGCTTTTCCAAGAGCTTGAGCACTCAGTAATTCGTTAATTAAGCATTTCTACTCTGCTTGTGTGAACTGATTTACATTGTATATTTAAATAAGTTAGGCATCTGAAATAAGTATTCATATCACCTTGCTTAAGGGTATAATTGCACGCAAGCGAAGCATAGAAATCTTAATGTGATGTGCGTACTGTTGGTACAACTCCTGCTCCCTAATTTATGGCATTTCTTAATTTTGTGATGCTTTAATTTGACTACATAATGAAAACGTGTTGGGCAGTTTTGAAAACTGAGTAAAATGTCAAGCTCGAGATAGAGAGAACTGAAAGGGGAAGAACACTCAGAGAACTTACATGAAACATGAAGTGATTATATGGTTGGGTGTGTGCCGGATCCCACAGATTCCCTCACACAGCTGCTCCACTCAGCAGGCTGAAAGACGTGGGCACATCTGTATGCTCTCAAGAGCCCTTCAATGCATTTCCTCTGGGCCATCTGCATTTTAAAGTCTCCACCATGCCCAGAGAGGACATGCTCTGCTCGTGCCACGGGAATGCTTGGTTAAATTGTGTTGACTTTCTTCTTCCTGGCAAACCGAGGGCCATCTGAGCCTGATGGGGAGAAATGTCCCTTTTTATTCGCCATGGTCTTGGAAGACCATTCTTGGTAAAGTTCATCCACCCTACAATACCTAAGAAAGGAGCTGAGTTTCAGATAAAGATGCCACTGACACGTCTCATTCGTCAGAACATGCGGATGTTTCTCTTAAGTTCTGAGTAAAGTCTCTGAGTGAAGTTATCCAATGGATCTTATTCTCTGAAGCTTCCATTTTTATGTTTGTGGACATAAGACAGCCTGAATGTGGGTACAAAGAGATGCAGTGCTGTGAGTAGTGTGGGATACAGTGCTCCACTGAACGGCACCGGAGGGCAGAAACCGTGGAATATGTTAGATGGAGGTAAGAAGGGAGGGCTTTGCATGCGCAGTCTGGTTAGAGTGCATAGAAGCAGCAACAGGGAGTTCCCAGATGGTTTCTGGGTTGGAGGACCTCAATGGTTTAAGGTAGGCCCTGGAGTAGGGAGAGCAGCTCAGTGGCGGTAGAGTAAAGTTAAGCCAGGTTTTCAGAGACAGCATACTTCAGATGCTTCGATTAACCCGTCGAATAAGTATCACTTGAATAGTTAATTCTTGTGCACCTTACTGAAGTGGAGGAGGGTGTGTTCTCAGAATTTTCTTGTTGGAATTCCGCCTGACAAAATATCTTTACCTGAATACTGCTCATTCAAACACTGCCCCATTGGAGCTAGTAATCGAAATGGTACCCCCAGTGGGATGCTATTTAAAAAAAATATTTAGGACAGAGAATTTCAGGGGCCTCCAATTGGTCGATCACAAGCTACTGGCAGCTAGCAGACAGCCTGTGAGTAGCTCGCGACCAGGTATATCCTTTTACCGTTGTATAGTCAGGCTTTATTATTGTGTTTAATTTCAGGCCTCTCTGCAGCTTTTGTCCATCATCAAACAAACCAGCTGCTCTGATTGGCTCAATTGAGGTTAGCTGGGGCTGGCAGAAGCAGGTGACAGACATCATTGGCGAAAGTCAGATTCCGGAATGAGCAGCATTGGGCTATCCAGCGGGAATCACACGGCCTGCCTTCTGCAGCCTGCCACCGCCATGCCATCCATCCTACACAGTCAGTGTGGCCAGTGGGCCAAAGCTGCTGCTTTGACACCAAAGTCTTATGATGCGGCCGGGGTTTTCTGGTTTGCAGGAGGTGCAGCACACAGCACTAGAGCGCAATCAGTGAAAGTCCTGTGCCGCTGTAATTTCCAACTTGAGAGGCACGCTGTCAGAAAAATGTAAGGTACTTTAGTTTAAAAAATGTGAAACTCTGAATTAATGTAATCATTGTTACCAGGTCCAGTTGAAAAACAGAATTACGTTATATGAACAGGTTGGCTGTCTTGTGTCAGCTTTTTTTCCCACAGTGGAAGTGCAAATGGATATGTGTTTATTTCTGGTGTGTTTTAATTATTGCCCTATATACAGAGAGAGGAGTGAGTTTGCAATAAAAGTATTGCTGTTTTTAATTTACTGGAAGCTGATGAGTTGAAAATGTTTTTATTTATTGAAATGTCCACATGAAACTTGGCCAGATGTAGGTAATCCCAGATTACCGATTCTTAAATACCGAATCATACCGATTCGGTATTTAAGAACTGGCAATCGGGATGTAGGTAATTTTACCGATTTAATTACCGAATCGGTATGATTCGGTAATTACCGAATCGATATTTACCGATTCGGTAATTGCCATTCATTCCTATGTAAAGTAATTCATACATGTACTTATGTAATACTATTGTGTGTATGAATGACTCCAGGATACACTGCTAATGTATATTTAATGTCAGTGACCTGCTAGCTCACTTTGTTTGCCTGATAACTTTCCTCACTTACCTTTACCCTCTTGCTCTCCTTTTTTCTGTATGGCACAGGACTGTGCCCCAATTTAACCCTTACTGCTTGGGTTAATTGCTGTATCTTTGACATCATAAACAATTGAACCAATAAATATTCCTTGGCCGGCTGGTCAAGGAATCTTAGACTATATATGATTCCATTGTGATCTATATATATCATTTTTCCCTTATTCTTGTATGCTCAGGACCACTTGTTGTTTTGATAAATTCATTCCTATGGGCCCGGAGGCCCATAGGAATGAATGTCAATTACCGAATCGGTAAATACCGATTCGGTAATTGGGGAAACATTGAAGGGTGGCAGGGTGTCACTTTGACACCCTGTTGCACCCCTCATTTGTGCATGGGTACACATGTTGCAGACATACATGCCCTTAGGGCATGTATGTCTGCAACATGTGTACCCATGCACAAAACAGTGCCATGTTGCAGACATACATGCCCTTAGGGCATGTATGTCTGCAACATGGCACTGTTTCAAAAACAAAAGAAATGCTTTTTAAAGGGTTTTCATAATTTACCACCAACTTCTAGTTGGTGGTAAATTTAGAATTCTTAAACCCCTGTAGCACTGATTGCAGTGCTACCTACATGTCAAAATACAGATTTGGGGCCAGATGTAGGTAAATCATATTTACCGACTCTGAAATACCGAATTTTACCGATTTGGTATTTCATAGTCGGTAAATATGAAGGGGGGAGATGTAGGTATTTCCAGATGTGGAAATACCGAATCCTTAGAATTTGGTATTTACCGATTCGGTAATTACCGAATCGGTATTCCCTATTGATTCCTATGGGCTGTGAAGCCCATAGGAATAAATGGGAAATACCGATTCGGTAATTACCGAATCGGTAAATACCGACTTTTGGAAGGGTGCAGGGGGTGTCACTTTGACACCCTCTGGCACCCCAAAAGTAGGCATGTGCGCCATGTGGCACACAGACATGCCCTAAGGGCATGTCTGTCTGTCACATGGCTAGGTGTGCATGCACACAAGTGCATGCACACCTGAATTCTGTATTTTAACACCCAATTGAATTGGGTGTTAAAATACCGAATTTGTAGGGCCTTTGGGACTCAGAAGAGTCCCACCTACATCTGAGATTTACCGGTTCGGTAAAAATACCAGTGCATAAATGACTCTGGGAAATTAAAAACCCAATTAAATACAGTTCGATACAGTTCGGTTCACATTTGGAAGTTAGGAGTTACCCTTTCAGTATTTCTCCTCTTAGCTGCCACATGCCCATTAAATACTTGGCTACAACAAAGACGATAAAGTGCAGAGTGCTTGTCTTCAGAATTCTATATGATTGTAAATAGTTTCTAAAGCCCAGAATCCTACATAGTGGCACTAGCCAATACTTTCTCGGTCTGCTGTAAGCAGGGCAAAAAAACAGCACGTGTAGTTCATCCTCCACATTCGAGTTGCACCCAGGGCAGATTTTATCGTCCAGCATTGTCCATTTGCTTGTAAAGGATTAAGAGGCAGTGTGCCAAACCTCCACCGGATAAAAAGTTTCCTTGCAGTGGTAGGGAATATAATGTCCATATATCCTTCAAAGCAGAAAGAACTTTTGGTGGCCAGGAATTGTTCAGTGAGGGAGCCGATTTTCAGGGCACACGCGAGCGAAGTTAGGCTCTTATCTTTAAAAGTCTTGGTGAGCATTTTGCGGGACACCCCTAGACAGCCTCTTTCGGGATCGTCCCACAGATCAGCCAGTCCCAGTCGATAGAATTCTCATTTTACATGTGCCACCCATGGAATTCTGTCACAGGAGTTAAGACTCAGGACGTGCTTCAGGTCTTGTCTATAGTGGGAGAGTTCACTAGTAGACCAAAGCCTGTGCCAAAACCTCAGTGGCTTTAGAGCGAGTTCATCACCTATTGGAGGGAGCCCCAAATCTAGTCTCAATGGTAACAGGGGTGTACCTTGTGGTAGAGCCACCAAACGTCTAAGGAAGTTGTTTTCCACCTTGACAAGATCTGTCACAACATTATGATCCCACAGCTCACCACCATAGGATGAAGCTGCTCTGGCTTGGGTTTTATACATCTCCAGGGCAGGACTAACCGGTTTGAAGGTCGATGAATTCGAGACCTTTAGAATTGCCCCCACCATTTGGGATAACTTTAAACGGGATCTTGCTGTCTGTGGACCCCAAGATAGATTTTCGTATAAAGTTACCCCCAAATACTGGAACGTTCTAACCCTTTCCAGCCTATCAGATCCCAAAGTTGGATTTGGCCTAGTGGTTGTCGAGGGATTGAATACCATGAATTTGGTTTTTTCTGCGTTGATCTCAAGGCCATGCGCCCTGCAGAAATCCCCAAACCCATCTAGTATCCGTTGAATCCCCATCGGGGATTTGGAGAGCAGGAGGGTATCATCGGCAAACATAATTGCCGGAACCCTCCTACCTGCCAGTCTGGGGGCGTCGTTGTTCCTGACATTGTCAAGGTAGGATATTACACCATTAACAAAGAGGCAAAACAGGGTCGGTGCGAGGACACAGCCCTGTCTTACCTCCCTGTTAACTGGAAATCTAGATGACAGCGCCCCCTCCCTTCCGCACCTGACCTGGGCAAAATTTCCATCATGGAGACTGATTATTGCCTGTAGGAGCTGTGGAGGAACACCTAGCTCCCTGAGGACCGCCCATAGTTTCCTGCGTGGTACCAGGTCAAATGCGGACCTCAGGTCCACGAACACCATGTACAGACTCCCCCTCCTCGATCCCCACCGTTTTCCAGTAGAGAAGAACGAGGCGAAAAATCTGGTCCATGGTGGACGTGTTCTTCCTGAAGCCCGCCTGGAGCAGACTAAGGATCGCGTTGTCCTCCATCCAGTCCAGGAGGTGGTCCAGCAGGAGACGGGCGAAGAGTTTTTGAGGTACATCTATAAGGCTGATCGGCCTGTAGTTGGCTGGGAGCAGAGGAGAGCCCTTTTTAAAAATCGGTACTATCTCTGCCCCCAGCCAAGTACAGGGTATTTCCATCCCTCTTAGAATGGAGTTAAAAATAATATGCACATAGGGGCCCCAGATCTCTGGTTGGTGTCTAAACAAATCTCTAGGGAGTTTATTGAGACCTGGAGCCTTACCCGACGCTAGTCTCCCTATAGCATTTAATACCTCTTCCAGTGTCAACTCTAGTTTTTCATTAAGCTCAGAGGGGCTATCAAGAACTGGCTCTGTGGGAATTACAGAAGTATCTTGATACAGTTTGCTGAAGTGGGCTTCCCATATTGAGGCAGCGATGTTTGGCTCCACAGCGGATTTCAGTTCCCCTGCACCTGTATGGACTAGTGACCAAAATGTTCTTGAATTCTTGGTTTCCAGTGCCAATGATAGGTCATGCCACCTATCCCAATCCCAGTTAGACTTTGCGTGGGCGATGGCTTCCCTGTATTTCCGTCCCATCTCAGCTACTTTGTGTTTATCGGTGCCAGACTTGACCATAAAGATCAACTCTGTTTTTATCTTTTTACACGTGGAATTGTACCAAGCTGAGGTGGGTGTCCTCTTCTTCCTGCTCACGCTCTCAGTGATGTCAGATGGGCTTTACGGATGCCAGCCGGTAGATTCTTGCTGCCTTCAAAAGAGTATAGACCATGTGACAGTAGGGCAGTTCTGCAGTCCTGTTCACATAATAATGGCATCACACTGTAAACCATTGTTAGTTGATGCCAAGTGGTTCCTTATCTTCTGCATGGTGTGTGCTGGAACTAGGGTGGCATACATGTAGGAACTGAGGCATTTGCACTGTTAGCAAATCGAAGCTCAATGCAGTCCCAGTTCATTTCATCTAGTCTTTCATGGACCTGACCTTGCTTGCTGGCATTAGTGATGACAACATCATTTATCTTGGTTATATTCAGCTTGAGATAGGACTTAGAAGGATAAAGCTTAAAATGCTGCCAGATGCCGATTACATTTTTCTATTCTCCATGCCTGCTGAAGATCACTGGCAAAAGGATGGAGCATGGTCCGACACTTCATTTTATGAGGATGGGCTCAGACTTTTAAGAGCATCTCTGCACTAGCTGGGATCTGTTCTTCCTGTATGACTCAGACTTCAACAAGAAGATGCCATTGAGACCCATTTCAAGAGTGAGGTGTTGTTCAGGGCTTAAGGATTGGGGGTTTTGAAGGTTTCACAGTGACCAGCAGGACAAGCACCATTGCCTGTCATGGTCTTCAGGCAACCATATTATATATAGATCTACTCAATTAGATATATTGAAACGAGATGGGTAATTCTATTATGTTGTATTATTACCACCGTAGTATTCTGGTGACATAAACTACGAGGTTGAAGGCCAAATTGTTTGTACATGTCACAAGATCCCCAAGACGACCCAGCTGGACCATATTATACATGTTAGCTCTAATGTTTTTTTAATCTTAATTCTTTATTTGGGGTAGTTAGTTTAAAAATTCAGTTTTTTCAAAAGTTTCATATAGTGCAAACTCAACTCTAAGGTGTTTGAGCGATGTACATGAGCACGAGTTACATTACCCAAGGACACATTATTATATTTTACCCCCAGAGAGATTAGGTGATTTGCCCAGAATCACAAAATGTTGAGCCGACACGGAGGCTTGAAAGTGGTTAACCAGTTCCAAAGTTAGCAGCTCTGACTGTAGCACCACATTCTCTCCCCTTTTTTAAAGTGCAGCAAACAATGGGCAATGACTGGAATTAAAAGGTTTTAGGTTTACCTTTCATGAATAAATAGTTGATACAACAATAGAGAGTGGTAAAGGCCACAGGATTTATACCTTCTGTGGCTGCAGCCCTTGCTAGATAATTAGGACGACATATTTCAAAACATTATTTCTAGCTGAACTAGAAAAAACATAATCCTGCCAGACAATGTGCCTCCTTTAGTGGCTTATTGCTCCATAATTTAGATACTTGTGCTGCATAATTTAGATAACATTGCCACATATTCCTAGTGGCCCTTCCAATGGTGAAGCTTTGCAGAGTGTCTTGGGGATGCCATTATAATGATGAACCTCTACTTCATAGGAAGTGTGAAATATTTTCCATAGATCATGGTTCCCACAGAAATTAGTTTTTTTATTCCACTTCATTTTGTGCAATAAATGTTTTATACTAAAGGGGAGGGCCTGGGTTGTTGGTTGACTGTGGCTTGAGCCCTGGTAAAGCAACAGCCACAATCCTTTGCAGGGTGAACCACAAAAAGTCACTAAATTAATCTGTGCTTAACCCTGGGCACCTTGGCACAAAAAGCAGTCAGGCTTAATTTAGAGGTAATGTGTAAAGTATTTATGCAGCACAGACACAGTAATAAAGTGAGAACACAACACAATAAAAATCCCAAACCAATTTTAATTTTTTTTATATTTTAATAAATTATTTGACACCAAAACGGAAAAAATCCAATCAGTAGAACTTCAGTTATGAATTTTTAAAGTTTTAGTGAAAATTAGTGCCTAAAAGATCAAATTGCCAACTGTGGACATCTAGTCACCCGGGACTGGACCAAAGTCAACAAATATGACTGACCGCGATGGTCCACAGTTGGAATACAGAAAGTGTATTAGGCCCGGTCAGTGCTTACATTTGGACTTGAAAGAAATTCTAGCAAAAAGTGTCAGAAGGTAGAGTTCAATAGGAAAGGCGACAGGAGGTGCCCAAGAAGGTAGGTTGTTGTCAGAAAGCCTTGGATCGAAGGCACAGCAAAGATTTCTACGTACAGACTTAGCCTCTGGAATGGAAATCGAAAAATCTCCAGCGGGATGAGGCAGAGGGCTGTAGCCGAAAACAGTTCCACGAGGTCGGATACCCCTTTTAGAGAAGGACCACAGAAAAAGATATGCTGCTGCGGAGAAGAATGTAGCAAGAGAAGCCGCAAAGTTAATCCAACTAGCGATGTACCTCGGTGGCTAGGCAAGCACATTGATTCCAATCTCCTCCTGGTTCTCAAAGCAATTTTGACCCAAAGATGGTCTATGTCCCCACTTTTGGATTTTGGCTACCTGGGCGCCTTTAGCACCACTTCCAAGGGTCCAGGACTGGAGTCAAAACACACACTAATGCTGGGTCCAGGTGCAGGTTCAAGAAAGGTGAAGCATTTTGTATCCCTATGGCTCTGAAAAGGAGTCCAGTAAACTAGCCCTTGTGAGTTACTCTGGAGGTCCTGGAACTGATGAAGATCCAGTGCTTGAACCCAGGTAGAAGGCTGCAGGGCAACAGGGCAGCAATCCACCAGTGCAGCAGAGTGGCAGTCCTTCAAGCAGCACAGCAGAACAGCAGTACTTCTTCCTGTCAGATTATACACAGGTCCAGAAGTGTCCTGAAGAGTTGCTGTCTGAGGTCCTATTTTTATACCCCAGTGCTCTCCTTCCAGAAGATGGGAAAAACTTCTAGACAGTGGCTTTGAAGTGCATGGAATTTCCTGCATCACCTGCCCTGGCTTCAAGCTGGCTACAGTGACAATTTGGATTCATTAGGTACCTTTGTGTAAAGGCAGAGCACAGGCTATTTAGTTTCAAGTGGTACTGTGCTCACCCCCCTCCCCCATCCGATGGCCCATTTAGGCTCAACTAGTTTCTCTCTATTGTGTGAATGGGCGGAATTCACAAAGCCTAACTGTCAGTTACACCTAGCCATGTAGGCTGTATGCACAAAAGGGCTAATGACAGAAAAATATCAACTTTCTAAAAGGTGCATTTTCAAAATTGTAATGAAAAATCTAACTGTACCATTAAAGACGGTTTATCATTTCCATTTCATAGGTTCAAAACATACGATAGTTACCTGCCCCAATTGGAAATGACAGCTTATTAAATGTATTAAGGAATCCCCAATGCCCTCCTTTGAGAGGGGTGGGTCTTACAGTAGTGAAAAATGAATTTAGGAGTTTTTCACTACCAGGACATGTAAAACTTAAAAGTACATGTTCATCCTTTTGCTTACACAGCACTCTTCTCTATCGGCTTCTTAGGGCCTACATTAGGGGTGATTTATGTGCAATAAAATGGGAATTTAAGGTTAGCAAGGGAGTTTTAATGCCAAGTCGACTTGACAATTTAAAAGTACATTCAGTTAGCAATGGCAGACTTAGGGTATGTTTTAAGGTGCTACTTAAGCAAGTACCACAATAAGTGCTGCAGGCCTATTAGTATCATTTAATTTACAGGCTCTGGGTAAATTGCATACCACTCTGCCAATTTGGTATAAGCCAATATTGGGTATAAGCCAATTTAACCATGGTTTGGAGAGAGAACAAGCACTTTAGCACTGGTTAGCAGTTGTAAAGTGCACAGAGTCCTAGGGCCAACAACAGTAAGTGAAGCAAAAATGGAGGAAGTGAGACAAAAGGTTTGTGGATTCAAAACAGAAGAAGTGATGGATTCACTGCAGGGAATTCGGAATTTTTGTAGGTGTCATTTTTGTAGATGTCCATAAAGAAAGCTTCAATAATGACTGTTATTATTATTAGTTACATTTATAAGGCGCCACAGCTACCCAAAAAGGGTTTCCTGGTGCCGGGCAGACCAAGCAAAGTACAACAGCTTAAATGATTACTGGTTAAAAAGCCAAGTTTTTAATGATTTGCGAAATTGGACATACACCGTTTCGTTCTGAATACATGTGGGAAGGGAATTCCGGAGTGAGGGACCAAGGTATGCAAACGATCTGCCACCCATCCGAGATAGTCTGACTCTCGGCACAGAGAATTTCCTTTGAGTAGATGAGCGAAGGCTTCTAGAAGGCACATAGGGACAGACCAGATACTGAGGGACTACACCTATTTTGAGTTTGAAAATGTAGTTCAGGGCTTTGAACATAATTCGGTTCTCAACCCTGACCCAGTGCAGGTCTCACAGGTGGCCGGAGACAGAGGTGACTCTAGGAACCCGCAAAGTAATCTTGCAGCAGAGTTCTGAACCAATTGCAGTCTGCGAGTCACCTCCTTGTTGGACACTAGGTAAAGAACATTACCGTAGTCCAGTCTTGAGGTGATTAGCGCCTGGACTACTGTTCTCTGGGTGGGCTCTGCCAGCATCCAAATGATCTTTTTTAGCCACTTCAGATGGTAAAACATGTGGCGGCCACCTTGACAGCTTGATGTTGCATAGTTAGCGAGTCATTAATGATGACACCCTAATTATGGACTTGACGGGAGGGTTGAGTAGGTGCACTCATCTCACTAGGCCAATGTTGTGGACGCCAGAGATCTTTGTTTTTACCCAATATCAAGATCTCGGTCTTCTCTCTTTTAAGCTTAAGGTAATTAACCTGCATCCATGATGCAAATTTTCCCAAGCCCAGCTGGAGGGGGGAAAACTCAGCTGCATTTTCCATAGAAAGAGAGAAGATAATCTGGGAGTCGTCCACGTAAGAGAACAGGGACAACCCGGCTTCTTCAGCAACATCAGCTAAAGGTCTAACATATAGATTGAATAGTAAAGGGCTAAGGATGGAGCCCTGAGAAACCCATAAGGTGAAGGATGGGTGTCGGAGCTGGCTGTTGGCAAAAAGACGTGGAAAGAACGGTTGGCAAGATATGAACGAGCCAATTTAGAGCTGAACCGCAGATTCCTAATGATCTTAATGTTTTCACTAACACGGTGTGAGTCACGGTGCTGAATGCTGCGCTTAAGTCCAGCAAAATAAGGGCCACCATATCTCCAGCATCCAGGTGAAGACGCACCTGTGAAAACCTACATCCGTGGTGAAGTTAGTTGACCAATCTCATCTGCAGTGGTGATATATAGCTGCAGAATGTTCAGTGGTGGGACATCTTACGGCTGAAAAACCAAAGTCATGTAGAAGGTGTTGTGTGATTTGTGTGTGGTGTGCCTCCTCGCTAGGTAGAGCACATAGTGGTGGAGATATCCAAAGGAACGCTTTCTGGGGGGAGGAATGAGATGCTCAAAGTAAGGGAGGATGGGGGAGCCATGCATCGAAGGATGTTGTGGGCTTCAAGCATGGGATTGACAGCAGCTGCTGAGCAGCATTAGTTGACTTGGTTCCCTGGGTAATAGCATGTATAGTTTCTCAGTACCACAAAGCACACTTTATTTTAAGCTTACAAGTTTAACCATATGTTTAAAAATTATGCAAATATTCGAGTCCGCCCATGTCTCAGCTTTGAATACCCTTGCTGTTTTGTGTTAATCATCTATTGCTTCCATAGCTGTGTCTGCCACATGGTCAGCGTGTGGGTCATTGGCACTAACTCAATAAAAGATGGAAATAGTTCTGGTGCAGGTGCTAGGCTTAGTGATTGACGTTGGATATTCATTATATTCCACAGAGACTCAGAAGAGAGAAGATCAAGGATCATGGGAGGAGACAGCATGGGTAAGTTTTTGTTGAGGCATGTGGTACACAGACATAAAGGCAGATGGGTCCAAAGGCATTTGGCCATTCATCTACACTGCATGCCAGTGGCAGTCATTTCATGGTGGCTTCTTCCATTGCAGAGTTCTCCATCACTCTCATTGCTCATGCAGTTGCTAAAGTTTACTAAAGAATCACTCAAAACACTGGAGAAGGGACACACGTTGTCAGGAACATTGACCAGTCAAACTGGCTTCAGTGTAGTTTTGTAAAGACAGGGAAAAGCAACTCAAGGTTGACTCATGATTTTTTAAAATAAAGTCAAAGCCTCATTTCCAATAACAGTGATAGTTAAAGATTGACTCTAAATGGGATCTAGATCGGTAAATCAGAAAACCATGAAGGTTTATTAAAATGCAATACAGAAGGCAAAAATATGGTAGGTCTCAATAAATGAGTCATGGAGTTTAGAAATATATTGCAGTAAAGGCCCTCAGCATTTACAATGGAAACAGCATGAGAAAAGTCTGAAAAATAGTCCAAAGCGTGCAGCAAATCAATAGAGAAACTGACCCACCCTCAAAAAAGGGCTTGTTTTTTTTGTTGAATTTTATATACATAATACAACACTTGTTATATGGGTTTCCCACATCTGATATGTCAGAGTACAAATAAAGAGGCCAACAGTATATTTTGTACCGGTCCCTCTTTTTTGGCTATAATTTGTGAAGTAGATCTAATAAAGGAAAGAAGAAGGTAGGAATAAGTGTAGGAGAAGGATAGAACAGACATCTAGATATGCCATTCTGACTTGGTAGAGGGAAAGACTCGTCCAAGTATGGCTCTTGCCCTTTAGGCCCTGGATTGCCCAGCAAAGCGCGTTCTGGCCGTTTTTTATGGCAGCTCATACGGTACTAAGGCATTGTCCAGAGCTTCCCATAGGCCCCTGGATGATGTTTTCCAGGGCGAATATTGTAACGCCAGATTGTCCGCTCCTCTGAGGTGGATGACCCAGTTGAGCCAGCCTTTGTACGTAGTCTTGGTGGATTCCTGCCAGTTTGTTAGGACCAGTTTGACTGCCGCTGTCAGGAGTAGGTCCATTAGTTCCCTCTTTCCCTCCGATTGGAGGTCGGTGCAAATAAAAGCAGAGGTGAGCAAGGCATAGTCTATTACAATCTTGCAGTTAAATGCATTATCTATAAACTCAATGACCCTGCCCCAGAAACCCCTGAATATTGGGCATTGGAAGATGAGATGTTCTAGGTCCCCGTTCTCTGTGTTGCAGTTTCAGCAGACTGGGCTGTCTCTGATGCCTAGTGTGTATAGCCGGTCTGTGGTCCAGAATGTTTTATGGAGCAACCAGAGTTTAGTTTGAGCTAAAACTGGGGCGATCTTATTTCGGGTGGCAGAGGACCAAACGTTCTTCCACTCTTGTTCGTCTAGCTGGAGGGGGTGGGGGGGGTGTTTATCCCAGTATTCCTTCGTTTTATTGTTAAGCTTGGACTTTTGTGCCCGAAGTATTTTGTAAAGTTGTTATTAAAAAAAATTACAGCGGAAAGCAATGGAAATCACACAGTCAGCATAAGGTGAGCAAATATATCAACACATTGTCAAACCACTTTACCACTTTATTAAATATTAAATATAAAGTTATTCATCGTTGTAGGCAAATAAAGTTCATTTATGCGAGCTGCTGTAACTTTGAAATACCAATATTTACACCTGTGTCTGAACAGGAGTCATACCTGTTTGGAGGACTCAGAAAATATCCTGTAAAACAGTCCTATCACAGCAGTGCCAGGAGGGACAGAAGAAGCTTAAGAGATTTACTAAACAAACACACATCTGCTTCTTTTCCTAGCCATGCTTTATATGTGGCACATTTTCAGTTTAATTTCAGAAGTCCTTTATTGCCCTCTAAAAACATTTTCCATACCATGTTTTTCCTTCCCAGCTCCAGCCTTTCTGGTGAAAACCAAATACTACCCCTGAACTTGGGGAATGCCCTCCTACAGTTTGTTTTCAAGAATACGTTTTGAGAAAATTGCACCTAAAATCTTTGATTTTCCTGTAAACATAATCCTGAGGTTTTTTAGGAATCTGCAAGATTATTAGCGCTACAAAACTGTAGGCAGATGCCTAGCATCCATAGATTTTGTCATCTTTGAGAGCCTGCCCTTTGGAGGTTCAACATCTTTAACTGTGGATGGGCCCATGTGTAAATGCTGATTTAAAAAACACCTCTGATGCGAGAAGCGCTGTAACTTGAGTTAATAATCAAACGTGATTGTTTTAGCAACATATTAAAGCATTTTGTTTTTCTATTTCAGAATCTGACATATATGCTGAAATTCCAGATGAGACTTCAGCTCCAAAATCTTCAAGTAAGTTATATATATGTTAGGCATGCGTCTCATCACCTGTAATGATGTAAAGTTGGCTGGTTGAGGAATGTTCCATGGAGCACAAAACATTCTTAGGAAAAGTAAAGTACCATACCAGTATGGTGGAGCATTGCCTTAGTGGCATTTTTATGTATAGGTGATAGATTTGAACTTAGATCTTAAATGTAAATGCCTTATGAGAGGATTTGAGGAGTGGCTGAATCTCTTTTCAAAGCCACCTATCACCCTTCTTGATTAATTATTTACCTTTTGGAGTCGGTCTACTTAAGAGTCATCCTACTTTGTGTTATGGGAGAAGATTCATGTCAGAATGTTCGGGTAACCTTACACTTTATGAATTACCCTAGTGTATATTAATTGTTTGTACATTTGTTTCTTGTGGATATCCTAAAAGCCTGACTTTAATCACCTACCCATAAAGCAGCATAGGACAGCCCCATTCAAGCAAGCCGACAAACATTGCATTCGCTTAATTAAACTTGTTTTTGGTTTACGGTCTACCCTCATATAGTAAAAGTCACAGATTATTTATGGGAGAAAGATTTTAAGCTTAACAAGAAACATGTATACGTATTTGAAGACAGTGCTGATTTTAAAGTAGAATTCCAGACCTATGGGTGTCTAGCTTTTTCATTCATTACTCCTGACATCAAGGCATGAAGAAAGAAGTTGAGAAGATGATGGTGGGCGACTTGGGAGAAATCGTTGCTGGCCTACATGGTGGGATTGTGCATGGGGTTCTGCCAATTACAGCAATCCATTTTGTTTTAACTCAACATTCTGTCTCTGAGAGCCCACTGGAGCAGGCGGTGTGTCATTATAGGCCGTAGAGATATAAGCGGGCAGAGCAGTGTGTACTTATACAGTTAGTTCACTATCTCATAGTAATTATTATTGTATGTGTCTCAGTGTAAGGCTAGTGTACTGACTTCTAGGCAGGACAGTGTCAAGAGCTGCAATGAGAGTGATAGGCAATGCCATTTTACAAAGTGTATGCCAGTAGTTGAGGCCTCATCAACAGCTGGGTCGGTGCTATGTCCTTGTCGGTCAAGGACATAGGACATTTTATTCAGTCAATATTCTAGTTTGTGAAATCTGTGTTTTACAATAGGACCTTCTAGGTCAGTAGAACATGGTAATTCCTACATGAAGGATAGATTCTAGGATGTATGATGTAACAACGCGATCATTTAGATCACGGTTCATTACATCACTGTTTTTACAAAGCAAGTCGTTACAACGACTTGCGCTGTAGGGCGCTGGACTTAGGAATAGTATGATTTACTATTCCAACTCCAGCCTACGTACAGTAGGGAAGGTGTTGGAATAGTAAATTACACCATTCCTTAGTCTAGAGCGCCATCCAGTGCAAGTCGTGGTAACGACTTGCGTTGTAAAAACAGCAATCTAAATGTACTGAAGTGTTTTGACCGCTTTGTTGTGGTCGTTTCCCTAGATTTTATGATGAGATATAATGTAGCAAGACCTTGAAAAATAACATATTTACAGAGTGGTTGAGAGTCACATAAAACGGAGCAGGTAGTCAAATTGCAAATAATGTGGTGAAATAATATACCATTTTTGGGACTTGCTTTAATATTTCATCTTCCTTTATGAAATTTCAGCCCACAATAAAATTCAAAAAATAATTATTTTGTGGGTGAACATTGTCACTCCCTGAGCAGTTTCTTCAGGAGTATTCCTGATATCCTAGCACATTTGATTTTCATATAAGCAAAGGTACCTAAGTATCATGAGAATACTGGCAGTAATTTGTTACTTTACTTTTGTTTTGGGTTAGTTCACCACCAGGGATATATTGGATCCAAAAATTGTTTTCCCAGCGGATAACCGTTATCTTTAACTCAAATGAATTTTGGGGAATACTGTTCACATCTTCCCACCAGAGAAAGGGATTTACTTGTGTCCGTGGTTCTAAATCTCAGACAAATTCCAGGGAGGAACTAGATGGGAAAGAGTTGTGTTCACAAACCAGTACATATGTATGTATGCACAAAATCTTAGGTCATGATCACATTATTATTATTATTATTCCGAGTTTTGTATAGCGCCTGGTTACCAATAGGCATCCCCGCGCTTATCAGAAAATAACACAGCTACAAGAATGCAAGGATTAAACAGAGAACAAAAAAGTTTTTAAAAGTTTACGAAACCTGAAGAGACTGGCTTCGGAGCGCAGTTGTAAGGGCAGTGAGTTGTAATGCCCATTTACACCCCTGCTTGTATCCTTGCTCATACAAAGAAAGATAATATATTTTTATAAGTGTAAAAATATCTTTTGTGTTTTTTACACTTATAAAAAAAGGGGTATTTGCACATGTCAGCTAAATGTATGTGTGCCAACATCTTTGTGAATCGGTCCTTATATTTTTGTTAAAAGGAATATCCAGCAAATACTGACTACTTTTTAAAAACAGCTAGTTTTGCAACGTCCTTCAAATGAATGAGGCTTTAAACTAATAACATGCTCAAAGTGAGGGAGACCAGTGACAGAAGTCATAATATTTTTCTTCAAGGAAGGGACCACCATAGATACTTTGACATTGAGAAGAGTATACTTTATGAGCAGTAGAGAGCATACACAACAAAGAATGTGCATATAGTTCATCAGCTATTTCAAATGTTTACTGAGATGCACATGATAGTCAGATGATCCGAAAAACAGATGCAAACCATCAGTACAACAACACTTTGATTTGACAAAATTACAGAATTGCAAAATGGAGAAGGCATTTGTCTAACAAATCGAAAACAGGTTCCATCTCCTGGAAGGCGTGGAAGATCAGTCTGAGCCAGCTGCAGGCTCAGTCAACAATACATGGAAACGGGTCTCTTCAATATATGTGAAGAGCAGCGAAATATGTCTGGGGACCAAGCCAAGGAAGAGGACAAAATGTGGAAGACCAGACACATGGTAAGCTATTAAAGACAGGAGGCCAGCAAAAAACAAACTTATGGAGGCTAAATCTGAGAGGCTGCAGGCGAAGTACAAGCAACAGTACCTAGAACCAAATATAGCAGTCAAAAGAAAGACAAGAGGAGACCAGCAGGTGTACATGAATAACCTTACCAGCCAAGCAAAGGAGGCAGCCAGCAGAGGAGAATGGAGGAGTGGTAAATCTTGTGCAACATACAAACCCCTTTTCATGGACAAGCAAGGGAGACTACTCACAACCGAAAAAGAGCAGGAAGCATGTTGGGGTGGGCACTTTAAAGACTTCTTAAACAAACAAGCACCAACAAGCAAAGCAGACATCCAAGAAGCAGAGACAGAACATGTGTGAACATTGCCCATCACAGACAAAATACATTGTCAGTGCCATCCGCTCTCACAAGAATGGAAATGTTCCCAGCCAAGACCACCTGAATGCAGAAATGTTTCAGGCAGACCCTGAAACATCTGCTGAGAATCACCAATCACTGTTTACATTGAGTGGCAAAGAAAACAATACATCCACGTCATTGATTTTGAGAAAGCGTTTGACAATATCCACCATGACAGCCACAGGCTTAGACGGGTGGCCTATGGCATGCTACAGCAGATAGTTCTCCTCATCAAAAGCTTCTATGATAATTTAACCTGCAGGGTAGGAGATAGTGAGTATAGCTTCGAAGTCAAGACCTGTGTGAGACAGGGATGCGTGGTGTCAGTGTTGCTCTTCAGCCAAGTCACTGACACTGCGCTCCTGAACACAAATTCAGAGGCATCAGATAGATCTTATTCTCTAAACTGGAGGACATTGTCTCTGCGGATGACCTAGAAATGCTCTCGCGCACACAGCAGCATATGCAGAAAAAGATGTCTCGACATCTATTCACAGCAAGTGGGCCTGAAGATCAACACGAAGAAATTAGAAGCCATGACCCTTAATACCCCAAACACTTCACTAATTAAAAAGCTGCAGAGGACGAAGCCATGATTGAAGATTTCACTTACCTAGGCCGTACCATCAGACATGATGGAGGGGCAGGCAGTGATAGCAAGAGCAGACTGAACAAGGCCTGGAATGCCTTCCGGATGCTGAACAATGTGTGGAGATCACCTTAGTATAGAACCAACACCAATCTGAGGCTATACCAAGAGCTGCGTTCTGTCCACACCTATGTATGGATCAGAATGCTGGCAGATGCCGATAAGCGACATCACCAAACTGTCAACCTTACCCACCAGTTAACCAAGGCGAATCTTGTGTATTTTCTGGCCACAAACATCTCCAACCAGCAACAGCTCACCAGGTGTAACCAAGAGAGTATTGGCACCATAGTTATGAGAAGAAAGAGATGGATTGGACCCACCATCAGAAAGGAACAAGACTCCAGCACAAGAACAACCCTCCACCTGACCCCAAAAGGCAAACTGAAGATAGGCAGGCCAAAGAACATCTGGAGGGGTACTGTGGAAACAGAAATGAAGACCTTGAACCACAGCTGGGACACAATACAGAAACTTGCCTTAGACAGACAGGAGTGCAGGTCCTTAAATGCTGCCCTTAATGGCAGTCGGCATAATGTGCAGTACGTAACATGATACAGTAACAAAGTAAATTGTTAAATGAACAGTGAATTTGCAGGTAAGGTTGACTTTATATCATTCACATATAGTAGACATTCATTTATTATTTTTTGCAACCTTTATCTGTTTTACGATATTATATAACAGAAATACGATACAAACAACTGTGCCGGGCATTCTAGGAATACAGGGGGTAGACAGAACCAACCTAGGGACTGGGGGGGTGGGGGTAGTAGACAGGAGTCCCAGGTAGGCATGAACAACAAATGTGCAACCGTGCAAATGCCGGAATCATATCACTGGAGGGCCCTGTCTAAGCATCTAGGTGTCACTGGAACTCTCCCTGTGCGTGTAATGGAGTCTCTGCTCTGGGTGTCCATTCCTGTCAGATGGGGACATTCAAAAGTGAACAAGTATTTTCAATGTTTGCATGTTTTACAGGTTTACCACACTGATGCACATTAGACATTATCATATACTATATATTCACACAGAAGCATTTAGGAGTTCAAGTAGTAGTAGTACATGAGTACTCTTTTACGCACTATTACACCCCTTTGTGAATCAGTCCCAAAACATCTAACTCCCTGTTCTTGAACGTGTAAAGAGGGCACAGTAATTTCTCTTTGTGCTAACTATATATGAGTACTCCCTGAATATTTCCATTGTATTTTATGGTGAATGAACAAGGACCCCCTGAATGGGATACATATCCTGGGTCAGGGTAAAGCAATAATATGCAAAGGTAAAAACCCAGGCAAATTAAAAACAAATTATCTGGCAAGGAGAGATGTTAAAGAAAGAAAACACAGTATAAGGAGAAAGAAACTCAAACAAATTATGATAGCATGAAAAATGTAATTATACTTATAAAAATTGATATGAACATATTCAATGATACAAATTTTTTTAACGTTTTTTTTTAAATTGCATTACCATTTTACTTGTTTTAGGGGCAAATCACAAAAGCATGTAAGAGTACGTAATAGTATTTAGGAATACTACTTTACATAATCCTGAATGTCTTTGTGAATAGGCCCCACAATTTGTTTAATCCCACTTCTCATTCCTGTATAAAAGATTATGCCTAAAGAAATACTGCTCATTCAAAAGTGATGTGCAAGTTGATTTGAAGGTGCCCTTCATTGTTCCATCAGCTCTCCGCTTTGGAATCTGTCGAGAAGATGTGGCACTGGGCCGAATCCTGGGAGAAGGCTTCTTCGGTGAGGTGTATGAAGGAGTGTACAGGAATCAGGTGTGTTGAAACATTGCAGATCTTCCAGGTTGTTATGTAGCTCTTAGAGCAATGGAGCAGTAGTGCTGGTGGAGGTTAAGGCAGCCAGGCAATTTGGTTCTTGCCATAGTTGTAAATTTTCAGTATTCTGGTCTGCCAGAGTTCCTGCATAGGCTTCGTAGGAAAATTGTATTCTGGAAGTGAAAAACAACCAGGATAACAAGCCTTTTCTGTAGAATTTATGCAAAAATTGGTTTATGTTCCCCTGCCCAATTCAAATGAGCTGCTCCCTTGATTCAGATGTAGATTTTATAAATAAGCATTTCAATGCATGCATGCCATCAATGCATTATATGTAAGTTAGCTATGAATTAAGTTTAGTGCCAAGCTGTGGAATCTTTAAGGACTGGATGACTTTCCAAATTACATTGGCCAGATGTACAAAATTAGGAATCACTATAAGGGAATCGCAAATAGGAAATGTCATTGCATTCCCACTTATGGGCAAAATAGGAAATGGTTTGCATTTCCTAAGTTGCGATTTCCTGATAGTAATTCACAGTTTATGAAATACAAAGCCAAGGGTGCCTTAGGGCTTAAGATTCCCTCGAGGCATCCCGAATTTCCAAGTGCATATGTAAGTGCACATATGTCCTTGGGCTTCAAGTCACATCAAAATAAATATTTAATATTTAAATTTGCACATAGTTACAATTGACTTGCAGTCGATGGTAATTGCATTTCCTAAATGCCTAATTGGAAGTTAGGAATTGCTTTGTACTGGTGCTTTGGGAATCGCAAATAGGTAATCCCTATTTTCGATTCCTAAATTGCAGGCGCAATTTGCGATTTCCACCTGGTAAAATCGCAAATTGCGACCTCGGTTTGGCCTTTTGTACATAGGAAAAGGCCATTTAGCATTTTCTAACAAGCTGAAATGGCAATTCGGCCTTTTAAGAAATGCTAAATGGCTTTGTACATCTGGTGTAAACACAAGCCAGTTTTAATGAGCACTACCTAACTGCACTTCCCGTCTATCACTCACCCAGTCTTAAAGGGTAACACTTATTGTTGTGATCACTGTCAGTCACATTTGTGTTTGTCCTTGTTCTTTTTGTGTTTTGTGTTTCCCCCTCCCTATGCTCTGCCCCCTACGTGGCCACACGGGGGTGTTTTGTAAGCAGACCCGATGATGAAGCATGTCACACACATTTGTGTGTGAGTGAGGGCAGTTTTTCAAAACTTATACATATGTCATAGCCTTTTCCTTCATCTTTATTGGGTTCTGTCCTCCCCACCCCTCAATGTGTTTACATGTGATGATTAGGGGGTTCGGGTGGTGGAGTTTGGTTGTTGACCCTCCCCCCTCCTTGGTGAAAAATAATGTTTGTACATCTGGCCCATAGTCCGTATCTCTACCCATTATTTTATTTTAATGTCAGTGGTCAAGACTGGGTGCTAGCATGAAATACGACAGAAAAGTAACCATGAAAATGAAGGAATTTATTAAACTTTACATAGCATGATAGGACTAGGTGCAACCACTTGAGGTATATTCCGGGCCCATAAAGCTTTACTGATGAAGGACTAACAAGAGCAAGACAAGAGGCTCCATTGGTGGTGAGGTTGAATCTCCACTGTTTATTTTCTATGGTTCATTTGAGCATGAACTTGCACTTCTGTAGTAGGGGATCTCTGTGTATAGTCATAATCTAGTGAATAGTCCCGCCCATGTGCGTGGACCCCGGCAATCAAAAATAATCTCTTAAGTTGTCAAATCATGCAGAAACTGCAAAGACACTTAAGAGAGAATTTAAAGACAAATAATGCAGCCTATATCCACAGGCTACACTGTCTAGTACTTCAACTAGAAATTCCACCAAACAACACCACACACAACACAGCCTGCCCAGTTTCTACCATAGAGAAACTTGCCTCCACCAGTAAAAGACTCTGGAATGATAGAGAGGAAGGCATGGACAGACAAACCCCATAGGCTGCCATTATGTGGCTTAAATAGGATACTGTGCCTTTAAGAGAACTTTCCAGAACTTTCTCCCAGTATCCCAGAATGCATAGCAGGTCCCTCTACTTTCAGGTCTTTTTTCCGGCTCCTGCTAACAGGACCCTGGCATTGAGCTCTCCCTTGTTTCAAGGGTTTATTGGATTTTTGTTACTTTTGTGTTTAAAAGTGTTTGAGTTTAGCTTTCTTGGTGCTTTCCTTCTCTTCTGTGGGTTGGTTCAGGCGTTTTAGGGCTCTAAAATGCCTGGTCTTTTTGACAAGTGCCCAGCATGTGGAAGGAAGAAGGCCAAGAGTGATCCACACGACGTCTGCATCGTCTGTCTCCCTGAAGATCATGTCCCAGAAGACTGTGTCATCTGCCAGCAGTTTACAGCTCGGACTCTGAGGGACAGGCTGAAGATTAGGCTCTCAGGCCTTGAGGAGAGAAGTCTGCAGGCTGCAGGTGGGTCTGGGCAGGCTGGGAAGGTTCCCTCTGCCTCTGCTGAGGCCTCTGGGGGGCTCCCAGAGGCAGGAAGACCAGCAAACAGTCCCGGTCTCCGTCGACGTCGATTGCATCGACGACGACGTCAAGAGGGATGACGGCGGTGTGTTCCCCATCTCCCCGGGGCTCCGGGTCAAGACGGCGTGACGACTCGACGTCGAAGGGCCTGGAGAGGTCTCTGTCGAAGCCACCGTCGACGGCATCGGAGTCGTCATCGTCAACGTCGGAGTCTTCCTATCGACGTCGGAGACGAAGTGACAAGCATCGGCGCTCGCCGTCGAGGCGACACCGCCGCTCGCCGCCGAAGCACCGGTCGACGTCGAGAGAAGGAGAAATCGACGCTCGTCGTCGAGAACGGAACGTTCGACGTCGCGGAGGCGGCGTACGGCGTCACGGAGGAAGAGGTCGACGTCGTGGGGGCGGCGTTCGACGTCGTGGAAGAAGGGATCTACGTCGCCGAGGCGGCGTTCGACGACGGAGTCGTGGAGGCGACGTTCGACGCCGGAAAAGCGACGCTCAGCGTCGAGAAGGAAGAGATCCGCGTCTAGGAGTCGCTCTGCCTCTCCTAAACGGCGCAAGAGGGATTCAGGCCCCAGAAGTCAGACTGCTTCTAGTGGAGGACGCAAGAGGAAGCAATCACCTGCTGAAGGGGCTGGATCTCAGCCCCCTTCGCCTAAGGGGTCACCGTGCTCGGTGTACTCTGTGGTGTACACACCATCTCGGCCTAGGTCGCCACCTCCGCCTGTACCTAAGGAGGACCCTCCCGCCAAACCCTCCACTTCCGCCAGGCGGACTACTGCCACCGATTCCACCGCATGGGCCGGCCCCTCGGTCGGTGGTATCTCCGGTCCCTCCGCCGAGGTCCACTTTGTTACCTTCTTTGCCTACACCTCCTAAGGGGACACCGAAACCTAAACCCCGAGAGGAGCCAAGGAAGACCCCACCACGAAACCGGTGGAGCGGCCACGGGCTGGCAGATCTCGCTCTCGCTCTAGGAGGAGGGAGAGATCGCGACACAGATCGTCCACGCGGTCGAGACGCTGCCATAGGAGGCAAGGATCTCGCTCTCACACGAGGTCCTCAGGGACCAGGGACTATTCTCCGACCTTGTCGGGGTCACCGGACACGAGGGTGTCTCCGTTGGATGACCTGGTGGCGTTCCATGATGTCCTTTTAAGGGGCGCTGCGAAGTTGGGCATATCCTTGACGGTGCCTACACCTAAGACTTCAGTCATTTTCAAGACGTTGCACCAGAAAAACCTGTCTCGTCCACTGCTGTCTCTGGTGTCGGGCCTGGAGGAAGCGGCGATGGCCCTTTTTCTCACCCCTGCGGTGACGAAGGCGGCTCCATCGCGATTACTGAAAAAGTACCGGGCTCCCGATTCGGACCTCGCCTTTCTGAGGGCGGAACCCCCTCCGGATTCGGTGATTGTGACGGCGGCCCGCAAACAACATGCCACCACCCCGTCATCCACGGTTCCCCCGGATAAGGAGTCTAGATGGATGGATTCAGCAGGGAGGAAAGTATGTGGCACGTCAGCGACCTCTTTGAAGGCTGCGAGTGCCACGGCACTGTTGGGACGCTACGACCGCGCCCTCTGGGACTCCCTCCAGCAGTTTGCGGAGCACTTACCTCGCGAGAAGCGCGAGGACTTCCAGGAAGTGCTGAATGAGGGGATGCTGGTGGCGAACCAGATTATCAGCGCTGCAGCAGACTCATCCCTATTGGCGGCTCATGGGTTTTGCCATGGAGTTAACCAACGACGTCACGCCTGACTCCGTCTTACGTCCC